>NC_069499.1:1598990738-1599680738 GCF_027579735.1 Bombina bombina
TTGCTGTATTAACCGACTTATTTATCATTAGGACCAGTGTGAGTTTGAGGACGTTGCTGTATTAACTGACTTATTTATCATTAGGACCAGTGTGAGTTTGAGGACGTTGCTGTATTAACTGACTTATTTATCATTAGGACCAGTGTGAGTTTGAGGACGTTGCTGTATTAACTGACCTATTTATAATTAGGGCCAGTGTGAGTTTGAGGACGTTGCTTTATTAACTGACCTATTTATCATTAGGGCCAGTGTGAGTTTGAGGACGTTGCTTTATTAACTGACTTATTTATCATTAGGACCAGTGTGAGTTTCAGGACTGTGCTGTATTAACTGACTTATTTATCATTAGGACCAGTGTGAGTTTGAGGACGTTGCTTTATTAACTGACTTATTTATCATTAGGACCAGTGTGAGTTTGAGGACGTTGCTGTATTAACTGACCTATTTATCATTAGGGCCAGTGTGAGTTTGAGGACGTTGCTGTATTAACTGACTTATTTATCATGGGGACCAGTGTGAGTTTGAGGACGTTGCTGTATTAACCGACTTATTTATCATTAGGACCAGTGTGAGTTTGAGGACGTTGCTGTATTAACTGACTTATTTATCATTAGGACCAGTGTGAGTTTGAGGACGTTGCTGTATTAACTGACTTATTTATCATAGGGACCAGTGTGAGTTTCATGACTGTGCTGTATTAACTGACTTATTTATCATTAGGACCAGTGTGAGTTTCATGACTGTGCTGTATTAACTGACTTATTTATCATTAGGACCAGTGTGAGTTTGAGGACGTTGCTGTATTAACGGACTTATTTATCATTAGGACCAGTGTGAGTTTGAGGACGTTACTGTATTAACTGACTTATTGATCATTAGGACCAGTGTGAGTTTGAGGACGTTGCTGTATTAACTGACTTATTTATCATTAGGACCAGTGTGAGTTTCAGGACTGTGCTGTATTAACTGACTTATTTATCATTAGGACCAGTGTGAGTTTCAGGACTGTGCTGTATTAACTGACTTATTTATCATTAGGACCAGTGTGAGTTTGAGGACGTTGCTGTATTAACTGACTTATTTATCATTAGGACCAGTGTGAGTTTGAGGACGTTGCTGTATTAACTGACTTATTTATCATTAGGACCAGTGTGAGTTTGAGGACGTTGCTGTATTAACTGACCTATTTATCATTAGGGCCAGTGTGAGTTTGAGGACGTTGCTTTATTAACTGACCTATTTATCATTAGGGCCAGTGTGAGTTTGAGGACGTTGCTTTATTAACTGACTTATTTATCATTAGGACCAGTGTGAGTTTCAGGACTGTGCTGTATTAACTGACTTTTCTTTCATGTAATTAACAAGAGTCCATGAGCTAGTGACGTATGGGATATACATTCCTACCAGGAGGGGCAAAGTTTCCCAAACCTTAAAATGCCTATAAATACACCCCTCACCACACCCACAAATCAGTTTTACAAACTTTGCCTCCAAGGGAGGTGGTGAAGTAAGTTTGTGCTAGATTCTACGTTGATATGCGCTCCGCAGCAAGTTGGAGCCCGGTTTTCCTCTCAGCGTGCAGTGAATGTCAGAGGGATGTGAGGAGAGTATTGCCTATTGAATGCAGTGATCTCCTTCTACGGGTTCTATTTCATAAGGTTCTCTGTTATCGGTCGTAGAGATTCATCTCTTACCTCCCTTTTCAGATCGACGATATACTCTTATATTTACCATTTCCTCTACTGATTCTCGTTTCAGTACTGGTTTGGCTTTCTACAAACATGTAGATGAGTGTCCTGGGGTAAGTAAGTCTTATTTTCTGTGACACTCTAAGCTATGGTTGGGCACTTTATTTATAAAGTTCTAAATATATGTATTCAAACATTTATTTGCCTTGACTCAGAATGTTCAACTTTCCTTATTTCCAGACAGTCAGTTTCATATTTGGGATTATGCTTTAAATTATCATATTTTTTCTTACCTCAAAAATTTGACTTTTTTCCCTGTGGGCTGTTAGGCTCGCGGGGGCTGAAAATGCTTCATTTTATTGCGTCATTCTTGGCGCTGACTTTTTTGGCGCAAAAATTCTTTTCCGTTTCCGGCGTCATACGTGTCGCCGGAAGTTGCGTCATTTTTGACGTTATTTTGCGCCAAAAATGTCGGCGTTCCGGATGTGGCGTCATTTTTGGCGCCAAAAGCATTTAGGCGCCAAATAATGTGGGCGTCTTATTTGGCGCCAAAAAATATGGGCGTCGCTTTTGTCTCCACATTATTTCAGTCTCATTTTTCATTTGCTTCTGGTTGCTAGAAGCTTGATGTTTGGCATTTTTTTCCCATTCCTGAAACTGTCTTATAAGGAATTTGATCTATTTTGCTTTATATGTTGTTTTTTCTCTTACATATTGCAAGATGTCTCACGTTGCATCTGAGCCAGAAGATACTACAGGAAAACCACTGCCTGCTGGATCTACCAAAGCTAAGTGTATCTGCTGTAAACTTTTGGTAGCTATTCCTCCAGCTGTTGTTTGTAATAATTGTCATGACAAACTTGTTAAAGCAGATAATATTTCCTTTAGTGATGTACCATTGCCTGTTGCAGTTCCCTCAACATCTAAGGTGCAGAATGTTCCTGATAACATAAGAGATTTTGTTTCTGAATCCATAAAGAAGGCTTTGTCTGTTATTTCTCCTTCTAGTAAACGTAAAAAGTCTTTTAAATCTTCTCTCTCTACAGATGAATTTTTAAATGAACACCATCATTCTGATTCTTTGGACTCTTCTGGTTCAGAGGATTCTGTCTCAGAGATTGATGCTGATAAATCTTCATATTTATTTAAGATGGAATTTATTCGCTCTTTACTTAAAGAAGTACTAATTGCTTTAGAAATAGAGGATTCTAGTCCTCTTGATACTAATTCTATACGTTTGGATAAGGTTTTTAAAGCTCCTGCGGTTATTCCAGAAGTCTTTCCTGTTCCTAATGCTATTTCTGCAGTAATTGCTAAGGAATGGGATAAATTGGGTAATTCATTTACTCCTTCTAAACGTTTTAAGCAATTATATCCTGTTCCGCCTGACAGGTTAGAATTTTGGGACAAAATCCCTAAAGTTGATGGGGCTATTTCTACCCTTGCTAAACGTACTACCATTCCTACGTCAGATGGTACCTCGTTTAAGGATCCTTTAGATAGAAAAATTGAATCTTTTCTAAGAAAAGCTTATCTATGTTCAGGTAATCTTCTTAGACCTGCTATATCATTGGCTGATGTTGCTGCAGCTTCAACTTTTTGGTTGGAAACTCTAGCGCAACAAGTAACAAATCGTGACTCTCATGATATTATTATTCTTCTCCAGCATGCTAATAATTTCATCTGTGATGCCATTTTTGATATTATTAGAGTTGATGTTAGATTTATGTCTCTGGCTATCTTAGCCAGAAGAGCTTTATGGCTTAAGACTTGGAATGCTGATATGGCTTCTAAATCAACTCTACTTTCCATTTCTTTCCAGGGAAACAAATTATTTGGTTCTCAGTTGGATTCTATTATTTCAACTGTTACTGGTGGGAAAGGAACTTTTTTACCACAGGATAAAAAGTCTAAAGGTAAAAACAGGGCTAACAATCGTTTTCGTTCCTTTCGTTTCAACAAAGAACAAAAGCCTGATCCTTCGTCCTCAGGAGCAGTTTCAGTTTGGAAACCATCTCCAGTCTGGAATAAATCCAAGCCTGCTAGAAAGGCAAAGCCTGCTTCTAAGTTCACATGAAGGTACGGCCCTCATTCCAGTTCAGCTGGTAGGGGGCAGGTTACGTTTTTTCAAAGAAATTTGGATCAATTCTGTTCACAATCTTTGGATTCAGAACATTGTTTCAGAAGGGTACAGAATTGGTTTCAAGATGAGACCTCCTGCAAAGAGATTTTTTCTTTCCCATGTCCCAGTAAATCCAGTGAAAGCTCAAGCATTTCTGAATTGTGTTTCAGATCTAGAGTTGGCTGGAGTAATTATGCCAGTTCCAGTTCCGGAACAGGGGATGGGGTTTTATTCAAATCTCTTTATTGTACCAAAGAAGGAGAATTCCTTCAGACCAGTTCTGGATCTAAAATTATTGAATCGTTATGTAAGGATACCAACGTTCAAGATGGTAACTGTAAGGACTATATTGCCTTTTGTTCAGCAAGGGAATTATATGTCCACAATAGATTTACAGGATGCATATCTGCATATTCCGATTCATCCAGATCATTATCAGTTCCTGAGATTCTCTTTTCTAGACAAGCATTACCAATTTGTGGCTCTACCGTTTGGCCTTGCTACAGCTCCAAGAATTTTCACAAAGATTCTCGGTGCCCTTCTGTCTGTAATCAGAGAACAGGGTATTGTGGTATTTCCTTATTTGGACGATATCTTGGTACTTGCTCCGTCTTTACATTTAGCAGAGTCTCATACGAATCGACTTGTGTTGTTTCTTCAAGATCATGGTTGGAGGATCAATTTACCAAAAAGTTCTTTGATTCCTCAAACAAGGGTAACCTTTCTGGGTTTCCAGATAGATTCAGTGTCCATGACTTTGTCTTTAACAGACAAGAGACGTCTAAAATTGATTACAGCCTGTCGAAACCTTCAGTCTCAATCATTCCCTTCGGTAGCCTTATGCATGGAAATTCTAGGTCTTATGACTGCTGCATCGGACGCGATCCCCTTTGCTCGTTTTCACATGCGACCTCTTCAGCTCTGTATGCTGAACCAATGGTGCAGGGATTACACGAAGATATATCAATTAATATCTTTAAAACCGATTGTTCGGCACTCTCTAACGTGGTGGACAGATCACCATCGTTTAATTCAGGGGGCTTCTTTTGTTCTTCCGACCTGGACTGTAATTTCAACAGATGCAAGTCTCACAGGTTGGGGAGCTGTGTGGGGATCTCTGACGGCACAAGGAGTTTGGGAATCTCAGGAGGTGAGATTACCGATCAATATCTTGGAACTCCGTGCAGTTTTCAGAGCTCTTCAGTTTTGGCCTCTTCTGAAGAGAGAATCGTTCATTTGTTTTCAGACAGACAATGTCACAACTGTGGCATACATCAATCATCAAGGAGGGACTCACAGTCCTCTGGCTATGAAAGAAGTATCTCGAATTTTGGTTTGGGCGGAATCCAGCTCCTGTCTAATCTCTGCAGTTCATATCCCAGGTGTAGACAATTGGGAAGCGGATTATCTCAGTCGCCAAACGTTGCATCCGGGCGAATGGTCTCTTCATCCAGAGGTATTTCTTCAGATTGTTCAATTATGGGGGCTCCCAGAGATAGATCTGATGGCCTCTCATCTAAACAAGAAACTTCCCAGGTATCTGTCCAGATCCCGGGATCCTCAGGCGGAGGCAGTGGATGCATTATCACTTCCTTGGAAGTATCATCCTGCCTATATCTTTCCGCCTCTAGTTCTTCTTCCAAGAGTAATCTCCAAGATTCTGAGGGAATGCTCGTTTGTTCTGCTAATAGCTCCGGCATGGCCTCACAGGTTTTGGTATGCGGATCTTGTCCGGATGGCATCTTGCCAGCCATGGACTCTTCCGTTAAGACCAGACCTTCTGTCACAAGGTCCTTTTTTCCATCCGGATCTGAAATCCTTAAATTTAAAGGTATGGAGATTGAACGCTTGATTCTTGGTCATAGAGGTTTCTCTGACTCCGTGATTAATACTATGTTACAGGCTCGTAAATCTGTATCTCGAGAGATATATTATAGAGTCTGGAAGACTTATATTTCTTGGTGTCTTTCTCATCATTTTTCTTGGCATTCTTTTAGAATACCGAGAATTTTACAGTTTCTTCAGGATGGTTTAGATAAGGGTTTGTCCGCAAGTTCTTTGAAAGGACAAATCTCCGCTCTTTCTGTTCTTTTTCACAGAAAGATTGCTATTCTTCCTGATATTCATTGTTTTGTACAAGCTTTGGTTCGTATAAAACCTGTCATTAAGTCAATTTCTCCTCCTTGGAGTTTGAATTTGGTTCTGGGAGCTCTTCAAGCTCCTCCGTTTGAACCTATGCATTCATTGGACATTAAATTACTTTCTTGGAAAGTTTTGTTCCTTTTGGCCATCTCTTCTGCTAGAAGAGTTTCTGAATTATCTGCTCTTTCGTGTGAGTCTCCTTTTCTGATTTTTCATCAGGATAAGGCGGTGTTGCGAACTTCTTTTGAATTTTTACCTAAAGTTGTGAATTCCAACAACATTAGTAGAGAAATTGTGGTTCCTTCATTATGTCCTAATCCTAAGAATTCTAAGGAGAAATCATTGCATTCTTTGGATGTTGTTAGAGCTTTGAAATATTATGTTGAAGCTACGAAATCTTTCCGTAAGACTTCTAGTCTATTTGTTATCTTTTCCGGTTCTAGGAAAGGCCAGAAAGCTTCTGCCATTTCTTTGGCATCTTGGTTGAAATCTTTAATTCATCTTGCCTATGTTGAGTCGGGTAAAATTCCGCCTCAAAGAATTACAGCTCATTCTACTAGGTCAGTATCTACTTCCTGGGCGTTTAGGAATGAAGCTTCGGTTGACCAGATCTGCAAAGCAGCAACTTGGTCCTCTTTGCATACTTTTACTAAATTCTACCATTTTGATGTATTTTCTTCTTCTGAAGCAGTTTTTGGTAGAAAAGTTCTTCAGGCAGCGGTTTCAGTTTGAATCTTCTGCTTATGTTTTTTGTTAAACTTTATTTTGGGTGTGGATTATTTTCAGCAGGAATTGGCTATCTTTATTTTATCCCTCCCTCTCTAGTGACTCTTGTGTGGAAAGATCCACATCTTGGGTAGTCATTATCCCATACGTCACTAGCTCATGGACTCTTGTTAATTACATGAAAGAAAACATAATTTATGTAAGAACTTACCTGATAAATTCATTTCTTTCATATTAACAAGAGTCCATGAGGCCCACCCTTTTTTGTGGTGGTTATGATTTTTTTGTATAAAGCACAATTATTCCAATTCCTTATTTTATATGCTTCGCACTTTTTTTCTTATCACCCCACTTCTTGGCTATTCGTTAAACTGATTTGTGGGTGTGGTGAGGGGTGTATTTATAGGCATTTTAAGGTTTGGGAAACTTTGCCCCTCCTGGTAGGAATGTATATCCCATACGTCACTAGCTCATGGACTCTTGTTAATATGAAAGAAATGAATTTATCAGGTAAGTTCTTACATAAATTATGTTATTTATCATTAGGACCATTGTGAGTTTGAGGACGTTGCTTTATTAACTGACTTATTTATCATTAGGACCAGTGTGAGTTTGAGGACGTTGCTGTATTAACTGACCTATTTATCATTAGGGCCAGTGTGAGTTTGAGGACGTTGCTTTATTAACTGACCTATTTATCATTAGGGCCAGTGTGAGTTTGAGGACGTTGCTTTATTAACTGACTTATTTATCATTAGGACCAGTGTGAGTTTGAGGACGTTGCTGTATTAACTGACTTTTCTTTCATGTAATTAGCAAGAGTCCATGAGCTAGTGACGTATGGGATATACATTCCTACCAGGAGGGGCAAAGTTTCCCAAACCTCAAAATGCCTATAAATACACCCCTCACCACACCCACAATTCAGTTTTACAAACTTTGCCTCCGATGGAGGTGGTGAAGTAAGTTTGTGCTAGATTCTACGTTGATATGCGCTCCGCAGCAAGTTGGAGCCCGGTTTTCTTCTCAGCGTGCAGTGAATGTCAGAGGGATGTGAGGAGAGTATTGCCTATTTGAATGCAGTGATCTCCTTCTACGGGGTCTATTTCATAGGTTCTCTGTTATCGGTCGTAGAGATTCATCTCTTACCTCCCTTTTCAGATCGACGATATACTCTTATATATACCATTACCTCTGCTGATTCTCGTTTCAGTACTGGTTTGGCTTTCTACAAACATGTAGATGAGTGTCCTGGGGTAAGTAAATCTTATTTTCTGTGACACTCTAAGCTATGGTTGGGCACTTTGTTTATAAAGTTCTAAATATATGTATTCAAACATTTATTTGCCTTGACTCAGAATGTTCAACTTTCCTTATTTTTCAGACAGTCCGTTTCATATTTGGGATTATGCATTTGAATTATTCATTTTTTCTTACCTTCCTTCAGACCAGTTCTGGATCTAAAAATATTGAATCGTTATGTAAGGATACCAACGTTCAAGATGGTAACTGTAAGGACTATCTTGCCTTTTGTTCAGCAAGGGAATTATATGTCCACAATAGATTTACAGGATGCATATCTGCATATTCCGATTCATCCAGATCATTATCAGTTCCTGAGGTTCTCTTTTCTGGACAAGCATTACCAGTTTGTGGCTCTACCGTTTGGCCTAGCTACAGCTCCAAGAATTTTTACAAAGATTCTCGGTGCCCTTCTGTCTGTAATCAGAGAACAGGGTATTGTGGTATTTCCTTATTTGGACGATATCTTGGTACTTGCTCAGCCTTTACATTTAGCAGAATCTCATACGAATCGACTTGTGTTGTTTCTTCAAGATCATGGTTGGAGGATCAATTTACCAAAAAGTTCTTTGATTCCTCAGACAAGGGTAACCTTTCTGGGTTTCCAGATAGATTCAGTGTCCATGACTCTGTCTTTAACAGACAAGAGACGTCTAAAATTGATTGCAGCTTGTCGAAACCTTCAGTCACAATCATTCCCTTCGGTAGCCTTTGTCATGAATTCACCGTTCATCGCCGTGTCGCCGCGGCTCCCGGATCTCTTCTGGGGTTCTACGTCACGTTGCTAGGCAACGTGACGCATTCTCTGACAACCCCTATGACGTGGCGGCCTCTCTCTGCCTTTAAAATCTCGGCGGGAGATTTACTCGGTGCCCGTTTGTTTTTTCTCTCTCTCTTCTGCCGGTCCCTGTCTGAGTGAGTACAATTTTGAAACCTAACCCTATCCTCCTCGACTTTGTTTTCCAATGCCTCTTGTTTACAAATCTTGATTGCCTACTAACCTGCTTAAAAGGACATTATCATTTGTTTGCTTTAAACCCTGCTAATAAGGACCTTATCATTTGTTTGCTTACAATCTTGCTTAAAAGGACATTATCATTTGTTTGCTGACACCTGCTTAAAGGGACATTATCTTTGTTTGCTTTAGTCCTGCTAATAAGGATATTATCATTTCTTTGCTGACAATCCTGCTTAAAAGGACATTAACATTTGTTTGCGGACACCTGCTTAAAGGGACTTTATTTTTTGTTTGCTTTCTTTCTGCTAAAAGGACATTATTATTTTGTTTGCTATCAACCTGCTTAAAGGGACATTCTTAGTTTGTTGCAAACCTGCAAGAAAGAAGCATATTCATTTATCCACTATCAACCTGCTTAAAGGGACATAAGCTTTGTTTGTTTCTATTTTCCTGAGAAAGGAACGCTATCTCCTGTAAAATAATTCTATCCTCAAGAAGATATTTTGAATTGATATTCTTTTGGGAAGTTCTGATACCCTGCTTATTTTGTTTCCTGAGTGGGTCACGTCCTGGATATTTCTCAGTGTGCTAGCGTGTGTTTTAATATCCACGCTAGCAGTTGGGTTAAATCCTGAACTGACCGTATACGGCTGACATTACAAACGGGCCATAAATGGACCCCACTGAATTATCCATGGCCGTGACTTACCAGGGACAGTTACTGGGATCTCATGCTACCCACTTGCAATCCTTGGACACTAAGCTGGATCAAATCACTACATTATTACAGAGCTTGGTTGCTCCTATCCCTCCCAATCCTAACATTGAGGCATCTTCTCCTCCTATTCCCAACAACCAATCACAAGGACATTTGAGTCCTAGGATTCCTCTTCCAGATAAATATGATGGGAATCCTGAAGATTGTAGGGGTTTTTTGAATCAATGTCGACTTCACTTTCGTAACAGTCCTACCCTTTTTGCTACTCCCTCATCTCGGATTACATTCCTTATTTCCTTAATGAAAGGAAGAGCTTTGGCCTGGGTATCACCTCTGTTAGAAAAAGATGATCTTATACTTCAGGATGTGGATGCTTTTCTTTCTGTTTTTTCTAACGTGTTTGACAAACCTGGAAGGACTTCCGCTGCTGAAGCTTCTCTATTAGACCTACGTCAGGGTGGTCAATCAGTGTCTCAATATGCCATTGAGTTCCGCACTCTTGCATCTGAAACTAATTGGAATCAGGGAGCTCTTAGAGCAGCTTTTCGCAAAGGACTTTCAGAACGTCTCAAAGATGAATTGGTGTATCGGGAACTTCCAGACTCCCTAGAAGCCTTAATAAATCTTTGCATCAGTCTTGATTCTAGATACCGTGAACGCCAACAAGAAAGAGAAAGAAATCAGAGGTCCTCAACTCGAACTCCTTTTCGTCTGGCTCCTCGT
Organism: Bombina bombina; assembly: GCF_027579735.1. Taxonomy (NCBI): domain Eukaryota; kingdom Metazoa; phylum Chordata; class Amphibia; order Anura; family Bombinatoridae; genus Bombina; species Bombina bombina. Next base: position 1,599,001,118 of record NC_069499.1, read on the forward strand.
TTTTCTAACCCGGTAACAACTGCCTCTCCTTCTCCTGATCAAGCTGAACCTATGGAAGTAGGAACCATAAAATTAACCGAAACTGAGCGTTTGAGAAGACGTTCTCTTGGCCTGTGTCTATACTGTGGTTTTAAAGGGCATTTATTAAGGGATTGTCCTACCAGGCCAGTAAAAGCCAGGGCTTAACTTCTGTCCAGGGAACTAAGTTAAGCCAAAAACAAGTTCATTCCCTCTTTAATAAACTCTTTGTTCCTGTAACCCTTCAATTGGGTGATAACAAGATTCATACCCAAGCTCTTATTGATTCTGGTGCTGGAGGAGTGTTCATTGACTCCACTTTTGTGTCTACTCACACTATTCCCTTACTAAGAAAGAAGTTTTCAGTTTCCGTCTCTACTGTTAGTGGAGATCCTTTGGGTTCCGGACTCATCCAGTTTACTACTATACCCATACTTTTTTCTGTCGGAGTACTTCATTGTGAGAGGATATGTTTTGATGTGATTACTACTCCTCAATTTCCCATAATCCTGGGTCTTCCTTGGCTTCAGTTACATAATCCTACCTTTTCTTGGACCCATGGTGAACTCACCTCCTGGGGATTATCTTGCCATACTAACTGTCTTCAACCACTTACTAAAATACCACTCACTATTGCTCTTACTACCGATACTTCTGGTCCTCTACCTACGCAGTATCAAGATTTTGTCGATGTCTTTTCTAAAAAAGAAGCAGAACGTCTTCCTCCTCACCGTTCATTTGATTGCCCTATTGATCTTCTCCCTGGAGCTCCTTATCCTCGAGGCAAAACTTACCCACTTTCTAGGCCTGAAAATGTAGCCTTGGAAGAATATATCAAAGATAATTTGGCCAGAGGATTCATTCGACCCTCCTCTTCTCCTGTAGGGGCTGGGTTCTTCTTTGTGGGAAAGAAGGATGGCGGACTGCGACCTTGTATCGTTTACAGAGGGTTAAATCAAATCACCATCAAGAACAGTTATCCTTTACCCCTAATACCTGAATTATTCACATATCTTCAAGGTTCCACCATTTTTACCAAGCTCGATCTCCGTGGAGCATACAATCTTATCCGTATGCGCAAGGGTGATGAGTGGAAGACAGCCTTTAACACTCGATTTGGGCATTATGAGTATCTTGTCATGCCGTTTGGGCTGTGTAATGCCCCTGCTGTTTTTCAACACTTCGTGAATGAGATTTTTCGGGATTTCTTGAATATTTTTGTTATCATTTACCTTGACGATATATTAATTTTTTCTCAGAACTACCAAGATCATATACATCACGTCAGGAAAGTACTTCAACGTTTAAGAGATAACCATCTATTTGCCAAACTGGAGAAATGTTCTTTTCATCAAAGGTCCATTCCCTTTTTGGGATATGTAATCTCTGAATCGGGATTTGAAATGGATCCAACTAAACTCTCTGCCATTTTGGAGTGGCCTAAACCTGATTCTCTTAAAGCTCTGCAACGTTTCCTGGGATTTGCCAGTTATTACAGGAAATTCATCAAAGGTTTTGCTACTATAACGTCACCTCTTTCGTCTCTCACCAGGAAAGGACAAAACTGTAAAGATTGGCCTCCTGAAGCTGTTGAAGCTTTTGATTCTCTCAAAAAAGCTTTCTCTTCTGCACCTATCCTGCGTCACCCAAATCCGGATTTTCAATTTATTCTTGAAGTGGATGCTTCATCAGTTGCTGCTGGGGCTGTTCTTTCCCAACGTATACCTGACACAGGAAAGATCCACCCTGTGGGATTCTTCTCCAAGAAATTTTCTCCTTCTGAATTAAATTATGATGTAGGTAATAAGGAGTTACTTGCTATTAAAATGGCACTGGATGAATGGAGGCATTGGTTGGAAGGCACTTCTTTGCCGTTTACTATACTCACAGATCATAAAAACCTTCTCTATCTTCAAACGGCCAAACGACTGAACTCCAGACAAGCACGTTGGTCTTTGTTCTTCTCACGTTTTCATTACAATCTGTCTTATATTCCCGGTTCTAAGAACATCAAGGCTGACGCCCTTTCCAGACAATTTCAAGACACTTCAACTCCTGAAACTGGTACCATACTTCAACCTCATAAAGTCTTAGCCCAGTTATCAACCTCGTGGTTACATGACTTACAATCTGCTCAAAAGGATCTTCCTTTGTCTTGCAAACCTCCTGATGGCCTACTCTTTGTTCCTAAACGTCTTCGTTCCAAGATTCTATATTGGGCTCATGACAGTCCTCTCTCTGGACATCCTGGCATCAGTAACACCGCTCGAAAGCTCAAGCAACATGTCTGGTGGCCTACTCTGTCTCAAGATGTTACAGATTATGTCTCAGTATGTACACAGTGTGCCAGCAATAAGACTCCTCGTCAACTTCCCTCCGGTTTGCTTCAACCGTTACCCATTCCTCATCAGCCTTGGACCCATTTATCCATGGATTTTATTACCGATCTTCCTCTTTCAGCTGGAAACAACACTATCTGGGTGGTTGTTGACAGGTTCACTAAGACAGCTCACTTCATTCCTTTACCTGGTTTACCATCTGCCAAAAGACTTTCCGAACTTTTTCTCTTACACATTGTGAGATTACATGGCTTCCCTCTGAACATTGTTTCGGATAGAGGAGTACAATTTGTTTCTCGGTTTTGGAGATCACTCTGCAAACACTTTGGAACAACTATCTCTTTGTCTACGTCACATCATCCGGAGTCTAATGGCCAAACCGAAAGGGTTAACCAGTGCCTTGAAACTTATTTGAGGCATTATGTGGATCATCATCATTCTAATTGGACTGGTTACCTTCCACTAGCAGAATTGGCTCATAACACACGTTACAACTCCTCTCTTCGGACCTCTCCTTTTCATGCAGCCTATGGATTTCAACCCAGAACATTTCCTCTACACACCTCTTCCACTGAAAATCCTGCTTCTGATCTATCCGCCAGGAGGTTAACTCGTCATTGGAAGAAAATACGCCTTCTTCTTTCCAAGGCTTCTGAACGTTATAAGTTCTATTCTGATCTTCGGCGACGGAGGGCTCCCAAATATCGGCCTGGTGATAAGGTTTGGGTTTCTTCACGTCATCTTCGCCTCAAACAGCCTTCCACCAAATTGGGGCCACGATATGTGGGTCCTTTCCGAATACTGGGTCAAGTATGTCCTACTGCTTACCGAATTGCTCTGCCCAAGACCCTCAAAGCCCATCCGGTATTTCACGTATCTCTTTTGAAACCTGTATTATCTAATAGGTATTCTAAACCTCTGCTCAAACCTCCACCTCTTTTGATTCAAGGCCTACCTGAATTTGAGGTCAGTCGCATCCTGGATTCCAAACTTCGTGGGAAGAAACTGTATTATCTCATTCATTGGAAAGGTTATCCTGTTACTGAACGATCCTGGGAACCTGCCCGGCAGGTGCATGCCCCTGCCTTAATTAAGGCCTTTCACAAGTTCCACCCTACTAGGCCTGGTCCTGTCCCCCGGAGGGGTCCTTGAGGGGGGGGTGATGTCATGAATTCACCGTTCATCGCCGTGTCGCCGCGGCTCCCGGATCTCTTCTGGGGTTCTACGTCACGTTGCTAGGCAACGTGACGCATTCTCTGACAACCCCTATGACGTGGCGGCCTCTCTCTGCCTTTAAAATCTCGGCGGGAGATTTACTCGGTGCCCGTTTGTTTTTTCTCTCTCTCTTCTGCCGGTCCCTGTCTGAGTGAGTACAATTTTGAAACCTGACCCTATCCTCCTCGACTTTGTTTTCCAATGCCTCTTGTTTACAAATCTTGATTGCCTACTAACCTGCTTAAAAGGACATTATCATTTGTTTGCGGACACCTGCTTAAAGGGACATTATCTTTGTTTGCTTTAACCCTGCTAATAAGGACCTTATTATTTGTTTGCTTACAATCTTGCTTAAAAGGACATTATCATTTGTTTGCGGACACCTGCTTAAAGGGACATTATCTTTGTTTGCTTTAAACCCTGCTAATAAGGACCTTATCATTTGTTTGCTTACAATCTTGCTTAAAAGGACATTATCATTTGTTTGCTGACACCTGCTTAAAGGGACATTATCTTTGTTTGCTTTAGTCCTGCTAATAAGGATATTATCATTTCTTTGCTGACAATCCTGCTTAAAAGGACATTAACATTTGTTTGCGGACACCTGCTTAAAGGGACTTTATTTTTTGTTTGCTTTCTTTCTGCTAAAAGGACATTATTATTTTGTTTGCTATCAACCTGCTTAAAGGGACATTCTTAGTTTGTTGCAAACCTGCAAGAAAGAAGCATATTCATTTATCCACTATCAACCTGCTTAAAGGGACATAAGCTTTGTTTGTTTCTATTTTCCTGAGAAAGGAACGCTATCTCCTGTAAAATAATTCTATCCTCAAGAAGATATTTTGAATTGATATTCTTTTGGGAAGTTCTGATACCCTGCTTATTTTGTTTCCTGAGTGGGTCACGTCCTGGATATTTCTCAGTGTGCTAGCGTGTGTTTTAATATCCACGCTAGCAGTTGGGTTAAATCCTGAACTGACCGTATACGGCTGACAGCCTTATGCATGGAAATTCTAGGTCTTATGACTGCTGCATCGGACGCGATCCCCTTTGCTCGTTTTCACATGCGACCTCTTCAGCTCTGTATGCTGAATCAATGGTGCAAGGATTACACAAAGATATCTCAATTAATATCTTTAAAACCGATTGTTCGACACTCTCTAACGTGGTGGACAGATCACCATCGTTTAATTCAGGGGGCTTCTTTTGTGCTTCCGACCTGGACTGTAATTTCAACAGATGCAAGTCTCACAGGTTGGGGAGCTGTGTGGGGATCTCTGACGGCACAAGGAGTTTGGGAATCTCAGGAGGTGAGATTACCGATCAATATTTTGGAACTCCGTGCAATTTTCAGAGCTCTTCAGTTTTGGCCTCTTCTGAAGAGAGAATCGTTCATTTGTTTTCAGACAGACAATGTCACAACTGTGGCATACATCAATCATCAAGGAGGGACTCACAGTCCTCTGGCTATGAAAGAAGTATCTCGAATTTTGGTTTGGGCGGAATCCAGTTCCTGTCTAATCTCTGCGGTTCATATCCCAGGTATAGACAATTGGGAAGCGGATTATCTCAGTCGCCAAACGTTGCATCCGGGCGAATGGTCTCTTCACCCAGAGGTATTTCTTCAGATTGTTCAAATGTGGGAACTTCCAGAAATAGATCTGATGGCGTCTCATCTAAACAAGAAACTTCCCAGGTATCTGTCCAGATCCCGGGATCCTCAGGCGGAGGCAGTGGATGCATTATCACTTCCTTGGAAGCATCATCCTGCCTATATCTTTCCGCCTCTAGTTCTTCTTCCAAGAGTAATCTCCAAGATTCTGAAGGAATGCTCGTTTGTTCTGCTGGTAGCTCCGGCATGGCCTCACAGGTTTTGGTATGCGGATCTTGTCCGGATGGCCTCTTGCCAACCGTGGACTCTTCCGTTAAGACCAGACCTTCTGTCTCAAGGTCCTTTTTTCCATCAGGATCTGAAATCCTTAAATTTAACGGTATGGAGATTGAACGCTTGATTCTTGGTCAACGAGGTTTCTCTGACTCTTTGATTAATACTATGTTACAGGCTCGTAAATCTGTATCTAGAGAGATATATTATAGAGTCTGGAAGACTTATATTTCTTGGTGTCTTTCTCATCATTTTTCTTGGCATTCTTTTAGAATACCGAGAATTTTACAGTTTCTTCAGGATGGTTTAGATAAGGGTTTGCCCGCAAGTTCCTTGAAAGGACAAATTTCTGCTCTTTCTGTTCTTTTTCACAGAAAGATTGCTATTCTTCCTGATATTCATTGTTTTGTACAAGCTTTGGTTCGTATAAAACCTGTCATTAAGTCAATTTCTCCTCCTTGGAGTTTGAATTTGGTTCTGGGGGCTCTTCAAGCTCCTCCATTTGAACCTATGCATTCATTGGACATTAAATTACTTTCTTGGAAAGTTTTGTTCCTTTTGGCCATCTCTTCTGCCAGAAGAGTTTCTGAATTATCTGCTCTTTCTTGTGAGTCTCCTTTTCTGATTTTTCATCAGGATAAGGCGGTGTTGCGAACTTCTTTTGAATTTTTACCTAAAGTTGTGAATTCCAACAACATTAGTAGAGAAATTGTGGTTCCTTCATTATGTCCTAATCCTAAGAATTCTAAGGAGAAATCGTTGCATTCTTTGGATGTTGTTAGAGCTTTGAAATATTATGTTGAAGCTACTAAATCTTTCCGAAAGACTTCTAGTCTATTTGTTATCTTTTCCGGTTCTAGAAAAGGCCAGAAAGCTTCTGCCATTGCTTTAGCATCTTGGTTGACATCTTTAATTCATCTTGCCTATGTTGAGTCGGGTAAAACTCCGCCTCAGAGGATTACAGCTCATTCTACTAGGTCAGTTTCTACTTCCTGGGCGTTTAGGAATGAAGCTTCGGTTGATCAGATTTGCAAAGCAGCAACTTGGTCCTCTTTGCATACTTTTACTAAATTCTACCATTTTGATGTATTTTCTTCTTCTGAAGCAGTTTTTGGTAGAAAAGTACTTCAGGCAGCGGTTTCAGTTTGAATCTTCTGCTTATGTTTTTCATTAAACTTTATTTTGGGTGTGGATTATTTTCAGCAGGAATTGGCTGTCTTTATTTTATCCCTCCCTCTCTAGTGACTCTTGTGTGGAAAGATCCACATCTTGGGTAATCATTATCCCATACGTCACTAGCTCATGGACTCTTGCTAATTACATGAAAGAAAACATAATTTATGTAAGAACTTACCTGATAAATTCATTTCTTTCATATTAGCAAGAGTCCATGAGGCCCGCTCTTTTTTTGTGGTGGTTATGATTTTGTATAAAGCACAATTATTCCAATTCCTTATTTTATATGCTTTCGCACTTTTTTATCACCCCACTTCTTGGCTATTCGTTAAACTGAATTGTGGGTGTGGTGAGGGGGTGTATTTATAGGCATTTTGAGGTTTGGGAAACTTTGCCCCTCCTGGTAGGAATGTATATCCCATACGTCACTAGCTCATGGACTCTTGCTAATATGAAAGAAATGAATTTATCAGGTAAGTTCTTACATAAATTATGTTATTTATCATCGGGACCAGTGTGAGTTTGAGGACATTGCTGTATTAACTGACTTATTTATCATTGGGACCAGTGTGAGTTTGAGGACGTTGCTGTATTAACTGACCTATTTATCATTAGGACCAGTGTGAGTTTGAGGACGTTGCTTTATTAACTGACCTATTTATCATTAGGGCCAGTGTGAGTTTGAGGATGTTGCTTTATTAACTGACTTATTTATCATTAGGACCAGTGTAAGTTTAAGGACGTTGCTGTATTAACTGACTTATTTATCATCGGGACCAGTGTGAGTTTGAGGACATTGCTGTATTAACTGACTTATTTATCATTGGGACCAGTGTGAGTTTGAGGACGTTGCTGTATTAACTAACCTATTTATCATTAGGACCAGTGTGAGTTTGAGGACGTTGCTGTATTAACTGACTTATTTATCAGTAGAACCAGTGCGAGTTTGAGGACGTTGTATTAACTGACTTATTTATCATTAGGACCGGTGTGAGTTTGAGGATGGTGCCGTATTAACTGACCTTTTTATCATTAGGACCAGTATGAGTTTGATGACGTTGCCGTTTACTTCTGCAAGGAGGAATGGGACAGTTTAGACAGTGAGCAGAAGGCGCTTTACAAGGAGGTGATGGTGGAGAATTACCAGACGCTCCAGTCTCTGGGTGAGGATTACTGTTAATATTAAGTGTAAGGACATGTGACCTGTGAGCATGCACTGGTTTTATGCACAGTAAACTGTTTGTTATATGGACTGTGTAATGTTATGCGGAATATGTTCAGCTATTTACAATATTATACATACTTTGTAGAAGGAATTAAAGAAGCCCTCAAAGCTCCATGTGGTCCATATTCTTCCACAACACATGAGTTTCCTTGGGTTAGTTCCCATTAATATAGTTGTTTTGTTTTTTTTTAGGCCTCTTTTTTAGGCTACTCTATGGTATAGCATACACTGTGCAAACACAGACCATGATAATGTCCAGTGCTTCCGGTTACAATCATTGCTCGTTTTGTTACCTGCTCTGCTGTTACCATCCTTTACCCTGTGTACCAACAACCCTGCCCTGCTGCTGTTACATATACTAGTGTACCTCGGGCCTTGTAATATTGGCCACTTATGCTATCTGATTGGCCATAGATGGTGATAAACAAAGAAAATAAAGTTGCGTCTGGGGATGTCAGTCATGAGTCATAGATCCATTTTCCATAAGGGAATTTCAAAGAATTCAGAAAACACATCATCGGTTTACCTTGCTCCAGTAGCTGCATCATGGTCATAGGTTTTATCATTTTTACGGAAGGAAATAACAACAGAGCATCTGTCTCAGAGAATTCGTCAATCCTCAGACTGACGTCTCAAAGAGGTTTGCTGCCAGACTAGTCTATAATCTCTACAGATACAAATGGCGCTGTATGTCATCACCTCTTCTGTAGATACTAGTTTGGTTGGGGTGCTGTATGTCATCACCTCTTCTGTAGATAATAGTTTGGTTGGAGCGCTGTATTTCATCACCTCTTCTGTAGCTACTAGTTTGGTTGGGGTGCTGTATGTCATTACCTCTTCTGTACATACTAGTTGTGGTGCTGTATGTCATCACCTCTTCTGTAGATACTCGTTTGGTTGGGGTGTTGTATGTCATCACCTCTTCTTTAGATACTAGTTTGGTTGGGGTGTTGTATGTCATCACCTCTTCTTTAGATACTAGTTTGGTTGGGGTGCTCTATGTCATCACCTCCTTTTTCTTTCAACAGGATAAAATTCACTAGCACTTCCCCTTCATTCATTCCTTTTTAAGAATGAAACTGTTTTGTTCATCAGATAGTGAGAATATCCCCCCGACCACTAGGACAAAAGACAGCCCAACAGAGCTTTAAATGTTTCCCACTTCCCATGATCCTCAGTCATCTTCTTTTGCCTCCTTGATGAGGAGTGAGGTGAAAGTGAAATGCAGATCTACTAGTCATTGAAAGGGGATCCTGTAACTGATCAGAAGCCAAAATCCTTCTTGCAGTAACCTGTCAGTCAGAGGGATAGACAAGGAGTTATCAGCCAGGCATTGAAAGCTCTTTTCTCAGTGAGAAATGTCACAGGCCTCCCTGGTGAAATGTGTTTTGGTCCACCAATCTCCTCTTCTACAGTGAGCTGCTCCTTGTAGGACCCACAGCCTCCCAGGTGAAATGTGTTCTTGTCCATCAAACCCCTGGTCTACAGTGAGCTGCTCCTTGTAGGACCCACAGCCTCCCAGGTGAAATGTGTTCTTGTCCACCAATCTCCTGGTCTACAGTGAGCTGCTCCTTGTAGGATCCACAGCCTCCCAAGTGAAATGTGCACTTATCCACCAATCTACTGTTTTACAGTGAGCTGCTACTTGTAGGACCCACAGCCTCCCAGGTGAAATGTGTTTTTGTCCACCAATCTCCTGTTCTACAGTGAGCTGCTCCTTGTAGGACCCACAGCCTCCCAGGTGAAATGTGTTCTTGTCCACCAATCTTCTGTTCTACAGTGAGCTGCTCCTTGTAGGACCCACAGCCTCCCAGGTGAAATGTGTTCTTGTCCGCCAATCTCCTGTTCTACAGTGAGCTGCTCCTTGTAGGACCCACAGCCTCCCAGGTGAAATGTGTTCTTGTCCACCAATCCCCTGGTCTACAGTGAGCTGCCCCTTGTAGGATCAACAGCCCTCGCCAGGTGAAATGTGTTCTTGTCCACCAATCTCCTGGTCTACAGTGAGCTGCTTCTTGTAGGATCCACAGCCCTCGCCAGGTGAAATGTGTTCTTGTCCATCAATCCGCTGGTCTACAGTGAGCTGCTCCTTGTAGGACCCACAGCCCTCCCCAGGTGATATTTGCACCAATCCCCTGGGCTGTAGACGCTGTTTCTAATTCAGATCCTTGGCATCGTGCTTGCATTGTGTAGGATGGGCTTGTCTGCTGGAAACAAGTTGCTGCAGCCGAGGTAAGCACAGTAGACAAATGTGCTGAGAGGTAAGTATTTGCACATTTATAGCCCGATGGCTATTACATGCTTCACATAGCCTGGGGACATATTTATACACCATACACCTTATAATAGCCGTTTATAGCACTTTTGTATACTTACAGTTGCTTTATATTTAGTGCGGTTGGCTTAGCTTCTGAGCTGTAAGTTTTCCTTCACCTGCACTAAATTTCTACTTGTTGCCTTTGCCTTTCTTGGCTTTATTGCTCACCGGTAGCGCAGCTGCGCTGAGTGTTAACTGTTTTATCACGCTTTTTAGTGCTCCTGTGAGATGACGATTTCCTGTGCTGCTGTAACATTATCAGGGTGTAGGAATGTTCTCATAACCGGTGGAGATGGTACAGATATTCAACCCAATATTTGCTATGTAAGTTTCCACTGTTTTGTTGCTTTTCAGTGCCGATTTTGACAGTACCTAATATTTATTGTTACAATTTCCCTCATGAGGGTTAATTCCGATTATCCTAGTTTTGTGAAGGAATAATCTAGATTTTATTAAAGAGACAGACGAGTATTTTGCTATATATCTTTTCACTTTACTGCAGACAGCATTTTAACAGACAGTAAATTTAAATAAAAAACAAAGACAACAGTGAATATAACATAGAAACCAAGGAAAACTTTAGATAAAAGAAACACAGAAGAGCTGAAGAAAGCCAAACTTGATTGAAGAACCGCAATCTTTTACCATTTGAGAACGACGAAAATTTGCTTGAAGTTAACTTAATTCCTGAAGAATTTGATTAGAGTAGTCCTCTAAAGGACTCAAAAGGTTCCTTGAAAACCTGAAGAGGGATTTTGTGCTACAAAAAATAAAACATGAAAAATTAATAATAATATAAAATACATTTCCTACAGGGAGGGTAAAATACATAATAAAACAATATGTGGAGGGAAAATACTTTAACAAAATCTAGATTATTCCTTCACAAAGCTAGGATAATCAGAATTTTATTACAAGGAGAGAGACTCCTATTTCTTTTACAAAATACGATGAGTCCACGGATTTCTTCCTTACTTGTGGGATATCGCCTCCTGGTCAGCAGGAGGAGGCAAAGAGCCCCACAGCAGAGCTGTATATATAGCTCCTCCCTTCCCTCCCACTCCAGTCATTCTCTTTGCCTGTGTTAGTGATAGGAAGAGTTAAAGTGAGGTGTTAGTTTAGATTCTTCAATCAAGAGTTCATTATTTTTAAAATGGTACTAAAGTGTGCTATTTTACTATAGGGTGTAGCCGTATTCCTTGTCAGCCTCTAGAGTAGAGCTACAGGTGGCTTTAAAGCAATGAGAACTGGTGGGGTTTTAGCCTCACTGTGCCTCCCATACTTGTGCTGCCCTTCTGGATTATGGTCTTAGCATATAGTAACTAAGGCCCTTCTGTGTCCACAGATCTGCTGGAGGGAGAAGACCTCTTGTTCCTGTGAGACGTTTCATGCTGTTACTCAGCATGGAGGTAAGTGCAGTCTTTATTTTTCTGGGCAGGCTTGCTATGTCAGAACTGGCTGTACTTTGCCTGTTGGGGGATTACAGAGGCTCTCTGGAAAGGGCTTTCCCTGCTAACAGTGTATAGGTTTTCATGTCCGTGTGAAACTATAACTTACTAATGTCAACCAACACTTTTTTCTTTTGCTTGCTTTTCTGGCTATCATGGATTCAGAGGTTATTCAAACTGTTCCATGTGTTTGGATGCCACTGTGGAACCTCCTGTTCCTTTTTGCCCCTAATGCGTTGAGAGGGCTTTGCACTATAAAGATAGAATTTTTTTTTGGATAATTCTTTGTATAAAGCGGATGCTTCTCTAGAGTCTACGGATGAGATGCAGAATATGCCGCGGCTTTCTCCCCAAGCGTCACAGCCTTTAACGCCCGCTCAGGCGGTGCCTTGTTTTTCGCCAGTTTCTGCAGCATTTACCTTAAAAGACATTGCTGCACTTCTGATGCGTTAACTTGCCTATATCGCACGGCAAGCGTACAAGAAGGGACAATTGTGTAGTCAATGCAGCCCCTGATTCTCTGATGGCAATATTGGACGTTCCCTCCCGAAGTTCTGAGTTGGAGGGCACGGAGGTCCTGTCTGAAGGTGAACTCTCTGATTCTGGGGGTCCCTTGCCCTTGACTGATTCTGAGGTCTCCTTCAGGTTTAAGCTTGAACACCTTCGCTTATTACTGAGGGAGGTGTTAATTACTTTGGATGATTGTGACTCAATAGGGGTCCCTCCAGAAAAATTGAGTAAGTTGGACAAATACCTGGAAGTTCCTTCTTATTTAGATGTTTTTCCAGTTCCGAAGAGGACTTCAGAGATTATTGCAAAAGAATGGGAGAGACCGGGTATTCCCTTCTCCCCTTCTCCTGTTTTTAAGAAGATGTACCCTATAGCCGACGCTATTAGGGACTCTTGGCAGACGGTCCCTAAAGTTGATGGAGCCATTTCTACCCTGGCCAAATGGACTACTATTCCTTTTGAGGATAGTTGTGCCTTTAAGGACCCTATGGATAAGAAGCTGGAGGGTCTTCTGAAGAAGGTTTACGTCCACCAGGGATTTCTTTTACAACCGGCGGCCTATATTGTTACAGTTACCAGTGCGGTCGCTTATTGGTTTGATGCTCTGGAAGAGTCTATTAGGACTGAGACTCCTTTGGAAGAAATACAGGACCGGATTAAAGCTCTTAAATTAGCTAATTTTTTATTACGGATGCTTCTCTGCAGATTACTAAATTGGCGTTTAGGAGTTCGGGTTTTGCCGTCTTAGCGCGCAGGGCTTTATGGTTGAAGTCTTGGTCTGCGGATGTGTCATCCAAGTCTAAACTTTTCGCTATTCCTTTCAAGGGGAAGACCCTGTTCGGGCCTGACTTGAAGGAAATTATTTCTGGCATAACGGGAGGTAAGGGTCATCTCCTCCCTCAGGATAAAAAAAATCCAAACAGAGAGGGCGACAGAGTAATTTTTGTTCCTTTCGAAATTTCAAGGGAGTTCTCTCTTCCTCTTCCGCTAAACAGGAAGGGAATTATTCACAAACCAAGTCCACTTTGAGACCCAACCAGTCTTGGAACAAGGGTAAGCAATCCAAGAAGCCAGCTGCTGCTACCAAGTCAGCATGAAGGGTCGGCCCCCGATCCGGGACCGGATCTTGTGGGGGGCAGACTCTCTCTTCGTCCAGGCCTGGATAAGAGATGTTCAGGATCCCTGGACACTGGAAATTGTGTCTCAGGGATATCAGTTGGAGTTCAGAAACTCTTCTCCCTCTTTCTCGATTATCTGCAGACCAGATAAAGAGAGAGGCATTCTTACGTTGTGTAGGAGACCTCTCTTCCATGGGAGTAATATGTCCCATTCCAATACAGGGACATGGGTTTTATTCAAATCTCTTTGTAGTTCCCAAAAAAGAGGGAACGTTCCGACCTATTTTAGACCTCAGAAGTCTAAACAAGTTCCTCAGAGTTCCATCCTTCAAGATGGAAACTATTCAAACTATTCTTCCATTGATCCAGGAGGGTCAATTTATGACTACCGTGGATCTAAAGGATGCATATCTTCATGTTCCTATCCACAGAGATCATCACAAGTTCCTGAGGTTTGCTTTTCTGGACAAACATTTTCAGTTTGCGGCCCTTCCTTTTGGTCTGGCCACGGCACCCAGAATTTTTACAAAGGTTCTGGGGTCTCTGCTGGCGGTTCTAAGACCGAGGGGCATTGCAGTGGTGCCTTATCTGGACGATATTCTGATCCAGGCGTTGTCTTACCAGCTAACAAAGTCTCATATCGACATTGTTCTTTCCTTTCTAAGGACTCACGGGTGTAAAGTGAATCTGGAAAAGAGTTTGCTAGTTCCACAGACAAGGGTTCCTTTCTTGGGAACTCTAATCGAGACTCTATCCATGAAAATCTTTTTGACATGCCGAACCCTTCAGACCAATCCTCGGCCGTCAGTGGCTCAATGCATGGAGGCAATGGTAGTGGCAATGGACATCATTCTGTTTGCTCGTTTTCATCTCAGACCTCTGCAACTGAGCATGCTCAGACAGTGGAATGGAGATTATACAAATTTGTCTCCTCAAATAAATCTAGATCAGGAGACAAGGGACTCTCTCCTATGGTGGTTGTCGCTGGATCATCTGTCCCAGGGGACATGCTTCCGCAGACCCTCAAGGGTGATAGTGACAATCTCTGAGGGAAATAGAAGAGGGATGTTAAAGATACTTACACTCTATTCTCTAATGGCTGATCCCAAATGGTTAGTATATCTCCTAAATACAAACCGATAATGTACAAGAATAAAAGAAGGGAGGGATAGCGCTATACAGCGTAGAGATAATAAAAAAGTAAAAAAGTATATGTGTGCGGCTCCTGCCGAGTATAAGGAAAGGTTACAATGTATTGTATGTGGTAGCAGTACTTCTCTAATGAAGCTAAAATATTTGATGAAGCAAATAATATATAAATATATAGATGGAGCAAGCAATAAAGATAAATTGATAAAAATATTTTTTTATTTATCAATTTATCTTCATTTTTATTACTTGCTCCATCTATATATTTATATATTATTTGCTTCATTAAATATTTTAGCTTCATTAGAGGAGTACTGCTACCACATACAATACATTGTAACCTTTCCTTATACTCGGCAGGAGCCGCACACATATACTTTTTTATTATCTCTACGCTGTATAGCGCTATCCCTCCTTTCTTTTATTCTTGGAATCTCTGAGGGCTCAGGGTGTATGGACTCGAACGGAGTCTCTACTTCCCATCAATATCCTAGAGTTGAGAGCAATATTCAATGCGCTTCAGGCTTGGCCTCAGTTGGCTTCGGCCAAATTCATCAGATTCCAGTCGGACAACATTACGGCTGTAGCTTACATCAATCATCAGGGAGGAACAACAAGTTCCTTAGCGATGACAGAAGTAGCCAAGATAATTCAGTGGGCGGAGGCTCACTCTTGTTATCTGTCGGCGATCCACATCCCAGGTGTGGACAACTGGGAAGCGGATTTTCTGAGCATACAGACTTTTCATCCAGTGGAATGGGAACTCCATCCGGAGGTATTTGCCAACCTGATTCTCAGATGTGGCAGGCCGGAGTTGGATCTTATGGCATCTCGTCAGAATGCCAAACTTCCGAGATACGGGTCCAGGTCCAGGGATCCCCAGGCCGAGCTGATAGATGCCTTGGCAGTGCCTTGGTCTTTCAACCTAGCTTATGTGTTCCCTCCATTTGCTCTCCTTCCCCGGGTGATTGCTCAAGTCAAACAGGAGAGGGCATCGGTGATCCTCATCGCTCCTGCGTGGCCTCGCAGGACTTGGTATGCCGATCTGGTGGACATGTCATCTCAGCCACCATGGAAGCTTCCATTAAAGAAAAACCTCATTCAGGGACCCTTCCATCATCTGAATCTAGTTTCTCTGCAGCTAACTGCTTTGAGATTGAACGCTTGATTTTATCTAAGCGAGGGTTTTCTGATTCAGTCATTGATACCTTGATTCAGGCACGTAAGCCTGTTACTAGAAAGATTTACCATAAGATATAGCGTAAATATCTTTATTGGTGTGAATCCAAGGGCTACTCGTGGAGTAGGGTTAGGATTCCCAGGATTTTGTCTTTTCTCCAAGAAGAATAGGAGAAAGGGTTATCAGCTAGTTCCTTAAAGGGACAGATTTCTGCTTTGTCTATTTTGCTACACATGCAAAATGTTCAATCAGATGTTCAAGCAGATGTTCAATCTTTTTGTCAGGCTCTGACTAGAATCAGGCCTGTATTTAGACCAATTGCTTCTCCTTGGAGTTTGAATTTAGTTATTAATGTTCTTCAAGGGGTTCCGTTCGAACCTATGCATTCCATAGATATTAAGTTATTATCTTGGAAAGTTTAATTTTTGGTTGCTATTTCTTCTGCTCGCAGAGTTTCTGAGCTTTCGGCATTACAATGTGATTCTCCTTATCTTATTTTTAATTCCGATAAGGTGGTGTTACTTACCAAACCTGGTTTTCTTCCTAAGGTTCTTTCTAATAAGAATATTAATCAGGAAATTGTTGTTCGTTCCTTGTGTCCTAATCCTTCTTCTAAGAAGGAGCGGCTGTTACATAATTTGGATGTGGTCCGTGCTTTAAAGTTTTACTTACAGGCAACTAAGGATTTTTGTCAATCGTCTTCCCTGTTTATTGTGTTTTCTGGGAAGTGTAGGGGTCAGAAAGCTACGGCTACCTCTCTCTCTCATTTTGGCTGAAGAGTATCATCCGTTTTGCATATGAGACTACTGGACAGCAGCCTCCTGAACGAATTATGGCTCATTCCACTAGGGCTGTGGCTTCCTCATGGGCATTCAAAAATTATGCTTCTGTTGAACAGATTTGCAAAGCTGCAACATGGTCATCTCTTCACACTTTTTCCAAATTTTACAAATTCGATACTTTTGCCTCGTCTGAGGCTGTTTTTGGGAGGAAAGTTCTTCAAGCAGTGGTGCCTTCCGTTTAGGTTCCCTGTCTTGTCCCTCCCGTTTCATCCGTGTACTATAGCTTTGGTATTGTATCCCACAAGTAAGGATGAAATCCGTGGACTCATCGTATCTTGTAAAAGAAAAGGAAATTTATTCTTACCTGATAAATTTGTTTCTTTTACGATATGATGAGTCCACGGCCCACCCTGTGACTGGAGTGGGAGGGAAGGGAGGAGCTATATATACAGCTCTGCTGTGGTGCTTTAGAATATGTAGGATTGGGGGATTATGGAGTTAAGTAATAGCAGACACTTATCCTATATATATATCAAAATGTATCTTACAATTAATACATCATATTATTGATTTACACTCCCAGGGATTAGTGTCTGATGTGGATTCTAAGAAAATAGAACAAAACAACTAGATAAACTAATTGTACAGGGATTACAATGTAGTTTGTAGCAAATAATTCCACAAAGTGCAGTTAATTTAAACTCCAATATAAATGATAGATTTGAAGAATTGCTTAGATTTTTCTAAAAAAAGGTTCCATATCATTCATACTTTAAATCTTTATTACTTAAATTTGGAACATACATTCACTCAGTAGCAGAAAAAAATGTTAAAAACACTTAAACCCAGTTAATCATTGAGTACTATTATGCTCAAATTTTTACTAGTAATGATATATCTGGACCCACCAGATATATCTGGACTCCCTCTGAGGAAGCGTTCTGTGAAACGCGCGTCAGGGGTCCAGCAGGAGCAGCTCTGTCTCTCCTGTCTGCCGTTTTTAATGTGCTTACCTGAGTTACAAATAGAACTCATGCCTCAATAACTATATATAATCTTGGTACCCACCAACTTATAGCTAATATTTAAAAGTAATTCAGCCCTCAGATTGTAAGGGTTTAGCTTACTTAAGATAATTGGATGGTGGGTCCAGATATATCATTACTAGTAAAAATTTGAGCATAATAGTACTCAATGATTAACTGGGTTTAAGTGTTTTTAACATTTTTTTCTGCTACTGAGTAAATGTATGTTCCAAATTTAAGTAATAAAGATTTAAAGTATGAATGATATGGAACCTTTTTTTAGAAAAATCTAAGCAATTCTTCAAATCTATCATTTATATTGGAGTTTAAATTAACTGCACTTTGTGGAATTCTTTGCTACAAACTACATTGTAATCCCTGTACAATTAGTTTATCTAGTTGTTCTGCTGTGGTGCTCTTTGCCTCCTCCTGCTGACCAGGAGGCGATATCCCACAAGTAAGGATGAAATCGTAAAAGAGACAAATTTATTAGGTAAGTATAAATTTCCTTTTTGCTAGTTTAAAGCAAAGAATTAAGAAACTAAATTAAAAGGGATAGAATGAATAGGTTTAAAAACTGAATCTGACGACCAATCAGCAGCATTAAGAATGTCTTGAAGAGAAGCGGATTTGGAAAATGCTTTAGAAGGAGAAGCTCCTCTAATAGAATGTGAAGAGAAATTATTGTGAACACCGGCTTGAGACGTAACTTATTTCACCCATAGACTAATGGTAGGAGAAGAAACAGGTAAGTGAGGAGGAGCATATGAAATAAGAAGTTGATTATGGGAGGACGATCTGAGAAGAAAAGTTCTTTGTTCATATTCTTTGAGACAAAGAACTACACAAAGCTTAGGTTGTTCGTAAAAATAAGGATAAAAAATAGAGGAAGATAAAGTCTTAGTTTTACGAGAAATAGAAAAAATTACACCCTGAGGTGAAAAAGATTTAGAATTGAAATCAATAGCCTTAACATCAGATACTCTTTTACAAGATAAGACATAACAGAGTAGTCAATTTGACCGTAAATTGTTTAAGAGTTAAATTTTCATTATTTGGCCAACAATTAAAGAGAGAGATAACTAAATCTACATCCCAAAAGAAAGAATATCTAGAAGAAGGAGGACGTTTAAGACGGATAGATTTTTAAAAGTCTAAAGATAGTAGGATGTTGACCTATAGGCATATTATTAAGTAACTCATGTTCAGCAGAAATAGCTGATCTAGCTACATTAATGGATCTGTAAGCTAAACCCGACTGAAAAAGGGAAGATAAAAAGTTGATAACTTGATTTAAAGGAGCTGAAATTGGATCCAGGTGTCTAGAATTGCACCAGCTAGACCATTTAAGCCAGGAGGATAAATAACATTTTTTGGTTCCAGGGTCCCAGGGATCTTGAAGGAGGAGTCTAGCTTCTTCCGATAATCCATCGCCAGACCAGGATCCTCTGAAATCATCCAGGTAATTAAATGAAGTTTGTCTTGAAGAACTAGAGGATGGAATTGGCCTGAAGGGTCTGTTAAAAGATCTGGCTTGGATGGAAGTAGAATTGGATGAAGAAATGATAATTCCAGAAGAAGAGGATACCAAGCTTGAGTTTGCTAAAATGGAGTTATTATTAGAAGAGAAATCTGTTGGCGTTTGACAAACAGCAGTGTCCGGAGAATCATCGAAAATGGGGGGAAAGCATACGCTCCCGAAATCGGCCATTGTTGAAGAAAAGCATCTATTGCTGGAGCCTGAGGATCTGGTCTCCAACTGAAATAAGGAAACATTTGATGATTCAGACAAGAGGCAATGAGATCTATTGAAAAAGGACCTCTTAGAGATTGAATTCTCTGAAAAATTAAGGAATTCAATTTCCAGTCGCTGAAGTCTGTAAGGTATCTGGATCCCCAATCTGCCATCTGATAGTTTAAACCCGGAATATATTCTGCTTGAATAGATATATTCTGAGATTAACAGTCGTGAATAAAATTTTTTGTTAAATCTGATAAAATTTTGGAAGCAGTACCTCCTAAACGATTGATATAACGAACAGCTGAGACATTGTCCATGCAAAGAAGAATTGTTATAGGATGTTTGTGTTTGACAAAAATCTGAACAGCAAAGGCTCCTGCAAGAAGTTTCAAACAATTGATGTGAAGATGTTTCTCTGAAGGAGACCATTTTCTTTCATGTAATTGGCAAAAGTCCATGAGCTAGTAACGTATGGGATATACAATCCTACCAGGAGGGGCAAATTTTACACAACCTCAAAATGCCTATAAATACACCCCCACCACACCCACAATTCAGTTTTACAAACTTCGCCTCCTATGTAGGTGGTGAAGTAAGTTTGTGCTAGATTTCTACGTTGATATGCGCTTCTCAGCTTTTTCTCCAACATAGGTGTGTCCGGTCCACGGCGTCATCCTTACTTGTGGGATATTCTCTTCCCCAACAGGAAATGGCAAAGAGCCCAGCAAAGCTGGTCATATGATCCCTCCTAGGCTCCGCCTACCCCAGTCATTCTCTTTGCCGTTGCACAGGCAACATCTCCACGGAGATGGCTAAGAGTTTTTTGGTGTTTAAATGTAGTTTTTATTCTTCAATCAAGTGTTTGTTATTTTAAAATAGTGCTGGTATGTACTATTTACTCTGAAACAGAAAAGAGAAGAAGATTTCTGTTTGTGAGAGGAAGATGATTTTAGCAAACGTTACTAAAATCGATTGCTGTTTCCACACAGGACTGTTGAGATGAAGTAACTTCAGTTGGGGGAAGCAGTTGGCAGACTTTTCTGCCTGAGGTATGATGGCCACATTTCTAACACGACTTGGTAATGCTGGAAGGCTGTCATTTTCCCTATGGGGACCGGTAAGCCATTTTCTTAGATTAAGTAAAAGAATAAAGGCTTTATAAGGGCTTAAAAAACTGGTAGACATTTTTCTGGGCTAAAACGATTACTTGCTAAGCATATTTGACAGATTATAGCGCTTTATAGTTATTATAATCTTGGGGATTGTTGTTAAAAAACGGCAGGCACTGTATGGACACCTTTTTCAGATGAGGGCCTTCTCTAGTCATAGGCAGAGCCTCATTTTCGCGCCACTAATGCGCAGTTGTTTTTGGAAGGCAAGGCATGCAGATGCATGTGTGAGGAGCTAAGATCCACTGAAAAAGCTTATAGAAGGCGTCATTTGGTATCGTATTCCCCTCTGGGCTTGGTTGGGTCTCAGCAAAGCAGATTCCTGGGACTGTATAGGGGTTAAATGTAAAAACGGCTCCGGTTACGTTATTTTAAGGGTTAAAGCTTTCAAATTTGGTGTGCAATACTTTTAAGGCTTTAAGACACTGTGGTGAAATTTTGGTGAATTTTGAACAATTGCTTCATACTTTTTCGCATATTCAGTAATAAAGTGTGTTCTGTTTAAAATTTAAAGTGACAGTAACGGTTTTACTTTAAAACGTTTTTTGTGCTTTGTTGACAAGTTTAAGACTGTTTAACATGTCTGAACCATCAGATAAACGATGTTCTATATGTATGAAAGCCAATGTGTCTCCCCATTTAAATATATGTGATAATTGTGACATGGTGTCCAAACAAGGTAGGGACAATGATGCCACAGATAATAATAGTGCCCAAGATGATTCTTCAGATGAGGGGAGTAAGCATGGTACTGCATCACCCCCTTCTGTGTCTACACCAGGTTTGCCCACACAAGAGGCCCCTAGTACATCTAGTGCGCCAATACTTATTACTATGCAACAATTAATGGCTGTTATGGATAATTCTATTGCAAATATTTTATCTAAAATGCCTACTTATCAAAGAAAGTGCGATTGCTCTGTTTTAAACACTGAAGAGCAAGAGGACGCTGATGATAACGTTTCTGACATACCCTCACACCAATCTGAAGGGGCCAGGAGGGAGGTTTTGTCTGAGGGAGAAATTTCAGATTCAGGAAAAATTTCTCAACAGGCTGAACCTGATGTTGTAACATTTAAATTTAAATTAGAACATCTCCGCGCACTGCTTAAGGAGGTATTATCTACTCTGGATGATTGTGACAATTTGCTCATTCCAGAGAAATTATGTAAGATGGACAAGTTCCTAGAGGTTCCGGTGCCCCCCGATGTTTTTCCTATACCCAAGCGGGTGGCGGACATAGTAAACAAGGAATGGGAAAGGCCCGGCATACCTTTTGTTCCTCCCCCTATATTTAAGAAATTATTTCCTATAGTCGACCCCAGAAAGGACTTATGGCAGACAGTCCCTAAGGTCGAGGGGGCGGTCTCTACTCTAAACAAACGCACTACTATTCCCATAGAAGATAGTTGTGCTTTTAAAGATCCTATGGATAAAAAAATTAGAGGGTTTGCTTAAAAAAATGTTTGTTCAGCAAGGTTACCTTCTTCAACCAATTTCATGCATTGTTCCTGTCACTACGGCAGCGTGTTTCTGGTTCGAAGAACTAGAAAAGTCGCTCAATAAAGAATCTTCGTATGAGGAGGTTATGGACAGAGTTCATGCACTTAAATTGGCTAACTCTTTTATTCTAGATGCCACTTTGCAATTAGCGAGATTAGCGGCGAAAAATTCAGGGTTTGCTATCGTGGCGCGCAGAGCGCTCTGGCTAAAGTCTTGGTCAGCGGATGTGTCTTCCAAGACAAAATTGCTTAACATCCCTTTCAAGGGCAAAACACTGTTTGGTCCTGATTTGAAAGAGATTATTTCAGACATCACCGGAGGAAAGGGCCACGCCCTTCCTCAGGATAGGTCTTTTAAGGCTAGAAATAAGCCTAATTTTCGTCCCTTTCGCAGAAACGGACCAGCCTCTACTTCTACATCCTCTAAGCAAGAGGGTAATACTTCTCAACCCAAACCAGCCTGGAGACCGATGCAAGGCTGGAACAAGGGTAAGCAGGCCAAGAAGCCTGCCACTGCTACCAAAACAGCATGAAGGGATGGCCCCCGATCCGGGACCGGATCTGGTGGGGGGCAGACTTTCTCTCTTTGCTCAGGCCTGGGCAAGAGATGTTCAGGATCCTTGGGCACTAGAAATAGTTTCTCAAGGTTATCTCCTGGAATTCAAGGAACTACCCCCAAGGGGAAGGTTCCACAGGTCTCAATTATCTTCAAACCAAATAAAAAGACAGGCATTCTTACATTGTGTAGAGGACCTGTTAAGGATGGGAGTAATTCATCCAGTTCCAATAAGAGAACAAGGGATGGGGTTTTACTCCAACCTGTTCATAGTTCCCAAAAAAGAGGGAACATTCAGACCAATTCTAGATCTCAAGATCCTAAACAAATTTCTCAGGGTTCCATCGTTCAAAATGGAAACCATTCGAACGATCCTTCCTACCATCCAGGAAGGTCAATTTATGACCACGGTGGATTTAAAGGATGCGTACCTCCATATTCCTATCCACAAGGAACATCATCAGTTCCTAAGGTTCGCTTTTCTGGACAAGCATTACCAGTTTGTGGCACTTCCATTCGGATTAGCCACTGCTCCGAGAATTTTCACAAAGGTACTAGGGTCCCTTCTAGCGGTTCTAAGACCAAGGGGCATTGCAGTAGTACCGTACTTGGACGACATCCTGATTCAAGCGTCGTCTCTGTCAAAAGCAAAGGCTCATACGGACATCGTCCTAGCCTTTCTCAGATCTCACGGATGGAAAGTAAACATAGAAAAAAGTTCTCTTTCCCCGTCAACAAGAGTTCCCTTCTTGGGAACAATAATAGACTCCTTAGAAATGAGGATTTTTCTGACAGAGGTCAGAAAATCAAAACTTCTAAGCTCTTGTCAAGTTCTTCATTCTGTTCTTCGTCCTTCCATAGCGCAGTGCATGGAAGTAATAGGATTGATGGTTGCAGCAATGGACATAGTTCCTTTTGCACGAATTCATCTAAGACCATTACAACTGTGCATGCTCAGACAGTGGAATGGGGATTATACAGACTTGTCTCCGACGATTCAAGTAGATCAAAGGACCAGAGATTCACTCCGTTGGTGGCTAATCCTGGACAACCTGTCACAGGGAATGAGCTTCCGCAGACCAGAGTGGGTCATTGTCACGACCGACGCCAGTCTGGTGGGCTGGGGCGCGGTCTGGGAACCCCTGAAAGCTCAGGGTCTATGGTCTCGGGAAGAATCTCTTCTCCCGATAAACATTCTGGAACTGAGAGCGATATTCAATGCCCTCAAAGCTTGGCCTCATCTAGCAGAGGCCAAATTCATAAGGTTTCAATCAGACAACATGACGACAGTTGCATATATCAACCATCAGGGGGGAACAAGGAGTTCCCTGGCGATGGAGGAAGTGACCAAGATAATTCAATGGGCGGAGGATCACTCCTGCCACTTGTCTGCAATCCACATCCCAGGAGTGGAAAATTGGGAAGCGGATTTTCTGAGTCGTCAGACATTCCATCCGGGGGAGTGGGAACTCCACCCGGAAATCTTTGCCCAAATAACTCAATTATGGGGCATTCCAGACATGGATCTGATGGCGTCTCGTCAGAACTTCAAGGTTCCTTGTTACGGGTCCAGATCCAGAGATCCCAAGGCGACTCTAGTAGATGCACTAGTAGCACCTTGGACCTTTAACCTAGCTTATGTATTCCCACCGTTTCCTCTCATTCCCAGGCTGGTAGCCAGGATCAACCAGGAGAGGGCTTCGGTGATCTTGATAGCTCCTGCGTGGCCACGCAGGACTTGGTATGCAGACCTGGTGAATATGTCATCGGCTCCACCATGGAAGCTACCTTTGAGACAGGACCTTCTTGTTCAAGGTCCATTCGAACATCCGAATCTGGTTTCTCTCCAACTGACTGCTTGGAGATTGAACGCTTGATTTTATCAAAGCGTGGGTTTTCAGATTCTGTAATAGATACTCTGATTCAGGCTAGGAAGCCTGTAACTAGAAAAATTTACCATAAGATATGGAAAAAATATATCTATTGGTGTGAATCTAAAGGATTCCCATGGAACAAGATAAAAATTCCTAGGATTTTATCCTTTCTACAAGAGGGTTTGGAGAAGGGATTATCTGCAAGTTCTCTGAAGGGACAGATTTCTGCGTTATCTGTTTTACTTCACAAAAGGCTGGCAGCGGTGCCAGACGTTCAAGCGTTTGTTCAGGCTCTGGTTAGAATCAAGCCTGTTTACAGACCCTTGACTCCTCCCTGGAGTCTTAATCTAGTTCTTTCAGTTCTTCAAGGAGTTCCGTTTGAACCCTTACATTCCGTAGATATTAAGTTATTATCTTGGAAAGTTTTGTTTTTGGTTGCAATTTCTTCTGCTAGAAGAGTTTCTGAGTTATCTGCTCTGCAGTGTTCTCCGCCCTATCTGGTGTTCCATGCAGATAAGGTGGTTTTGCGTACTAAGCCTGGTTTTCTTCCGAAAGTTGTTTCCAACAAGAATATTAACTAGGAGATAGTTGTACCTTCTTTGTGCCCGAATCCAGTTTCAAAGAAGGAACGTTTGTTACACAATTTGGACGTAGTCCGTGCTCTAAAATTCTATTTAGAGGCCACTAAAGATTTCAGACAAACTTCTTCTTTGTTTGTTGTTTATTCTGGTAAAAGGAGAGGTCAAAAAGCAACTTCTACCTCTCTTTCCTTTTGGCTTAAAAGCATTATCCGTTTGGCTTATGAGACTGCCGGACGGCAGCCTCCTGAAAGAATCACAGCTCACTCCACTAGGGCTGTGGCTTCCACATGGGCCTTCAAGAACGAGGCTTCTGTTGACCAGATATGTAAGGCAGCGACTTGGTCTTCACTGCACACTTTTGCCAAATTTTACAAATTTGATACTTTTGCTTCTTCAGAGGCTATTTTTGGGAGAAAGGTTTTGCAAGCCGTGGTGCCTTCCATTTAGGTGACCTGATTTGCTCCCTCCCTTCATCCGTGTCCTAAAGCTTTGGTATTGGTTCCCACAAGTAAGGATGACGCCGTGGACCGGACACACCTATGTTGGAGAAAACAGAATTTATGCTTACCTGATAAATTACTTTCTCCAACGGTGTGTCCGGTCCACGGCCCGCCCTGGTTTTTTTAATCAGGTCTGATGAATTATTTTCTCTAACTACAGTCACCACGGTATCATATGGTTTCTCCTATGCATATTTCCTCCTGTACGTCGGTCGAATGACTGGGGTAGGCGGAGCCTAGGAGGGATCATATGACCAGCTTTGCTGGGCTCTTTGCCATTTCCTGTTGGGGAAGAGAATATCCCACAAGTAAGGATGACGCCGTGGACCGGACACACCGTTGGAGAAAGTAATTTATCAGGTAAGCATAAATTCTGTTTTTAAAGCCCGGTTCCTCTCAGAGTGCAGTGAATGACAGAGGGATGTGAAGGGAGTATTACCTATTGAATACAATGGTCATCCTAACGGGGATCTATTTCATAGGTTCTCTGTTATCGGTCGTAGAGATTCATCTCCTAAATCCCTTTTCAGATCGACAATATACTCTTATATACCATTACCTCTGCTGATTCTCGTTTCAGTACTGGTTTGGCTATCTACTTTATGTAGATGAGTGTCTTTTGGTAAGTATGTTTCTTTTATTTAAGACACTCTCAGCTATGGTTTGGCACTTTATATTTAAAGTTCTAAATATATGTTTGTACTTATATTTGCCATGATTTAGGTTTATCGGTATATTTCCTTTTTGTAGACTGTCAGTTTCATATCTGGGAAATGCATATTTTAAATAAAAAAAAAAATGCTTACCTGAAGTTTTCAAATTGACTCTCTTTTCTAAATTGCGGGCTGTTAGGCTTGCGGGAGCGCAAAATGCTATAATTTATTGCGTCATTCTTGGCACAAGACTTTTTTGGCGCGAGAATTACGTTTGTTGACGTTATTTCGTCATTTCCGGCGTCTTAGTTGGGGCCGAGTTTTTTCAAGTGGATGCGTCATCTATGACTCTCGTGTTTGTTGCAGACGTTTTTGGCGCCAAAAAATATTTTGTCAGTTGTGGGCATCATACTTGGTGCCAAACTTTTGACGTTATTTAAGACTTCATTTATTTTTGCTTCTGGTTTCCAGAGGCTTATTTTGTTTGCATTTCTTTCCCATTCCTGAAACTGTCATATAAGGAAATTGATAATTTTGCTTTATATGTTATTTTTTCTCTTACATATTGCAAGATGTCTCAAACTGACCCTGTCTCAGAATCTACTACTGGAATCCTGCTGCCTGATGTCGGTTCTACCAAATCTAAGTGCATTTGTTGTAAACTTGTGGTAACTGTTCCTCCGGCTGTAGTTTGTGATAGTTGTTATGACAAACTTTTACATGCAGACAGAGACAATATTTCTATTAGTAGTAGTCCATTACCTGTTGCTGGTCCTTCAACATCTAATGCTCAGGATATTCCTGTTAATGTGAGAGAATTTGTTTCTAATTCCATTCAGATGGCTTTGTCTGTCATACCGCCTTCTAATAAACGTAAAAGGTCTTTTAAAACTTCTTATAAAATTGATGAATTTTTTTTTTTTTTGTTTAAATAATTTTTATTGATTTTTTAGAAAAACAAGGAACATTGACATATAATGAACATCAAACATAAATCAATAATAGTTTTTCAGTTACAGTAAGGCATTGTAATATCACAGTGATCATTTCTTCCCCTTATTTGAGGGAAGCAAAAAGAAAATTTAAAGATAAATTCTTTGGGTAGTAGGGAGGAAGGTGGACAGAGGGGGGGTATGGAGAGGGTGAGGGCAGATAATAATAGAAATTAGTGAAAATTAAAAAGGTATGCAACAGGAGGGGGGAGTATAGGGGGAGGAAGGGAGAGAGGAAGGATGAATAAATAGGGGAATGAAAAGGGATAGGGTGTCAGCAATAGAAATCAGTCGGGTGACAATCATCAAAAATAAAAGAGTGCAGGTATGTAGGGGTAACAAGTGTCATGGTAAAATACAATATAACGTAATTTCCTAGCGTTCGTCTTTTATTGTATTTTTTTACTTTTTAGGTGTCGTCTGGATAGATAATTAAACAGCAGAAATCATCAAACATTCTCCAGCTATTTTGAGTCTTTGTCTTGTCTTAAAGTGAGAAGGGGGAGGGAGGTCTGAGGAGGGATAGGAGGGGGATTCGGGCAGGTGACAGTTAGGAATGTGGGGGAGGGGACAAACATAAAAATAAAAATATGTAGAGGTGAATTATAAAATAATATAGTGTATTATAGTGTGGTTCCATGTAAATCCTTTGCAATTAATCCTTGCAGAGAATGAAATACTTATTCCGAAGAATTGTAGAGCCTGTGGTATTTAACTGTGAAGGAGGGTCTGTTTTGTAAAGTTATGGCGTTCTTTGTTCCCATAGGAAGATTATATCTAGAATAAAATCTCTCTTTCCTATAAAACAATAATGTCTCTTCTCTAAAGCTAGTATGTGTGTGACTTCTGATACCCAGTGTTCATAAGTAGGGGGATGAGCTTGTTTCCAATACCGAGGGACAATGCGTCTAGCGCAAGTTAACATTAGTTGAAGGAGTTTCCTTCGGTAAATACATTCCAGTCTAGGGATTTGGTTTAGTAAGATCATGGTTGCCGAAAGGGATATTTGTGTATTTAATGTAAGATTGATGCTATGCTCGATTTGAGCCCAGTAGGTGGACATTTTATTACAGGACCACCATATATGGGAAAGTGTGCTCACTTCCCCACATCGTCTCCAGCAACTTGAGTTAGCACCTGGGTATATTTCATTCAATTTTTGGGGTGTAAGATACCAGCGTGAGATGATCTTATAATTAAGTTCAGTCAGAATGAGTGAGGAGGAGGAGGAGTGGATTGTGTTGAAACATTTTAGCCAGGTGTCTTTTGGGAGCTGAACTCGAAGTTCAGTTTCCCATTTGGTGGTATATGAGGGTAGTTTGACTGTGTTAATAGCTCTTAAGAGTTTATGTGTGTGAGAGAGAAGGGATTTCTGAGTGTCTTTAGTATTGCATAACTTCTCAAATGGAGTAAGCGGACGGAGGCAATCATTTTTATGAGGGCTATCCATAATTGTTTGGCGTATTTGGAGGTATGGAAACCAACAGTGGAAGGGAGAGCCTATTGAATCTCTTAAGGCATTTCTATCTCTTATTTGGGAGTTTTCCGTTAGTAAAAATATAGGCATATTTTTCAGGGAAGAATCTTCTGGTTCAAATTTGAACTGGTGGTGGGATAAAAAAAGGGTGTTATTTAACAAAGGAGTCATTGGAGAGATTGGGGAAGAGAGAGTGTTTGGATTTCGAATGAGGGAGTCCCATATGGTTAAGGTAGTTTTTATGCATTCATTAGCCTTAGTTATGGGGGGCCTGAATGATTTAGGGAGCCAACAAAGATCTCGCATCCCTTTTAAACCAAGGGAGGCAGCTTCCATTTGGATCCATAGTTTGGATGTGGGGTTGTGAGACCATGAGACTATTCGAGTTAAATGTGTCGCTTTGTGATACTGAAATAGATTTGGGACACTTAGGCCACCTTCCTCCTTGCTTAAATACATAGAGTTCTTTGATACCCTTGGTTTTTTATAAGCCCAAATAAAAGAGTCTAGCATCTTTTGTTGCGTACGAAGGTAGTGTCTCGGTAATGATATTGGGAGAGCTTGGAATATGTATAGATATTTGGGGAGTATCATCATCTTTATTGTATTTATGCGACCTATCCAGGAGAGGTGCCCTTGTTTATGCCATGTATGTAATAGGGAGAAGACATGAGTTTGAAGTGTAATATAGTTTTCTTGGAATAAATTTTTAGGGTTCTTTGGTATGTTTAGTCCTAGGTATCTAAGGGTATTAACGATAGGGAAGGGAGTTTTATGTAAAATATAGTCCAGTTCCATTGAGTTTGTGGATGGGGATAATGCTCGACTTATTCATATTAATCGAATAATTAGAAAATTGTTTATAAATCTCCAGATCTCTTATTAGGGCTGGAATGGAAGTTAGTGGTGCTTGCAGAGTGAAGATGATGTCGTCGGCAAATAGTAGACATGTTTGATGAATGTTACCTACCTTAATTCCCAAAATATTTGGATTATTTCTGATTTGAATAGCTAAGATTTCTACCGTGAGGGCAAATAGAAGAGGAGATAATGGACAACCTTGTCTAGTGCCATTAGAGATGGGGAAGGATTGAGATATTATGTCATTGACCTTAATAGTGGCTCGAGGGTTATGATATAAGGCTTGTACTCTGGATAAGAATTTGTCTGAGAAGCCGAATTTCGACAGGACCGACCACATAAACTGCCAGTCGACCCTGTCGAAGGCCTTCTCAGCATCAGTAGATAGCAGCACTAGGGGGCTTGTTTGATTGTGTGATGTTAATAATGTATGAAGGAGTCTAGTGGTATTGTCTTTTGCTTCACGGCCACTAACGAATCCCACTTGGTCAGGGTGGATGACCTTCGGTAGGACTCGAGCAAGACGATTGGCTAAAATCTTAGCATATATTTTAATATCCACATTCAAGAGAGAAATCGGTCTATAGTTGCTAACAAGATCTCTGGGTTTATCTGGTTTCGGAATTACTGTTATCATAGCATTTAAAAGAGATTGGGGGAATGTAAGACCCTGGTCTATAGAGAGAAATAGCTCCTGTAAATGTGGGGCAAGATTACCTACTAATAACTGGTAAAATTTGGTTGTGAGGCCATCTGGTCCTGGTGATTTTCCATTGGACATGGATTTAATCGTGTTGACCACTTCTAGTAAAGAGATGGGGGAGTCTAGCATAGACACGTCCTCTTCAGGGATAGAGGGAATGTCTATAGAGTCTAAATATGTTTGTAGCTTATCTCTACTCCCCTGATCATTTGTGTTGTTTATGTTGTAAAGTGAGGTGTAGTATTTAACGAAGCTGTCAGCTATATCTTCATTTTTAGTGCAAACTACTCCTGTGTTTTGTTTAATGGATTGAATATGAGAGGAAAGCCTTTTTTTTTTTTTAAAGATCTGGCTAACATTTTTCCGGCTTTGTTTGATTCAGCATAGAATTTAGCTTTTGTTGTCAGGGCGCGCATATGTGCATTTTCTACCAGGAATTTATTAAGGCTTTCCCTAGCTTCCATAACTGCGGATAATTTTTGTGGGGATTTTGGGTCTTTTTTATGTAAAGCTTCTTTTTTCTCTAGTGAGTTAGACAAGGTGTCGAATTGAGCAGATCTCTGCTTTTTAAGTTTCGCTGTTAGTTGTATGATAACTCCCCTAATATAGCACTTGTAGGATTGCCAATTATTTGCAGTGTTCGTGTCTTCGGGTATATTAAACACAAAATATTCGTCTGTAAATTTAATGAGTTGGTCTGTGATTTCGTTATCTGTGAGAATATATTCATTTAATCTCCAGTTTATACTGTGACTAGGTTTACTTGTCCATTTAAAGATAGATTTGACTAGGCTATGGTCTGACCACGTAGTATGTGAGATTTTTGAGTCAATCAAGTTCGTCAAAGAGGCTTGGTCACATAGTATGTAGTCGAGTCTGGTGTAAGATTTTTGCGGGTGGGAGAAAAATGTATAATCTCTGGTGGAGGGGTGTACCGTTCTCCAGGTATCAAATAGCTTCAGTGTGCGAAGAGATGTATTATTATTCTTAATCTGTGAGTTTCTTAGGTAGGAGTGACCTGTTGAAGTGTCTAGTATAGGGTCTGAAGGGTAATTAAAATCCCCACCTAGTATGATTGGGCCTTTAGCAATATCTAGAAGTTTGTTGGTGACTTTTCTGAAGAAGCAGGGGGTGGGTCTGATAGGGGCGTATATGTTTGCGAGGGTAATAGGCTTACCATAATAGAGTCCTACTAGTATTAAAATTCTACCTTCATGATCATTGAATTGTTGTAGTAGGTCGAAAGAAGTATTGCGTCTAAATAGTGTGCATACACCGTTATGTCTGGTCAGGCCTGAGCTAAGATAGTGTTTATCGTAGTATTTGGATGAGAGTGTAGGCTCATGATTTCTTTTAAAATGTGTCTCTTGAATCATAATGATATCAAGATTTCTCTTGTAAAGGTCATGGAGAGCAATTGAACGTTTTTCAGCTGATAGGAATCCCTTCACATTTTGAGTGGCTATTGATATTGATCTTTCGCGTGGAAGATTAGGCATTACAAAGGATATGAATATGTGTGACCTCTAAAGTAGAGGAGTTAGAGATTCGTACAGGGGAACCAATGTGTAAAAGTGGAGTGGAAAATGTATGGTTAAGAGTTTAGTGAGGTAGTAAATAGTTGGGGCAGGGGAATTTAGATTAAATTAACTTGAATTGAATTGGTGGAGGCTTCTGGGCAGGCTGGGCAAATGTCCCCTGGTGTGTTGTAGTGAACGTGATGGTGGCACATGGAATGATAAGAGGGTAGCTGGGGAAGGGGGAGGGGAAGAGGGGAGAGGGGATAAAAGGTGTATTATGTATAAGACGTCCAAACCGTCCAGGTTGAAGAAAAACTTTCATATAAACAGATATCTACATAGCAGCATTGTGAATAAAATAGTACTTTCTGTATAACTGGACATTTTTGTATTTTTGTATCCCCTTTGGGGAACCAAGGTGGCATATTTTACTTCAATAGTACATAATTTACATTTATAAATACAGGGGTACAAGTGAATCTAGTAAGTATCACTGTACTATTGTTATCTAAAGCAGTTTTGTTTCGCAAAATAAAGTGTGCAGATAATGGATAGGTTAGTGTCTAATTAGTTTCTGGGGATTAAGGCACTTAATACATTGAAGAAATTTAAGTCATTTAAGGGGCTACTATCTCTGTTTGAGATGTGGTAATAAGTGAGAAAGAGAATAAATGGGGACTTTATATTCAGTTACGGTTAAAGTTGTTCCTGTCTTAACAATTAACAGCTAGCTTGTGAGATCATTCAACAATTCAATCATAAATTATTATATCGTATTACTGAATATAAGCATGACTATTATCATACAATTGCAAAAGTATATCTATGCAAAACATGTGATCTAAGAATAACAGAATAACTGAACAAAACACATCAAAACATAATGAACCTCTAGGAACTCTTTTCCTCAAAATATAGAACATAAAACATAGAGGAGAGTTCCCTTAAGCACATAAAGTCTAGTATAATATAACCTAAAGGGTGATTGAAGACAGTTCCATAGAAACCTGAAATAAAAGGAGAAAAAGTCTACAAACAAATGTTGTATAGACAGCATAGACAACACATATAGTTACGTATCTCCTTCAGGGTGGTTGAACCTCATCTTCCTCGTTACTGGTTTGTCGCCGCTTGTTTAAAGGAATTGAAGTGTCCATCCAGGGTCTTCTTTGCTGTTTAGAGGTTTCCTGTTTGCTTAATGCAGAGGATTGCACAGTAGAGGTTTGGGGGTCAGGTAGCGGGATCCCCAACTGTTGGCAGAAATGTTCTGCGTCCTGTGGGTAAGAGCATTCGATTTTTTTTCCATTTTTGACAGCAATTACTGATGTTGGGAATCCCCATCTGTACTGGATCTTCAAAGTACGTAGATGGGATGTTAAAAAGGAAAGTTCTCTTCTCTTTTGGAGTGTTCTTGCAGATAAATCTTGAAATATTTGAATTCGGTGACCCTGGAACTGGATAGAAGATTGTTTCCTTGTATAATTGTAGATAGTCTCCCTATGTTGGAAGTTTTGAAAATGCACTATAATGTCCCTAGGAGGTGAGTTGTCTGATGGCTTAGGACGTAGGGCTCTATGTGCTCTGTCCAAGATGATGTCAGATGGAGTGCCAGAGTTGTTCTTTACCAGGTCTGCAAAAAAGGACTGTAGATAATCCTGTATCTCATTGTTTTGTATGGTCTCAGGTATTCCCCTGAAGCGTAGATTACTCCTTCTGGAGCGATTTTATAAATCATCTAATTTATCCTCTAGGTCTGACATACGATGATGATGTTGAAAGGCTTTAGAGGACAGGTTTGCAATTTTCTGGGAAGATATGTATTCATGCTCTTCTAAAGTATCAACTCTATAGCATAAGTCCGAAATATCTTTCTTCAAGCCTGCACACTCATTTTTAATGCAAGTTTTAACCTGTTCTATCAGAGCTTCCATAGCACCATAGGTGATTATGTCATCTTTTCCAACATTTGCAGTTGTTGGTTGTAGGTCTGACAAGGGATCTGCAGCTTCACAAGAGCTTTCATCATGTGAGCTTAGTGTGGTATCTAGAGCTTTATTGCTTTTTTGCTTGTCAGCTTGCTTGAAAAAAGAGTTCATGGCTCCCTGAGATGTTATAGGCAGTTTTTGGGATTTATCACTTCTGGTCAATTTTCTCTGCGACATCATGGAGGTTTTGGTAGGTTATAACAGGTGTTTGGTTATATTTATTATATAGTGATGTTGAGACTAGGTGAATCGGAACACCTCTCCTTGGGGTTTTTGCTCTCACAGAGCGATCTCGGGAAAAGGTGGTGGATTCGACCCACTGTTACTTAGAACAGTGGGAAGAGGAATAGGAGGGTGTTCTTTTTAGCCAGTTGTTCAGTTTTAAATTTGAGCGTTTGGTGTCCAATCACCGGGAGAACAGACAACAAGTTACAGCTGCATAAAGATTTTTACTTTTGCCTGTATGGAGATAGAATACATCTGATATGTGTTGTGATGTGTCAGGGTGTCAGCTTGGGTTTTGCTGTCTAGGTCGTTTCGGTTAGCGGCTGCATCCCATGTCTCACAGACAGATATATGATAAGTCTGAGTAACGATGTAGGTTAGGTATTTCAAATGCAGCAGTTCAGTTCATGTGTGTGGGCTTGATTTGGCATTGAATTGAATTACATGCGTGTATAAAAGGCGAATTATATCCCCTTTGCTAAATTTCGGCCTTGTGTCATGCGGATAAGGTGGATCTTGAAATGCTGTCTGCTCTTTATCTTTAGTTAGTAAACTGAGTAGTAACTAGTATAAGCATTTTTGCCTCTTTCACAAAGTTAAACATATCACCTGTGTCTGTTGTGATTGGCGATCCGGATCGGTGTCTGGACTTGAAGCGGTCTGTGTTACATCTTGACTTTATCGCGGAGCTTATAGGCCTCGTGGCGCAGTTGTAAACGGCTCAAATATTGTCCGTAATAGCATACGGATCGGGACCAAAATCTCAACAAACGTTCTTAGTATATTCCGGTCCTCAGATAGGGGTTTTATATCTCTGTGCCCCGTTGTTGTCTGTGGTTATGGGTTAACTTGCCCAGCCTGCGTGAGGAGCTTCAGTTACATGCGACCATCTTGGTTAGCCGATCGCTCCGCCTCCAAAATTGATGAATTTTTAAATGACTGACAACATTCTGATTTATCTATCTCTGATGAGGATCTATCTGGATCAGAAGATTATGTCTCAGATATTGACACTGACAAATCTTCATACTTATTTAAAATGGAGTATATTTGTTCCTTATTAAAAGAGGTGTTGATTGCATTAGATATGGAGGAGACTAGTCCTCTTGATATTAAAATTAGTAAACATTTAAATTTGGTTTTTAAACCCCATGTAGTTATTCCTGAGGTTTTTCCAGTTCCTGATGCTATTTCAGATGTGATTTCTAGGGAATGGAATAGACTGGGTACTTCTTTTACTCCTTCTTCAAGGTTTAAGAAACTGTATCCTTTGCCGACTGATAGATTGGAGTTTTGGGAAAAGATCCCCAAAGTTGATGGGGCCATCTCTACTCTTGCAAAGCGTACTACTATTCCTACGGCAGATAGTACTTCTTTTAAAGATCCTTTAGATAGGAAACTTGAATCTTATCTAAGGAAGGCTTATTTATTTTCAGGTCATCTTCTTAGGCCTGCTATTTCTTTGGCTGATGTTGCAGCTGCTTCAACTTTTTGGCTGGAAACCTTAGCGCAACAAGTACCAGATCATAATGTGTATAGCATTGTTAAGTTAATTCAACATGCTAATAATTTCATTTGTGATGCCATTTTTAATATCATTAGATTTGATGTTAGATATATGTCTTTAACTATATTAGCTAGAAGAGCTTTATGGCTTAAATCTTGGAATGCTGATTTGACTTCTAAATCAACATTGCTATCGCTCTCTTTCCAAGGTAATAAATTATTTGGTTCTCAGTTGGATTCGATTATTTCAACTGTCACTGGGGGGAAGGGAGCTTTTTTGCCTCAGGATAAAAAATCTAAGGGTAAATTTAAGGCTGCTAACCGTTTTTGTTCCTTTCGACAAAATAAGGAACAGAAACTTGATCCTTCCCCTAAGGGAACGGTTTCCAATTGGAAGCCTTCTTCAGTCTGGAATAAATCCAAGCCATTTAAAAGATCTAAATCAGCCCCCAAGTCCGCATGAAGGTGCAGCCCTCTTTCCAGATCAGCTGGTAGGGGGCAGACTAAGAGTTTTCAGGGATGTTTGGATCAATTCAGTCCAAAATCATTGGATTCAGAACATTGTTTCACAGGGGTACAAAATAGGTTTCAGAGTAAGACCGCCTGTGAGAAGTTTCTTTCTCTCACACATTCCAGTGAACCCAGAAAAAGCTCAGGCTTTCCTGAAGTGTTTTTCAGACCTGGAGTTATCTGGGGTAAATGTGCCAGTTCCTTTTCAGGAACGGGGTCTGGGGTTTTATTCAAATCTGTTCATTGTCCCAAAGAAGGAGAATTATTTCAGACCAGTTCTGGATCTAAAATTTTTGAATCGTTATGATTCAAAATGGTGACTATAAGGACTATTCTGCCTTTTGTTCAGCAAGGGCATTATATGTCCACAATAGACTTACAGGATGCATATCTTCATATTCCGATACATCCAGATCACTATCAGTTCCTGAGATTCTCTTTTCTAGACAAGCATTACCAATTTGTTGCTCTTCCTTTTGGCCTAGCGACAGCTCCAAGGATCTTTTCAAAGATTCTCGGTGCCCTACTCTCTGTAATCAGAGAGCGGGGTATTGCGGTGTTTCCTTATTTGGACGATATCTTGGTACTTGCTCAGTCTTTACGTTCTGCAGAATCTCACACGAATCAACTAGTGTTGTTTCTTCAAAGACATGGTTGGAGGATCAATTTACCAAAAAGTTATTTGATTCCTCAGACAAGGGTAACCTTTTTAGGCTTCCAAATAGATTCAGTATCCGTGACTTTGTCTCTAACAGACAAGAGACGTCTGAAATTGGTTGCAGCTTGTCGGAACCTTCAGTTTCAATCATTCCCTTCAGTAGCTATGTGCATAGAGGTTTTAGTTCTCATGATTGCAGCATCGGACGCGATCACCTTTACTCGTTTTCACATGAGACCTCTTCAGCTTTGTATGCTGAACCAATGATGCAGGGATTATACAAAGATATCACAATTAATATCCTTAAATCCCACTGTTCGACTATCTCTGACTTGATGGTTAGATCACCATTGTTTAGTTCAAGGGGCCTCTTTTGTTCATCCAACCTGGACTGTGAACAGATGAAAGTCTTTCAGGTTGGGGAGCTGTCTGGGGATCTCTGACAGAGCAGGGGGTTTGGAAATCTCAAGAGGCGAGATTACCAATCAATATTTTGGAACTCCGTGCGATTCTCAGAGCTCTTCAGTTTTGGCCTCTACTGAAGAGAGAACCGTTTATTTGTTTTCAGACAGACAATGTCACAACCGTGGTGTATGTCAATCATCAGGGTGGGACTCACAGTCCTCAAGCTATGAAAGAAGTATCTTGGATACTTGCTTGGGTGGAATCCAGCTCCTGTCTAATTTCTGTGGTCCATATCCCAGGTATAGACAATTGGGAAGCGGATTATCTCAGTCGTCAGACTTTACATCCGGGAGAGTGGTCTCTTCACCCAGATGTGTTTTTTTTTTTTCAGATTGTTCAGATGTGGGGGCTTCCAGAAACAGGAAACTTCCCAGGTATCTGTCCAGATCCAGGGATCCTCAGGCGGAATCAATGGATGCTTTGATACTTCCTTGGAGTTATCAACCTGCTTTTATTTTTCCGCCTCTAGTTCTTCTTCCAAGAGTGATTTCCAAACTCATAATGGAACGTTCATTTGTACTGCTGGGGGCTCCAGCATGGCCACACAGGTTTTGGTATGCAGATCTTATTTGGATGTCCAGTTGCCAACCTTGGCCACTTCCGTTAAGGCCAGACCTTCTATTTTAAGGCCCGTTTTTCCATCAGGATCTCAAATCATTAAATTTGAAGGTATGGAGATTGAACGCTTAGTCATAGAGGTTTCTCTGACTCAGTGATTAATACTATGTTGCAGGCTCGTAAATCTGTGTCTAGAAAGATTTATTATCGAGTTTGGAAGACTTACATTTCATGGTGTTCTTCACATAAATTCTCTTGGCATTCTTTTAGAATTCCTAGAATTTTACAGTTTCTTCAGGATGGTTTAGATAAGGGTCTGTCTGCAAGTTCCTTGAGAGGACAAATCCCTGCTCTTTCTGTTCTTTTCCACAGAAAAATTGCTAAACTTCCTGATATTCATTGTTTTGTACAGGCTTTGGTTCATATCAAGCCTGTCATTAAATCAATCTCTCCTCCTTGGAGTCTTAATTTGGTTTTGAAGGCTTTACAGGCTCCTCCGTTTGAGCCTATGCATTCTCTGGGCATTAAATTACTTTCTTGGAAAGTATTGTTCCTTTTGGCCATCTCTTCTGCTAGAAGAGTTTCTGAATTATCTGCTCTTTCTTGTGAGTCTCCTTTTCTGATTTTTCATCAGGATAAGGCGGTTTTGCGGACTTTGTTTAAATTTTTACCTAAAGTTGTGAATTCCAACATTAGTAGAGAAATTGTTGTCCCTTCTTTGTGTCCTAATCCTAAGAATTATCTGGAGAGATCTTTATATTCTTTGGATGTGGTAAGAGCTTTGAAATATTATGTTGAAGCTACTAAAGATTTCAGGAAGACTTCTAGTCTATTTGTTATCTTTTCTGGTTCTAGGAAAGGTAAGAAGGCTTCTGCCATTTCTTTGGCATCTTGGTTAAAGCTTTTGATTCATCATGCTTATTTGGAGTCGGGTAAATCCCCGCTTCAGAGGATTACGGCTCATTCTACTAGGTCAGTTTCCACTTCCTGGGCTTTTAAGAATGAAGCTTCTGTTGATCAGATTTGCAAAGCAGCAACTTGGTCTTCTTTGCATACTTTTACTAAATTCTACCATTTTGATGTTTTCTCGTCTTCAGAAGCAGTTTTTGGTCGAAAAGTACTTCAGGCAGCTTTTTCAGTTTGATTCTTCTGCTTATAATTTCACTTTTTTTCATTAGAAAGATTAAAACTTTTTGATTTGGGTTGTGGATTAATTTTTCAGCGGAATTGACTGTCTTTATTTTTATCCCTCCCTCTCTAGTGACTCTTGCGTGGAGTTCCACATCTTGGGTATTTGCTATCCCATACGTCACTAGCTCATGGACTCTTGCCAATTACATGAATGAAAACATAATTTATTTAAGAATTTACCTGATAAATTCATTTTCTTTCATATTGGCAAGAGTCCATGAGACCCACCCTTTTTATGGTGGTTCTGATTTTTTTTTTCCAATTCCTTGTTGATGCTTTTTGCTCCTTTCTTATCACCCCACTTCTTGGCTATTCGTTAAACTGAATTGTGGGTGTGGTGGGGGGTGTATTTATAGGCATTTTGAGGTTTGGGAAACTTTGCCCCTCCTGGTAAGATTGTTTATCCCATACGTCACTAGCTCATGGACTCTTGCCAATATGAAAGAAATTCATTTATCAGGTAAATTCTTACATAAATTATGTTTTCCCCTTGTAATCAGAGGACCACATCTTGCACCCCATCCTGATTTGCTCCCATCTGATTATATTATTAAATCTGGAGAATTTCCGAAAATCGCTTTCCCGTTCTATGCTTCTATATTTAGGAGCCACCAATTCAACTCTTCCGAAGCTTCCTTGGATAAGGATATTTTGTGTTGGTAGGAGAAACCCTGTCGAAGCTAATACATTTTTAATCTTTGGAGAGCTCTTTAATGAAGAGGAGCCGGAAAAATTGCTTGAATAGAAGAAGAGAGAAGTCCTATAATTCTGGCTAGTAGACGAATAGAGAAAAGGTCTTTCTTTATAAGATAACAAATTTATTTCTTGATTCTTTTAATCTTTTCCATGGGGAGACTGAGAGAAGCTGAAACAGTGTCCACATTGAAACTAAGAAAAATCAGGTTCTGGGAAGGAACCAAAACAGATTTTTTGAAATTTATAATGAAACCCAAGTTTTGAAGGAAATTCATCGTAAGAGATAACTGGTCCTTCAAAACAAGGGGAGAATGATGAATAAGAAGGATATCGTCCAAGTATATTATTAGACAAATTCCCCTTTTTCTCAACCAGGCTGTGACTAGTTTGAGAATCTTTGTAAAAGCCCAAGGTGCAGAAGAGAGGCCAAAAGGCAGACAAGAAAACTGCCATAATTTGTTTTTCCAAAGGAATCTTAGATATTTCCTGAAATCTAAATGAATTGGGACTGATAGGTATGCATCTTTTAGGTCTAGTCTTACAAGCCAATCTTTGTTGTAAAGACAATCTCTTAAAAGATGAATACCTTCCATCTTGAAGTGATTGAAAACAAGGAATTGATTTAATTCTCTTAAATTTATGACAGGGTGAAGAGATCCTTCTTTCTTTTCCACAAATAACATGTTGCTGATGAAGGAGTCCTCAGGAGAATGTGCTATTTCTATTGTGTTCTTCTCCAGTAGATCCGCTATTTCTAAATCTAAAAGGGATTGATCTTCTAGAGAAAATTTTATAGGGATAGGGCAGGATTTTTTAAAGGGAATTTTAATAAAATCTAATGGAAGGCCGGATAGAGCCTGAAGAACCCATGGGTCTGATGTAATTTTTTGCCATTCTGTTATAAAATACATAAGCCTGCCACCTATTTTTTGATAAGAAAAAATTGTGTAAATAAAGGTGGGAGAACTTACCTTGGAATGGTGTTCTAGTATTCCTGAAGTTCCTGAAACCTCTGTTGAATGATGTTCTGTTTCTTGATGGAAAGAAACTTGCATGGGAGAAGGTGGAGGGGATAGAATTTTGGAAGTGAGACCTGGATATATTTGAATAATGTCTGCCTTTTCCAGCCCTGGAGAAAACCTTAGAAGGTTGTGATTGATAGAAAATGTTTCTAGTATTAGTCTTGATTTTATTGAGACTGTTAAAAGTATTTACATAGGAACTAAGCTGTTGTAAACCAGCGTCTTCAAATAAAAGGCCATCAGCCTTAGGACCCATTTCAGTGGGGGCAAAATTCGAATATTTGAATCCATTCTCTAGATACAAATGGATCCAACATGGAGTCAGAAGCAATTGCCTCTTCAGACAATTCAAAAAGTTTTGTGACAGGACCTAAGGTATCTTACAGTTTATCCTGACATGCCTTTAGGAATCTGTCCGGACCTCTCCTCAAATTTGTATTTTCATTACCTAAAAATTTGAGTACATTTACATCATTATTAGGGGTTACATGGGTATTGTGAGGGAGCTCTGGGCGAGGACATTCAGCTTTTAAAATATTTTTTGCTTTAGAGGAAAGGGGTCTACCGATATAGAAATCTAAAAATGTTGAAACCCTTTTAGAAGGCCTCCATTGAGAGGATCTAGAGCAGTGCTTTCCAAACTGTGTGTCGTGACACATTAGTGTGTCGGCGGCAGTGTGTATTTGTGTCCCTGCTTCAGCACAAACTTTTGGGAATTTAAAATTATGTTTACATTTTTTTTGGTTTCAGGCTTTCTGCCTGCCTGCTACGCATACCGCATGATTGATACCTAGTGGGTCACAGATCACCTTATCCTATTGGCACAGCTTAGCGGGAACTGAAACTATTCCCATTGGCAGCACATTGGCTCCTGACTACACTTGTAGACTCCTCAATCGCCTCGTGACTGCACATGTAGTCAGTGATGTGTCCGTATCTCTTAAAACAAGTTAGTTTAGTCTCCTGTTTGCTTGTACAACTGAATTACTGTGTCACGAAATGATGTAGGTCTAAAAAGTGTGTCACCAGTTTGGAAAGCTCTGATTTAGAGTGTTCCAGTTCATTAGGGTCCATGTAGGGATCCCCAAAATTATCAATAAGCTTTACTTTTTTAGACTTTGGCATGAGTTTAGATTTTTTTTTTGATTTAGGAAATTCTTCAGAAGAAGTAATATCATTCAAATTATCTACTGAATCATAAGAAAAAGAATCTTTAGAAAGATCCTCAGAATCAGGATAATATTTTTCAATTTGCATATCTGAAACATCGAAATTATCAGATGAATCAGAAGAAATTAAGAATTTTCTTTTTCTATTTAATCTCTTTTTCACTTTAATGTTAGAATCATTTTCAGAGTCTGATGACACATATTTGCACTGCAAGGCAGGCTGGGAAATGTCAGAATGAAGCTGACGTGATTTAACTCTTTTTATAAGAAACATGAGATTTATCATGAGATTTCTTGACAAATGCTTCTTTTTTGCTGAAGCTTTTCTGGGAATATTATCTCTAACCTCATTAACAGAGTTAATTGCAGACTGAAATTGAATCATCTTCTGTTTAAAAGGCTCTAGGGAGCTATTAATCAAATCTCTAACAGATTTCTC
This sequence comes from Bombina bombina, assembly GCF_027579735.1. Taxonomy (NCBI): domain Eukaryota; kingdom Metazoa; phylum Chordata; class Amphibia; order Anura; family Bombinatoridae; genus Bombina; species Bombina bombina. Next base: position 1,599,043,055 of record NC_069499.1, read on the forward strand.
AGAATACGGAGCCTTATTATCATCAGACATCATAAATATATAATCAATTAACTAATTAAAAGTTATAAATAAGATTAAATAGTATTCAAACTTGAAATTCCTTATAAAACTAAAGTTTAAAAAATGTATATAGGAAAAATATACTACCAACAACTTTAAATGAAATGATCAAATATAAATATGTAATGTAAATGTAATGTTAGAAGAAACAATTTGTGCAAATAATAGGAAACACAGCTGAATGACAGATCCGGACGAAGTCTGAGGTAAACTGCAGAGCGGTGAGGGAAAAAAGTTTGATTGATAGGTCTAAAGGGGTGGGGAAAAGAAGTCACACAAGATGGAGGCGTGACAGAGGCTAAAAAAAACAAGATGGCGGCCGCAACCGGATATCATTGCGCAGCAGAGAAAAGAATGTGAACATACAAGCAGAAGAAAAGGAAAAAGTAGGGTAATAATATGCACAGATAAAACCGGAAAGGTAAGGAAATGAGCAAAGAACCAGAATATAAAGTAAAAGGATATGTACGGAAAAAACCGGAGGGAAGCAAAAAAAAAAAGAAACTGAAAAGGAATTAGGAAAACAATATAACTTGGAAATAATAGTAAATTATAAATGAAAAAATAAATAAATGAAAACTATAAAGAAAACCTAAAGGATAAATAGACAAAGATGGAAAAAACTTATAAACAAAACACTAAAACATAAAGCACAATAATATAATATACTTATCTCTGTGAGCAGCAAAGAGAGGAGGAGTTTACGTTACTGGTCATTTTATAGATTCTTGGACTTCTCTCATTGGTCACATCTCAAGCCTTGTTTTCATTGGTTTCTATGTTATATTCATTGTTGTCTTTGTTTTTTATTTAAATTTACTGTCCGTTAAAATGCTGTCTGCAGTAAAGTAAAAAGATATATAGCAAAATACTCGTCCGTTTTACATTGTGCTTTTCTTCCCTTCTGGTTTAACTATTTGTGTGCTTTAACTTCCTTTGGTGATATTTTCCTTTTTACGTTTATGCTGCTTCAGTTTCAAGTGATTTAGCATATGGGTATTATGTCCTTTTAAGCTAATTCCTTACTATGGAGCAATCTGGTGCAGCTCAGGTCTGTCAGCTGATCATCTAGAAGGCAGACCCTCTAATACTTTAACCCTTCTAGTTTGTGTTGCATTGTAAGACTTCTCAGGTGTATCTCAGCTCTATACCTCATGTGCTGAGTCTGTTGCTAAACAGGGTTTTAACCCTATCTGTAACATTTACATGAAGTGCTGACCAGTTAATAAGGAGTTATTTCTTTCATGTAATTGGCAAGAGTCCATGAGCTAGTGACGTATGGGATTTACAATCCTACCAGGAGGGGCAAAGTTTCCCAAACCTCAAAATGCCTATAAATACACCCCTCACCACACCCACAATTCAGTTTTACAAACTTTGCCTCCTATGGAGGTGGTGAAGTAAGTTTGTGCTAAGATTTCTACGTTGATATGCGCTTCTCAGGATTTTTGAAGCCCGATTCCTCTCAGAGTACAGCGAATGTCAGAGGGACGTGAGGGAGTATCACTTATTGAATACGATGATTTCCCTAACGGGGGTCTTTTTCATAGGTTCTCTGTTATCGGTTGTAGAGATTCATCTCCTATCTCCCTTTTCAGATCGACAATATACTCTCAATTTACCATTACCTCTACTGGTAACTGTTTTAGTACTGGTTTGGCTATCTGCTATATGTGGATGGGTGTCTTTTGGTAAGTATGTTTTTTATTACTTAAGACACCTCAGCTATGTTTTGGCACTTTATGCATTTATATAAAGTTCTAAATATATGTATTGTACTTATATTTGCCATGAGTCAGGTTCATGTATTTCCTTCTGCAGACTGTCATTTTCATATTTGGGGAATATTTTTTAAAAGAAATTTATTTCTTACCTGGGGTTTAGTCTTTTTTTCAATTGACTACTTCTTGCAAATTGCGGGCGGTATTAGGCCCGCGGGTGCGTTAAATGCTAAACTTTATTGGGTCATTCTTGGCTCGAAAATATTTTTGGAAAATATTTTTCGAAAAAATACGTCTATGACGCAACTTCGTCATTTCCGGCGTCATACTTGACACCGAGACCTTAAACACGGTTGCGTCATTAGTGACGCGAGTCTGTTATTTCCGGTTATTTTTGGCGCCAAAAAAGTTTGTTACGTTGTGCGTCTTACTTGGCGCCAAACTTTTTCATTATTTCAATACCCCATTAATGTTTGCCTCTTGCCTTTTTTCTCTATCAGAGGGCTATGCTATTTGCATTTTTTCCCATTCCTGAAACTGTCATATAAGGAAATAGATAATTTTGCTTTATATGTTGTTTTTTCTATTACATTTTGCAAGATGTCTCAATCTGATCCTGCCTCAGAAGTTTCTGCTGGAACATTGCTGCCTGACATCGGTTCTACCAAAGCTAAGTGCATTTGTTGTAAAATTGTAGAAATTATTTTGCCGAATGTCATTTGTATTAGTTGTCATGATAAACTTTTACATGCAGATAGTGTATCCATCAGTAATAGTACATTGCCAGTTGCAGTTCCTTCAACTTCTAATGTGCATGATATACCTGTAAATTTTAAATAATTTGTTTCTGATTCTATCCTGAAGGCTTTGTCTGCATTTCCACCTTCTAATAAACGTAAAAGGTCTTTTAAAACTTCTCATTTAGTTGATGAAATTTAAATTGACCAACAACATAATAATTTATCCTCTTCTGATGAGGATCTATCTGATACAGAAGATCCTTCCTCAGACATTGACACTGACAAATCTACTTATTTATTTAAAATATAGTATATGCGTTCTTTATTAAAAGAAGTGTTAATTACTTTGGATATTGAGGTAACCAGTCCTCTTGACGTTCAGTCTAATAAACGTTTAAATGCTGTTTTTAAACCTCCTATGGTTTCTCCAGGGGTTTTTCCTATTCCTGAGGCTATTTCTGATATGATTTCTAAGGAATGGAATAAGCCAGGTACTTATTTTATTCCTTCTTCAAGGTTTAAAAAATTGTATCCTTTACCAGCAAAATCTATAGAGTTTTGGGAAAAAATCCCCAAAGTTGATGGGGCTATTTCTACTCTTGCTAAACGTACCACTATTCCTATGGAAGATAGTACTTCCTTTAAGGATCCTTTATATAGGAAGCTTGAATCTTATCTAAGGAAGGCCTATTTATATTCAGGTCATCTTCTCAGACCTGCTATTTCTTTGGCTGATGTTGCGGCTGCATCAACTTTCTGGTTGGAGAATTTAGCGCAACAGGAATTGGATTCTGACTTATCTAGCATTATTTGCTTACTGCAATATGCTAATCATTTTATTTGTGATGCTATTTTTGATATTATCAAAATTGATGTTAGATCCATGTTTTTAGCTTTATTAGCTAGTAGAGCTTTGTGGCTTAAATCTTGGAATGCTGATATGACATCTAAATCTAGATTATTATCTCTTGCTTTCCAAGGTAATAATTTATTTGGTTCTCAGTTGGATTCTATTATTTCAACTGTCACTGGGGGAAAGGAGTTTTTCTGCCTCAGGATAAAAAACTTAAGCGTAAATCTAAGGCTTCTAACCGTTTTTGTTCCTTTCGTCAGAATAAGGAACAAAAACTCAATCCTCCCCCCAAGGAATCTGCTTCCAATTGGAAGCCTTCCTCAAATTGGAATAAATCCAAGCCATTTAGGAAACCAAAGTCAGCCCCTAAGTCCGCATGAAGGTGCGGCCCTCATTCCAGCTCAGCTGGTAGGGGGCAGATTAAGGTTTTTCAAGGATATTTGGATAAAATCTGTACAAAATCAATGGATTCAGAGCATTGTTTCTCAAGGGTATCGAATAGTATTCAGAGTAAGACCTCCTGTGAGAAGATTTTTTTCTCATATCCCAGCAAATCCAGTAAAAGCTCAGGCTTTCCTGAAGTGTGTTTCAGACCTGGAGTCTTCAGGGGTAATCATGCCAGTTCCTGTTCTGGAACAAGGTTTGGGGTTTTATTCAAATCTATTCATTGTCCCAAAGAAGGAAAATTTATTCAGACCAGTTCTGGATCTGAAAATTTTGAATCGTTATGTAAGAGTACCAACTTTCAAGATGGTGACTATAAGGACTATTCTGCCTTTTGTTCAGCGAGGACATTATATGTCCACAATAGACTTGCAGGATGCATACCTTCATATTCCGATTCATCCAGAACATTATCAGTTTCTGAGATTCTCTTTTCTAGACAAGCATTACCAATGTTATGCTCTTCCATTTGGCCTAGCAACAGCTCCAAGAATCTTTCAAAGGTTCTGGGTGCCCTACTCTCTGTAATCAGAGAACAGGGTATGGCGGTGTTTCCTTATTTGTATGATATCTTGGTACTAGCTCAGTCTTTACGTACTGCAGAATCTCACACAAATCAATGAGTGTTGTTTCTTCGGAAACATGGTTGAAGGATCAATTTACCAAAAAGTTTCTTGATTCCTCAGACAAGGGTCACCTTTTTAGGCTTCCAGATAGATTCAGTGTCCATGACTCTGTCTCTAACAGACAAGAGATGTTTAAAATTGGTAGCAGCCTGCCGGCACCTTCAGTCTCAGTCATTCCCTTCAGTGGCTATGTGCATGGAAGTTTTAGGTCTCATGACTGCAGCATCGGACACGATCCCCTTTGCTCGTTTTCACATGAGACCTCTACAGCTTTGTATGCTGAACCAATGGTGCAGGGATTATACAAATATATCACAATTAATATCCTTAAATCCCAATGTACGACACTCTCTGACATGGTGGATAAATCACCATCATTTAGTTCAAGGGGCTTCTTTTGTTCGGCCAACCTGAACTGTGATCACAACAGATGCGAGTTTTTCAGGTTGGGGAGCTGTTTGGGGATCTCTGACAGCACAAGGGGTTTGGAAATCTCAAGAGGCGAGATTACCAATAAATATTTTAGAACTCAATTCTCAGAGCTCTTCAGTTTGGGCCTCTGTTAAAGAGAGAACCGTTCATTTGTTTTCAGACGGATAATATCACAACAGTGGTGTATGTCAATCATCAGGGTGGGACTCACAGTCCCCAAGCTATGAAAGAAGTATCTCGGATACTTGCTTGAGCGGAATCCAGCTCCTGTCTAATCTCTGCGGTGCATATCCCAGGTGTAGACAATTGGGAGGCGGATTATCTCAGCCGCCAGACTTTACATCCAGGGGAGTGGTCTCTCCATCCAGATGTATTTTCTCAGATTGTTCAGAGGTGGGGTCTTCCAGAGAAAGATCTCACGGGCTCTCATCTAAACAAGAAACTTCCCAGATACCTGTCCAGGGATGTTCAGGCAGAAGCAGTGGATGCGCTGACACTTCCTTGGTGTTATCAACCTGCTTATATCTTCCCGCCTCTAGTTCTTCTTCCAAGAGTGATCTCCAAAATCATCATGGAACAATCATTTGTGTTGCTGGTGGCGCCAGCATGGCCACACAGGTTTTGGTATGTGGATCTGGTTCGGGTGTCCAGTTGCCCTCCTTGGCCACTTCCGTTACGGCCAGACCTACTATCTCAAGGTCCATTTTTCCATCAGGATCTCAAATCATTAAATTTGAAGGTATGGAAATTGAACGCTTAGTACTAAGTCATAGAGGTTTCTCTGGCTCAGTGATTAATACTATGTTACAAGCTTGTAAATCTGTCTCTAGAAAGATTTATTATAGAGTTTGGGAGACTTACATTTCATGGTGTTCTTCTCATAAATTCTCCTGGCATTCTTTTAGAATTCCTAGAACTTTACAGTTTCTTCATGATGGTTTGGATAAGGGTTTGTCTGAAAGTTCCTTGAAAGGACAAATCTCCGCTCTTTCTGTTTTATTTCACAGAAAGATTGCTATACTTCCTGATATACACTGTTTTGTACAGGCTTTAGTTCGTATTAAGCCTGTCATTAAATCAATTTCTCCTCCTTGGAGTCTTAATTTGGTTCTGAAGGCTTTACAGGCTCCTCCATTTGAACCTATGCATTCTTTGGACATTAAACTACTTTCTTGGAAAGTGTTGTTCCTGTTGGCCATCTCTTCTGCTAGAAGAGTTTCTGAATTATCTGCTCTTTCTTGTGAGTCTCCTTTTCTGATTTTTCATCAGGATAAGGCAGTTTTGCAGACTTCTTTTCAATTTTTACCTAAGGTTGTGAATTCTAACAACATTAATAGAGAAATTGTTGTCCCTTCCTTGTGTCCTAATCCTAAGAATTATTTGGAAAGATCCTTACATTCTTTGGATGTGGTAAGAGCTTTGAAATATTATCTGGTTCTAGGAAAGGTCAGAAGGCTTCTGCTATTTCCTTGGCTTCTTGGTTGAAACTTTGATTCATCAAGCTTATTTAGAGTCGGGTCAGGCCCCGCCTCAGAGAATTACAGCACATTCTACTAGATCAGTCTCCACTTCGTGGGCTTTTAAGAATGAAGCTTCAGTTGATCAGATTTGCAAAGCGGCAACTTGGTCCTCTTTGCATACATTTACTAAATTCTACCGTTTTGATGTATTTGCTTCTTCGGAAGCAGTTTTTGGTAGAAAAGTTCTTCAGGCAGCTGTTTCAGTTTGATTCTTCTGCTTTTGATTTAAGTTTTTTTCTTTCAATTATGAAAATAAACTTATTTTTTTGGGTTGTGGATTAATTTTTTTAGCGGAAAATGGCTGTTTTTATTTTATTCCCTCCCTCTCTAGTGACTCTTGTATGGAGTTCCACATCTTGGGTATTGATATCCCATATGTCACTAGCTCATGGACTCTTGCCAATTACATGAAAAAAAACATAATTTATGTAAGAATTTACCTGATAAATTAATTTCTTTCATATTGGCAAGAGTCCATGAGGCCCACCCTTTTTATGGTGGTTATGATTTTTTTGTATAAAGCACAATTATTTCCAAATTTCCTTTGTTGCTGCTTTTTACTCCTTTCTTATCACCCCACTGCTTGGCTATTCGTTAAACTGAATTGTGGGTGTGGTGAAGGGTGTATTTATAGGCATTTTAAGGTTTGGGAAACTTTGCCCCTCCTGGTAGGATTGTATATCCCATATGTCACTAGCTCATGGACTCTTGCCAATATGAAAGAAATTAATTTATCAGGTAAGTTCTTATATAAATTATGTTTTTCCTTTTATTTAAAATGAAATACCTAACTGTGTGACAAGATCACATATCTAATATTCACTGAGTAGAATATTAGGAATTTATAGTCTTGTATTAATTTAGAGGCAAAGTGGTTACAGAATGATAATGGTGCATTTTAGGTTTAATAATTGCTGCAGAAATAACTTTGTTTAAATAAACTGTGCTTACCGTTTTTAGGTTTACACACTGTGCTTGTCTGTTCTCTAGTTGCACTTGCTTACAGAGTTGCTGCAGAATACAGAGGAATCTGTAGGGAGGCCCTTTTAGTCTGCATGTAATTTGGTCAGTATAAGGTGTGTGATGCCGTTTAAATCCCCAGTATTGATTCTCAGTATAGACTGACCAGTATATAATCCTGCTGCTGTTTTTATGTGATGCAGTTTAAATCCCCAGTATTGATTCTCAGTATAGACTGACCAGTATATAATCCTGCTGCTGTTTTTATGTGATGCAGTTTAAATCCCCAGTATTGATTCTCAGTATAGACTGACCAGTATATAATCCTGCTGCTGTTTTTATGTGATGCAGATTAAATCCCTAGTATTGCCTCTCAGTATAGACTGACCAGTATATAATCCTGCTGCTGTTTTTATGTGATGCAGTTTAAATCCCCAGTATTGATTCTCAGTATACACTGACCAGTATATAATCCTGCTGCTGTTTTTATGTGATGCAGTTTAAATCCCCAGTATTGATTCTCAGTATAGACTGACCAGTATATAATCCTGCTGCTGTTTTTATGTGATGCAGTTTAAATCCCCAGTATTGATTCTCAGTATAGACTAACTAGTATATAATCCTGCTGCTGTTTTTATGTGATGCAGTTTAAATCCCCAGTATTGATTCTCAGTATAGACTAACTAGTATATAATCCTGCTGCTGTTTTTATGTGATGCAGATTAAATCCCCAGTATTGATTCTCAGTATAGACTGACCAGTATATAATCCTGCTGCTGTTTTTATGTGATGCAGTTTAAATCCCCAGTATTAATTCTCAGTATAGACTGACCAGTATATAATCCTGCTGCTGTTTTTATGTGATGCCGTTTAAATCCCCAGTATTGATTCTCAGTATAGACTGACCAGTATATAATCCTGCTGCTGTTTTTATGTGATGCCGTTTAAATCCCCAGTATTGATTCTCTGTATACACTGACCAGTATATAATCCTGCTGCTGTTTTTATGTGATGCCGTTTAAATCCCCAGTATTGATTCTCTGTATACACTGACTAGTATATAATCCTGTTGTTGTTTTTATGTGATGCCGTTTAAATCCCCAGTATTGATTCTCAGTATAGACTGACCAGTATATAATCCTGCTGCTGTTTTTATGTGATGCAGTTTAAATCCCCAGTATTGATTCTCAGTATAGACTGACCAGTATATAATCCTGCTGCTGTTTTTATGTGATGCAGTTTAAATCCCCAGTATTGATTCTCAGTATAGACTGACCAGTATATAATCCTGCTGCTGTTTTTATGTGATGCAGTTTAAATCCCCAGTATTGATTCTCAGTATACACTGACCAGTATATAATCCTGCTGCTGTTTTTATGTGATGCAGTTTAAATCCCCAGTATTGATTCTCAGTATACACTGACCAGTATATAATCCTGCTGCTGTTTTTATGTGATGCAGTTTAAATCCCCAGTATTGATTCTCAGTATAGACTGACCAGTATATAATCCTGCTGCTGTTTTTATGTGATGCAGTTTAAATCCCCAGTATTGATTCTCAGTATACACTGACCAGTATATAATCCTGCTGCTGTTTTTATGTGATGCAGTTTAAATCCCCAGTATTGATTCTCAGTATAGACTGACCAGTATATAATCCTGCTGCTGTTTTTATGTGATGCAGTTTAAATCCCCAGTATTGATTCTCAGTATAGACTAACTAGTATATAATCCTGCTGCTGTTTTTATGTGATGCAGTTTAAATCCCCAGTATTGATTCTCAGTATAGACTAACTAGTATATAATCCTGCTGCTGTTTTTATGTGATGCAGATTAAATCCCCAGTATTGATTCTCAGTATAGACTGACCAGTATATAATCCTGCTGCTGTTTTTATGTGATGCAGTTTAAATCCCCAGTATTAATTCTCAGTATAGACTGACCAGTATATAATCCTGCTGCTGTTTTTATGTGATGCCGTTTAAATCCCCAGTATTGATTCTCAGTATAGACTGACCAGTATATAATCCTGCTGCTGTTTTTATGTGATGCCGTTTAAATCCCCAGTATTGATTCTCTGTATACACTGACCAGTATATAATCCTGCTGCTGTTTTTATGTGATGCCGTTTAAATCCCCAGTATTGATTCTCTGTATACACTGACTAGTATATAATCCTGTTGTTGTTTTTATGTGATGCCGTTTAAATCCCCAGTATTGATTCTCAGTATAGACTGACCAGTATATAATCCTGCTGCTGTTTTTATGTGATGCAGTTTAAATCCCCAGTATTGATTCTCAGTATAGACTGACCAGTATATAATCCTGCTGCTGTTTTTATGTGATGCAGTTTAAATCCCCAGTATTGATTCTCAGTATAGACTGACCAGTATATAATCCTGCTGCTGTTTTTATGTGATGCAGTTTAAATCCCCAGTATTGATTCTCAGTATAGACTGACCAGTATATAATCCTGCTGCTGTTTTTATGTGATGCAGTTTAAATCCCCAGTATTGATTCTCAGTATAGACTGACCAGTATATAATCCTGCTGCTGTTTTTATGTGATGCCGTTTAAATCCCCAGTATTGATTCTCAGTATACACTGACCAGTATATAATCCTGCTGCTGTTTTTATGTGATGCAGTTTAAATCCCCAGTATTGATTCTCAGTATACACTGACCAGTATATAATCCTGCTGTTGTTTTTATGTGATGCAGTTTAAATCCCCAGTATTGATTCTCAGTATAGACTGACCAGTATATAATCCTGCTGCTGTTTTTATGTGATGCAGTTTAAATCCCCAGTATTGATTCTCAGTATAGACTGACCAGTATATAATCCTGCTGCGGTTTTTATGTGATGCAGTTTAAATCCCCAGTATTGATTTTCAGTATAGACTGACCAGTATATAATCCTGCTGCTGTTTTTATGTGATGCAGTTTAAATCCTACTGCTGTTTTTATGTGATGCAGTTTAAATCCCCAGTATTGATTCTCAGTATAGACTGACCAGTATATAATCCTGCTGCTGTTTTTATGTGATGCCGTTTAAATCCCCAGTATTGATTCTCTGTATACACTGACCAGTATATAATCCTGTTGTTGTTTTTATGTGATGCAGTTTAAATCCCCAGTATTGATTCTCTGTATAGATTGACCAGTATATAATCCTGCTGCTGTTTTTATGTGATGCCGTTTAAATCCCCAGTATTGATTCTCTGTATACACTGACTAGTATATAATCCTGTTGTTGTTTTTATGTGATGCAGTTTAAATCCCCAGTATTGATTCTCAGTATAGACTGACCAGTATATAATCCTGCTGCTGTTTTTATGTGATGCAGTTTAAATCCCCAGTATTGATTCTCAGTATAGACTGACCAGTATATAATCCTGCTGCTGTTTTTATGTGATGCAGTTTAAATCCCCAGTATTGATTCTCAGTATAGACTGACCAGTATATAATCCTGCTGCTGTTTTTATGTGATGCAGTTTAAATCCCCAGTATTGATTCTCAGTATAGACTGACCAGTATATAATCCTGCTGCTGTTTTTATGTGATGCCGTTTAAATCCCCAGTATTGATTCTCAGTATACACTGACCAGTATATAATCCTGCTGCTGTTTTTATGTGATGCAGTTTAAATCCCCAGTATTGATTCTCAGTATAGACTGACCAGTATATAATCCTGCTGTTGTTTTTATGTGATGCAGTTTAAATCCCCAGTATTGATTCTCAGTATAGACTGACCAGTATATAATCCTGCTGTTGTTTTTATGTGATGCAGTTTAAATCCCCAGTATTGATTCTCAGTATAGACTGACCAGTATATAATCCTGCTGCTGTTTTTATGTGATGCAGTTTAAATCCCCAGTATTGATTCTCAGTATAGACTGACCAGTATATAATCCTGCTGCGGTTTTTATGTGATACAGTTTAAATCCCCAGTATTGATTTTCAGTATAGACTGACCAGTATATAATCCTGCTGCTGTTTTTATGTGATGCAGTTTAAATCCCCAGTATTGATTCTCAGTATAGACTGACCAGTATATAATCCTGCTGCTGTTTTTATGTGATGCAGTTAAAATCCCCAGTATTGATTCTCAGTATAGACTGACCAGTATATAATCCTGCTGCTGGTTTATGTGATGCAGTTTAAATCCCCAGTATTGATTCTCAGTATAGACTGACCAGTATATAATCCTGCTGCTGTTTTTATGTGATGCCGTTTAAATCCCCAGTATTGATTCTCAGTATAGACTGACCAGTATATAATCCTGCTGCTGTTTTTATGTGATGCAGTTTAAATCCTACTGCTGTTTTTATGTGATGCAGTTTAAATCCCCAGTATTGATTCTCAGTATAGACTGACCAGTATATAATCCTGCTGCTGTTTTTATGTGATGCAGTTTAAATCCCCAGTATTGATTCTCAGTATAGACTGACCAGTATATAATCCTGCTGCTGTTTTGTTTTTTTTTGTTTTTTTTTTTTTTTCAATTAAATGTTTTATTGATTTTCAAACCAAGTAACATAACATTAAAAGCATTTGTGCTCTTACACAGTGTATATATGCATTAACGGCAGGTTTACACAAAAAATCTGATACAAGTATAAACAAAAAGATCTACGTACTCCGCCTAGGGATGTCGACTCATCGTACTGCTTAATGAATCATCACCACATAAAGTTTTGTTGACAGAAAATACAAGATTAGGGCATACAAAATTGCAATTATGGTAGTTCACTTTGTTAATGATCACAGACCTCATTGCTCCCACAAGAAAATAACATCTGCAATAAAATCCTGTTTGCCATTGAACACGTAATGAATCCTCTCTAACTCTAGGACATGATCTACTTCGTGCATCCACATAGTGACAGTGGGAAGCACGCATTTCTTCCAAAACCTAGGGATCAGACGTTTTGCACAGTTAATCATACACTGGAATAATCACTTCCTGTATTGGCAGGGGATTGCTGGAGTATCGTTCAGTAAAATGATGTTGGGTGAAAGTGTTATTGAGGTCCCTAGTTTGGTGTTAATGTTTTTCGATACGTCTGACCAGAAAGCACTTAAGAGTGGACAGGACCACCAAATATGGGATAGGGTACCCGTCCCTCCGCAGTGCCTCCAACATAGGGGGGAGGAACCAGGGTAGATACTATGGAGACGGTGTGGGGTCAGATACCACCTAGAGAGCAATTTGTAATTCATTTTGGCTATAATTATGGAAATAGATGATTTTTTTGTCTCACTAAATATATGGCTCCATTTAGGTTCTGTCAAGGTTTCGTGTAGTTCTACCTCCCATTTAGAGATATAAGAGGGCTTTTTACTGGGGAAGGAGCCTCGTAGTATCTTATAGATAATGGAAATGTGTGACCTAGTGATTGAGGGAGTAGTACATAATGTTTCAAAGGCGGTGAGTGGTCTAACGAGGTCTTGTTTGTGGGGGCTAGCAAGTATAGCGTGTCTAATCTGAAGGTACGGGAACCAGAGGTGGAAAGGGGGTCCCAATACTTGAGAAAGCTCGGACTTCGGACGTATCGTACCCTTATCTAATACTGTGTGGACCAGAATATTTGTGGGCACGCCCTCAATGCGTGGAGTCTGGATAGCATTGGAGTCAAGCATACTCGAATTGTTCAGGATAGGGGTTAATGGGGACATATGGCTAAAAATGTTAGTGTCTTGGGACAAAATTTTATCCCAGAGTCTTAAGGAGGCTGCTACAAAATAATGTGTCCTGACTCCCAAAGGTCTCGCCTTCGGGGGGATCCAGCATACCTCACCCAGGGGGTGACCTCCTGTCAAACTGCACTCTAGCTGAACCCAGGGTTTATTTGGTTGGGAGTGTTTCCAAGCAGTAATACGTGCTAAGTGGGCTGCTTTGTAGTAATCCATGAGGTTTGGAACCCCCAAACCCCCATCCTCCCTACTAAGGTATAATGTATTCCTGGCTACTCTTGTTCTTTTATGTGCCCAGATAAATTGTTCAAACCATCTCTGTTGTTGAATTAGATAGTGTATGGGAAGGTCCAGTGGGAGAACTTGAAACATGTATAGGAATTTGGGGAGAAGATTCATTTTTATAGCGTTGATGCGGCCCATCCAGGAGAGGTGGCGCTGTTTGTGCCAGGTATTGAGGGAAGACAAGGTCTCTTTCTGTAAGGGAGAGTAGTTAAGGTCATAAAGGTCCGCCGGATTGGCGGATATTTCAATTCCCAAATAGCGTATTTTATTTGTAATCTGAAAGTTGGTATGGTTAGCAAGAAATCTGTGTTCTTCCTCCGAGATATGTAGGGGCATCAACATTGATTTTCCCATATTAATGGTAAAATTGGAGGCTTGTTTGAACTCATCTAGTTCTATGAGAAGGGATGGTATAGAGGAGAGTGGGGAGCGAATCGTAAAAATAATGTCGTCTGCGTAAAGGAGGCACTTTAGTTGGTTCCCATCGAAAGAGACCCCGTGAATATTGTTATTGGTTCTAATCCTGGCCGCTGCTGTCTCCACCACCAAGGCGAACAGCAGGGGGGATAAGGGGCATCCCTGTCGAGTACCATTTTTTATGGGGATTTGGGTGGATAGTGTGTTATTGGCAGAGATTCTGGCTGAGGGGCTATGATATAGTGCCTTTATTTGTGATATTAACGCCTCCGAAAAGCCAAACTTCGACAGAGTGGCCCAGAGGAAATCCCAGTCCACCCTGTCGAAGGCCTTCTCCGCATCTGTGGACAATAAAACTAAGGGGGATCCGGAGGAGACAGATAAAGACATGGTTTGTAGGACCCGTATTGAGTTGTCCTTGGCCTCCCTACCTGGAATGAAACCCACTTGGTCAGTGTGTATGAGTAGGGGGAGGATTCTATTTATTCTTGTCGCTAGTAATTTAGCATATAGCTTCATATCTATATTTATTAGGGAGATAGGGCGGTAGTTGGTGACTTGTTCTGTTGGTTTGCCAGGTTTAGGAATGACAGTAATCGTGGCTCCCAGTAAAGACTGTGGTAAGAGGTTTGTATTGTCAATGGAATTATATAATTGAAGGAGGTGAGGGCTTAATTGGGACTTGAGCTGGTGATAAAATTTAGGGGTAAAGCCATCTGGGCCTGGGGCTTTTCCTTGGGGAAGATTCTTAACTGCTACTAGGAGTTCCTGCAAAGTGAATTGTGAGTCCAAGGACTCACTTTGCTCTTTAGTTAGAGTGGGTAGTTGCGCCTGAGATAAAAAGTTATCGATAAGTCTGTTTTTATGTGGAGTATCCAAGGATGGGAGGTTATAGAGGGAAGTGTAGTACTCTGCAAATTGTTTGACTATATCGGGATTAGAAGTGTAAGAGGATCCAGAGGAGTCTACTATTTTAGGAATAAAGGATTTATAGTTTTTCTTCTTGAGGGATCTGGCCAAAAGGCGTCCTGCCTTGTTACTTTCAATAAAGAATTTGGATTTAGTCGTAATTGCCCTGAGGTGGGCATTTTTAATCAGGTATTGGGTAAGTGCTTCCCTGGCCTGTTGAGACTGTAATAAAAGCTGTGGGGATTTGGGGTTTTGTTTTAGCCTACGTTCCTTTTCCTGAAAATCAGAGGTCAGTGATGTATAGAGTGCTGCTCTTTGTTTACGTAATTTGTGTGTGTGAGTCATTATCACGCCTCTAATGTAGCAATTGTATGCTTCCTAGTTATTAGTTATTGAGGTCTCAGCTGGATTGTTAAAATTAAAAAAATCAGTTGTTTTCTCTATTATGTCAGTAGTTATCACGGGGTCTGTTAATATCTGGTTGTTAGGTCTCCAGTGTTGCTGTTGTTGAGGCCTTGCTGACCATTTAAAAGTGGAGTGGACCATGCTATGATCTGACCAGGGGGTGTGATGTATTCGGGAGTCAGAAAGGGCTGTCAGCATGTTTTGGTCACAGAGTATGTAGTCTAAGCGTGTGTAGGAGCGCTGAAGGTTCAAGAAAAAAGTAAAGTCTCTATGTGTTGGATGTCTAACTCTCCATGTGTCAAAGAAGGGAATGGCTCGCAATGCCTGCCAGTTGGCTTTGATAAGGGTATTCCGAAGATATGACTTGCCCGAGGACGTATCTATAATTGGGGTAATAGGAAAATTGAAGTCCCCTCCGAGGATTATGGGTCCCTTGGAGATGTCTATTATGTGATTGCTAACTTTACGAAAGAATGAAGGCGGGGGGCGTATTGGAGCATAAATGTTAGCTAAGGTAAGTGGTCTGCCATAGTACAGTCCTACTAAAATCAGTATTCTACCCTCTGGGTCTTGGTACTTGTCCAGGAGCTGGAAGGGCGTTCCCTTTCTGAATGAAATACTAACCCCATTATGCTTCGATGGGCCTGAGCTAAGGAAGTGTTGGTCGTAATAGAGGTGTGAAAGAGAGGGTTCATTTACTTTTCTAAAGTGAGTTTCTTGGATCATAATTATGTCTATGTGTTTTTTAAAGAAGTCGTGGAATGCAATTGACCGCTTCTGAGCGGATAAGAAACCCTTCACATTCTGAGTGGCAATACTAAAAGCGCTAGCTTGGGAGTGTATGATCCTGGGGGATTGAGTGGTGGTCTGTGCACAAGACATGTTTTAACAAAACTATACCAGTACGATTCGAAGACAATTAGACTGTACTCTGTACTCTATGCAATCGCTTTTGGAGCAGTATATCAAGTGTCTGAATTAAGGGGGGAAAAAAACAAGGGAAAAGGGTGGGAAGGGGAGAGTCTTAGGGGGTATAGGGAAAGATATAATAAAGTATAATGAGGGAGAATAGAGGGGATGAAGAAAGAGTAAAGAATGCGACAGCAGGGGAAATCACGGCTCAACAGAGCCCACTCTAACGGGAGTTTACCTGCTGCTGTTTTTATGTGATGCAGTTTAAATCCCCAGTATTAATTCTCAGTATAGACTGACCAGTATATAATCCTGCTGCTGTTTTTATGTGATGCCGTTTAAATCCCCAGTATTGATTCTCAGTATACACTGACCAGTATATAATCCTGCTGCTGTTTTTATGTGATGCCGTTTAAATCCCCAGTATTGATTCTCAGTATACACTGACCAGTATATAATCCTGCTGCTGTTTTTATGTGATGCAGTTTAAATCCCCAGTATTGATTCTCTGTATAGACTGACCAGTATATAATCCTGCTGCTGTTTTTATGTGATGCCGTTTAAATCCCCAGTATTGATTCTCAGTATAGACTGACCAGTATATAATCCTGCTGCTGTTTTTATGTGATGCAGTTTAAATCCTACTGCTGTTTTTATGTGATGCAGTTTAAATCCCCAGTATTGATTCTCAGTATAGACTGACCAGTATATAATCCTGCTGCTGTTTTTATGTGATGCCGTTTAAATCCCCAGTATTGATTCTCAGTATAGACTGACCAGTATATAATCCTGCTGCTGTTTTTATGTGATGCAGTTTAAATCCCCAGTATTAATTCTCAGTATAGACTGACCAGTATATAATCCTGCTGCTGTTTTTATGTGATGCAGTTTAAATCCCCAGTATTGATTCTCAGTATAGACTGACCAGTATATAATCCTGCTGCTGTTTTTATGTGATGCAGTTTAAATCCCCAGTATTGATTCTCTGTATAGACTGACCAGTATATAATCCTACTGCTGTTTTTATGTGATGCAGTTTAAATCCCCAGTATTAATTCTCAGTATAGACTGACCAGTATATAATCCTGCTGCTGTTTTTATGTGATGCAGTTTAAATCCCCAGTATTGATTCTCAGTATAGACTGACCAGTATATAATCCTGCTGCTGTTTTTATGTGATGCAGATTAAATCCCCAGTATTGATTCTCAGTATAGACTGACCAGTATATAATCCTGCTGCTGTTTTTATGTGATGCAGTTTAAATCCCCAGTATTGATTCTCAGTATACACTGACCAGTATATAATCCTGCTGCTGTTTTTATGTGATGCAGTTTAAATCCCCAGTATTGATTCTCAGTATATACTGACCAGTATATAATCCTGCTGATGTTTTTATGTGATGCCGTTTAAATCCCCAGTATTGATTCTCAGTATAGATTGACCAGTATATAATCCTGCTGTTTTTATGTGATGCCGTTTAAATCCCCAGTATTGATTCTCAGTATAGACTGACCAGTATATAATCCTGCTGCTGTTTTTATGTGATGCAGTTTAAATCCCTAGTATTGATTCTCAGTATAGACTGACCAGTATATAATCCTGCTGCTGTTTTTATGTGATGCAGTTTAAATCCCTAGTATTGATTCTCAGTATAGACTGACCAGTATATAATCCTGCTGCTGTTTTTATGTGATGCAGTTTAAATCCCCAGTATTGATTCTCAGTATAGACTGACCAGTATATAATCCTGCTGCTGTTTTTATGTGATGCAGTTTAAATCCCCAGTATTGATTCTCAGTATAGACTGACCATTATATAATCCTGCTGCTGTTTTTATGTGATGCAGTTTAAATCCCCAGTATTGATTCTCAGTATAGATTGACCAGTATATAATCCTGCTGCTGTTTTTATGTGATGCAGTTTAAATCCCCAGTATTGATTCTCAGTATAGATTGACCAGTATATAATCCTGCTGTTTTTATGTGATGCAGATTAAATCCCCAGTATTGATTCTCAGTATAGACTGACCATTATATAATCCTGCTGCTGTTTTTATGTGATGCAGATTAAATCCCTAGTATTGCTTCTCAGTATAGACTGACCAGTATATAATCCTGCTGCTGTTTTTATGTGATGCAGTTTAAATCCCCAGTATTGATTCTCAGTATACACTGACCAGTATATAATCCTGCTGCTGTTTTTATGTGATGCAGTTTAAATCCCCAGTATTGATTCTCAGTATACACTGACCAGTATATAATCCTGCTGCTGTTTTTATGTGATGCAGTTTAAATCCCCAGTATTGATTCTCAGTATAGACTGACCAGTATATAATCCTGCTGCTGTTTTTATGTGATGCAGTTTAAATCCCCAGTATTGATTCTCAGTATAGATTGACCAGTATATAATCCTGCTGTTTTTATGTGATGCAGTTTAAATTCCCAGTATTGATTCTCAGTATAGACTGACCAGTATATAATCCTGCTGCTGTTTTTATGTGATGCAGATTAAATCCCCAGTATTGATTCTCAGTATAGACTGACCAGTATATAATCCTGCTGCTGTTTTTATGTGATGCAGTTTAAATCCCTAGTATTGATTCTCAGTATAGACTGACCAGTATATAATCCTGCTGCTGTTTTTATGTGATGCAGTTTAAATCCCCAGTATTGATTCTCAGTATACACTGACCAGTATATAATCCTGCTGCTGTTTTTATGTGATGCAGTTTAAATCCCCAGTATTGATTCTCAGTATAGACTGACCAGTATATAATCCTGCTGCTGTTTTTATGTGATGCCGTTTAAATCCCCAGTATTGATTCTCAGTATAGATTGACCAGTATATAATCCTGCTGTTTTTATGTGATGCCGTTTAAATCCCCAGTATTGATTCTCAGTATACACTGACCAGTATATAATCCTGCTGCTGTTTTTATGTGATGCAGTTTAAATCCCCAGTATTGATTCTCAGTATAGACTGATCAGTATATAATCCTGCTGTTGGTGATGATGCAGTTTAAATCCCCAGTATTGATTCTTAGTATAGACTGACCAGTATATAATCCTGCTGTTTTTATGTGATGCAGTTTAAATCCCCAGTATTGATTCTCAGTATAGACTGACCAGTATATAATCCTGCTGTTTTTATGTGATGCAGATTAAATCCCCAGTATTGATTCTCAGTATAGACTGACCAGTATATAATCCTGCTGCTGTTTTTATGTGATGCAGTTTAAATCCCTAGTATTGATTCTCAGTATAGATTGACCAGTATATAATCCTGCTGTTTTTATGTGATGCAGATTAAATCCCCAGTATTAATTCTCAGTATAGACTGACCATTATATAATCCTGCTGCTGTTTTTATGTGATGCAGTTTAAATCCCCAGTATTGATTCTCAGTATAGACTAACTAGTATATAATCCTGCTGCTGTTTTTATGTGATGCAGTTTAAATCCCCAGTATTGATTCTCAGTATAGACTGACCAGTATATAATCCTGCTGCTGTTTTTATGTGATGCAGTTTAAATCCCCAGTATTGATTCTCAGTATAGACTGACCAGTATATAATCCTGCTGCTGTTTTTATGTGATGCAGTTTAAATCCCCAGTATTGATTCTCAGTATAGACTGACCAGTATATAATCCTGCTGTTGTTTTTATGTGATGCAGATTAAATCCCCAGTATTGATTCTCAGTATAGACTGATCAGTATATAATCCTGCTGCTGTTTTTATGTGATGCAGTTTAAATCTCCAGTATTGATTCTCAGTATAGACTGACCAGTATATAATCCTGCTGCTGTTTTCTCCAACATTGGTGTGTCCGGTCCACGGCGTCATCCTTACTTGTGGGATATTCTCTTCCCCAACAGGAAATGGCAAAGAGTCCCAGCAATGCTGGTCACAAGATCCCTCCTAGGCTCCGCCCACCCCAGTCATTCTCTTTGCCGTTGCACAGGCAACATCTCCACAGAGATGGTTAAGAGTTTTTTGGTGTTTAAATGTAGTTTTATTCTTCTATCAAGTGTTTGTTATTTTAAAATAGTGCTGGTATGTACTATTTACTCTGAAACAGAAAAGGATGAAGATTTCTGTTTGTAAGAGGAAGATGATTTTAGCAGACAGTAACTAAAATCGATTGCTGTTTCCACACAGGACTGTTGAGATGAAGTAACTTCAGTTGGGGGAAACAGTTAGCAGACTTTTCTGCTTAAGGTATGACTAGCCATATTTCTAACAAGACCATGTAATGCTGGAAGGCTGTCATTTCCCCTCATGGGGACCAGTAAGCCATTTTCTTAGTTAAACATAAAAGAATAAAGGGCTTCAAAAAGGGCTTAAAAACTGGTAGACATTTTTCTGGGCTAAAACAATTGCTTTACTAGGCATATTATGCAGATTCTAACTAATTATTGGTATTATAATCTTGGGGAACGTTTAGAAAAACGGCAGGCACTGTGTTGGACACCTTTTTCAGATGCGGGCCTTTCTAGTTATAGACAGAGCCTCATTCTGGGACTGTATAGGGGTTAAATGTAAAAACGGCTCCGGTTCCGTTAATTTAAGGGTTAAAGCTCTGAAATTTGGTGTGCAATACTTTTAATGAACAATTCCTTCATACTTTTTCACATATTCAGTAATAAAGTGTTTTCAGTTTGAAATTTAAAGTGACAGTAACGGTTTTATTTTAAAACGTTTTTTGTGCTTTGTTGACAAGTTTAAGCCTGTTTAACATGTCTGAACCATCAGATAAGCTATGTTCTATATGTATGAAAGCCAATGTGTCTCCCCATTTAAATTTATGTGATAATTGTGCCATAGTGTCCAAACAAAGTAAGGACAGTAATGCAACAGATAATGATATTGCCCAAGATGATTCCTCAAATGAGGGGAGTAAACATGATACTACATCATCCCCTACTGTGTCTACACCAGTTATGCCCACACAGGAGGCCCCTAGTACATCTAGTGTGCCAATACTTATTACCATGCAACAATTAACGGCTGTAATGGATAACTCCATAGCAAATCTTTTATCCAAAATGCCTACTTATCAGAGAAAGCGCGATTGCTCTGTTTTAAACACTGAAGAGCAAGAGGACGCTGATGATAACTGTTCTGACATACCCTCACACCAATCTCAAGGGGCCATGAGGGAGGTTTTGTCTGATGGAGAAATTTCAGATTCAGGAAAAATTTCTCATCAAGCTGAACCTGATGTTGTGACATTTAAATTTAAATTAGAACATCTCCGTGCACTGCTTAAGGAGGTGTTATCTACTCTGGATGATTGTGACAATTTGGTCATTCCAGAGAAATTATGTAAGATGGACAAGTTCCTAGAGGTTCCGGTGCCCCCCGACGCTTTTCCTATACCCAAGCGGGTGGCGGACATAGTAAATAAAGAGTGGGAAAGGCCCAGCATACCTTTTGTTCCCCCCCCTATATTTAAGAAATTATTTCCTATAGTCGACCCCAGAAAGGACTTATGGCAGACAGTCCCCAAGGTCGAGGGGGCGGTTTCTACTCTAAACAAACGCACTACTATTCCTATCGAAGATAGTTGTGCTTTCAAAGATCCTATGGATAAGAAATTAGAGGGTTTGCTTAAAAAGATTTTTGTACAGCAAGGTTACCTCCTACAACCAATTTCATGCATTGTTCCTGTCACTACGGCAGCGTGTTTCTGGTTCGAGGAACTAGAAAAATCGCTCAGTAAAGAATCTTCGTATGAGGAGGTTATGGACAGAGTTCAAGCACTTAAATTGGCTAACTCTTTTGTTTTAGATGCCGCTTTGCAATTAGCTAGATTAGCGGCGAAAAATTCAGGGTTTGCTGTCGTGGCGTGCAGAGTGCTTTGGCTAAAGTCTTGGTCAGCGGATGTGTCTTCCAAGACAAAATTGCTTAACATTCCTTTCAAAGGTAAAACATTATTTGGACCTGATTTGAAAGAGATTATTTCAGACATCACTGGGGGAAAGGGCCACGCCCTCCCACAGGATAGGTCTTTTAAGGCTAATAATAAGCCTAATTTTCGTCCCTTTCGCAGAAACGGACCAGTCTCTAATTCTGTATCCTCTAAGCAACAGGGTAATACTTCACAACCCAAACCAGCCTGGAAACCAATGCAAGGCTGGAACAAGGGTAAGCAGGCCAAGAAGCCTACCACTGCTACCAAAACAGCATGAAGGGATAGCCCCCGATCCGGGACCGGATCTAGTGGGGGGCAGACTTTCTCTCTTTGCTCAGGCTTGGGCAAGAGATGTTCAGGATCCTTGGGCGCTAGAAATAGTTTCTCAAGGTTATCTCCTGGAATTCAAGGAACTACCCCCAAGGGGAAGGTTCCACAGGTCTCAATTATCTTCAAACCAAATAAAGAGACAGGCATTCTTACATTGTGTAGAAGACCTGTTAAAGATGGGAGTGATACATCCAGTTCCAATAAGAGAACAAGGAATGGGATTTTATTCCAATCTGTTCATAGTTCCCAAAAAAGAGGGAACATTAAGACCAATTTTGGATCTAAAGATCCTAAACAAATTTCTCAGGGTACCATCGTTCAAAATGGAAACTATTCGAACGATCCTACCTACTATCCAGGAAAATCAATTTATGACTACCGTGGATTTAAAGGATGCGTACCTACATATTCCTATCCACAAGGAACATCATCAGTTCCTAAGGTTCGCTTTTCTGGACAAGCATTACCAGTTTGTGGCACTTCCATTTGGATTAGCCACTGCTCCAAGGATTTTCACAAAGGTACTAGGGTCCCTTCTAGCGGTTCTAAGACCAAGGGGCATTGCAGTAGTACCTTACTTGGACGACATCCTGATTCAAGCGTCGTCCCTGTCAAAAGCAAAGGCTCATACGGACATCGTCCTAGCCTTTCTCAGATCTCACGGATGGAAGGTGAACAAAGAAAAAAGTTCTCTGTCCCCGTCAACAAGAGTTCCCTTCTTGGGAACAATAATAGATTCCTTAGAAATGAGGATTTTTCTGACAGAGGTCAGAAAATCAAAACTTCTAAGCTCTTGTCAAGTACTTCATTCTGTTCCTCGTCCTTCCATAGCGCAGTGCATGGAAGTAATAGGATTGATGGTTGCAACAATGGACATAGTTCCTTTTGCACGAATTCATCCAAGACCATTACAACTGTGCATGCTCATACAGTGGAATGGGGATTATACAGACTTGTCTCCGACGATTCAAGTAGATCAAAAGACCAGAGATTCACTCCGTTGGTGGCTGACCCTGGACAATCTGTCACAGGGAATGAGCTTCCGCAGACCAGAGTGGGTCATTGTCACGACCGACGCCAGCCTAGTGGGCTGGGGCGCGGTCTGGGAATCCCTGAAAGCTCAGGGTCTATGGTCTCGGGAAGAGTCTCTTCTCCCGATAAACATTCTGGAACTGAGAGCGATATTCAATGCTCTCAGAGCTTGGCCTCAACTAGCAAAGGCCAAATTCATAAGGTTTCAGTCAGACAACATGACGACCGTTGCATATATCAATCATCAGGGGGGAACAAGGACTTCCCTGGCGATGAAAGAAGTGACCAAGATAATTCAATGGGCGGAGGATCACTCCTGCCACTTGTCTGCGATCCACATCCCAGGAGTGGAAAATTGGGAAGCGGATTTTCTGAGTCGTCAGACATTCCATCCGGGGGAGTGGGAACTCCATCCGGAAATCTTTGCCCAAATAACTCAATTATGGGGCATTCCAGACATCGATCTGATGGCGTCTCGTCAGAACTTCAAGGTTCCTTGCTACGGGTCCAGATCCAGGGATCCCAAGGCGACCCTAGTAGATGCACTAGTAGCACCTTGGACCTTCAACCTAGCTTATGTATTCCCACCGTTTCCTCTCATCCCCAGGCTGGTAGCCAGGATCAATCAGGAGAGGGCCTCGGTGATCTTGATAGCTCCTGCGTGGCCACGCAGGACTTGGTATGCAGACCTGGTCAATATGTCATCGGCTCCACCATGGAAGCTACCTTTGAGACAGGACCTTCTTGTTCAGGGTCCATTCGAACATCCGAATCTGGTTTCCCTCCAACTGACGGCTTGGAGATTGAACGCTTGATTTTATCAAAGCGTGGGTTTTCAGATTCTGTAATAGATACTCTGATTCAGGCTAGAAAGCCTGTAACTAGAAAAATTTACCATAAAATATGGAAAAAATATATCTGTTGGTGTGAATCTAAAGGATTCCCATGGAACAAGATAAAAATTCCTAAGATTCTATCCTTTCTACAAGAAGGTTTGGAGAAAGGATTATCTGCAAGTTTTCTGAAGGGACAGATCTCTGCTTTATCTGTTTTACTTCACAAAAGACTGGCAGCTGTGCCAGATGTTCAAGCATTTGTTCAGGCTCTGGTTAGGATCAAGCCTGTTTACAGACCTTTGACTCCTCCCTGGAGTCTAAATCTAGTTCTTTCAGTTCTTCAAGGGGTTCCGTTTGAACCCTTACATTCCGTAGATATTAAGTTATTATCTTGGAAAGTTTTGTTTTTGGTTGCAATTTCTTCTACTAGAAGAGTTTCAGAGTTATCTGCTCTGCAGTGTTCTCCGCCCTATCTGGTGTTCCATGCAGATAAGGTGGTTTTGCGTACTAAGCCTGGTTTTCTTCCGAAAGTTGTTTCCAACAAAAATATTAACCAGGAGATAGTTGTACCTTCTTTGTGTCCGAATCCAGTTTCAAAGAAGGAACGTTTGTTACACAATTTGGACGTAGTCCGTGCTCTAAAATTCTATTTAGAGGCTACTAAAGATTTCAGACAAACATCTTCCTTGTTTGTTGTTTATTCTGGTAAAAGGAGAGGTCAAAAAGCGACTTCTACCTCTCTTTCCTTTTGGCTTAAAAGCATTATCCGATTGGCTTATGAGACTGCCGGATGGCAGCCTCCTGAAAGAATCACAGCTCACTCCACTAGGGCTGTGGCTTCCACATGGGCCTTCAAGAACGAGGTTTCTGTTGACCAGATATGTAAGGCAGCGACTTGGTCTTCACTGCACACTTTTGCCAAATTTTACAAATTTGATACTTTTGCTTCTTCGGAGGCTATTTTTGGGAGAAAGGTTTTGCAAGCAGTGGTGCCTTCCATTTAGGTGACCTGATTTGCTCCCTCCCTTCATCCGTGTCCTAAAGCTTTGGTATTGGTTCCCACAAGTAAGGATGACGCCGTGGACCGGACACACCAATGTTGGAGAAAACAGAATTTATGCTTACCTGATAAATTACTTTCTCCAACGGTGTGTCCGGTCCACGGCCCGCCCTGGTTTTTTAATCAGGTCTGATGAATTATTTTCTCTAACTACAGTCACCACGGTATCATATGGTTTCTCCTATATATATTTCCTCCTGTCCGTCGGTCGAATGACTGGGGTGGGCGGAGCCTCGGAGGGATCATGTGACCAGCTTTGCTGGGACTCTTTGCCATTTCCTGTTGGGGAAGAGAATATCCCACAAGTAAGGATGACGCCGTGGACCGGACACACCGTTGGAGAAAGTAATTTATCAGGTAAGCATAAATTCTGTTTTTATGTGATGCAGTTTCAATCCCCAGTATTGATTCTCAGTATACACTGACCAGTATATAATCCTGCTGTTTTTATGTGATGCAGTTTAAATCCCCAGTATTGATTCTCAGTATACACTGACCAGTATATAATCCTGCTGTTTTTATGTGATGCAGTTTAAATCCCCAGTATTGATTCTCAGTATAGACTGACCAGTATATAATCCTGCTGCTGTTTTTATGTGATGCAGTTTAAATCCCCAGTATTGATTCTCAGTATAGACTGACTAGTATATAATCCTGCTGCTGTTTTTATGTGATGCAGTTTAAATTCCCAGTATTGATTCTCAGTATAGACTGCCCAGTATATAATCCTGCTGTTGTTTTTATGGGATGCAGTTTCAATCCCCAGTATTGATTCTCAGTATACACTGACCAGTATATAATCCTGCTGTTTTTATGTGATGCAGTTTAAATCCCCAGTATTGATTCTCAGTATAGACTGACCAGTATATAATCCTGCTGCTGTTTTTATGTGATGCAGTTTAAATCCCCAGTATTGATTCTCAGTATAGACTGACTAGTATATAATCCTGCTGCTGTTTTTATGTGATGCAGTTTAAATTCCCAGTATTGATTCTCAGTCTAGACTGCCCAGTATATAATCCTGCTGCTGTTTCTTTTGCAAGATGTACCGAGTCCACGGATTCATCCTAACTTGTGGGATATTGTCCTTCCTGACAGGAAGTAGCAAAAAGAGCACGACAGCAGAGCTGTCTATATAGCTCCCCCCCTTAACTCCACCCCCCAGACATTCTCTTTGCTGGCTCTAAGCAGGAAGGGTAAAGAGACGAGGTGTTAAACTGTTAGTTTTATTTCTCTTGTAAGGTGTATTCAGTCCATGGATCATCCATTACTTGTGAGATATTCTCTTTCCCAACAGGAAGTTGCAAGAGGATCACCCACAGCAGAGCTGCTATATAGCTCCTCCCCTAACTGCCATACCTAGTCATTCTCTTGCAACTCTCAACAAGCATGGAGGTAGTAAGAGAGAAGTGGTAAAACGTAGTTGTTTTTTTCTTCAATCAAAAGTTTGTTATTTTTAAATGGTACCGGAGTTGTACTATTTTGTCCCAGGCAGAAAATAGAAGAAGAATCTGCCTGTGATCTCTATGATCTTAGCAGGTTGTAACTAAGATCCATTGCTGTTCTCACACATAACTTCAGAGAGAGGTAACTTCAGCTGGGGAATGGCGTGCAGGTTATCCTGCTATGAGGTATGTGCAGTTAAAACAAATTTCTAGAGATGTAAATGCTAGAAAATGCTGCTGATACCAGATTTATGTAAGGTAAGCCTGAATACAGTGATTTAATAGCGACTGATATCATGCTTACTTTTAGAGGTAATACCCTTATAAATTTGCAATATAAAACGTTTGCTGGGAATGTTTAAGCGTTTTTATATATGCTTTGGTGATAAAACTTTATTGGGGCTTAGTTTTTTTCCACATGGCTGGCTTAAATTTGCCTAGAAACAGTTTCCTGAGGCTTTCCACTGTTTTAACATGAGTGGGAGGGGCCTATTTTAGCGCTTTATTGCGCAGTTACTTTTACAGACTGAGACATCCAGTTTCCTCCAGGAGTCCCCTGAATGCTATAGGACCTCTCTAAAGGGCTCTTAGGCTTTCCAAAGTCGTTTGTTTGGGAAGGTAGGGCCACAGCAGGCTGTGGCAGTTTGTTGTGACTGTTAAAAACGTCTATCGTTTTTTTGATCCGTTTTTTGAACTAAGGGGTTAATCATCCATTTGCAAGTGGGTGCAATGCTCTGTTAGCCTATTATACACACTGTCAAAAATTCGTTTGATTTACTGCTTTTTTTCACTGTTTTTCAAATTCTGACAAAATTTGTTTCTCTTAAAGGCATTTCTGATATCACTGGAGGAAAAGGTCATGCCCTTCCTCAGGATAGGTCCAAATCAAGGGCCAAACAGACTAATTTTCGTGCCTTTCAAAACTTCAAGGCGAGTGCGGCATCAACTTCCTCTAATGCAAAACAAGAGGGAACTTTTGCTCAGTCCAAGTCGGTCTGGAAACCTAACCAGACCTGGAACAAAGCAAGCAGGCCAAAAAGCCTGCTGCTAGCTCTAAGACAGCATGAAGGATCGGCCCCCTATCCATTAACGGATCTAGTAGGGGGCAGACTTTCACTCTTCGCCCAGGCTTGGGCAAGAGATGTTCAGGATCCCTGGGCGTTGGAAATTATATCCCAGGGATATCTTCTGGACTTCAAAGCTTCCCCTCCAAAAGGGAGATTTCACCTTTCACAATTATCTGCAAACCAGATAAAGAGAGAGGCATTCCTACACTGTGTTCAAGACCTCCTAGTTATGGGAGTGATCCATCCAGTTCCAATGGAGGGACAGGGATTTTACTCAAATCTGTTTGTGGTTCCCAAAAAAGAGGGAACCTTCAGACCAATTTTAGATCTCAAGATCTTAAACAAATTCCTCAGAGTCCCATCATTCAAGATGGAGACTATTCGTACCATCCTACCTATGATCCAGGAGGGTCAATACATGACTACAGTGGATTTAAAGGATGCTTATCTTCACATTCCAGTTTGTAGCTCTTCCCTTTGGGTTAGCTACAGCCCCAAGAATCTTTACGAAGGTTCTGGGGTCACTTCTGGCGATCCTAAGGCCGCGGGGCATATCAGTTGCCCCTTATTTAGACGTCATCCTGATACAGGCGTCAAATTTCCAAATTGCCAAGTCTCATACGGACATAGTTCTGGTATTTCTGAGGTCGCATGGGTGGAAGGTGAACGAAGAAAAGAGTTCTCTATCCCCTCTCACAAGAGTCTCCTTTCTGGGAACTCTAATAGATTCTGTAGAAATGAGGATTTACCTGACAGAGTCCAGGTTATCAAAACTTTTCCTGCTGTGTTCTTTATTCCACTTCTCGCCCTTCGGTGGCTCAGTGTATGGAAGTAATCGGCTTAATGGTAGCGGCAATGGACATAGTGCCGTTTGCACGCCTACATCTCAGACCGCTGCAACTCTGCATGCTCAGTCAGTGGAATGGGGATTACACAGATTTGTCCCCTCTACTAAATCTGGATCAAGAGACCAGGGATTCTCTTCTCTGGTGGCTATCTTGGGTCCATCTGTCCAAAGGTATGACCTTCCGCAGGCCAGATTGGACAATAGTAACAACAGATGCCAGCCTTCTGGGCTGGGGTGCAGTCTGGAACTCTCTGAAGGCTCAGGGGTCGTGGACTCAGGAGGAGGCACTCCTTCCAATAAACATTCTGGAACTAAGAGCGATATTCAATGCTCTTCAGGCTTGGCCTCAGCTAGCGACATTGAGGTTCATCAGATTTCAGTCGGACAACATCACGACTGTGGCTTACATCAACCATCAAGGGGGAACAAGGAGTTCCCTAGCGATGTTGGAAGTCTCAAAGATAATTCGCTGGGCAGAGATTCACTCTTGCCACCTATCAGCTATCCATATCCCAGGTCTGGGAGGCGGATTTTCTAAGTCGTCAGACTTTTCATCCGGGGGAGTGGGAACTCCATCCGGAGGTGTTTGCACAATTGATTCATCGTTGGGGCAAACCAGAACTGGATCTCATGGCGTCTCATCAGAACGCCAAGCTTCCTTGTTACGGATCCAGGTCCAGGGATCCCAAGGTGACGCTGATAGATGCACTAGCAGCACCTTGGTTTTTCAACCTGGCTTATGTGTTTCCACCGTTTCCTCTGCTCCCTCGTCTGATTGCCAAAATCAAGCAGGAGAGAGCATCGGTGATCTTGATGGCGCCTGCGTGGCCACGCAGGACTTGGTATGCAGATCTGGTGGACATGTCATCCTTTCCACCATGGACTCTGCCGCTGAGACAGGACCTTCTACTTCAAGGTCCTTTCAACCATCCAAATCTAATTTCTCTGAGGCTGACTGCCTGGAGATTGAACGCTTGATTTTATCAAAGCGTGGCTTCTCAGAGTCAGTCATTGATACCTTAATTCAGGCACGAAAGCCTGTCACCAGGAAAATCTATCATAAGATATGGCGTAAATATCTTTATTGGTGTGAATCTAAGGGTTACTCATGGAGTAAGGTCAGGATTCCCAAGATATTATCTTTTCTCCAAGAAGGATTGTAAAAAGGATTGTCAGCTAGTTCCTTAAAGGGGCAGATTTCTGCTCTGTCTATTCTTTTGCACAAGCGTCTGGCGGATGTTCCAGATGTTCAGGCATTTTGTCAGGCTTTAGTTAGAATCAAGCCTGTGTTTAAACCTGTTGCTCCGCCATGGAGCTTAAATTTGGTTCTTAAAGTTCTTCAAGGCGTTCCGTTTGAACCTCTTCATTCCATAGATATCAAACTTTTATCTTGGAAAGTTCTCTTTTTGGTAGCTATTTCCTCGGCTCGTAGAGTTTCCGAGTTATCTGCCTTACAATGTGATTCTCCTTATCTGATCTTCCATGCAGATAAGGTAGTTCTGCGTACCAAACCTGGGTTTTTACCTAAGGTGGTATCTAATAAGAATATCAATCAGGAGATTGTTGTTCCATCATTGTGTCCTAATCCTTCTTCAAAGAAGGAACGTCTATTACACAATCTTGACATGGTTCGTGCTTTAAAGTATTATTTACAAGCTACTAAAGATTTTCGTCAAACATCTGCTTTGTTTGTTGTCTACTCTGGACAGAGGAGAGGCCAAAAGGCTTCGGCAACCTCTCTTTTGTTTTGGCTAAGAAGCATAATCCGCTTATCTTATGAGACTGCTGGCCAGCAGCCTCCTGAAAGGATTACAGCTCATTCTACTAGAGCTGTGGTTTCCACATGGGCCTTTAAAAATGAGGCTTCTGTTGAACAGATTTGCAAGGCGGCGACTTGGTCTTCGCTTCATACATTTTCAAAATTCTATAAATTTGATACTTTTGCTTCTTCGGAGGCTATTTTTGGGAGAAAGGTTTTACAGGCAGTGGTACCTTCCGTTTAAGTACCTGCCTTGTCCCTCCCTTCATCCGTGTACTTTAGCTTTGGTATTGGTATCCCACAAGTAATGGATGATCCGTGGACTGGATACACCTTACAAGAGAAAACATAATTTATGCTTACCTGATAAATTTATTTCTCTTGTGGTGTATCCAGTCCACGGCCCGCCCTGTCATTTTAAGGCAGGTATTTTTTAATTTTAAACTACAGTCACCTCTGCACCCTATGGTTTCTCCTTTCTCTGCTTGTCTTCGGTCGAATGACTGGATATGGCAGTTAGGGGAGGAGCTATATAGCAGCTCTGCTGTGGGTGATCCTCTTGCAACTTCCTGTTGGGAAGGAGAATATCCCACAAGTAATGGATGATCCGTGGACTGGATACACCACAAGAGAAATAAATTTATCAGGTAAGCATAAATTATGTTTTTATCTTCAATCAAGTGTTTGTTATTTTTAAATGGTACCGGTGTTGTACTATTTACTCTCAGGCAGGACATAGATAAAGCTTTCTGCCTGGAGGATGATGGTCTTAGCATTTGTAACTAAGGTCCACTGCTGTTCCCACAGAAGCTGAGGAGTGCAGGAAACCTTCAGTGTGAGGAACGGTTTCTTGCTATACAGCAATGAGGTATGTTCAGTCATATTTTCTGCAGAGACTGTGTTAACTCAGAAAAGGCTGACAGTGTCCCCATTAGGGGAAGGGTAAGCAGTAATCCTAGTGTTATCAGAGGTTTTTACTAGCTTGCATAAAGGGTTAATTTTTTGTGGGCACTCAGTTTGTTATGTGAATTTGGGACAAACGTTTTTGTGTCTGGAAATAACGTTTTCTGTTTTATGGGACATTTGCTTGATGGTTCTTTGGGGTTGTTTATAACCCACATGGCTTTCAGGCAGGGTTTGTTAGTTTTGTGTAGGCCCCAGCCACATCGAGTGAGGTGGGCGGGGCCTACATTTACAAGCAGCAAGCAACTTCTCCTGAGGTCCTGAGTGTCTTCTGAGGGACTAATTGAAGCTTTAAACCCCATATTATCGCTTCCTAAGGGCAGGTAGGGCCACAGCAGAGCTGTGGCAAGGTGCTTTAGGAGGTTTTAACCGGTTATAGACACTTATCAATCCGATTTTTTCATTTGGGGCTTTATTGCTTATTAACTTGTGGTGCAATCCTTCTAAAGCTTAGTGGGTACACTGTTAAAATTTCGTTTTAGTTAATTTTTGAAGCAATTTTAACCTGTTTTGTAGTTTGTGTATGCCTTTTTTTCTCTTAAAGGTACAGTACCGTTTTTGCGAATTGTGTTTTTTTCATTAAATAAAGTGTTTTCCAAGCTTTCTTCGTTACTAGCCTGTTAAACATGTCTGACACTGAGGAAACTCATTGTTCAATTTGTTCAGAAGCCATTGTTGAACTCCCTCTAAGAATGTGTCCCACTTGTACTGATATGTCTATAAATTGCAAACATCATATTTTGACTTATAACAATTTGGCATTAGATGATTCTCAGACAGAAGGAAATCAGGTTTCGCCATCTAGTTCTCCCCAAGTGTCACAACCAGTTACGCCCGCACAAGCGACGCCAAGTACTTCTAGTGCGTCTAATTCTTTCACCTTGCAAGCTATGAATACTACCCTCACAGAGGTTTTATCTAAACTGCCAGGGTTGCAAGGGAAGCGCAGTAGCTCTGGGTAAGAACAAATGCTGAGCCTTCTGACGCTTTAGTAGCCGTATCCGATATTCCCTCACAATGTTCTGAGGTAGGGATGAGGGATTTGCTGTCTGAGGGAGAGATTTCAGATTCAGGAAAGATGTTCCCTCAGACAGATTCAGATATGATGGCATTTAAATTTAAGCTAGAGCACCTCCGCTTATTGCTCAGGGAGGTTTTAGCTACTCTGGATGATTGTGACCCTATTGTCGTTCCAGAGAAATTGTATAAAATGGACAAATATTTAGAGGTTCCTGTTTACACTGATGTTTTTCCGGTCCTTAAGAGGATTTTGGATATTGTTATTAAGGAGTGGGATAGACCAGGTATTCCGTTCGCTCCCCCTCCTGATTTTAAGAAAATGTTCCCCATTTCTGACACCATAAAGGACTTATGGCAGAAGGTCCCTAAGGTGGAGGGAGCTATTTCTACTCTGGCTAAGCGTACAACTATACCTATTGAAGACAGTTGTGCTTTCATTGATCCTATGGATAAAAAGTTAGAGGGTCTCCTAAAGAAATTTTTGTTCATCAGGATTTTCTTCTTCAACCTATAGCATGCATTGTTCCGGTAACCACTGCAGCTGCTTTTTGGTTTGAGGCTCTAGAAGAGGCTCTTCAGATGGAGACCCCACTAGATGATATTTTGGGCAGAATTAAGGCCCTTAAGTTGGCTAATTCTTTTATTACAGACGCCGCTTTTCATCTTGCTAAGTTAGCGGCAAAGAATTCAGGTTTTGCCATTTTAGCGTGAAGAGCATTATGGCTTAAGTCCTGGTCAGCTGATGTGTCATCTAAATCTAAGCTTTTGACCATCCCTTTCAAAGGTAAGACCCTATTCGGGCCTGCACTGAAAGAGATCATTTCAGACATCACTGGAGGGAAAGGTCATGCCCTCCCTCAAGATAAGTCAAATAAGACAAGGACCAAACAAAATAATTTTCGTTCCTTTCGAAACTTTAAGGGTGGACCCGCTTCCTCTTCCCCTGCTGCAAGGCATGAGGGGAACTTTGCTCAATCCAAGCCAACCTGGAGACCTAACCAGGCTTGGAACAAGGGTAAACAGGCCAAAAAGCCTGCTGCTGCCACTAAGACAGCATGAAGGGGTAGCCCCCGATCCGGGACCGGATCAAGTAGGGGGCAGACTTTCTCTCTTTGCTCAGGCCTGGGCAAGAGACGTTCAGGACTCCTGGGCGGTAGAAATTGTAACCCAGGGGTATCTCCTAGATTTCAAAGATTCTCCTCCAAGGGGGAGGTTCCATCTTTCTCAATTGTCTGTAAACAAGACAAAAAGAGAGGCGTTCTTACGCTGTGTAGAAGACCTTTTTGCCATGGGAGTGATTTGCCCAGTTCCAAAAACAGAACAGGGGCAAGGTTTCTACTCCAATCTGTTTGTAGTTCCCAAAAAAGAGGGAACCTTCAGACCAATTCTAGATCTCAAGATCCTAAACCAATTCCTATGAGTTCCATCCTTCAAGATGGAGACCATTCAGACTATTTTACCAATAATCCAAGTGGGTGAATTCTAGAAACAAAAATCCAAAGTAATAATATCCATTGAAAACAAATGTCAGTGTGGTGTGTAAAGTCCCAAGTTGAAAAAAGGATTCTTAGTGTTCCATCAAGTGATTCCAAATAGTAATGGCCGTGATCTGAAAAATGAGCCAAACAATGATCCAAAAAAATAGTCCAAAATGAGTGACCCAAAAATAAATCCAATTAATCAGGGATGTGTAGTAAAAACAATCCAAATGTGGAATAAAAATACGAAAATGTGTAAAAAATGGTGTGGAGGTGAAAATTTAAAAAATCAAAAAGAATAAAAAAACATACACATCAACATTCAAAATAGTAGTAAAAACCTGCAAAAAAACAGAAGAAAACATATATAAAGCAACAGCTAAATATACTCAAAGGTATAAGGAAATGTGCTCACCAGTAAGTCGACGCGTTTCGGTCTTTAGCAGACCTTTCTCAAGACTAACTGGAGTTGTTTACTGAAACCTTATATAGTAGTTCCTAGACTGATTTTGGCGCCAAATAGTGTTTGGTACGCCCTTAACTGTTTTCCCAATGTATGATGGGAAATATATCTTAGCTGCGACATATTATATATATATATATATATATATATATATGTTGATCAATTTTATTTTATTTAATAGCGAATCTTCCATTCTTCTTACTATATTATACATTTAAGAGCAGTGATAGATAATGTAAAAAAATTGTGTTAAAAAATGGGTTAAAAATAAAATCATCAATCTGTAGCTTCCTTTTGACCTATAGCCTGTATGACCCATAATCACTTCCGGTTCAACCTGACGTGTTTCAGTATAGATATTTCTATTGTTACTGGCATGTTATCCCTTAGTTCCAGTATTGTAATAAGTATTTCATATATGTTAGGTTTCTTAATAGATATCCCAATTTGTTGCTGACGTTGTTAGTTTCTTAATGTATTCTTGTCTGTCCTCATTACGAATATATCGGATGTGGACATACCGGATGTGACGTCTTTTCCGGCCGTATATAATAACCGGATATGACCGGATATTACGTCATTTCTGGCCATCTGTGGTAACCAAAACTGGATGTTTCGTCACTTCCGGTATTGGACTTCACCCGAATTTTGATAGCTTGTGATGTATAGATTAAATCTAGATGTGTAAGTTGAATTTAGGTGTATGTGTAACTCTGTGTTAGAACATCATAAATGGGTTACTTAGGATACAATTTCTGACACAGAATACAATTTTTTGAAAACATATATTGGGGCTTGCGGAATACCCTGATTTTATATGCGTATCCTCTAATATAATTTATGTAAGGGTTTGTGGATATATGAGTCATGGGATCTACAATATATGTGCACCTATTGTATGTATACTCCTATAGTATAAATAATATTGCAAAAATTATATAAAAAATTTATATCAAAAACTCTTTCAGAAATGTGACAAAAAATATGACAAAAATATGACAAAGATATGAGATGCAGTAACACTATTCAGGATGAGGTAAACTTATACCCATCTGAGATATGACAACCGTTCTATTTGTATCTCATCTATATTCTTTTTGTGTGAGATAAATAATCTATTTCTCAATCACGTTATCTAAATGGGGTTTGATATATTTTGTTAACCATTCATATATATATATGTTATTTTACATAGATGTAAAAATGGGTAGTTTTCGAGTGTTATATCCCATATTCTACTTAGAATGTCGTCATGTGTACTCGCCTAAGATTTTATGCTGTGTCATCTAATAGTGGTAAGGTCATAGTTAATATCAAGTGTAGTGTCTCTAAAAATTAGATAATGGAATCAGGTCTTCTTCACTAAAGTTGTTTCTGATAGCTAGTGTGAAAACACATGCATTCTTCGTGATCTCTCTAGTGCGTTTGAAACCTTATGTTCTAATCTAGCATCTTGATTTAACTCTGTTGTCTTAGGCAGTATGATAGATTCTGAGGTCCAGCTATTATCAATTAGTCTCTTCTGAGGGATATAAGATGTGAGAGGTCTTCCTTATGGTTTAGGCCCTTAGAGTAGAGACAATCAAGTAGAAAAATCAATTTTGATTCTTTAAATAGCAGTTTCTTTTCATGATCCCCTCCTCTCCAGCTTTTATTGACCTTTTCTATTCCAAGGAATTTGAAGTCTTTTATATTTCCTTTATGTGTTGTTGCAAAATGTTTATATAATGGAGTATCCGTTTTCAGTTTCTCAATACATAAGATGTGCTCCCTTATCCTATCTTTAAGGGTT
The DNA here is from genome assembly GCF_027579735.1 of Bombina bombina. Taxonomy (NCBI): domain Eukaryota; kingdom Metazoa; phylum Chordata; class Amphibia; order Anura; family Bombinatoridae; genus Bombina; species Bombina bombina. Next base: position 1,599,079,042 of record NC_069499.1, read on the forward strand.
CTAGATGTTTGACCCACATATTGTAGTCCACATGAACAGGAGATGACATATATTATTCCCCTATCTTGACATCTAATTAGATCCTGAATTTTATGTTTTTCTTTCTTGCCGTGTGGGGAAAACTCATCAGTTTTTACTCCGCTTTTACATGCTTTACAGTTAGGGCATGGAAAGAAACCTTTAATGTGTTTTCCTTGTAGATCTGTGATTCTTTTTATCTTATTTTTTGGGATACTTGGTGCCAGTTTTTGCTTAAGGTTGTCGGTCTTTCTATAGATAAACCTTGGTTGGGATATTAGTTTTTCGCCGATAACATCGTCTTCTTTCAGTATGCTCCAATGTTTCCTAATTATTCGTTCTATGATAAATCTGTTGGCGCTGTACTCTGTTATCAGGGGTACGTTAATGATATTGTAACTGGCCTTGTTTTGTATCTTAGGAGTTCCTTTCTGTCCATGCCATCAACTTCTTTAATATTCTCTTCTATGGTGTCTTTAGTGTAACCCCTCTCGATGAATCTTTCCTTTAAGACATTCGCCTGTTCTTTCCACTTCTGGGGATTAGAACAGTTCTTCCTAATTCTTAAAAGTTGACCCTTCGGTATGTTAGCCTTCCAATTGGGGTGATGACAACTTAAACTATGAATATAGTTGTTGCAGTCGACCTCCTTAAAGAAGGTCGACGTCTCAACTTTTCCATTAACAATTTCAATTGTTAGGTCTAGGAAGTTTAATTTTTTGTAACTGTATTCATATGTAAATTGCAGGTTCTTTTGATTATGATTCATCACATTGATAGTGTGTTTTAAGTCTTCCAGTGTGCCTCTCCAGAGAGAAGTAGTGTTGCTTATGGAAATTAAGGGCAGAGTAGTAGGAGTTCAAGATAAATTTGTAATGTTGAAAATCAGCTGAACTCCTAGATTTTCTTCAGTGCCGCTCAGCAGTACGGGAACATCTGCGTAGGTATTGTGTCAGAGGAGTATGCCAGGGCTGAGGGTGAGTGTGTGATTTCCGAGCTATGGTAAGAGGGGCGAGATTGTCAAGGATGGATGTAAGGGTGGAATTATAGTGGCAGATAGATTGGTCAGGGCATGAAAAGGAGGAGAAGGATGAGAGGAGAGGTTTGAGGGAATTAGAAAGCTGTTGTTGATCTAATGACATAATGCTTCTGTGAAGTTTGGTGTGAGGAGCAGAAGGAGGGAGAGTTGTAGGGAGGGATGATATGTTGCAAGTAAGGAGATGGTGGTCAGAAAGAGGAAAGGGGAAGTTTGTGAAGTTTGAGAGGGTGCATCGATAGCTAAATATCAGGTCAAGGTAGTGACCATCTTTGTGAGTATGAGAATCAGTCCATTGTGACAAACCGAAAGAGGAAGTGAGTTGCATAAGTTGTTTTGCAGAGGAGGCAGTGGGATTGTCAAGAGGGATGTTGAAGTCACCAAGAATGAGGGAAGGGGTGTCTGAGGAAAGGAAATAAGGTAGCCATGCAGCCAAGTGATCTAGAAATTGAGTTGAGGAGCCAGGAGGACGGTATATGACTGCGACACGTATAGAAAGAGGAGAGAATAAGCGAATCATGTGGGTTTTGAATGAGGAAAATGTGAGGGAAGAGATGGGATGTATTTGTTGAAAGGTGCAACGAGAGGAAAGTAAAATACCTACACCACCTCCTTGTCTATTACCAGACCTAGGAGTGTGGCTGAAGTGGAGACCCCCATGTGACAGAGCAGCAGTGGATGTTGTGTCTAGGGGAGAGAGCCAGGTTTCTGTTAGGGCCAGAAGGTTGAAGGAGTGGGAGATAAAGAGGTCATGTATAGAAGTGAGTTTGTTGCAAACAGAGCGAGAGTTCCAAAGTGCACAAGTGAAAGGGGAAGTGGCTTTTGATGCAAGAGGAATGTGAGTAAGGTTGTCAGAGTTTTGTTTTTTGAGTCTGTGGGATGGTATACATGGATGTGCACGGCTAGGCAGTTGTTGGGGACCAGGATTAGGGGAGATGTCACCAGCAGTTAGTAAAAGCAACAGGGAGAGTGACATTAGATGAGATACAGATTTGCAGTAATGAGACTGCTTTTGAGACAAGGTGCAGGGAGGAGAGAGAGTGTTTAGGAATAGGTAGACTTTGTGAGTACAAAAGTAAGGTGAGTTTAAGAGAGAAGGGCTAATGAACAGTGCAGGTGGAGAGGGAGAAGGAGTAACTGAATAAAGTAGTTTGTTATAGAGACAAAAGGCAGCAAAAAGGAATATGAAGATATTAGGCATTTTTACAAAAGAGGGAACCAGTTAAACACATAAGGCACAGTATTACAGTAGCAATTGCATTTGAAAACAGTAAAGGTATATCAAACATAATATTACAGAAGTACCTGCCTTTTTCTTGCCCCTTGCCCAATCCTTGTTCAATTCTTGTATAATTCTATTGCTAGTGCCTCACTTATAAAATGCTCACTTAATTCTTGTATAATTCTATTCCTAGTGCCTCACTTATAAAATGTTCACTTAATTCTTGTATTATTCTATTGCTTGTGCCTCACTTATAAAATGTTCACTTAATTCTTGTATAATTCTATTGCTAATGCCTCACTTATAAAATGTTCACCTAATTCTTGTATAATTCTATTGCTAGTGCCTCACTTATAAAATGTTCACTTAATTCTTGTATAATTATATTGTTAATGTCTCACTTATAAAATGTTCACTTAATTCTTGTATAATTCTATTGTTAGTGCCTCACTTATAAAATGTTCACTTAATTCTTGTATAATTCTATTGTTAATGTCTCACTTATAAAATGTTCACTTAATTCTTGTATAATTCTATTGTTAGTGCCTCACTTATAAAATGTTCACTTAATTCTTGTATAATTTTATTGTTAATGTCTCACTTGTAAAATGTTCACTTAATTCTTCTATAATTCTATTGTTAGTGCCTCACTTATAAAATGTTCACTTAATTCTTCTATAATTCTATTGTTAATGTCTCACTTATAAAATGATCACTTAATTCTTGTATAATTCTATTGCTAAGGCCTCACTTCTAAAATGTTCACTTAATTCTTCTATAATTCTATTGCTAGTGCCTCACTTATAAAATGTTCACTTAATTTGTGTATAATTATATTGCTAGTGCCTCACTTATAAAATGTTCACTTAATTCTTGTATAATTCTATTGCTAATGCCTCACTTATAAAACGTTCACTTAATTCTTGTATAATTCTATTGCTAATGCCTCACTTATAAAATTTTCACTTAATTCTTGTATAATTCTATTGTTAGTGCATCACTTATAAAAAGTTCACTTAATTCTTGTATAATTCTATTGCTAATGCCTCACTTATAAAATGTTAACTTAATTATTGTATAATTCTATTGTTAATGCCTCACTTATAAAATGTTCACTTAATTCTTGTATAATTCTATTGCTAATGCCTCACTTATAAAATATTCACTTAATTCTTGTATAATTCTATTGTTAATGTCTCACTTATAAAATGTTCACTTAATTCTTGTATAATTCTATTGTTAATGTCTCACTTGTAAAATGTTAAATTAATTCTTCTATAATTCTATTGTTAGTGCCTCACTTATAAAATGTTCACTTAATTCTTCTATAATTCTATTGTTAATGTCTCACTTATAAAATGTTCACTTAATTCTTGTATAATTCTATTGCTAGTGCCTCACTTATAAAATGTTCACTTAATTCTTGTATAATTCTATTGCTAGTGCCTCACTTATAAAATGTTCACTTAATTCTTGTATAATTCTATTGCTAGTGCCTCACTTATAAAATGTTCACTTAATTCTTGTATAATTCTATTGCTAGTGCCTCACTTATAAAATGTTCACTTAATTCTTGTATAATTCTATTGTTAATGCCTCACTTATAAAATGTTCACTTAATTCTTGTATAATTCTATTGTTAATACCTCACTTATAAAATGTTCACTTAATTCTTGTATAATTCTATTGTTAATGCCTCACTTATAAAATGTCACTTAATTCTTGTATAATTCTATTGTTAGTGCCTCACTTATAAAATGTCACTTAATTCTTGTATAATTCTATTGCTTGCTAGTGCCTCACTTATAAAATGTTCACTTAATTCTTGTATAATTCTATTACTAGTGCCTCACTTATAAAATGTTCACTTAATTATTGTATAATTCTATTGCTAGTGCCTCACTTATAAAATGTTCACTTAATTCTTGTATAATTCTATTACTAGTGCCTCACTTATAAAATGTTAACTTAATTATTGTATAATTCTATTGTTAATGCCTCACTTATAAAATGTTCACCTAATTCTTGTATAATTCTATTGTTAGTGCCTCACTTATAAAATATTCACTTAATTCTTCTAGAATTCTATTGTTAATGTCTCACTTATAAAATGTTCACTTAATTCTTGTATAATTCTATTGTTAGTGCCTCACTTATAAAATGTTCACTTAATTCTTGTATAATTCTATTGTTAATGTCTCACTTATAAAATGTTCACTTAATTCTTCTATAATTCTATTGTTAATGTCTCACTTATAAAATGTTCACTTAATTCTTGTATAATTCTATTGTTAATGCCTCACTTATAAAATGTTCACTTAATTCTTGTATAATTCTATTGTTAATGCCTCACTTATAAAATGTTCACTTAATTCTTGTATAATTCTATTGTTAGTGCCTCACTTATAAAATGTTCACTTAATTCTTGTATAATTCTATTGTTAGTGCCTTACTTATAAAATGTTCACTTAATTCTTGTATAATTCTATTGTTAGTGCCTCACTTATAAAATGTTCACTTAATTCTTTTATAATTCTATTGCTAGTGCCTCACTTATAAAATGTTCACTTAATTCTTGTATAATTCTATTGCTAGTGCCTCACTTATAAAATGTTCACTTCATTCTTGTATAATTCTATTGTTAGTGCCTCACTTATAAAATGGTCACTTAATTATTGTATAATTCTATTGTTAATGCCTCACTTATAAAATGTTCACCTAATTCTTCTATAATTCTATTGTTAGTACCTCACTTATAAAATGTTTACTTAATTCTTCTATAATTCTATTGCTAATGCCTCACTTATAAAATATCCACTTAATTCTTCTATAATTCTATGCCTCACTTATAAAATGTTCACTTAATTCTTGTATAATTCTATTGCTAATGCCTCACTTATAAAATATTCACATAATTCTTGTATAATTCAATTGCTAGTGCCTCACTTATAAAATGTTCACTTAATTCTTCTATAATTCTATTGTTAGTGCCTCACTTATAAAATGTTCACTTAATTCTTGTATAATTCTATTGTTAATGTCTCACTTGTAAAATGTTCACTTAATTCTTCTATAATTCTATTACTAGTGCCTCACTTATAAAATGTTCACTTAATTCTTGTATAATTCTATTGCTATTGCCTCACTTAAAAATGTTCACTTCATTCTTGTATAATTCTATTGCTAATGCCTCACTTATAAAATATTCACTTAATTCTTGTATAATTCTATTGCTAATGCCTCACTATAAAATGTTCACTTAATTATTGTATAATTCTATTGCTAGTGCCTCACTTATAAAATGTTCACTTAATTCTTGTATAATGCTATTGTTAATGCCTCACTTATAAAATGTTCACTTAATTCTTGTATAATTCTATTGTTAGTGCCTCGCTTATAAAATGTTCACTTAATTCTTGTATAATTCTATTGCTAGTGCCTCACTTATAAAATGTTCACTTAATTCTTGTATAATTCTATTGTTAGTGCCTCACTTATAAAATGTTCACTTAATTCTTGTTTAATTCTATTGCTAGTGCCTCACTTATAAAATGTTCACTTAATTCTTGTTTAATTCTATTGCTAATGCCTCACTTATAAAATGTTCACTTAATTCTTGTATAATTCTATTGCTAGTGCCTCACTTATAAAATGTTCACTTAATTATTGTATAATTCTATTGTTAGTGCCTCACTTATAAAATGTTCACTTAATTATTGTATAATTCTATTGTTAGTGCCTCACTTATAAAATGTTCACTTAATTCTTGTATAATTCTATTGTTAGTGCCTTACTTATAAAATGTTCACTTAATTCTTGTTTAATTCTATTGCTAGTGCCTCACTAAATGTTCACTTAATTCTTGTATAATTCTATTGCTAGTGCCTTACTTATAAAATGTTCACTTAATTCTTGTATAATTCTATTGCTAGTGCCTCACTAAATGTTCACTTAATTCTTGTATAATTCTATTGCTAGTGCCTCACTTATAAAATGTTCACTTAATTCTTGTATAATTCTATTGCTAGTGCCTCACTTATAAAATGTTCATTGTATTGTAAACAGACAATAAAATTTGGGGGAGGTTAATACTATAGAATAAGACAGCTATACATTTTAGAATAATAGCAAGTATTGATAAGGATTGAACATCACATGGCAATTAAATGAACATTAGAAATAAGACTGGATAACAGTACAACAGATGTAGGACTAAATTAACAAACTAAAATCATTTGTTCTATGTAAATATTTGCGTACCAGAAGAGAGTTATAGGAGAGTAAAAAAACACCAGAGTGCAGTGAATAGTTGCAGATTGACAGGGTCTCTATTCACATACCAGATTTCTATTACTAGTGCCTCACTTATAAAATGTTCACTTAATTCTTGTATAATTCTATTGCTAGTGCCTCACTTATAAAATGTTCACTTAATTCTTGTATAATTCTATTACTAGTGCCTCACTTATAAAATGTTCACTTAATTCTTGTATAATTCTATTGCTAGTGCCTCACTTATAAAATGTTCACTTAATTCTTGTATAATTCTATTGTTAATGTCTCACTTGTAAAATGTTCACTTAATTCTTGTATAATTCTATTGCTAGTGCCTCACTTATAAAATGTTCACTTAATTCTTGTATAATTCTATTGCTAGTGCCTCACTTATAAAATGTTCACTTAATTCTTGTATAATTCTATTGCTAGTGCCTCACTTATAAAATGTTCACTTAATTCTTGTATAATTCTATTGCTAGTGCCTCACTTATAAAAAAGTTCACTTAATTCTTGTATAATTCTATTGCTAATGCCTCACTTATAAAATGTTCACTTAATTATTGTATAATTCTATTGCTAGTGCCTCACTTATAAAATGTTCACTTAATTCGTGTATAATTCTATTGCTAGTGCCTCACTTATAAAATGTTCACTTAATTATTGTATAATTCTATTGTTAATGCCTCACTTATAAAATGTTCACCTAATTCTTGTATAATTCTATTGCTAGTGCCTCACTTATAAAATATTCACTCTATTCTTCTATAATTCTATTGTTAATGTCTCACTTATAAAATGTTCACTTAATTCTTGTATAATTCTATTGCTAGTGCCTCACTTATAAAATGTTCACTTAATTCTTGTATAATTCTATTGTTAATGTCTCACTTGTAAAATGTTCACTTAATTCTTGTATAATTCTATTGCTAGTGCCTCACTTATAAAATGTTCACTTAATTCTTGTATAATTCTATTGCTAGTGCCTCACTTATAAAATGTTCACTTAATTCTTGTATAATTCTATTGCTAGTGCCTCACTTATAAAATGTTCACTTAATTCTTGTATAATTCTATTGCTAGTGCCTCACTTATAAAAAAGTTCACTTAATTCTTGTATAATTCTATTGCTAATGCCTCACTTATAAAATGTTCACTTAATTCTTGTATAATTCTATTGCTAGTGCCTCACTTATAAAAAAGTTCACTTAATTCTTGTATAATTCTATTGCTAATGCCTCACTTATAAAATGTTCACTTAATTCTTGTATAATTCTATTGCTAATGCCTCACTTATAAAATGTTCACTTAATTCTTGTATAATTCTATTGCTAGTGCCTCACTTATAAAATGTTCACTTAATTCTTGTATAATTCTATTGCTAGTGCCTCACTTATAAAATGTTCACTTAATTCGTGTATAATTCTATTGCTAGTGCCTCACTTATAAAATGATCACTTAATTCTTGTATAATTCTATTGTTAATGCCTCACTTATAAAATGTTTACTTAATTCTTGTATAATTCTATTGTTAATGCCTCACTTATAAAATGTTCACCTAATTCTTGTATAATTCTATTGTTAGTGCCTCACTTATAAAATATTCACTTAATTCTTCTAGAATTCTATTGTTAATGTCTCACTTATAAAATTTTCACTTAATTCTTGTATAATTCTATTGTTAGTGCCTCACTTATAAAATGTTCACTTAATTCTTGTATAATTCTATTGTTAATGTCTCACTTGTAAAATGTTCACTTAATTCTTCTATAATTCTATTGTTAGTGCCTCACTTATAAAATGTTCACTTAATTCTTCTATAATTCTATTGTTAATGTCTCACTTATAAAATGTTCACTTAATTCTTGTATAACTCTATTGCTAGTGCCTCACTTATAAAATGTTCACTTAATTCTTGTATAATTCTATTGCTAGTGCCTCACTTATAAAATGTTCACTTAATTCTTGTATAATTCTATTGTTAATGCCTCACTTATGAAATGTTCACTTAATTCTTGTATAATTCTATTGTTAACGCCTCACTTATAAAATGTTCACTTAATTCTTGTATAATTCTATTGTTAGTGCCTCACTTATAAAATGTTCACTTAATTCTTGTATAATTCTATTGTTAGTGCCTTACTTATAAAATGTTCTCTTAATTCTTTTATAATTCTATTGCTAGTGCCTCACTTATAAAAAGTTCACTTAATTCTTGTATAATTCTATTGTTAATGCCTCACTTATAAAATGTTCACCTAATTCTTGTATAATTCTATTGCTAGTGCCTCACTTATAAAATATTCACTTAATTCTTCTATAATTCTATTGTTAGTACCTCACTTATAAAATGTTTACTTAATTCTTCTATAATTCTATTGCTAATGCCTCACTTATAAAATATTCACTTAATTCTTCTATAATTCTATGCCTCACTTATAAAATGTTCACTTAATTCTTGTATAATTCTATTGCTAATGCCTCACTTATAAAATATTCACTTAATTCTTGTATAATTCAATTGCTAGTGCCTCACTTATAAAATGTTCACTTAATTCTTCTATAATTCTATTGTTAGTGCCTCACTTATAAAATGTTCACTTAATTCTTGTATAATTCTATTGTTAATGTCTCACTTGTAAAATGTTCACTTAATTCTTCTATAATTCTATTGTTAGTGCCTCACTTATAAAATGTTCACTTAATTCTTGTATAATTCTATTGTTAATGTCTCACTTGTAAAATGTTCACTTAATTCTTGTATAATTCTATTGCTAGTGCCTCACTTAAAAATGTTCACTTCATTCTTGTATAATTCTATTGCTAATGCCTCACTTATAAAATATTCACTTAATTCTTGTATAATTCTATTGCTAATGCCTCACTATAAAATGTTCACTTAATTATTGTATAATTCTATTGCTAGTGCCTCACTTATAAAATGTTCACTTAATTCTTGTATAATTCTATTGTTAATGCCTCACTTATAAAATGTTCACTTAATTCTTGTATAATTCTATTGTTAGTGCCTCACTTATAAAATGTTCACTTAATTCTTGTATAATTCTATTGCTAGTGCCTCACTTATAAAATGTTCACTTAATTCTTGTTTAATTCTATTGCTAGTGCCTCACTTATAAAATGTTTACTTAATTCTTGTATAATTCTATTGTTAATGCCTCACTTATAAAATGTTCACCTAATTCTTGTATAATTCTATTGTTAGTGCCTCACTTATAAAATATTCACTTAATTCTTCTAGAATTCTATTGTTAATGTCTCACTTATAAAATGTTCACTTAATTCTTGTATAATTCTATTGTTAGTGCCTCACTTATAAAATGTTCACTTAATTCTTGTATAATTCTATTGTTAATGTCTCACTTGTAAAATGTTCACTTAATTCTTCTATAATTCTATTGTTAGTGCCTCACTTATAAAATGTTCACTTAATTCTTCTATAATTCTATTGTTAATGTCTCACTTATAAAATGTTCACTTAATTCTTGTATAATTCTATTGCTAGTGCCTCACTTATAAAATGTTCACTTAATTCTTGTATAATTCTATTGTTAGTGCCTCACTTATAAAATGTTCACTTAATTCTTTTATAATTCTATTGCTAGTGCCTCACTTATAAAATGTTCACTTAATTCTTGTATAATTCTATTGCTAGTGCCTCACTTATAAAAAGTTCACTTAATTCTTGTATAATTCTATTACTAGTGCCTCACTTATAAAATGGTCACTTAATTATTGTATAATTCTATTGTTAATGCCTCACTTATAAAATGTTCACCTAATTCTTGTATAATTCTATTGCTAGTGCCTCACTTATAAAATATTCACTTAATTCTTCTATAATTCTATTGTTAGTACCTCACTTATAAAATGTTTACTTAATTCTTCTATAATTCTATTGCTAATGCCTCACTTATAAAATATTCACTTAATTCTTCTATAATTCTATGCCTCACTTATAAAATGTTCACTTAATTCTTGTATAATTCTATTGCTAATGCCTCACTTATCAAATATTCACTTAATTCTTGTATAATTCAATTGCTAGTGCCTCACTTATAAAATGTTCACTTAATTCTTCTATAATTCTATTGTTAGTGCCTCACTTATAAAATGTTCACTTAATTCTTGTATAATTCTATTGTTAATGTCTCACTTGTAAAATGTTCACTTAATTCTTCTATAATTCTATTGTTAGTGCCTCACTTATAAAATGTTCACTTAATTCCTGTATAATTCTATTGCTAGTGCCTCACTTAAAAATGTTCACTTCATTCTTGTATAATTCTATTGCTAATGCCTCACTTATAAAATATTCACTTAATTCTTGTATAATTCTATTGCTAATGCCTCACTATAAAATGTTCACTTAATTATTGTATAATTCTATTGCTAGTGCCTCACTTATAAAATGTTCACTTAATTCTTGTATAATTCTATTGTTAATGCCTCACTTATAAAATGTTCACTTAATTCTTGTATAATTCTATTGTTAGTGCCTCACTTATAAAATGTTCACTTAATTCTTGTATAATTCTATTGCTAGTGCCTCACTTATAAAATGTTCACTTAATTCTTGTTTAATTCTATTGCTAGTGCCTCACTTATAAAATGTTCACTTAATTCTTGTATAATTCTATTGCTATTGCCTCACTTATAAAATGTTCACTTAATTATTGTATAATTCTATTGCTAGTGCCTCACTTATAAAATGTTCACTTAATTCTTGTATAATTCTATTGTTAGTGCCTTACTTATAAAATGTTCACTTAATTCTTGTATAATTCTATTGCTACTGCCTCACTTATAAAATGTTCACTTAATTCTTGTATAATTCTATTGCTAGTGCCTCACTTATAAAATGTTCACTTAATTCTTGTATAATTCTATTGCTAGTGCCTAACTTATAAAATGTTCATTGTATTGTAAACAGACAATAACATTTGGGGGAGGTTAATACTATAGAATAAGACAGCTATACATTTTAGAATAATAGCAAGTATTGATAAGGATTGAACATCACATGGCAATTAAATGAACATTAGAAATAAGACTGGATAACAGTACAACAGATGTAGGACTAAATTAACAAACTAAAATCATTTGTTCTATGTAAATATTTGCGTACCAGAAGAGAGTTATAGGAGAGTAAAAAAACACCAGAGTGCAGTGAATAGTTGCAGATTGACAGGGTCTCTATTCACATACCAGATTTCTATTACTAGTGCCTCACTTATAAAATGTTCACTTAATTCTTGTATAATTCTATTGCTAGTGCCTCACTTATAAAATGTTCACTTAATTCTTGTATAATTCTATTACTAGTGCCTCACTTATAAAATGTTCACTTAATTCTTGTATAATTCTATTGCTAGTGCCTCACTTATAAAATGTTCACTTAATTATTGTATAATTCTATTGTTAATGCCTCACTTATAAAATGTTCACCTAATTCTTGTATAATTCTATTGCTAGTGCCTCACTTATAAAATATTCACTCTATTCTTCTATAATTCTATTGTTAATGTCTCACTTATAAAATGTTCACTTAATTCTTGTATAATTCTATTGTTAGTGCCTCACTTATAAAATGTTCACTTAATTCTTGTATAATTCTATTGTTAATGTCTCACTTGTAAAATGTTCACTTAATTCTTGTATAATTCTATTGCTAGTGCCTCACTTATAAAATGTTCACTTAATTATTCTATAATTCTATTGCTAGTGCCTCACTTATAAAATGTTCACTTAATTCTTGTATAATTCTATTGCTAGTGCCTCACTTATAAAATGTTCACTTAATTCTTGTATAATTCTATTGCTAGTGCCTCGCTTATAAAATGTTCACTTAATTCTTGTATAATTCTATTGCTAGTGCCTCACTTATAAAATGTTCACTTAATTCTTGTATAATTCTATTGCTAGTGCCTCACTTATAAAAAGTTCACTTAATTCTTGTATAATTCTATTGCTAATGCCTCACTTATAAAATGTTCACTTAATTATTGTATAATTCTATTGCTAGTGCCTCACTTATAAAATGTTCACTTAATTCGTGTATAATTCTATTGCTAGTGCCTCACTTATAAAATGATCACTTAATTCTTGTATAATTCTATTGTTAATGCCTCACTTATAAAATGTTCACTTAATTCTTGTATAATTCTATTGTTAATGCCTCACTTATAAAATGTTCACTTAATTCTTGTATAATTCTATTGATAGTGCCTCATTTATAAAATGTTCACTTAATTCTTATATAATTCTATTGCTAGTGCCTTACTTATAAAATGCTCACTTAATTCATGTATAATTCTATTGCTAGTGCCTCACTTATAAAAAGTTCACTTAATTCTTGAATAATTCTATTACTAGTGCCTCACTTATAAAATGTTCACTTAATTCTTGTATAATTCTATTGTTAGTGCCTCACTTATAAAATGTCACTTAATTCTTGTATAATTCTATTGTTAATGCCTCACTTATAAAATGTTCACTTAATTCTTGTATAATTCTATTGCTAATGCCTCACTTATAAAATGTTCACTTAATTATTGTATAATTCTATTGCTAGTGCCTCACTTATAAAATGTTCACTTAATTCTTGTATAATTCTATTGCTAGTGCCTCACTTATAAAATGTTCACTTAATTCTTGTATAATTCTATTGCTAGTGCCTCACTTATAAAATGATCACTTAATTCTTGTATAATTCTATTGTTAATGCCTCACTTATAAAATGTTTACTTAATTCTTGTATATTTCTATTGTTAGTGCCTCACTTATAAAATGTTCACTTAATTCTTGTATAATTCTATTGCTAGTGCCTCACTTATAAAATGTTCACTTAATTCTTGTATAATTCTATTGCTAATGCCTCACTTATAAAATGTTCACTTAATTCTTGTATAATTCTATTGTTAGTGCCTCACTTATAAAATGTTCACTTAATTCTTGTATAATTCTATTGCTAGTGCCTCACTTATAAAATGTTCACTTAATTCTTGTATAATTCTATTGCTAGTGCCTCACTTATAAAATGTTCACTTAATTCTTGTATAATTCTATTGTTAGTGCCTCACTTATAAAATGTTCACTTAATTCTTGTATAATTCTATTGCTAATGCCTCACTTATAAAATGTTCACTTAATTCTTGTATAATTCTATTGTTAGTGCCTCACTTATAAAATGTTCACTTAATTCTTGTATAATTCTATTGTTAGTGCCTCACTTATAAAATGTTCACTTCATTCTTGTTTAATTCTATTGCTAGTGCCTCACTTGTAAAATGTTCACTTTGAAAATGTGAACATATGTTGTTATAGCAATGCACATCCCGGTGCAATGCACATCCCAGATAGATAATACCTTTTTTTTATTACCCATTCCCCAGTTTTGCACAGAAAACACGGTTATATTAATATACTTTTTACCTCTGTGATTACCGTGTTTCTAAGTATCTTCTGACGGCCCCCTGATCACATGACTTTATCTATTAACTTGCATTTAAGCCAGTTAGTTCTATGTTGTTAGAATCCACGGGCATGAGCTCAATCTATATGGCTTACATGAACTAGCACTCCCCTGTTGTGAAAAGCTAATACAAAGAATGTGATCAAGGGGCTGTCTTTAGTGACTTAGAAACAGGCAGAAATTTAGAGTCTTAAAGGCTCTAAATTTCCCAATATTGTGGCAAATAGGTAGCGGGGGGAGGGTTAGAGAGCTGTTTGGGGGCTAAGGGGGTTCCATCACAGCTGAATAGATATGTAAAAATAAGCCTTTTATTTTAGTACTGGCAGACTTTCTGCCAGTACTTAAGATGGTGGGGACAATTGTGGGGTGGGGTGGGGGAGGGAAGAGAGCTGTTTGGGAGGGATCAGGGGGTGGGATGTGTCAGGTGGGAGGCTGATCTCTACACTAAAGCTAAAATTAAGCCTACAAGCTCCCTAATTAACCCCTTCGCTGCTGGGCATAATACAAATGTAATGCGCAGCGGCATTTAGCGGCCTTCTAATTACCAAAAAACAATGCCAAAGCCATATAAGTCTGCTATTTCTGAATAAAGGGGATCCCAGAGAAGCATTTACAACCATTTTTGCCATAATAGCACAAGCTGTTTGTAAATAATTTTATTGTGAAACCTAAAGTTTGTGAAAAAGTGAAAAAAAAATTATTGGATCGCATTTGGCCGTGAAATCGTGACATGAAATATACCAAAATGGGCCTAGATCAATAATTGGGGTTGTCTACTACACTAAAATAAAGCTAAAATTAACCCTACACGCTCCCTAATTAACCCCTTCACTGCTGGGCATAATACATGTGTGGTGCTTAGCGGTCTTCTAATTACCAAAAAGCAATGCCAAAGCCATATAAGTCTACTATTATTGAACAAAGGGGATCCCGGGGAAGCATTTACAACCTTTTGTGCCATAATTGCGCAAGCTGTTTGTAAATAATTTCAGTGAGAAATCTAAACTTTGTGAAAAAGTTTGAAAAAGTGAACAATTTTTTTTATTTGATCGCATTTGGCGGTGAAATGGTGGCATGAAATATACCAAAATGGGCCTAGATCAATACTTTGGGTTGTCTTCTAAAAAATATATATACATATAAAGGAATATTCAGGGATTCCTGACAGATATCAGTGTTACAATGTAACGCGCTAATTTAAAAAAAAAATTGTTTGGAAATAGCAAAGTGCTACTTGTATTTATTGCACTATAACTTGCAAAGAACATGTAAAAATTGGGTATTTCTAAACTCGGCAAAATTTAGAAACTATTTAGCATGGGTGTTTTTTGGTGGTTGTAGATGTGTAACAGATTTTGGGGGTCAAAGTTAGAAAAAGTTTTTTGTTTGTTTTTTTTTCGTTTTTTTCATCATATTTTATAAAAAAAAATTATAGTAAATGATAAGATATAATGAAAATAATGGTATCGAATATGTGTGGGTATAGTAAATGAGTAAAGGAAAATTATAGCTAAACACAAACACCGCATAAATGTAAAAATAGCCTTGGTCCCAAACGGTCAGAAAATGGAAAAGTGCTGTGGTCCTTAAGAGGTTAAACTTTCAAATGAGATGATTAAAATAAGAGAGATTGAATCGCTTCAATTTTTAGGATTTTGATTGTATGAACACAATAAAACTTTATATTCATGTTTTAAAATGAAATAGTGACATTTAGCTTTTTTGGCACACCTTTGATAATTGTTGTTTTTAGTTCATAAATGTCAATTTAAACTGAGTTTCTTTTACAAGATACGATGAGTCCACGGATTTCATCTTTACTTGTGGGATTACGCCTCCTGGTCAGCAGGAGGAAGCAAAGAGCTCCAGATCAGAGCTGTATAAATAGCTAGTCCCTTCCCTCCCAACCCAGTCATTCTCTTTGCCTGTGTTAGTTAGATAGGAAATGGCAAAGTGAGGTGTTAGTAAAGTAGGATGGTAAACAAATGCACAATAATGGGTTACTTTGAGATTTAAAGAGACAGTATCGTTTTATTCTGTGTACTTTATCATAAATGAATGGCCCAAACGCATGTATAGAATTTCTTTTCCACTAAGGGCACAGTATTGCTTTCTATGTGAAAAGATTTATTGACTTTGCATTTAACTCCTTCTACGGCAATTGCTGTTTGGGAGTCTATTCACAATGACCTCCAATTTGTCCTTTATTTCCGTACAACGGCAGGGCTAGAGGAATTGTTTTTGATACATGATTCTTCCATGTTACTGAGAATCTCATTTTCAGTTGGAATGATACTTAGGTAGTGCCTATATTTCATAGACCCTTCTACGGTGATTGCTGTTTGGAAGTTTGTCAGTGGCCACAAATTTCTCCTATAACTTCCATCGAAGTTTTATGGCCCACAGCTTGTGCCCTGCTCCCTTCATACTCCATTCAGGGGTTGGGACGCATCCTATATTTTTTACATAGGGTAAATTCATAGGCATTTCATATACTTGCAAGATTGTTTTCTCATAACGCTGTATCAGCTGAATGGCTTCACATCTTTCCTTCGTCTAATACCCTTAGAGGTTAGTCCTCTGAAGAATTTTGTAAGGGAGCACACACCAGGGTTTACATTGGCAACCATCGGTGTTCTTGGCTACTGTCACTGGTGTGATGGTATACTGGTTGGAAACATTGTTTGAGACTATTAGTCATCCCCGGCGAGGTTCACTCAGCCTTTCATCCTTCTGAGGTTGATAAAATGAGCAGCGCCTTGAGACCCTTACGGGGGATTAGCCGCGCTTTGCTAGTACCCAATACATACAATGGCAAATATTAACCAGCTCACAGAGCCTTAAAAGATAGCTCAGCATGCTAAGTCACTGTGGCTGAGGTATGTAGCAATCCAAGGGTTGCAGGTTTGAGTATTTTCCCTGGATAAGATCCAGGGCTGAATTCAGCTTTCTTTTGGCTAATAGGGGATCAAAATCCCCGGTGACATAGTGGGTAAGCAAACAGCCTACCAGATGGAAGGCCAGCAGTTTGAATCCAGCCTCTGTCGCTAGATTTTAGATGTTGTAGTTTGATTTTCTACAAGAATTTCTATACAGGACCCCTGGACATTAGAGATAGTGTCTCAGGGATACCAGCTGGAATTCAGAAATTCTTCCCCCAGAAGAAGGTTTCTTCTTTCTTGATTGTCTGTAGACCAGATAAAGAGAGAGGCGTTCTTGCACTGTGTAAGAGACCTCCCCTCCATGGGAGTCATCTGTCCCGTTCCTACTCAGGAACAAGGACAGGGGTTTTCTTCCAACCTGTTTGTAGTTCCCAAAGAGGAGGACATCTTCAGATCTATCTTAGATCTCAAAAGTCTGGACAAGTTTCTCAGAGTTCAATCGTTTGAGATGGAAACTATCCGTACCATTCTTCCATTGATTCAGGAAGGTCAACTTATGTCAACGGTGGATTTAAAAGATGCATACCTTCATGTTCCTATCCACAAAGATCATCACTAAGGTTCTGGGGTCTTTATTGGCGATTCTACGACCGTGAGGCATCGCAGTGGCGCCTTATCTGGACGACATTCTGATCCAGGCGTCATCATTTCAACTAGCAAAGTCCCATACAGACATCATACTTTCCTTCCTAGGGACCCGAGGGTGGAAGGTTAACTTGGACAAGAGTTTGTTGGTTCCTCAGACACGAGTACCCTTTCTGGGAACTCTAATCGACTCTCTATCCATGAAGATCTTTTTGACAGAAGTCAGAAAGTTAAAGATCTGAATACATGCCGAATCCTTCAGTCCAATCCTCGGCCGTCAGTGGCTCAGTGCATGGAGGCAATTGAATTGATGGTGGCAGCAATGGACATCATTCCGTTTGCTCGTTTTCATCTCAGACCTCTACAACTGAGCATGCTCAGACAATGGAATGGAGATTATACAAATTTGTCTCCTCAAATAGATCTGGAACAGGAGACAAGGGACTCTCTTCTTTGGTGGTTGTCGCCGGATCATCTGTCCCAAGGGGCATTTTTCTGCAGACCCTCTTGGGTGATAGTGACAACGGACGGCAGCCTGATAGCATGGGGTGCAGTCTGGAACTCCCTGAAGGCTCAGAGTGTGTGGACTCGGTCGGAGTCTCTACTTCCCATCAATATTCTGGAGTTGAGAGCAATATTCAATGTGCTTCAGGCTTGGCCTCAGTTGGCTTCGGCCAAATTCATCAGATTCCAGCCGGACAACATCACGACTGTACCTTACATCAATAATCAGGGAGAAACAAGGAGTTCCTTAGCGATGACAGAAGTAACCAAGATAATTCAGTGGGCGGAAGCTCACTCTTGTTATCTGTCGGCAATCTACATCTCAGGAGTGGACAACTGGGAGGCGGATTTTTTGCGCAGACAGACATTTCATCCAGGGGAATGGGAACTCCATCCGGAAGTCTTTGCCATTCTGGTTCTCAGATGGGGCAGGTCGGAGCTGGATCTTATGACGTCTCGTCAGAATGCCAAGCTCCCAAGATACGGATCCAGGTCCAGGGATCCTCAGGCCGAACTGATAGATGCCTTGGCAGTGCCTTGGTCGTTCGACCTAGCTTATGTGTTCCCTCCATTTGCTCTCCTTCTCCAGGTGATTACTCGAGTCAAACAGGAGAGGGCTTCGGTGATCCTCATCGCTACTGCGTGGCCTGCGTATGCCGATCTGGTGGACATGTCATCTCTGCCACCGTGGAAGCTTCCATTGAGGCAGGACCTTTTCGTTCAGGGACCCTTCCATCATCCGAATCTAATTTCTCTCCAGCTGAATGCTTGGAGATTGAACACTTGATTTTATCTAAGCGAGGGTTCTCTGATTCGATCATTGATACCTTGATTCAGGCACGTAAGCCTGTTACTAAAAAGATTTACCATAAATTATGGTGTAAATATATTTATTGGTGCGAATCCAAGGGCTACTCATGGAGTAGAGTTAGGATTTCCAGGATTTTGTCTTTTCTCCAAGACGGATTGGAGAAAGGGTTGTCGGCAAGTTCCTTAAAGGGACAGATTTCGGCTTTGTCTATTTTGTTACACAAGCGTCTGGCAGATGTTCCAGATGTTCAACATTTTTGTCAGGCTCTGACTAGAATCAGGCCTGTGTTTAGAACAATTGCTCCTCCTTGGAGTTTGAATTTAGTTCTTAAAGTTCTTCAAGGGGTTCCGTTTGAACCTCTGCATTCCATAGATATTAAGTTATTATCTTGGAAAGTTTTATTTTTGGTCGCTATTTCTTATGCTCACAGTATATCTGAGCTTTTGGCATTACAATGTGATTCTTCTTATCTTATTTTTCATTCGGATAAGGTGGTGTTGCGTACCAAACCTTTTTTTCTTCCTAAGGTTGTTTCAAATAAAAATATTAATTAGGAACTTGTTCCTTTCTTGTGTCCTAATCCTTCTTTTAAGAAGGAGTGGCTGTTACATAATTTGGACGTGGTCTGTGCCTTGAAGTTTTACTTACAAGCAACTAAGGATTTTTGTCAATCGTCTCCCCTGTTTGTTATTTTTTCAGGGAAACGTAGGGGTCAGAAAGCTACGGCTACCTCTCTTTCTTTTTGGCTGAAGAGTATCATCCGTTTTGCATATGAGACTGCTGGACAGCAGCCTCCTGAACGAATTGCGGCTCATTCCACTAGGGCTGTGGTTTCCTCATAGGCATTCAAAAATTATGCTTCTGTTGAATAGATTTGCAAAGCTGCAACTTGGTTTTCTCTTCACACTTTTCTAAATTTTACAAAGTTGATACCTTTGCCTCAGCTGAGGCTGTTTTTGGGAGAGAGGTTCTTCAAGCAGTGGTGCCTTCCGTTTAGGTTTCCTGTCTTGTCCCTCCCGTTTAGGTTTCCTGTCTTGTCCCTCCCGTTTCATCCGTGTACTATAGCTTTGGTATTGTATCCCACAAGTAAGGATGAAATCCGTGGACTCATCGTATCTTGTAAAAGGAAAGGAAATTTATGCTTACCTGATAAATTTGTTTCTTTTACAATACAATGAGTCCACGGCCGCCCTGTTTTATTGAGACAGGTTATTAAATTTTTATTAACTTGCAGACACCTCTGCTCCTTGGATTTTCCTTTCTCTTCCTAACTTCGGTCGAATGACTGGGTGGGGTGGGGAGGGAAGGGAGGAGCTATTTATACAGCTCTGCTGTGGAGCTCTTTGCTTCCTCCTGCTGACCAGGAGGCGTAATCCCACAAGTAAGGATGAAATCCGTGGACTCATCGTATCGTAAAAGAAACAAATTTATCAGGTAAGCATAAATTTCCTTTTTTTCTGCATTTTAAGGCAGCTAATTGGTATATATCTATGTACATTGCTAGTTCCTATATAAAGTACTGTGCAGAAGTCTTAGGCCACAATTCGATTTGTTGTTTTATATTTGGCATCATGACCATATATAATTATTTCTCAGTCTCTTTATCAGAATACAACCAGAAAATACAGGATATTTGTATACAGTATTAAAAAAACAGCTTCTATAGGCTAACGTCGCAAGTATTTAGTGTGACCTCCCCTTACGATATTGTCCGTATTGATGGCATCGTAAATGCTGAAAAGTACAGACAGGTTTTAATTCATCTTGCCATTCCTTCTAGAAAGCGCCTGATTGGGAATGGTTTTATTTTTCAGCATGATAACGATCCCAAGCACACTGCTAATGCAGTGAAAAACGGCTGATAAAACACTGACAGTCATGGTCCAGACCTGAATATTATAGGGGCAGTATAGGATCACCGAGACAGATAAAGAAATAAAAGACAACCTAAATCTGAAGAACTCTGGGAAGTGTTGAAAGAAGACTGGTTTAATATAACAGAAGATTACTTCAGGACAGTCTCCTATAAAGAGTTCTGAAAATTGTGTTTTTGGAAAAAAAAAAAATCACGCTCTGTAGCGTCACTCTCATGCTGTGAAAATGTATTTATTTCTACAGGTCACATTCATGCAAAACCTTTACTTGTGGAGAAGATTGAGTGTGGAGAAGACCCGGTCGTAGGATGTCACCAGTGGGTTAGGGAAAAGTGTCCTGGGAATATTAGCAAAGGTGAGAATGAAACAGATTTAATATTGTTAGATCTGTACCCAATACACAAGTATCCAAAATGTAAAGCTATGTTACGTGTGTATTGTACATGTACGTATTAAAGACTGATCTGTTACAGATGGCGTACTGCACATACGGTGTAATGATTAAGGGGACAGCGCTAGAGAAGTACTGCACATACTGTATAATGACTGAGGAGACGGTGCTACAGACGTACTGCACATACTGTGTAATGACAGAGGGGACGGCGCTGCAGACGTACTGCACATACTGTGTAATGACTGAGGGGACGGTGCTACAGACTGTGTAATGACTGAGGGGACGGCGCTACAGACGTACTGCACATACTGTGTAATGACTGAGGGGACGGTGCTAAATACTGTGTAATGACTGAGGGGACGGTGCTACATACAGTGTGATTACTGAGGGGACGGCGCTACAGACGTACTGCACATACTGTGTAATGACTGAGGGGACAGCGCTACAGACGTACTGCACATACTGTGTAATGACTGAGGGGACGGCGCTACAGACGTACTGCACATACTGTGTAATGACTGAGGGGACGGTGCTACAGACGTACTGCACATACTGTGTAATGACTGAGGGGACGGCGCTACAGACGTACTGCACATACTGTGTAATGACTGAGGGGACGGCGCTACAGACGTACTGCACATACTGTGTAATGACAGAGGGGACGGCGCTGCAGACGTACTGCACATACTGTGTAATGACTGAGGGGACGGCGCTACAGACGTACTGCACATACTGTGTAATGACTGAGGGGACGGCGCTACAGACGTACTGCACATACTGTGTAATGACTGAGGGGACGGTGCTACAGACGTACTGCACATACTGTGTAATGACTGAGGGGACGGCGCTACAGATGTACTGCACATACTGTGTAATGACTGAGGGGACGGCGCTACAGACGTACTGCACATACTGTGTAATGTCTGAGGGGACGGCGCTACAGACGTACTGCACATACTGTGTAATGTCTGAGGGGACGGCGCTACAGACGTACTGCACATACTGTGTAATGTCTGAGGGGACGGCGCTACATACGTACTGCACATACTGTGTAATGACTGAGGGGACGGCGCTACAGACGTACTGCACATACTGTGTAATGACTGAGGGGACGGCGCTACAGACGTACTGCACATACTGTGTAATGACTGAGGGGACGGCGCTACAGACGTACTGCACATACTGTGTAATGACTGAGGGGACGGCGCTACAGACGTACTGCACATACTGTGTAATGACTGAGGGGACGGTGCTACAGACGTACTGCACATACTGTGTAATGACTGAGGGGACAGCGCTACAGACGTATTGCACATACTGTGTAATGACTGAGGGGACGGCGCTACAGACGTACTGCACATACTGTGTAATGACTGAGGGGACGGCGCTACAGACGTACTGCACATACTGTGTAATGACTGAGGGGACGGCGCTACAGACGTACTGCACATACTGTGTAATGACTGAGGGGACGGCGCTACATACTGTGTAATGACTGAGGGGACAGTGCTACAGACTGTGTAATGACTGACGGGACGGCGCTACAGACGTACTGCACATACTGTGTAATGACTGAGGGGACGGTGCTAAATACTGTGTAATGACTGAGGGGACGGTGCTACATACTGTGTGATTACTGAGGGGACAGCGCTACAGACGTACTGCACATACTGTGTAATGACTGAGGGGACGGCGCTACAGATGTACTGCACATACTGTGTAATGACTGAGGGGATGGCGCTACAGACGTACTGCACATACTGTGTAATGACTGAGGGGACGGCGCTACAGACGTACTGCACATACTGTGTAATGACTGAGGGGACGGTGCTACAGACGTACTGCACATACTGTGTAATGACTGAGGGGACGGCGCTACAGACGTACTGCACATACTGTGTAATGACTGAGGGGACGGCGTTACAGACGTACTGCACATACTGTGTCATGACTGAGGGGACGGCGCTACAGACGTATTGCACATACTGTGTAATGACTGAGGGGACGGCGCTACAGACGTACTGCACATACTGTGTAATGACTGAGGGGATGGCGCTACAGACGTACTGCACATACTGTGTAATGACTGAGGGGACGGCGCTACAGACGTACTGCACATACTGTGTAATGACTGAGGGGACGGCGCTACAGACGTACTGCACATACTGTGTAATGACTGAGGGGACGGCGCTACATACGTACTGCACATACTGTGTAATGACTGAGGGGACGGCGCTACAGACGTACTGCACATACTGTGTAATGACTGAGGGGACGGCGCTACATACAGTGTGATGACTGAGGGGACGGCGCTACAGACGTACTAAACATACTGTGTAATGACTGAGGGGACGGCGCTACATACAGTGTGATGACTGAGAGGACGGCTCGACAGACGTACTGCACATACTGTGTAATGACTGAGGGGACGGTGCTACAGACGTACTGCACATACTGTGTAATGACTGAGGGGACGGCGCTACATACAGTGTGATGACTGAGGGGACGGCGCTACAGACGTACTAAACATACTGTGTAATGACTGAGGGGACGGCGCTACATACAGTGTGATGACTGAGAGGACGGCTCGACAGACGTACTGCACATACTGTGTAATGACTGAGGGGACGGTGCTACAGACGTACTGCACATACTGTGTAATGACTGAGGGGACGGCGCTACATACAGTGTGATGACTGAGGGGACGGCGCTACAGACGTACTAAACATACTGTGTAATGACTGAGGGGACGGCGCTACATACAGTGTGATGACTGAGAGGACGGCTCGACAGACGTACTGCACATACTGTGTAATGACTGAGGGGACGGCGCTACATACAGTGTGATGACTAAGGGGACGGTGCTACATACTGTGTAATGACTGAGGGGACGGCGCTACAGACGTACTGCACATACTGTGTAATGACTGAGGGGACGGCGCTACATACAGTGTGATGACTAAGGGGACGGTGCTACATACAGTGTAATGACTGAGGGGACGGCGCTACATACAGTGTGATGACTGAGGGGACGGCGCTACAGACGTACTGCACATACTGTGTAATGACTGAGGGGACGGCGCTACATACAGTGTGATGACTGAGGGGACGGCGCTACAGACGTACTGCACATACTGTGTAATGACTGAGGGGACGGCGCTACATACAGTGTGATGACTAAGGGGACGGTGCTACATACAGTGTAATGACTGAGGGGACGGCGCTACATACAGTGTGATGACTGAGGGGACGGCGCTACAGACGTACTGCACATACTGTGTAATGACTGAGGGGACGGCGCTACATACAGTGTGATGACTGAGGGGACGGCGCTACAGACGTACTGCACATACTGTGTAATGACTGAGGGGACGGCGCTACAGACGTACTGCACATACTGTGTAATGACTGAGGGGACGGCGCTACATACAGTGTGATGACTAAGGGGACGGTGCTACATACAGTGTAATGACTGAGGGGACGGCGCTACATACAGTGTGATGACTGAGGGGACGGCGCTACAGACGTACTGCACATACTGTGTAATGACTGAGGGGACGGCGCTACATACAGTGTGATGACTGAGGGGACGGCGCTACAGACGTACTGCACATACTGTGTAATGACTGAGGGGACGGCGCTACATACTGTGTAATGACTGAGGGGACGGCGCTACAGACGTACTGCACATACTGTGTAATGACTGAGGGGACGGCGCTACAGACGTACTGCACATACTGTGTAATGACTGAGGGGACGGCGCTACATACAGTGTGATGACTGAGGGGCGGCGCTACAGACGTACTGCACATAATCTGGCCTTAGGTATGAACATGTATTATTGTGACTAATTTAGGGTCATATTGATCTGCAGATTGTGGATGATGTCTGTAAGTGATGTGGGATACCTAATGCTTTGGTCCGGTGAAGCATGGGCCTCTGTCTGTGGGTGAAATAGAGGACAAGGGCTCAGGGGTCACTAGGGAGGATCCTTTAATGTATTTTCCCCTCACTTCACCCTCCTTTATTTCTGTCTTTGCTTTGTGTGACCACCGGGCATTGATCATTTAAGGCCGCTGGCACATGTGGGGTGCTACAGTAATAAATGACCCCTAGAACCACTGCCTTCCTCTTTCACTATGGACAGGAGAGAGGGAGGATCTCCTTCACCTGATGTGCACAAATATGGATCTGCTGCTACTTTAAATGCATAGAAATTTACTTCACTTAAAGGGACAGTCTAGACCCAATACATCATTTTCATTACTTATTGTAACATACCAGATAATCACAGACAATACCTAACTGAATAATAATATATGTGCACAGCTAACTGAATATTATTATACGTGCGCTGCTAACTGAATATTATTATACGTGCACTGCTAACTGAATAATATTATACGTGCACTGCTAACTGAATATTATTATACGTGCACTGCTAACTGAATAATATTATACGTGCACTGCTAACTGAATATTATTATACGTGCGCTGCTAACTGAATATTATTATACGTGCACTGCTAACTGAATATTATTATACGTGCGCTGCTAACTGAATATTATTATACGTGCACTGCTAACTGAATAATATTATACGTGCACTGCTAACTGAATATTATTATACGTGCACTGCTAACTGAATAATATTATACGTGCACTGCTAACTGAATATTATTATACGTGCACTGCTAACTGAATAATATTATACGTGCGCTGCTAACTGAATAATATTATACATGCACTGCTAACTGAACAATATTATACGTGCGCTGCTAACTGAATAATATTATATTTGCGCTGCTAACTGAATAATATACGTGCGCTGCTAACTGAATAATAATATACGTGCACTGCTAACTGAATAATAATATACGTGCGCTGCTAACTGAATAATATTATATGTGCGCTGCTAACTGATTATTATTATACGTGCACTGCTAACTGAATATTATTATACGTGCTCTGCTAACTGAATAATAATATATGTGCGCTGCTAACTGAATATTATTATACGTGCACTGCTAACTGAATAATATTATATGTGCGCTGCTAACTGAATATTATTATACGTGCACTGCTAACTGAATATTATTATACGTGCTCTGCTAACTGAATAATAATATATGTGCGCTGCTAACTGAATATTATTATACGTGCACTGCTAACTGAATAATAATATATGTGCACAGCTAACTGAATATTATTATACGTGCACTGCTAACTGAATAATATTATACGTGCGCTGCTAACTGAATATTATTATACGTGTGCTGCTAACTGAATATTATTATACGTGCACTGCTAACTGAATATTATTATACGTGCACTGCTAACTGAATAATATTATATTTGCGCTGCTAACTGAATATTATTATACGTGCACTGCTAACTGAATAATATTATACGTGCGCTGCTAACTGAATAATATTATACGAATAATATTATACGTGCGCTGCTAACTGAATATTATTATACATGCACTGCTAACTGAATAATAATATACGTGCACTGCTAACTGAATAATATTATACGTGCACTGCTAACTGAATATTATTATACGTGCACTGCTAACTGAATAATATTATATGTGCGCTGCTAACTGAATATTATTATACGTGCGCTGCTAACTGAATAATATTATACGTGCACTGCTAACTGAATAATATATGTGCGCTGCTAACTGAATATTATTATACGTGCACAGCTAAGTGAATAATATTATACGTGCACAGCTAAGTGAATAATATTATACGTGCACAGCTAAGTGAATAATATTATACGTGCACTGCTAACTGAATAATATTATACGTGCGCTGCTAACTGAATATTATTATATGTGCACTGCTAACTAAATAATATACGTGCACTGCTAACTGAATAATAATATATGTGCACAGCTAACTGAATATTATTATACGTGCACTGCTAACTGAATAATATTATACGTGCGCTGCTAACTGAATAATATTATACGAATAATATTATACGTGCGCTGCTAACTGAATATTATTATACGTGCACTGCTAACTGAATAATATTATACGTGCGCTGCTAACTGAATATTATTATACGTGCGCTGCTAACTGAATATTATTATACGTGCACAACTAACTGAATATTATTATGCGTGCACTGCTAACTGAATAATATTATATTTGCGCTGCTAACTGAATATTATTATACGTGCACTGCTAACTGAATAATATTATACGTGCGCTGCTAACTGAATAATATTATACGTGCGCTGCTAACTGAATAATATTATACGAATAATTTTATACGTGCGCTGCTAACTGAATAATATTATACGAATAATTTTATATGTGCGCTGCTAACTGAATATTATTATACATGCACTGCTAACTGAATAATAATATACGTGCACTGCTAACTGAATAATATTATACGTGCACTGCTAACTGAATATTATTATACGTGCACTGCTAACTGAATAATATTATATGTGCGCTGCTAACTGAATATTATTATACGTGCGCTGCTAACTGAATAATATTATACGTGCACTGCTAACTGAATAATATATGTGCGCTGCTAACTGAATATTATTATACGTGCACAGCTAAGTGAATAATATTATACGTGCACAGCTAAGTGAATAATATTATACGTGCACAGCTAAGTGAATAATATTATATGTGCACTGCTAACTGAATAATATTATACGTGCGCTGCTAACTGAATATTATTATATGTGCACTGCTAACTAAATAATATACGTGCGCTGCTAACTGAATATTATTATACGTGCACTGCTAACTGAATAATATTATACGTGCACAGCTAAGTGAATAATATTATACGTGCACTGCTAACTGAATATTATTATACGTGCGCTGCTAACTGAATATTATTATACGTGCACTGCTAACTGAATATTATTATACGTGCACAGCTAAGTGAATAATATTATACGTGCACTGCTAACTGAATAATATTATACGTGCACAGCTAAGTGAATAATATTATACGTGCACAGCTAAGTGAATAATATTATACGTGCGCTGCTAACTGAATATTATTATACGTGCGCTGCTAACTGAATATTATTATGCGTGCGCTGCTAACTGAATATTATTATACGTGCACTGCTAACTGAATAATATTATACGTGCACAGCTAAGTGAATAATATTATACGTGCACTGCTAACTGAATAATATTATACGTACACAGCTAACTGAATATTATCCGTGCACTGCTAACTGAATAATATTATATGTGCACTGCTAACTGAATAATATTATACGTGCACAGCTAAGTGAATAATATTATACGTGCACTGCTAACTGAATAATATTATACGTGCACAGCTAAGTGAATAATATTATACGTGCACAGCTAAGTGAATAATATTATACGTGCACAGCTTAGTGAATAACATTATACGTGCGCTGCTAACTGAATATTATTATACGTGCGCTGCTAACTGAATAATATTATACGTGCACAGCTAACTGAATATTATTATCCGTGCACTGCTAACTGAATAATATTATACGTGCACTGCTAACTGAATAATATTATACGTGCGCTGCTAACTGAATAATAATATACGTGCACTGCTAATTGAATAATATTATACGTGCACTGCTAACTGAATATTATTATACGTGCACTGCTAACTGAATAATAATATATGTGCGCTGCTAACTGAATAATATACGTGCACTGCTAACTGAATAATAATATATGTGCACTGCTAACTAAATAATATACGTGCACTGCTAACTGAATAATAATATATGTGCACAGCTAACTGAATATTATTATACGTGCACTGCTAACTGAATAATATTATACGTGCGCTGCTAACTGAATAATATTATACGAATAATATTATACGTGCGCTGCTAACTGAATATTATTATACGTGCGCTGCTAACTGAATATTATTATACGTGCACTGCTAACTGAATAATATTATACGTGCGCTGCTAACTGAATATTATTATACGTGCGCTGCTAACTGAATATTATTATACGTGCACTGCTAACTGAATATTATTATGCGTGCACTGCTAACTGAATAATATTATATTTGCGCTGCTAACTGAATATTATTATACGTGCACTGCTAACTGAAGAATATTATACGTGCGCTGCTAACTGAATAATATTATACGTGCACTGCTAACTGAATAATATTATACGTGCACAGCTAAGTGAATAATATTATACGTGCACAGCTTAGTGAATAACATTATACGTGCGCTGCTAACTGAATATTATTATACGTGCGCTGCTAACTGAATATTATTATACGTGCACTGCTAACTGAATAATAATATATGTGCACAGCTAACTGAATATTATTATACGTGCACTGCTAACTGAATAATATTATACGTGCGCTGCTAACTGAATAATATTATACGAATAATATTATACGTGCGCTGCTAACTGAATAATATTATACGTGCACAGCTAAGTGAATAATATTATACATGCGCTGCTAACTGAATAATAATATATGTGCGCTGCTAACTGAATATTATTATACGTGCACTGCTAACTGAATAATAATATATGTGCACAGCTAACTGAATATTATTATACGTGCACTGCTAACTGAATAATATTATACGTGCGCTGCTAACTGAATAATATTATACGAATAATATTATGCGTGCGCTGCTAACTGAATATTATTATACGTGCACTGCTAACTGAATATTATTATACGTGCGCTGCTAACTGAATATTATTATACGTGCGCTGCTAACTGAATATTATTATACGTGCACTGCTAACTGAATATTATTATACGTGCGCTGCTAACTGAATAATATTATACGAATAATATTATACGTGCGCTGCTAACTGAATATTATTATACGTGCACAGCTAAGTGAATAATATTATAGGTGCACAGCTAAGTGAATAATATTATACGTGCACTGCTAACTGAATAATATACGTGCGCTGCTAACTGAATATTATTATACGTGCACAGCTAAGTGAATAATATTATACGTGCACAGCTAAGTGAATAATATTATACGTGCACAGCTAAGTGAATAATATTATACGTGCACTGCTAACTGAATAATATTATACGTGCACTGCTAACTGAATAATATTATACGTGCACAGCTAAGTGAATAATATTATACGTGCACTGCTAACTGAATAATATTATACGTGCACAGCTAAGTGAATAATATTATACGTGCGCTGCTAACTGAATAATATTATACGAATAATATTATACGTGCGCTGCTAACTGAATATTATTATACATGCACTGCTAACTGAATAATAATATACGTGCACTGCTAACTGAATAATATTATACGTGCACTGCTAACTGAATATTATTATACGTGCACTGCTAACTGAATAATATTATATGTGCGGTGCTAACTGAATATTATTATACGTGCGCTGCTAACTGAATAATATTATACGTGCACTGCTAACTGAATAATATACGTGCGCTGCTAACTGAATATTATTATACGTGCACAGCTAAGTGAATAATATTATACGTGCACAGCTAAGTGAATAATATTATACGTGCACTGCTAACTGAATAATATTATACGTGCACTGCTAACTGAATAATATTATACGTGCACTACTAACTGAATATTATTATACATGCACTGCTAACTGAATAATATTATACGTGCGCTGCTAACTGAATATTATTATATGTGCACTGCTAACTAAATAATATACGTGCGCTGCTAACTGAATATTATTATACGTGCACTGCTAACTGAATATTATTATACGTGCACTGCTAACTGAATAATATTATACGTGCACAGCTAAGTGAATAATATTATACGTGCACTGCTAACTGAATAATATTATACGTGCACTGCTAACTGAATATTATTATACGTGCGCTGCTAACTGAATAATATTATACGTGCACTGCTAACTGAATAATATTATACGTGCACAGCTAAGTGAATAATATTATACGTGCACTGCTAACTGAATAATATTATACGTGCACAGCTAAGTGAATAATATTATACGTGCACAGCTAAGTGAATAATATTATACGTGCGCTGCTAACTGAATATTATTATACGTGCGCTGCTAACTGAATATTATTATGCGTGCGCTGCTAACTGAATATTATTATACGTGCACTGCTAACTGAATAATATTATACGTGCACAGCTAAGTGAATAATATTATACGTGCACAGCTAAGTGAATAATATTATACGTGCACTGCTAACTGAATAATATTATACGTGCACAGCTAACTGAATATTATTATCCGTGCACTGCTAACTGAATAATATTATACGTGCACAGCTAAGTGAATAATATTATACGTGCACTGCTAACTGAATAATATTATACGTGCACAGCTAAGTGAATAATATTATATGTGCACAGCTTAGTGAATAACATTATACGTGCGCTGCTAACTGAATATTATTATACGTGCGCTGCTAACTGAATAATATTATACGTGCGCTGCTAACTGAATAATAATATACGTGCACTGCTAACTGAATAATATTATACGTGCACTGCTAACTGAATAATATACGTGCACTGCTAACTGAATATTATTATACATGCACTGCTAACTGAATAATATTATACGTGCACAGCTAAGTGAATAATATTATACGTGCACAGCTAAGTGAATAATATTATACATGCACTGCTAACTGAATAATATTATACGTGCACTACTAACTGAATATTATTATACATGCACAGCTAAGTGAATAATATATGTGCACTGCTAACTGAATAATATTATACGTGCGCTGCTAACTGAATAATATTATATGTGCACTGCTAACTGAATAATATTATACATGCACTGCTAACTGAATAATATTATACATGCACTGCTAACTGAATAATAATATACGTGCGCTGCTAACTGAATAATATTATACGTGCGCTGCTAACTGAATAATATTATACGTGCGCTGCTAAATGAATAATATTATACGAATAATATTATACGTGCGCTGCTAACTGAATATTATTATATGTGCACTGCTAACTGAATAATATTATACGTGCACAGTTAACTGAATAATATTATACGTGCACAGCTAACTGAATAATATTATACTTGCACAGCTAACTGAATAATATTATACGTGCACAGCTAACTGAATAATATTATACGTGCACTGCTAACTGAATAATATTATACGTGCACAGCTAACTGAATAATATTATACGAATAATATTATAATTGCGCTGCTAACTGAATATTATTATATGTGCACTGCTAACTGAATAATATTATACGTGCGCTGCTAACTGAATAATATTATACGAATAATATTATACGTGCGCTGCTAACTGAATATTATTATACGTGCACAGCTAAGTGAATAATATTATATGTGCACAGCTAAGTGAATAATATTATACGTGCACTGCTAACTGAATAATATTATACGTGCACTGCTAACTGAATATTATTATACGTGCACTGCTAACTGAATAATATTATACGTGCGCTGCTAACTGAATATTATTATACGTGCGCTGCTAACTGAATATTATTATACGTGCACTGCTAACTGAATAATATTATACGTGCACAGCTAAGTGAATAATATTATACGTGCACTGCTAACTGAATAATATTATACGTGCACAGCTAAGTGAATAATATTATACGTGCACAGCTAAGTGAATAATATTATACGTGCGCTGCTAACTGAATATTATTATACGTGCACAGCTAAGTGAATAATATTATACTTGCACAGCTAAGTGAATAATATTATACGTGCCCTGCTAACTGAATAATATTATACGTGCACAGCTAACTGAATATTATTATCCGTGCACAGCTAACTGAATATTATTATGCGTGCGCTGCTAACTGAATATTATTATACGTGCACTGCTAACTGAATAATATTATACGTGCACAGCTAAGTGAATAATATTATACGTGACCTGCTAACTGAATAATATTATACGTGCACTGCTAACTGAATATTATTATACGTGCGCTGCTAACTGAATATTATTATACGTGCACTGCTAACTGAATAATATTATACGTGCACAGCTAAGTGAATAATATTATACGTGCACTGCTAACTGAATAATATTATACGTGCACAGCTAAGTGAATAATATTATACGTGCACAGCTAAGTGAATAATATTATACGTGCGCTGCTAACTGAATATTATTATACGTGCACAGCTAAGTGAATAATATTATACGTGCACAGCTAAGTGAATAATATTATACGTGCACAGCTAAGTGAATAATATTATACGTGCACTGCTAACTGAATAATATTATACGTGCACTGCTAACTGAATATTATTATATGTGCGCTGCTAACTGAATATTATTATACGTGCACTGCTAACTGAATATTATTATATGTGCGCTGCTAACTGAATATTATTATACGTGCACTGCTAACTGAATAATATTATACGTGCACAGCTAAGTGAATAATATTATACGTGCACTGCTAACTGAATAATATTATACGTGCACAGCTAAGTGAATAATATTATACGTGCACAGCTAAGTGAATAATATTATACGTGCGCTGCTAACTGAATAATATTATACGAATAATATTATACGTGCGCTGCTAACTGAATATTATTATACATGCACTGCTAACTGAATAATAATATACGTGCACTGCTAACTGAATAATATTATACGTGCACTGCTAACTGAATATTATTATACGTGCACTGCTAACTGAATAATATTATATGTGCGCTGCTAACTGAATATTATTATACGTGCGCTGCTAACTGAATAATATTATACGTGCACTGCTAACTGAATAATATACGTGCGCTGCTAACTGAATATTATTATACGTGCACAGCTAAGTGAATAATATTATACGTGCACAGCTAAGTGAATAATATTATACGTGCACAGCTAAGTGAATAATATTATACGTGCACTGCTAACTGAATAATATTATACGTGCACTACTAACTGAATATTATTATACATGCACTGCTAACTGAATAATATTATACGTGCACTACTAACTGAATATTATTATACATGCACTGCTAACTGAATATTATTATATGTGCACTGCTAACTAAATAATATACGTGCGCTGCTAACTGAATATTATTATACGTGCACTGCTAACTGAATATTATTATACGTGCACTGCTAACTGAATAATATTATACGTGCACAGCTAAGTGAATAATATTATACGTGCACTGCTAACTGAATAATATTATACGTGCACTGCTAACTGAATATTATTATACGTGCGCTGCTAACTGAATATTATTATACGTGCACTGCTAACTGAATAATATTATACGTGCACAGCTAAGTGAATAATATTATACGTGCACTGCTAACTGAATAATATTATACGTGCACAGCTAAGTGAATAATATTATACGTGCACAGCTAAGTGAATAATATTATACGTGCGCTGCTAACTGAATATTATTATACGTGCGCTGCTAACTGAATATTATTATGCGTGCGCTGCTAACTGAATATTATTATACGTGCACTGCTAACTGAATAATATTATACGTGCACAGCTAAGTGAATAATATTATACGTGCACTGCTAACTGAATAATATTATACGTGCACAGCTAACTGAATATTATTATCCGTGCACTGCTAACTGAATAATATTATACGTGCACAGCTAAGTGAATAATATTATACGTGCACTGCTAACTGAATAATATTATACGTGCACAGCTAAGTGAATAATATTATATGTGCACAGCTTAGTGAATAACATTATACGTGAGCTGCTAACTGAATATTATTATACGTGCGCTGCTAACTGAATAATATTATACGTGCGCTGCTAACTGAATAATATTATACGTGCGCTGCTAACTGAATAATATACGTGCACTGCTAACTGAATAATATTATACGTGCACTGCTAACTGAATAATATACGTGCACTGCTAACTGAATATTATTATACATGCACTGCTAACTGAATAATATTATACGTGCGCTGCTAACTGAATATTATTATACGTGCACAGCTAAGTGAATAATATTATACGTGCACAGCTAAGTGAATAATATTATACATGCACTGCTAACTGAATAATATTATACGTGCACTACTAACTGAATATTATTATACATGCACAGCTAAGTGAATAATATATGTGCACTGCTAACTGAATAATATTATACGTGCGCTGCTAACTGAATAATATTATATGTGCACTGCTAACTGAATAATATTATACATGCACTGCTAACTGAATAATAATATACGTGCGCTGCTAACTGAATAATATTATACGTGCGCTGCTAAATGAATAATATTATACGAATAATATTATACGTGCGCTGCTAACTGAATATTATTATACGTGCACTGCTAACTGAATAATATACGTGCACAGTTAACTGAATAATATTATACGTGCACAGCTAACTGAATAATATTATACTTGCACAGCTAACTGAATAATATTATACGTGCACAGCTAACTGAATAATATTATACGTGCACTGCTAACTGAATAATATTATACGTGCACAGCTAACTGAATAATATTATACGAATAATATTATAATTGCGCTGCTAACTGAATATTATTATATGTGCACTGCTAACTGAATAATATACGTGCGCTGCTAACTGAATAATATTATACGAATAATATTATACGTGCGCTGCTAACTGAATATTATTATACGTGCACAGCTAAGTGAATAATATTATATGTGCACAGCTAAGTGAATAATATTATACGTGCACTGCTAACTGAATAATATTATACGTGCACTACTAACTGAATATTCTTATACTTCACTGCTAACTGAATATTATTATACGTGCACAGCTAACTGAATAATATTATACATGCGCTGCTAACTGAATATTATTATACGTGCACTGCTAACTGAATATTATTATACGTGCACTACTAACTGAATATTATTATACGTGCACTGCTAACTGAATATTATTATATGTGCACTGCTAACTGAATAATATATGTGCGCTGCTAACTGAATAATATTATACGTGCACTGCTAACTGAATAATATACGTGCGCTGCTAACTGAATATTATTATACGTGCACAGCTAAGTGAATAATATTATACGTGCACAGCTAAGTGAATAATATTATACGTGCACAGCTAAGTGAATAATATTATACGTGCACTGCTAACTGAATAATATTATACGTGCACTACTAACTGAATATTATTATACATGCACTGCTAACTGAATAATATTATACGTGCGCTGCTAACTGAATATTATTATATGTGCACTGCTAACTAAATAATATACGTGCGCTGCTAACTGAATATTATTATACGTGCACTGCTAACTGAATATTATTATACGTGCACTGCTAACTGAATAATATTATACGTGCACAGCTAAGTGAATAATATTATACGTGCACTGCTAACTGAATAATATTATACGTGCACTGCTAACTGAATATTATTATACGTGCGCTGCTAACTGAATATTATTATACGTGCACTGCTAACTGAATAATATTATACGTGCACAGCTAAGTGAATAATATTATACGTGCACTGCTAACTGAATAATATTATACGTGCACAGCTAAGTGAATAATATTATACGTGCACAGCTAAGTGAATAATATTATACGTGCGCTGCTAACTGAATATTATTATACGTGCGCTGCTAACTGAATATTATTATGCGTGCGCTGCTAACTGAATATTATTATACGTGCACTGCTAACTGAATAATATTATATTTGCGCTGCTAACTGAATATTATTATACGTGCACTGCTAACTGAATAATATTATACGTGCGCTGCTAACTGAATAATATTATACGAATAATATTATACGTGTGCTGCTAACTGAATATTATTATACATGCACTGCTAACTGAATAATAATATACGTGCACTGCTAACTGAATAATATTATACGTGCACTGCTAACTGAATATTATTATACGTGCACTGCTAACTGAATAATATTATACGTGCGCTGCTAACTGAATATTATTATACGTGCGCTGCTAACTGAATATTATTATACGTGCACTGCTAACTGAATAATATTATACGTGCACAGCTAAGTGAATAATATTATACGTGCACTGCTAACTGAATAATATTATACGTGCACAGCTAAGTGAATAATATTATACGTGCACAGCTAAGTGAATAATATTATACGTGCACAGCTAAGTGAATAATATTATACGTGCGCTGCTAACTGAATATTATTATACGTGCACTGCTAACTGAATAATATTATACGTGCACAGCTAACTGAATATTATTATACGTGCACTGCTAACTGAATATTATTATCCGTGCACTGCTAACTGAATAATATTATACGTGCACTGCTAACTGAATAATATTATACGTGCGCTGCTAACTGAATAATAATATACGTGCACTGCTAACTGAATAATATTATACGTGCACTGCTAACTGAATAATATACGTGCACTGCTAACTGAATAATATTATACGTGCACTGCTAACTGAATATTATTATACGTGCGCTGCTAACTGAATATTATTATACGTGCACAGCTAAGTGAATAATATTATACGTGCACAGCTAAGTGAATAATATTATACGTGCACTTCTAACTGAATAATATTATACGTGCACTACTAACTGAATATTATTATACACGCACAGCTAAGTGAATAATATATGTGCACTGCTAACTGAATAATATTATATGTGCACTGCTAACTGAATAATATACGTGCGCTGCTAACTGAATATTATTATACGTGCACTGCTAACTGAATAATATTATACGTGCACAGCTAAGTGAATAATATTATACGTGCACTGCTAACTGAATAATATTATACGTGCACAGCTAACTGAATATTATTATACGTGTGTTGCTAACTTAATAATATTATACGTGCACTGCTAACTGAATAATATTATACGTGCGCTGCTAACTGAATATTATTATACGTGCACTGCTAACTGAATAATATACGTGCACTGCTAACTGAATATTATTATACGTGCACTGCTAACTGAATAATATTATACGTGCGCTGCTAACTGAATATTATTATACGTGCACAGCTAAGTGAATAATATTATACGTGCACAGCTAAGTGAATAATATTATATGTGCACTGCTAACTGAATAATATTATACGTGCACTACTAACTTAATATTATTATACATGCACAGCTAAGTGAATAATATTATATGTGCACTGCTAAATGAATAATATTATACGTGCGCTGCTAACTGAATAATATTATATGTGCACTGCTAACTAAATAATATACGTGCGCTGCTAACTGAATATTATTATACGTGCGCTGCTAACTGAATATTATTATACGTGCACTGCTAACTGAATAATATTATACGTGCACAGCTAAGTGAATAATATTATACGTGCACTGCTAACTGAATAATATTATATGTGCGCTGCTAACTGAATAATATTATACGTGCACTGCTAACTGAATAATATTATATGTGCGCTTTTAACTGAATAATATTATACGTGCACAGCTAAGTGAATAATATTATACGTGCACTGCTAACTGAATAATATTATACGTGCACAGCTAACTGAATATTATTATACGTGCAATGCTAACTGAATAATATTATACGTGCACTGCTAACTGAATAATATTATATGTGCGCTGCTAACTGAATATTATTATACGTGCACAGCTAAGTGAATAATATTATACATGCACAGCTAAGTGAATAATATTATACGTGCGCTGCTAACTGAATATTATTATACGTGCACTGCTAACTGAATATTATTATACGTGCACTACTAACTGAATATTATTATACATGCACAGCTAAGTGAATAATATTATACGTGCGCTGCTAACTGAATAATATTATATGTGCACTGCTAACTGAATAATATACGTGCGCTGATAACTGAATATTATTATACATGCGCTGCTAACTGAATATTATTATACGTGCACTGCTAACTGAATAATATTATACGTGCACAGCTAAGTGAATAATATTATACGTGCACTGCTAACTGAATAATATTATACGTGCACAGCTAACTGAATATTATTATCCGTGCACTGCTAACTGAATATTATTATACGTGCAAAGCTAAGTGAATAATATTATACGTGCACTGCTAACTGAATAATATTATACGTGCACAGCTAACTGAATATTATTATACGTGCACTGCTAACTGAATAATATTATACGTGCACTGCTAACTGAATAATATTATACGTGCGCTGCTAACTGAATATTATTATACGTGCACAGCTAAGTGAATAATATTTTACGTGCACAGCTAAGTGAATAATATTATACGTGCACTGCTAACTGAATAATATTATATGTGCGCTGCTAACTGAATAATATTATACGTGCACTGCTAACTGAATAATATTATATGTGTGCTGCTAACTGAATAATATTATACGTGCACAGCTAAGTGAACAATATTATACGTGCACTGCTAACTGAATAATATTATACGTGCACAGCTAACTGAATATTATTATACGTGCAATGCTAACTGAATAATATTATACGTGTACTGCTAACTGAATAATATTATACGTGCACTGCTAACTGAATATTATGATACGTGCACTGCTAACTGAATAATATTATACGTGCGCTGCCGACTTCTTAGAATAAAACAAAGGAAAAACTTTATCCTTCACATTAATGATGATGATAATAAAACCCATTCCTCCACCAAAACCATCTCTCACACCTTTAGAACATACTTCCAAAACCTCTACAACCTTCACCCCAATTCAGAACTTAACACACCCTCATGAGATAGAAAATTAGATGAAATTAATGCATACCTTACTCAAATTACCCCATCTCACTACTAACCAACAAACACAATTGGAAGATCCCATATCAGTTGAGGAAATTAAACTAGCCATCAAAGATCTCCCAACTAGGAAATCTCCGGGTCTGGATGGCTTTAGCAATCGATATTACAAGGTTTTTCAAGAGGAATTAATCCCCCAAATTGCCACATTATTTAACCATATCGACGAATATAAACAATTCTCCCCCAGCTCACTTGAAGCCCACATCATTCTGCTCCCTAAACCCAAAAAATCTCTCACCCACCCGTCGCATTTTCGACCAATATCAATAACAAATTCAGACATGAAGATTTATGCAAAAATAATAGCAAATAGATTAAACTTAATTCTTCCGGACCTAATTCACCAGGATCAGGTGGGCTCCGTCCCTAAAAGAGAGGCGAAAGACAACACGGTCAGAGCCCTCCACTTAATTCAATATACGCAAGATAGAGAAATCCCTGGAATTCTTCTATCTATAGACTCAGAGAAGACCTTTGTTGGATGGGACTTCCTCAGAGCTACCCCCATTAAAATGGGCCTTGGCCCAAAAATCATGAATAGGATTTTTTCTTTATACTCCCACCCAAATGCTAAGTTGCTAATTAATGGCACACTCTCCAAAACATTTACAATAACCAACGGCACACGCCAGGGATGCCCCCTATCTCCCTTATTGTTTGCATGCTTTATAGAAACACTGGCAACTAGAATTGGACAAAATCCCTCAATTAGTGGTGTTCAAGTTGGCACACAAAAGTACGTTATGTCCCTATTCACGGACGACATTTTGTTCTCCATTACGGACCCGGAGATTTCACTTCCCAACTTAATGCAAGAATTCCATACTTTCCAAACCTTATCCAACTTTGCAATAAATACCTCTAAATCTGACATTTTGAATATTAATCTAGACACCCCTACCAAGGAAAGAGTTAAAGCCCTAATTCCATTTACGTGGCGACCCCAATCCCTAAATTACCTGGGGATAGAACTAACCACCTCCACGGAGCTAACCTTCAAACTAAACTATCTACCAATTCAAAATACAATAATAAGAGATTTATCCTCATGGCTCTCCAAGAAACTATCTTGGATGGGCAAAATAAACGTCCTAAAAATTAATGTTTTTCCCAGACTACTATACATCCTGCAAACTTTACCAGTCCCACTCCCTAAAAACTATATCTCTAATACCCAGAGGGCTTTTAGTGACTTTGTCTGGCGCAAACGACCCCCTAGGATAAATAGCAAAATTATGCAAACTCCAAAAACTCAGGGAGGACTAGGCATTCCTAACCTAACAAAATATAGTCAGACCATTTTTCTACAAAGAATCACAGATTGGTGCATTCATTATGAACACAAAAGGTGGGTTCAATTAGAACACTCCATGTCCGGCGCAGCGCACCTGGGTAGGATGTGCTGGAGACTGGTCCATCCGATGTTTACACTAGAATCCAACTCACCAATAATAACAGAAACATTCAGAACATGGGACACTATTTTAGCAACACACGCCTTCATTTCATCTAGACCCTCTCCACTTACCTCAATTTTAGACAATGGAGAATTAACTCTAGGGACACAATTTTCCAGGGAAGCTCCAAACTCATACTATAGAGATATTCCGTTACACTTCTTAACATTGAACGAAAAAATACTACCCCAATCAGATCTAATAGAAAAGGGATATGTCATCTTCCAAAATTGCTACATATATACCCGGGTACATCACTTTGTCACGACTCATAAACACTCTAATAACATGGTCAGCCTATGCGTCCGAATTCCCCCTTTATCGCATACTCTTTCATCGATATACCATATACTGACATACAACCACCCTGGTTATATACCTCCCTTCCTTGAAAAATGGGAAGAAGAATTAGGGATAATAATATTGCCGCAAACAAGCGCCTTGATCTTCCAAAATGTTACGAAAACGTCAATCTCACTCTCCATGCAAGAGATTAATCTAAAATTAATACATAGATGGTATCTCTCCCCAGTCAAGCTAAACCGTCTATACCACAAAAATTCTAAATGCTGCTGGAGATGTGGCCATGGGTCTGGAAACTTGGCTCACATGTGGTGGTGGTGTAATGTAGTTCAAAATTACTGGAGACAAATCATTGGAGAAATAGAAAAAATACTTAAGACCCAACTTCCCTTAGACCCTGCAATCTGGCTATTGAGTAAACCCCCAAAAATGAAACTTCAATACGAACTCAAACTTTTCTATATAATGACTAACAGCGCGGCATATCTACTAGCCAGAAATTGGAAGAATAAAGAGATTCCCACTTTGCAACTTTGGACTAACAGAGTTGCTGAGTTCCTCGAACTGGAGGAATATTATTACATTAAATTTGCCAAAATGGACGTTTATGCAGAAATGACCTCCCTTTGGGAGCAATACCTCAAGAAGTAAAATACGATCCTACTCAGGTAACACATACCAGACTCAATTAAGTAACCTCTTTCGCAATTTCCTCAACATAATAGGGTGTACACACAAATCTCACGCCAAACTTTCAAGTTAATAAGACCGCAAACACTATAAACAAAATGGGTTGTCAGGCATCCCTCTTCTCATCTCTTCTCCCTTTCCCTTCCTTTTCTTTTCTCTTTTCTAATTAATCTTCTCTTTATGTTAATTATTCGTTTAAGATAACTTGATGTATAACTTTACATATAAAACCCAACTGATTATGTATATTATCCTTGGAATCTGCGACTTCCACTATGTATAACTACTTGAATTTAATAAATATCGGATGAAAAAATATATATATTATACATGCGCTGCTAACTGAATATTATTATACGTGTACTGCTAACTGAATAATATTATACAGCTAACTGAATTATTATTATACGTGCACAGCTAACTGAATAATATACGTGCGCTGCTAACTGAATAATTTCTCTTGTAAGGTGTATCCAGTCCAACGTGCGCTGCTAACCTGTCATACAAGAAATAGCTAACTGAATAATATTATACGTGCGCTGCTAACTGAATAATATTATACGTGCACTGCTAACTGAATAATATTATACGTGCGCTGCTAACTGAATAATATTATACGTGCACTGCTAACCTGTCATACAAGAAATAGCTAACTGAATAATATTATACGTGCGCTGCTAACTGAATAATATTATACGTGCACTGCTAACTGAATAGTATTATACGTGCGCTGCTAACTGAATAATATTATACATGCACTGCTAACTGAATAGTATTAAACGTGCGCTACTAACCTGTTATACAAGAAATAGCTAACTGAATAATATTATACGTGCACTGCTAACTGAATAGTATTATACAGCTAACTGA
Organism: Bombina bombina; assembly: GCF_027579735.1. Lineage (NCBI taxonomy): Eukaryota > Metazoa > Chordata > Amphibia > Anura > Bombinatoridae > Bombina > Bombina bombina. The sequence continues at coordinate 1,599,122,365 of NC_069499.1, forward strand.
ATTATTATTATACGTGCACAGCGAACTGAATAATATACGTGCGCTGCTAACTGAATAATATTATACGTGCGCTGCTAACTGAATAATATTATACGTGCACTGCTAACTGAATAATATACGTGCACTGCTAACCTGTCATGCAAGAAACAGCTAACTGAATAATATTATACGTGCACTGCTAACTGAATAGTATTAAACGTGCGCTGCTAACCTGTTATACAAGAAATAGCTAACTGAATAATATTATACGCGCGCTGCTAACTGAATAGTATTATACAGCTAACTGAATTATTATTATACGTGCACAGCTAACTGAATAATATACGTGCGCTGAATAATAATATACGTGCGCTGCTAACTGAATAATATTATACGTGCGCTGCTAACTGAATAATATTATACGTGCGCTGCTAACTGAATAATATTATTTGTGCACTGCTAACTGAATAATATTATACGTGCGCTGCTAACTGAATAATATTATATGTGCGCTGCTAACTGAATAATATTATACGTGCGCTGCTAACTGAATAATATTATACGTGTGCTGCTAACTGAATAATATTATACGTGCGCTGCTAACTGAATAATATTATACGTGCGCTGCTAACCTGTCATACAAGAAACAGCTAACTGAATAATATTATACGTGCACTGCTAACTGAATAATATTATTTGTGCACTGCTAACTGAATAATAATATATGTGCGCTGCTAACTGAATAATATTATACGTGCGCTGCTAACTGAATAATATTATACGTGCACTGCTAACTGAATAATAATATACGTGCGCTGCTAACTGAATAATAATATATGTGCGCTGCTAACTGAATAATATTATACGTGCGCTGCTAACTGAATAATATTATACCTGCGCTGCTAACTGAATAATATTATACGTGCGCTGCTAACTGAATAATAATATATGTGCGCTGCTAACTGAATAATAATATATGTGCGCTGCTAACTGAATAATATTATATGTTCGCTGCTAACTGAATAATATTATACCTGTGCTGCTAACTGAATAATAATATATGTGCGCTGCTAACTGAATAATATTATACGTGCGCTGCTAACTGAATAATATTATTTGTGCACTGCTAACTGAATAATATTATACAGCTAATTGAATTATTATTATACGTGCACAGCTAACTGAATAATATACGTGCGCTGCTAACTGAATAATAATATACGTGCACTGCTAACTGAATAATATTATATGTGCGCTGCTAACTGAATAATATTATACGTGCACAGCTAACTGAATAATATTATACGTGCGCTGCTAACTGAATAATAATATATGTGCACTGCTAACTGAATAATAATATATGTGCACTGCTAACTGAATAATAATATACGTGCGCTGCAAACTGAATAATAATATACGTGCACTGCTAACTGAATATTATTATACGTGCACTGCTAACTGAATAATATTATACGTGCGCTGCTAACTGAATAATATTTTCTTTCATGTAATTAACAAGAGTCCATGAGCTAGTGACGTATGGGATATACATTCCTACCAGGAGGGGCAAAGTTTCCCAAACCTTAAAATGCCTATAAATACACCCCTCACCACACCCACAAATCAGTTTTACAAACTTTGCCTCCGATGGAGGTGGTGAAGTAAGTTTGTGCTAGATTCTACGTTGATATGCGCTCCGCAGCAAGTTGGAGCCCGGTTTTCCTCTCAGCGTGCAGTGAATGTCAGAGGGATGTGAGGAGAGTATTGCCTATTGAATGCAGTGATCTCCTTCTACGGGGTCTATTTCATAAGGTTCTCTGTTATCGGTCGTAGAGATTCATCTCTTACCTCCCTTTTCAGATCGACGATATACTCTTATATATACCATTTCCTCTACTGATTCTCGTTTCAGTACTGGTTTGGCTTTCTACAAACATGTAGATGAGTGTCCTGGGGTAAGTAAGTCTTATTTTCTGTGACACTCTAAGCTATGGTTGGGCACTTTATTTATAAAGTTCTAAATATATGTATTCAAACATTTATTTGCCTTGACTCAGGATGTTCAACATTCCTTATTTCCAGACAGTCAGTTTCATATTTGGGATTATGCTTTAAATTATCATATTTTGTCTTACCTCAAAAATTTGACTTTTTTCCCTGTGGGCTGTTAGGCTCGCGGGGGCTGAAAATGCTTCATTTTATTGCGTCATTTTTGGCGCGGATTTTTTTGGCGCAAAAATTCATTTCCGTTTCCGGCGTCATACGTGTCGCCGGAAGTTGCGTCATTTTTTGACGTTATTTTGCGCCAAAAATGTCGGCGTTCCGGATGTGGTGTCATTTTTGGCGCCAAAAGCATTTAGGCGCCAAATAATGTGGGCGTCTTATTTGGCGCCAAAAAATATGGGCGTCGCTTTTGTCTCCACATTATTTCAGTCTCATTTTCATTTGCTTCTGGTTGCTAGAAGCTTGATGTTTGGCATTTTTTTCCCATTCCTGAAACTGTCTTATAAGGAATTTGATCTATTTTGCTTTATATGTTGTTTTTTCTCTTACATATTGCAAGATGTCTCACGTTGCATCTGAGCCAGAAGATACTACAGGAAAACCACTGCCTGCTGGATCTAACAAAGCTAAGTGTATCTGCTGTAAACTTTTGGTAGCTATTTCTCCAGCTGTTGTTTGTAATAATTGTCATGACAAACTTGTTAAAGCAGATAATATTTCCTTTAGTGATGTACCATTGCCTGTTGCAGTTCCCTCAACATCTAAGGTGCAGAATGTTCCTGATAACATAACAGATTTTGTTTCTGAATCCATAAAGAAGGCTTTGTCTGTTATTTCTCCTTCTAGTAAACGTAAAAAGTCTTTTAAATCTTCTCTCTCTACAGATGAATTTTTAAATGAACACCATCATTCTGATTCTTTGGACTCTTCTGGTTCAGAGGATTCTGTCTCAGAGATTGATGCTGATAAATCTTCATATTTATTTAAGATGGAATTTATTCGCTCTTTACTTAAAGAAGTACTAATTGCTTTAGAAATAGAGGATTCTAGTCCTCTTGATACTAATTCTATACGTTTGGATAAGGTTTTTAAAGCTCCTGCGGTTATTCCAGAAGTCTTTCCTGTTCCTAATGCTATTTCTGCAGTAATTGCTAAGGAATGGGATAAATTGGGTAATTCATTTACTCCTTCTAAACGTTTTAAGCAATTATATCCTGTTCCGTCTGACAGGTTAGAATTTTGGGACAAAATCCCTAAAGTTGATGGGGCTATTTCTACCCTTGCTAAACGTACTACCATTCCTACGTCAGATGGTACCTCGTTTAAGGATCCTTTAGATAGAAAAATTGAATCTTTCCTAAGAAAAGCTTATCTATGTTCAGGTAATCTTCTTAGACCTGCTATATCATTGGCTGATGTTGCTGCAGCTTCAACTTTTTGGTTGGAAACCCTAGCGCAACAAGTAACAAATCGTGATTCTCATGATATTATTATTCTTCTCCAGCATGCTAATAATTTCATCTGTGATGCCATTTTTGATATTATTAGAGTTGATGTTAGATTTATGTCTCTGGCTATCTTAGCCAGAAGAGCTTTATGGCTTAAGACTTGGAATGCTGATATGGCTTCTAAATCAACTCTACTTTCCATTTCTTTCCAGGGAAACAAATTATTTGGTTCTCAGTTGGATTCTATTATTTCAACTGTTACTGGTGGGAAAGGAACTTTTTTACCACAGGATAAAAAGTCTAAAGGTAAAAACAGGGCTAACAATCGTTTTCGTTCCTTTCGTTTCAACAAAGAACAAAAGCCTGATCCTTCGTCCTCAGGAGCAGTTTCAATTTGGAAACCATCTCCAGTCTGGAATAAATCCAAGCCTGCTAGAAAGGCAAAGCCTGCTTCTAAGTTCACATGAAGGTACGGCCCTCATTCCAGTTCAGCTGGTAGGGGGCAGGTTACGTTTTTTCAAAGAAATTTGGATCAAATCTGTTCACAATCTTTGAATTCAGAACATTGTTTCAGAAGGGTACAGAATTGGTTTCAAGATGAGACCTCCTGCAAAGAGATTTTTTCTTTCCCATGTCCCAGTAAATCCAGTGAAAGCTCAAGCATTTCTGAATTGTGTTTCAGATCTAGAGTTGGCTGGAGTAATTATGTCTGTTCCAGTTCCGGAACAGGGAATGGGGTTTTATTCAAATCTCTTCATTGTACCAAAGAAGGAGAATTCCTTCAGACCAGTTCTGGATCTAAAATTATTGAATCGTTATGTAAGGATACCAACGTTCAAGATGGTAACTGTAAGGACTATATTGCCTTTTGTTCAGCAAGGGAATTATATGTCCACAATAGATTTACAGGATGCATATCTGCATATTCCGATTCATCCAGATCATTATCAGTTCCTGAGATTCTCTTTTCTAGACAAGCATTACCAATTTGTGGCTCTACCGTTTGGCCTTGCTACAGCTCCAAGAATTTTCACAAAGATTCTCGGTGCCCTTCTGTCTGTAATCAGAGAACAGGGTATTGTGGTATTTCCTTATTTGGACGATATCTTGGTACTTGCTCCGTCTTTACATTTAGCAGAGTCTCATACGAATCGACTTGTGTTGTTTCTTCAAGATCATGGTTGGAGGATCAATTTACCAAAAAGTTCTTTGATTCCTCAAACAAGGGTAACCTTTCTGGGTTTCCAGATAGATTCAGTGTCCATGACTCTGTCTTTAACAGACAAGAGACGTCTAAAATTGATTACAGCTTGTCGAAACCTTCAGTCACAATCATTCCCTTCGGTAGCCTTATGCATGGAAATTCTAGGTCTTATGACTGCTGCATCGGACGCGATCCCCTTTGCTCGTTTTCACATGCGACCTCTTCAGCTCTGTATGCTGAATCAATGGTGCAGGGATTACACGAAGATATCTCAATTAATATCTTTAAAACCGATTGTTCGACACTCTCTAACGTGGTGGACAGATCACCATCGTTTAATTCAGGGGGCTTCTTTTGTTCTTCCGACCTGGACTGTAATTTCAACAGATGCAAGTCTCACAGGTTGGGGAGCTGTGTGGGGATCTCTGACGGCACAAGGAGTTTGGGAATCTCAGGAGGTGAGATTACCGATCAATATTTTGGAACTCCGTGCAATTTTCAGAGCTCTTCAGTTTTGGCCTCTTCTGAAGAGAGAATCGTTCATTTGTTTTCAGACAGACAATGTCACAACTGTGGCATACATCAATCATCAAGGAGGGACTCACAGTCCTCTGGCTATGAAAGAAGTATCTCGAATTTTGGTTTGGGCGGAATCCAGCTCCTGTCTAATCTCTGCGGTTCATATCCCAGGTGTAGACAATTGGGAAGCGGATTATCTCAGTCGCCAAACGTTGCATCCGGGCGAATGGTCTCTTCACCCAGAGGTATTTCTTCAGATTGTTCAATTGTGGGGGCTCCCAGAGATAGATCTGATGGCCTCTCATCTAAACAAGAAACTTCCCAGGTATCTGTCCAGATCCCGGGATCCTCAGGCGGAGGCAGTGGATGCATTATCACTTCCTTGGAAGTATCATCCTGCCTATATCTTTCCGCCTCTAGTTCTTCTTCCAAGAGTAATCTCCAAGATTCTGAGGGAATGCTCGTTTGTTCTGCTAATAGCTCCGGCATGGCCTCACAGGTTTTGGTATGCGGATCTTGTCCGGATGGCATCTTGCCAGCCATGGACTCTTCCGTTAAGACCAGACCTTTTGTCACAAGGTCATTTTTTCCATCAGGATCTGAAATCCTTAAATTTAAAGGTATGGAGATTGAACGCTTGATTCTTGGTCATAGAGGTTTCTCTGACTCCGTGATTAACACTATGTTACAGGCTCGTAAATCTGTATCTCGAGAGATATATTATAGAGTCTGGAAGACTTATATTTCTTGGTGTCTTTCTCATCATTTTTCTTGGCATTCTTTTAGAATACCGAGAATTTTACAATTTCTTCAGGATGGTTTGGATAAGGGTTTGTCCGCAAGTTCTTTGAAAGGACACATCTCTGCTCTTTCTGTTCTTTTTCACAGAAAGATTGCTATTCTTCCTGATATTCATTGTTTTGTACAAGCTTTGGTTCGTATAAAACCTGTCATTAAGTCAATTTCTCCTCCTTGGAGTTTGAATTTGGTTCTGGGAGCTCTTCAAGCTCCTCCGTTTGAACCTATGCATTCATTGGACATTAAATTACTTTCTTGGAAAGTTTTGTTCCTTTTGGCCATCTCTTCTGCTAGAAGAGTTTCTGAATTATCTGCTCTTTCGTGTGAGTCTCCTTTTCTGATTTTTCATCAGGATAAGGCGGTGTTGCGAACTTCTTTTGAATTTTTACCTAAAGTTGTGAATTCCAACAACATTAGTAGAGAAATTGTGGTTCCTTCATTATGTCCTAATCCTAAGAATTCTAAGGAGAAATCATTGCATTCTTTGGATGTTGTTAGAGCTTTGAAATATTATGTTGAAGCTACGAAATCTTTCCGTAAGACTTCTAGTCTATTTGTTATCTTTTCCGGTTCTAGGAAAGGCCAGAAAGCTTCTGCCATTTCTTTGGCATCTTGGTTGAAATCTTTAATTCATCTTGCCTATGTTGAGTCGGGTAAAACTCCGCCTCAAAGAATTACAGCTCATTCTACTAGGTCAGTATCTACTTCCTGGGCGTTTAGGAATGAAGCTTCGGTTGACCAGATCTGCAAAGCAGCAACTTGGTCTTCTTTGCATACTTTTACTAAATTCTACCATTTTGATGTATTTTCTTCTTCTGAAGCAGTTTTTGGTAGAAAAGTTCTTCAGGCAGCGGTTTCAGTTTGAATCTTCTGCTTATGTTTTTTGTTAAACTTTATTTTGGATGTGGATTATTTTCAGCAGGAATTGGCTGTCTTTATTTTATCCCTCCCTCTCTAGTGACTCTTGTGTGGAAAGATCCACATCTTGGGTAGTCATTATCCCATACGTCACTAGCTCATGGACTCTTGTTAATTACATGAAAGAAAACATAATTTATGTAAGAACTTACCTGATAAATTCATTTCTTTCATATTAACAAGAGTCCATGAGGCCCACCCTTTTTTGTGGTGGTTATGATTTTTTTTGTATAAAGCACAATTATTCCAATTCCTTATTTTATATGCTTCGCACTTTTTCTTATCACCCCACTTCTTGGCTATTCGTTAAACTGATTTGTGGGTGTGGTGAGGGGTGTATTTATAGGCATTTTAAGGTTTGGGAAACTTTGCCCCTCCTGGTAGGAATGTATATCCCATACGTCACTAGCTCATGGACTCTTGTTAATATGAAAGAAATGAATTTATCAGGTAAGTTCTTACATAAATTATGTTATACGTGCGCTACTAACCTGTCATACAAATAATAGCTAACTGAATAATATTATACGTGCACTGCTAACTGAATAATATTATACGAATAATATTATACGTGCGCTGCTAACTGAATAATATTATACGTGCGCTGCTAACTGAATAATATTATACCTGCGCTGCTAACTGAATAATAATATATGTGCGCTGCTAACCTGTTATACAAGAAACATCTAACTGAATAATATTATATGTGCACAGCTAACTGAATAATATTATACGTGCGCTGCTAACTGAATAATATTATTTGTGCACTGCTAACTGAATAATATTATACGTGCGCTGCTAACTGAATAATAATATACGTGCGCTGCAAACTGAATAATAATATACGTGCACTGCTAACTGAATAATAATATACGTGCGCTGCAAACTGAATAATAATATACGTGCACTGCTAACTGAATATTATTATACGTGCACTGCTAACCTGTCATACAAGAAACAGCTAACTGAATAATATTATACATGCACTGCTAACTGAATAATATTATTTGTGCACTGCTAACTGAATAATATTATACGTGCACTGCTAACTGAATAATATACGTGCACTGCTAACTGAATAATATTATACGTGCACTGCTAACTGAATAATATTATACGTGCGCTGCTAACTGAATAATATACGTGCACTGCTAACTGAATAGTATTAAACGTGCACTGCTAAGTGAATAATATTATACGTGCGCTGCTAACTGAATAATATTATATGTGCATTGCTAACTGAATAATATTATACATGCGCTGCTAACTGAATAATATTATATGTGCACTGCTAACTGAATAATATTATACATGCGCTGCTAACTTAATAATATTATACATGCACTGCTAACTGAATAATATTATATGTGCACTGCTAACTGAATAATATTATACGTGCGCTGCTAACTGAATAATAATATACCTGCGCTGCTAACTGAATAATATTATACGTGCGCTGCTAACCTGTTATACAAGAAACAGCTAACTGAATTATATTATACGTGCGCTGCTAACTGAATAATATTATACGTGCGCTGCTAACTGAATAATATTATACGTGCGCTGCTAACTGAATAATATTATACGTGCACTGCTAACTGAATAATATACGTGCACTGCTAACTGAATAATATTATACGTGCACTGCTAACTGAATAATATTATACGTGCGCTGCTAACTGAATAATATACGTGCACTGCTAACTGAATAGTATTAAACGTGCACTGCTAAGTGAATAATATTATACGTGCGCTGCTAACTGAATAATATTATATGTGCATTGCTAACTGAATAATATTATACGTGCGCTGCTAACTGAATAATATTATATGTGCACTACTAACTGAATAATATTATACGTGCGCTGCTAACTGAATAGTATTATACGTGCGCTGCTAACTTAATAATATTATACGTGCGCTGCTAACTGAATAATATTATACGTGCGCTGCTAACTGAATAATATTATACGTGCGCTGCTAACTGAATAATATTATATGTGCACTGCTAACTGAATAATATTATACGTGCGCTGCTAACTGAATAATATTATACGTGCACTGCTAACTGAATAATATATGTGCGCTGCTAACTGAATAATAATATACGTGCGCTGCTAACTGAATAATATTATACGTGCGCTGCTAACTGAATAATATTATATGTGCACTGCTAACTGAATAATATTATACGTGCGCTGCTAACTGAATAATATTATACGTGCGCTGCTAACTGAATAATATTATATGTGCACTGCTAACTGAATAATATTATACGTGCGCTGCTAACTGAATAATATTATACGTGCACTGCTAACCTGTCATACAAGAAAAAGCTAACTGAATAATATTATACGTGCGCTGCTAACTGAATAATATTATACGTGCACTGCTAACCTGTCATACAAGAAACAGCTAACTGAATAATATTATACATGCACTGCTAACTGAATAATATTATACGTGCACTGCTAACTGAATAATATTATACGTGCGCTGCTAACTGAATAATATTATACGTGCGCTGCTAACTGAATAATATTATACGTGCGCTGCTAACTGAATGATATTATACGTGCACTGCTAACTGAATAATAATATATGTGCGCTGCTAACCTGTTATACAAGAAACAGCTAACTGAATAATATTATACATGCGCTGCTAACTGAATAATATTATACATGCACAGCTAACTGAATAATATTATATTTGCGCTGCTAACTGAATAATATTATACGTGCACTGCTAACTGAATAATATTATATGTGCGCTGCTAACTGAATAATATTATACGTGCACTGCTAACCTGTCATACAAGAAACAGCTAACTGAATAATATTATACATGCACTGCTAACTGAATAGTATTAAACGTGCGCTGCTAACCTGTTATACAAGAAATAGCTAACTGAATAATATTATATGTGCGCTGCTAACTGAATAATATACGTGCACTGCTAACTGAATAATATTATATGTGCGCTGCTAACTGAATAATAATATACGTGCGCTGCTAACTGAATAATAATATACGTGCGCTGCTAACTGAATAATAATATACGTGCGCTGCTAACTGAATAATATTATATGTGCGCTGCTAACTGAATAATATTATATGTGCGCTGCTAACTGAATAATATTATACCTGCGCTGGTAACTGAATAATATTATACGTGCACTGCTAACTGAATAATATTATACGTGCACTGCTAACCAGTCATACAAGAAAAAGCTAACTGAATAATATTATACGTGCGCTGCTAACTGAATAATATTATATGTGCGCTGCTAACTGAATAATATTATATGTGCGCTGCTAACTGAATAATATTATACGTGCACTGCTAACCTGTCATACAAGAAACAGCTAACTGAATAATATTATACGTGCGCTGCTAACTGAATAATATTATACGTGCACTGCTAACTGAATAATATTATACGTGCACTGCTAACTGAATAATATTATACGTGCACTGCTAACCAGTCATACAAGAAAAAGCTAACTGAATAATATTATACGTGCGCTGCTAACTGAATAATATTATATGTGCGCTGCTAACTGAATAATATTATACGTGCGCTGCTAACTGAATAATATTATATGTGCGCTGCTAACTGAATAATATTATATGTGCGCTGCTAACCTGTCATACAAGAAACAGCTAACTGAATAATATTATACGTGCGCTGCTAACTGAATAATATTATACGTGCACTGCTAACTGAATAATATTATACGTGCACTGCTAACCTGTCATACAAGAAAAAGCTAACTGAATAATATTATACGTGCGCTGCTAACTGAATAATATTATACCTGCGCTGCTAACTGAATAATATTATACCTGCGCTGCTAACTGAATAATATTATACGTGCACTGCTAACTGAATAATATTATACGTGCGCTGCTAACTGAATAATATTATACCTGCGCTGCTAACTGAATAATATTATACCTGCGCTGCTAACTGAATAATATTATACGTGCGCTGCTAACTGAATAATATTATACGTGCACTGCTAACTGAATAATATTATACGTGCGCTGCTAACTGAATAATATTATTTGTGCACTGCTAACTGAATAATATTATACGTGCGCTGCTAACTGAATAATATTATACGTGCACTGCTAACCTGCCATACAAGAAACAGCTAACTGAATAATATTATACATGCACTGCTAACTGAATATTATTATACGTGCACTGCTAACTGAATAATATTATACGTACACTGCTAACTGAATAATATTATACGTGCACTGCTAACTGAATATTATTATACGTGCACTGCTAACTTAATAATATTATACGTGCACTGCTAACTGAATAATATTATATGTGCGCTGCTAAATGAATAATATTATATGTGCGCTGCTAACTGAATAATATTATACGTGCACTGCTAACTGAATAATATTATACGTGCGCTGCTAACTGAATAATATTATACGTGCACTGCTAACCTGCCATACAAGAAACAGCTAACTGAATAATATTATACATGCACTGCTAACTGAATATTATTATACGTGCACTGCTAACTGAATAATATTATACGTACACTGCTAACTGAATAATATTATACGTGCACTGCTAACTGAATATTATTATACGTGCACTGCTAACTTAATAATATTATACGTGCACTGCTAACTGAATAATATTATATGTGCGCTGCTAAATGAATAATATTATATGTGCGCTGCTAACTGAATAATATACGTGCACTGCTAACTGAATAATATTATACGTGCACTGCTAACCTGTCATACAAATAATAGCTAACTGAATAATATTATACGTGCACTGCTAACTGAATAATATACGTGCGCTGCTAACTGAATAATAATATACGTGCACTGCTAACTGAATAATATTATACGTGCGCTGCTAACTGAATAATAATATACGTGCACTGCTAACTGAATAATATTATACGTGCGCTACTAACTGAATAATAATATACGTGCACTGCTAACTGAATAATAATATACGTGCACTGCTAACTGAATAATAATATACGTGCGCTGCTAACTGAATAATATTATACGTGCACTGCTAACCTGTCATACAAATAATAGCTAACTGAATAATATTATACGTGCACTGCTAACTGAATAATATTATACGTGCACTGCTAACTGAATAGTATTATACGTGCACTGCTAACTGAATAATATTATACGTGCGCTGCTAACCTGTTATACAAGAAACAGCTAACTTAATTATATTATACGTGCACTGCTAACTGAATAGTATTATACGTTCACTGCTAACTGAATAATATTATACGTGCACTGCTAACTGAATAATATTATACGTGCACTGCTAACTGAATAGTATTATACGTGCACTGCTAACTGAATAATATTATACGTGCACTGCTAACTGAATAATATACGTGCACTGCTAACTGAATAATATTATACGTGCACTGCTAACTGAATAATATTATACGTGCGCTGCTAACTGAATAATATACGTGCACTGCTAACTGAATAGTATTAAACGTGCACTGCTAAGTGAATAATATTATACGTGCGCTGCTAACTGAATAATATTATATGTGCATTGCTAACTGAATAATATTATACATGCGCTGCTAACTGAATAATATTATATGTGCACTGCTAACTGAATAATATTATACATGCGCTGCTAACTTAATAATATTATACATGCACTGCTAACTGAATAATATTATATGTGCACTGCTAACTGAATAATATTATACGTGCGCTGCTAACTGAATAATAATATACCTGCGCTGCTAACTGAATAATATTATACGTGCGCTGCTAACCTGTTATACAAGAAACAGCTAACTGAATTATATTATACGTGCGCTGCTAACTGAATAATATTATACGTGCGCTGCTAACTGAATAATATTATACGTGCGCTGCTAACTGAATAATATTATACGTGCACTGCTAACTGAATAATATACGTGCACTGCTAACTGAATAATATTATACGTGCACTGCTAACTGAATAATATTATACGTGCGCTGCTAACTGAATAATATACGTGCACTGCTAACTGAATAGTATTAAACGTGCACTGCTAAGTGAATAATATTATACGTGCGCTGCTAACTGAATAATATTATATGTGCATTGCTAACTGAATAATATTATACGTGCGCTGCTAACTGAATAATATTATATGTGCACTACTAACTGAATAATATTATACGTGCGCTGCTAACTGAATAGTATTATACGTGCGCTGCTAACTTAATAATATTATACGTGCGCTGCTAACTGAATAATATTATACGTGCGCTGCTAACTGAATAATATTATACGTGCGCTGCTAACTGAATAATATTATATGTGCACTGCTAACTGAATAATATTATACGTGCGCTGCTAACTGAATAATATTATACGTGCACTGCTAACTGAATAATATACGTGCGCTGCTAACTGAATAATAATATACGTGCGCTGCTAACTGAATAATATTATACGTGCGCTGCTAACTGAATAATATTATATGTGCACTGCTAACTGAATAATATTATACGTGCGCTGCTAACTGAATAATATTATACGTGCGCTGCTAACTGAATAATATTATATGTGCACTGCTAACTGAATAATATTATACGTGCGCTGCTAACTGAATAATATTATACGTGCACTGCTAACCTGTCATACAAGAAAAAGCTAACTGAATAATATTATACGTGCGCTGCTAACTGAATAATATTATACGTGCACTGCTAACCTGTCATACAAGAAACAGCTAACTGAATAATATTATACATGCACTGCTAACTGAATAATATTATACGTGCACTGCTAACTGAATAATATTATACGTGCGCTGCTAACTGAATAATATTATACGTGCGCTGCTAACTGAATAATATTATACGTGCGCTGCTAACTGAATGATATTATACGTGCACTGCTAACTGAATAATAATATATGTGCGCTGCTAACCTGTTATACAAGAAACAGCTAACTGAATAATATTATACATGCGCTGCTAACTGAATAATATTATACATGCACAGCTAACTGAATAATATTATATTTGCGCTGCTAACTGAATAATATTATACGTGCACTGCTAACTGAATAATATTATATGTGCGCTGCTAACTGAATAATATTATACGTGCACTGCTAACCTGTCATACAAGAAACAGCTAACTGAATAATATTATACATGCACTGCTAACTGAATAGTATTAAACGTGCGCTGCTAACCTGTTATACAAGAAATAGCTAACTGAATAATATTATATGTGCGCTGCTAACTGAATAATATACGTGCACTGCTAACTGAATAATATTATATGTGCGCTGCTAACTGAATAATAATATACGTGCGCTGCTAACTGAATAATAATATACGTGCGCTGCTAACTGAATAATAATATACGTGCGCTGCTAACTGAATAATATTATATGTGCGCTGCTAACTGAATAATATTATATGTGCGCTGCTAACTGAATAATATTATACCTGCGCTGCTAACTGAATAATATTATACGTGCGCTGGTAACTGAATAATATTATACGTGCACTGCTAACTGAATAATATTATACGTGCACTGCTAACCAGTCATACAAGAAAAAGCTAACTGAATAATATTATACGTGCGCTGCTAACTGAATAATATTATATGTGCGCTGCTAACTGAATAATATTATATGTGCGCTGCTAACTGAATAATATTATACGTGCACTGCTAACCTGTCATACAAGAAACAGCTAACTGAATAATATTATACGTGCGCTGCTAACTGAATAATATTATACGTGCACTGCTAACTGAATAATATTATACGTGCACTGCTAACTGAATAATATTATACGTGCACTGCTAACCAGTCATACAAGAAAAAGCTAACTGAATAATATTATACGTGCGCTGCTAACTGAATAATATTATATGTGCGCTGCTAACTGAATAATATTATACGTGCGCTGCTAACTGAATAATATTATATGTGCGCTGCTAAATGAATAATATTATATGTGCGCTGCTAACCTGTCATACAAGAAACAGCTAACTGAATAATATTATACGTGCGCTGCTAACTGAATAATATTATACGTGCACTGCTAACTGAATAATATTATACGTGCACTGCTAACCTGTCATACAAGAAAAAGCTAACTGAATAATATTATACGTGCGCTGCTAACTGAATAATATTATACGTGCACTGCTAACCAGTCATACAAGAAAAAGCTAACTGAATAATATTATACGTGCGCTGCTAACTGAATAATATTATACCTGCGCTGCTAACTGAATAATATTATACCTGCGCTGCTAACTGAATAATATTATACGTGCGCTGCTAACTGAATAATATTATACGTGCACTGCTAACTGAATAATATTATACGTGCGCTGCTAACTGAATAATATTATACGTGCACTGCTAACTGAATAATATTATACGTGCGCTGCTAACTGAATAATATTATTTGTGCACTGCTAACTGAATAATATTATACGTGCGCTGCTAACTGAATAATATTATTTGTGCACTGCTAACTGAATAATATTATACGTGCGCTGCTAACTGAATAATATTATACGTGCGCTGCTAACTGAATAATATTATACGTGCGCTGCTAACTGAATAATATTATACGTGCACTGCTAACTGATTAGTATTATACGTGCGCTGCTAACCTGTTATACAAGAAACAGCTAACTGAATAGTATTATACGTGCACTGCTAACTGAATATTATTATTCGTGCGCTGCTAACTGAATAATATTATACGTGCGCTGCTAACTGAATAATATTATACGTGTACTGCTAACTGAATAATATTATTCGTGCACTGCTAACTGAATAATATTATACGTGCACTGCTAACTGAATAATATTATACGTGCGCTGCTAACTGAATAATATTATACGTGCGCTGCTAACTGAATAATATTATACGTGCGCTCCTAACTGAATAATATTATACGTGCGCTGCTAACTGAATAATATTATACGTGCGCTGCTAACTGAATAATATTATACGTGCGCTGCTAACCTGTTATACAAGAAACAGCTAACTGAATAATATTATACGTGCACTGCTAACTGAATATTATTTGTGCACTGCTAACTGAATAATATTATACGTGCGCTGCTAACTGAATAATATTATACGTGCGCTGCTAACTGAATAATATTATACGTGCGCTGCTAACCTGTTATACAAGAAACAGCTAACTGAATAATATTATACGTGCGCTGCTAACTGAATAATAATATACGTGCGCTGCTAACTGAATAATATTATTTGTGCACTGCTAACTGAATAATATTATACGTGCGCTGCTAACTGAATAATATTATACGTGCGCTGCTAACTGAATAATATTATACGTGCACTGCTAACTGAATAATATTATAGGTGCGCTACTAACTGAATAATATTATATGTGCACTGCTAACTGAATAGTATTATACGTGCGCTGCTAACCTGTTATACAAGAAACAGCTAACTGAATAATATTATACGTGCACTGCTAACTGAATATTATTTGTGCACTGCTAACTGAATAATATTATACGTGCGCTGCTAACTGAATAATATTATACGTGCGCTGCTAACTGAATAATATTATACGTGCGCTGCTAACCTGTTATACAAGAAAATAGCTAACTGAATAATATTATACGTGCACTGCTAACTGAATAATATTATACGTGCGCTGCTAACTGAATAATATTATACGTGCGCTGCTAACTGAATAATATTATACGTGCGCTGCTAACCTGTTATACAAGAAACAGCTAACTGAATAATATTATACGTGCGCTGCTAACTGAATAATAATATACGTGCGCTGCTAACTGAATAATATTATTTGTGCACTGCTAACTGAATAATATTATACGTGCGCTGCTAACTGAATAATATTATACGTGCGCTGCTAACTGAATAATATTATACGTGCACTGCTAACTGAATAATATTATAGGTGCGCTACTAACTGAATAATATTATAGTGCGCTGCTAACTGAATAATATTATACGTGCGCTGCTAACTGAATAATATTATACATGCACTGCTAACTGAATTATATTATACCTGCGCTGCTAACTGAATAATATTATAGTGCGCTGCTAACTGAATAATATTATACGTGCGCTGCTAACTGAATAATAATATACGTGCGCTGCTAACTGAATAATATTATTTGTGCGCTGCTAACTGAATAATATTATACGAATAATATTATACGTGCGCTGCTAACTGAATAATATTATTTGTGCACTGCTAACTGAATAATATTATACATGCACTGCTAACTGAATTATATTATACCTGCGCTGCTAACTGAATAATATTATACGTGCGCTGCTAACTGAATAATATTATAGTGCGCTGCTAACTGAATAATATTATAGTGCGCTGCTAACTGAATAATATTATACGTGCACTGCTAACTGAATAATATTATTTGTGCACTGCTAACTGAATAATATTATACGTGCGCTGCTAACTGAATAATAATATACGTGCACTGCTAACTGAATAATATTATAGTGCGCTGCTAACTGAATAATATTATACGTGCGCTGCTAACCTGTTATACAAGAAACAGCTAACTGAATAATATTATACGTGCGCTGCTAACTGAATAATAATATACGTGCACTGCTAACTGAATATTATTATACGTGCGCTGCTAACTGAATAATATTATACGTGCGCTGCTAACTGAATAATATTATACGTGCGCTGCTAACCTTTTTATACAAGAAACAGCTAACTGAATAATATTATACGTGCGCTGCTAACCTGTTATACAAGAAACAGCTAACTGAATAATATTATACGTGCACTGCTAACTGAATAATATTATTTGTGCACTGCTAACTGAATAATATTATACGTGCGCTGCTAACTGAATAATATTATACGTGCGCTGCTAACTGAATAATATTATACGTGCGCTGCTAACCTTTTTATACAAGAAACAGCTAACTGAATAATATTATACGTGCACTGCTAACTGAATAATATTATACGTGCACTGCTAACTGAATAATATTATACGTGCGCTGCTAACCTGTTATACAAGAAACAGCTAACTGAATTATATTATACGTGCGCTGCTAACTGAATAATATTATACGTGCGCTGCTAACTGAATAATATTATACGTGTGCTGCTAACTGAATAATATTATTTGTGCGCTGCTAACTGAATAATATTATACGTGCGCTGCTAACTGAATAATATTATTTGTCCACTGCTAACTGAATAATATTATTTGTGCGCTGCTAACTGAATAATATTATACGTGCGCTGCTAACTAAATAATATTATACGTGCGCTGCTAACTGAATAATATTATTTGTGCACTGCTAACTGAATAATATTATACGTGCGCTGCTAACTGAATAATATTATACGTGCGCTGCTAACTGAATAATATTATACGTGCACTGCTAACTGAATAATATTATATGTGCGCTGCTAACTGAATAATATTATACGTGCGCTGCTAACTGAATAATATTATACGTGCGCTGCTAACTGAATAATATTATACGTGTGCTGCTAACCTGTTATACAAGAAACAGCTAACTGAATAATATTATACGTGCGCTGCTAACTGAATTATATTATACGTGCACTGCTAACTGAATAATATTATACGTGCACTGCTAACTGAATATTATTATACGTGCGCTGCTAACTGAATAATATTATTTGTGCGCTGCTAACTGAATAATATTATACGTGCGCTGCTAACTGAATAATATTATTTGTGCACTGCTAACTGAATAATATTATACGTGCGCTGCTAACTGAATAATATTATACGTGCGCTGCTAACTGAATAATATTATTTGTGCGCTGCTAACTGAGTAATATTATACGTGCGCTGCTAACTGAATAATATTATTTGTGCACTGCTAACTGAATATTATACGTGCGCTGCTAACTGAATAATATTATATGTGCGCTGCTAACTGAATAATATTATAGTGCGCTGCTAACTGAATAATATTATACGTGCACTGCTAACCAGTTATACAAGAAACAGCTAACTGAATAATTTTATATGTGCACTGCTAACTGAATAATAATATACGTGCACTGCTAACTGAATAATATTATACGTGCGCTGCTAACTGAATAATTATATACGAATAATATTATACGTGCGCTGCTAACTGAATAATATTATATGTGCGCTGCTAACTGAATAATATTATCCGTGCACTGCTAACTGAATAGTATTATACGTGCGCTGCTAACTGAATAATTATATACGTGCGCTGCTAACTGAATAATATTATACGTGCGCTGCTAACTGAATAATATTATACGAATAATATTATACGTGCGCTGCTAACTGAATAATATTATACGTGCGCTGCTAACTGAATAATATTATCCGTGCGCTGCTAACTGAATAATATTATACGTGTGCTGCTAACCTGTTATACAAGAAACAGCTAACTGAATAATAATATACGTGCGCTGCTAACTGAATAATATTATTTGTGCACTGCTAACTGAATAATATTATACGTGTGCTGCTAACTGAATAATATTATACGTGCGCTGCTAACTGAATAATATTATTTGTGCACTGCTAACTGAATAATATTATACGTGCGCTGCTAACTGAATAATATTATACATGCACTGCTAACTGAATAATATTATAGTGCGCTGCTAACTGAATAATATTATACGTGCGCTGCTAACTGAATAATATTATTTGTGCACTGCTAACTGAATAATATTATACGTGCGCTGCTAACCTGTTATACAAGAAACAGCTAACTGAATAATATTATACGTGCACTGCTAACTGAATAATATTATACGTGCACTGCTAACTGAATAATATTATACGTTCACTGCTAACTGAATAATAATATATGTGCGCTGCTAACCTGTTATACAAGAAACATCTAACTGAATAATATTATACATGCACAGCTAACTGAATAATATTATATTTGCGCTGCTAACTGAATAATATTATACGTGCACTGCTAACTGAATAATATTATACGAATAATATTATACGTGCACTGCTAACTGAATAATAATATACGTGCACTGCTAACTGAATAATATTATACGTGCGCTGCTAACCTGTTATACAAGAAACAGCTAACTGAATTATATTATACGTGCGCTGCTAACTGAATAATATTATACGTGCGCTGCTAACTGAATAATATTAAACGTGTGCTGCTAACTGAATAATATTATTTGTGCACTGCTAACTGAATAATATTATACGTGCGCTGCTAACTGAATAATATTATTTGTGCACTGCTAACTGAATAATATTATACGTGCGCTGCTAACTGAATAATATTATACGTGCGCTGCTAACTGAATAATATTATTTGTGCACTGCTAACTGAATAATATTATACGTGCGCTGCTAACTGAATAATATTATACGTGCGCTGCTAACTGAATAATATTATACGTGCGCTGCTAACTGAATAATTATATACGTGCGCTGCTAACTGAATAATATTATACGTGCGCTGCTAACTGAATAATATTATACGTGTGCTGCTAACTGAATAATATTATACGTGTGCTGCTAACTGAATAATATTATTTGTGCACTGCTAACTGAATAATATTATACGTGCGCTGCTAACTGAATAATATTATACGTGCGCTGCTAACTGAATAATATTATTTGTGCGCTGCTAACTGAATAATATTATACGTGCGCTGCTAACTGAATAATATTATTTGTGCACTGCTAACTGAATAATATTATACGTGCGCTGCTAACTGAATAATATTATACGTGTGCTGCTAACCTGTTATACAAGAAACAGCTAACTGAATAATATTATAGTGCGCTGCTAACTGAATAATATTATACGTGCGCTGCTAACTGAATAATATTATTTGTGCACTGCTAACTGAATAATATTATACATGCACTGCTAACTGAATTATATTATACCTGCGCTGCTAACTGAATAATATTATAGTGCGCTGCTAACTGAATAATATTATACGTGCGCTGCTAACTGAATAATATTATACGTGCACTGCTAACTGAATATTATTATACGTGCGCTGCTAACTGAATAATATTATACGTGCACTGCTAACTGAATAATATTATACGTGCACTGCTAACTGAATAATAATATATGTGCGCTGCTAACCTGTTATACAAGAAACATCTAACTGAATAATATTATACATGCACTGCTAACTGAATAATATTATATTTGCGCTGCTAACTGAATAATATTATACGTGCACTGCTAACTGAATAATATTATACGAATAATATTATACGTGCGCTGCTAACTGAATATTATTATACGTGCACTGCTAACTGAATAATATTATACGTGTGCTGCTAACTGAATAATATTATACGTGTGCTGCTAACTGAATAATATTATACGTGTGCTGCTAACTGAATAATATTATTTGTGCACTGCTAACTGAATAATATTATACGTGCGCTGCTAACTGAATAATATTATTTGTGCACTGCTAACTGAATAATATTATACGTGCGCTGCTAACTGAATAATATTATACGTGCGCTGCTAACTGAATAATATTATACGTGCGCTGCTAACTGAATAATATTATACGTGTGCTGCTAACTGAATAATATTATACGTGCGCTGCTAACTGAATAATATTATACGTGCGCTGCTAACTGAATAATTATATACGTGCGCTGCTAACTGAATAATATTATACGTGCGCTGCTAATTGAATAATATTATTCGTGCGCTGCTAACTGAATAATATTATTTGTGCACTGCTAACTGAATAATATTATACGTGCGCTGCTAACTGAATAATATTATACGTGTGCTGCTAACTGAATAATATTATACGTGTGCTGCTAACTGAATAATATTATTTGTTCACTGCTAACTGAATAATATTATACGTGCGCTGCTAACTGAATAATATTATATGTGCGCTGCTAACTGAATAATATTATCCGTGCAATGCTAACTGAATAATATTATACGTGCGCTGCTAACTGAATAATATTATACGAATAATATTATACGTGCGCTGCTAACTGAATAATATTATACGTGTGCTGCTAACCTGTTATACAAGAAACAGCTAACTGAATAATATTATACGTGCGCTGCTAACTGAATAATATTATTTGTGCACTGCTAACTGAATAATATTATAGTGCGCTGCTAACTGAATAATATTATTTGTGCACTGCTAACTGAATAATATTATACGTGCGCTGCTAACTGAATAATATTATACGTGCGCTGCTAACCTGTTATACAAGAAACAGCTAACTGAATAATATTATACGTTCACTGCTAACTGAATAATATTATTTGTGCACTGCTAACTGAATAATATTATACGTGCGCTGCTAACTGAATAATATTATACGTGCGCTGCTAACCTGTTATACAAGAAACAGCTAACTGAATAATATTATACGTGCGCTGCTAACTGAATAATATTATTTGTGCACTGCTAACTGAATAATATTATAGTGCGCTGCTAACTGAATAATATTATTTGTGCACTGCTAACTGAATAATATTATACGTGCGCTGCTAACTGAATAATATTATACGTGCGCTGCTAACCTGTTATACAAGAAACAGCTAACTGAATAATATTATACGTGCACTGCTAACTGAATAATATTATACATGCGCTGCTAACTGAATAATATTATACGTGCGCTGCTAACTGAATAATATTATACGTGCGCTGCTAACTGAATAATATTATACGTGCGCTGCTAACTGAATAATATTATACGAATAATATTATACGTGCACTGCTAACTGAATAATATTATACGTGCGCTGCTAACTGAATAATATTATACGTGTGCTGCTAACCTGTTATACAAGAAACAGCTAACTGAATAATATTATACGTGCGCTGCTAACTGAATAATATTATACGTGCGCTGCTAACTGAATAATATTATACGTGCGCTGCTAACCTGTTATACAAGAAACAGCTAACTGAATAATATTATACGTGCGCTGCTAACTGAATAATAATATACGTGCGCTGCTAATTAGCAAGAGTCCATGAGCTAGTGACGTATGGGATATACATTCCTACCAGGAGGGGCAAAGTTTCCCAAACCTTAAAATGCCTATAAATACACCCCTCACCACACCCACAATTCAGTTTTTTACAAACTTTGCCTCCGATGGAGGTGGTGAAGTAAGTTTGTGCTAGATTCTACGTTGATATGCGCTCCGCAGCAAGTTGGGGCCCGGTTTTCCTCTCAGCGTGCAGTGAATGTCAGAGGGATGTGAGGAGAGTATTGCCTATTTGAATGCAGTGATCTCCTTCTAAGGGGTCTATTTCATAGGTTCTCTGTTATCGGTCGTAGAGATTCATCTCTTACCTCCCTTTTCAGATCGACGATATACTCTTATATGTACCATTACCTCTGCTGATTCTCGTTTCAGTACTGGTTTGGCTATCTGCTATATGTAGATGAGTGTCCTGGGGTAAGTAAGTCTTATTTTCTGTGACACTCCTAGCTATGGTTGGGCACTTTGTTTATAAAGTTCTAAATATATGTATTCAAACATTTATTTGCCTTGACTCAGAATGTTCAACTTTCCTTATTTTTCAGACAGTCAGTTTCATATTTGGGATAATGCATTTTAATTTAACATTTTTTACCTTAAAATTTGACTTTTTCCCTGTGGGCTGTTAGGCTCGCGGGGGCTGAAAATGCTTCATTTTATTGCGTCATTCTTGGCGCGGACTTTTTTAGCGCAAAAATTCTATTTCCGTTTCCGGCGTCATACGTGTCGCCGGAAGTTGCGTCATTCTTTGACGTTATTTTGCGCCAAAAATGTCGGCGTTCTGGATGTGGCGTCATTTTTGGCGCCAAAAAGCATTTAGGCGCCAAATAATGTGGGCTTCTTATTTGGCGCGAAAAAATATGGGCGTCACTTTTGTCTCCACATTATTTAAGTCTCATTTTTTATTGCTTCTGGTTGCTAGAAGCTTGTTCTTTGGCATTTTTTCCCATTCCTGAAACTGTCATTTAAGGAATTTGATCAATTTTGCTTTATATGTTGTTTTTTTCTTTTACATATTGCAAGATGTTCCACGTTGCAACTGAGTCAGAAGTTACTTCAGGAAAGTCACTGCACAGTGCTGGAGCTACCAAGCTAAGTGTATCTGCTATAAACTTTTGGTATCTGTTTCTCCAGCTGTTATTTGTATTGCATGTCATGTCAAACTTATTAATGCAGATAAATTTTCCTTTAGTACTGTTACATTACCTGTTGCTGTTCCGTCAACATCTAATTTTCAGAGTGTTCCTGATAACATAAGAGATTTTATTTTTTAAATCCATTAAGAAGGCTATGTCTGTTATTTCTCCTTCTAGTATACATAAAAGTCTTTTAAAACTTCTCTTTTTTCAGATGAATTTTTAAATGAACATCATCATTCTGATACTGATAATGGTTCTTCTGGTTCAGAGGTTTCTGTCTCAGAGGTTGATGCTGATAAATCTTTGTATTTATTCAAGATGGAATTTATTCGTTCTTTACTTAAAGAAGTGTTATTTGCATTAGAAATAGAGGATTCTGGTCCTCTTGATTCTAAATGTAAACGTTTAAATAAGGTTTTTAAATCTCCTGTAGTTATTCCAGAAGTGTTTTATCTCCCTGATGCTATTTCTGAAGTAATTTCCAGGGAATGGAATAATTTGGGTAATTTATTTACTCCTTCTAGACGTTTAAGCAAATTATATCCTGTGCCATCTGACAGATTGGAGTTTTTTGAGACAAAAATCCCTAAGGTTATGGGGCTATCTCTACTCCTGCTAATGTACTACTATTTCCTACGGCAGATAGTACTTCATTTAAGGATCCTTTAGATAGGAAAATTGAATCCTTTCTAAGAAAAGCTTACTTATGTTCAGGTAATCTTCTTAGACCTGCTATATTTTCTCCAACATAGGTGTGTCCGGTCCACGGCGTCATCCTTACTTGTGGGATATTCTCCTCCCCAACAGGAAATTGCAAAGAGCCCAGCAAAGCTGGCCACATGATCCCTCCTAGGCTCCGCCTACCCCAGTCATTCTCTTTGCCGTTGTACAGGCAACATCTCCACGGAGATGGCTTAGAGTTTTTTAGTGTTTAACTGTAGTTTTTATTATTCAATCAAGAGTTTGTTATTTTGAAATAGTGCTGGTATGTACTATTTACTCAGAAACAGAAAAGAGATGAAGATTTCTGTTTGTATGAGGAAAATGATTTTAGCAACCGTAACTAAAATCCATGGCTGTTCCACACAGGACTGTTGAGAGCTACTAACTTCAGTTGGGGGAACAGTATGCAGTCTCTTGCTGCTTGAGGTATGACACATTCTAACAAGACGATGTAATGCTGGAAGCTGTCATTTTCCCTATGGGATCCGGTAAGCCATGTTTATTACGATCATAAATAAGGGCTTCACAAGGGCTTATTAAGACTGTAGACTTTTCTGGGCTAAATCGATTCATTATTAACACATATTTAGCCTTGAGGAATCATTTTATCTGGGTATTTTGATATAAGAATATCGGCAGGCACTGGATTAGACACCTTATTACTTAGGGACTTTCCCAAAGCATAAGCAGAGCCTCATTTTCGCGCCGGTGTGGCGCACTTGTTTTTGAGAGGCATGGCATGCAGTCGCATGTGTGAGGAGCTCTGATACTTAGAAAAGACTTTCTGAAGGCGTCATTTGGTATCGTATTCCCCTTTTGGGCTTGGTTGGGTCTCAGCAAAGCAGATACCAGGGACTGTAAAGGGGTTAAAGTTTAAAACGGCTCCGGTTCCGTTATTTTAAGGGTTAAAGCTTCCAAATTTGGTGTGCAATACTTTTAAGGCTTTAAGACACTGTGGTGAAAATTTGGTGAATTTTGTACAATTCCTTCATGTTTTTTCGCAATTGCAGTAATAAAGTGTGTTCAGTTTAAAATTTAAAGTGACAGTAACGGTTTTATTTTAAAACGTTTTTGTACTTTTTTATCAAGTTTATGCCTGTTTAACATGTCTGAACTACCAGATAGACTGTGTTCTGAATGTGGGGAAGCCAGAATTCCTATTCATTTAAATAAATGTGATTTATGTGATAATGACAATGATGCCCAAGATGATTCCTCAAGTGAGGGGAGTAAGCATGGTACTGCATCATTCCCTCCTTCGTCTACACGAGTCTTGCCCACTCAGGAGGCCCCTAGTACATCTAGCGCGCCAATACTCCTTACTATGCAACAATTAACGGCTGTAATGGATAATTCTGTCAAAAACATTTTAGCCCAAATGAACACTTGTCAGCGTAAGCGCGGCTGCTCTGTTTTAGATACTGAAGAGCATGGCAACGCTGATACTAATATCTCTGAAGGGCCCCTAACCCAGTCTGATGGGGCCAGGGAGGTTTTGTCTGAGGGAGAAATTACTGATTCAGGGAACATTTCTCAACAGGCTGAACCTGATGTGATTGCATTTAAATTTAAGTTGGAACATCTCCGCATTCTGCTTAAGGAGGTATTATCCACTCTGGATGATTGTGACAAGTTGGTCATCCCAGAGAAACTATGTAAAATGGACAAGTTCCTAGAGGTGCCGGGGCTCCCAGAAGCTTTTCCTATACCCAAGCGGGTGGCGGACATTGTTAATAAAGAATGGGAAAGGCCCGGTATTCCTTTCGTCCCTCCCCCCATATTTAAAAAATTGTTTCCTTTGGTCGACCCCAGAAAGGACTTATGGCAGACAGTCCCCAAGGTCGAGGGAGCGGTTTCCACTTTAAACAAACGCACCACTATACCCATAGAGGATAGTTGTGCTTTCAAAGATCCTATGGATAAAAAATTAGAAGGTTTGCTTAAAAAGATGTTTGTTCAGCAGGGTTACCTTCTACAACCAATTGCATGCATTGTCCCTGTCGCTACAGCCGCATGTTTCTGGTTCGATGAGCTGATAAAGGCGGTCGATAGTGATTCTCCTCCTTATGAGGAGATTATGGACAGAATCAATGCTCTCAAATTGGCTAATTCTTTCACCCTAGACGCCACTTTGCAATTGGCTAGGTTAGCGGCTAAGAATTCTGGGTTTGCTATTGTGGCGCGCAGAGCGCTTTGGTTGAAATCTTGGTCGGCTGATGAGTCTTCCAAGAACAAGCTACTTAACATTCCTTTCAAGGGGAAAACGCTTTTTGGCCCTGACTTGAAAGAGATTATCTCTGATATCACTGGGGGTAAGGGCCACGCCCTTCCTCAGGATCGGCCTTTCAAGGCAAAAAATAAACCTAATTTTCGTCCCTTTCGTAGAAACGGACCAGCCCAAAGTGCTACGTCCTCTAAGCAAGAGGGTAATACTTCTCAAGCCAAGCCAGCTTGGAGACCAATGCAAGGCTGGAACAAGGGTAAGCAGGCCAAGAAACCTGCCACTGCTACCAAGACAGCATGAAATGTTGGCCCCCGATCCGGGACCGGATCTGGTGGGGGGCAGACTCTCTCTCTTCGCTCAGGCTTGGGCAAGAGATGTTCTGGATCCTTGGGCGCTAGAAATAGTCTCCCAAGGTTATCTTCTGGAATTCAAGGGACTTCCCCCAAGGGGGAGGTTCCACAGGTCTCAGTTGTCTTCAGACCATATAAAAAGACAGGCATTCTTACATTGTGTAGAAGACCTGTTAAAAATGGGAGTGATTCATCCTGTTCCATTAAGAGAACAAGGGATGGGGTTCTACTCCAATCTGTTCATAGTTCCCAAAAAAGAGGGAACGTTCAGACCAATCTTAGATCTCAAGATCTTAAACAAGTTTCTCAAGATTCCATCGTTCAAGATGGAAACCATTCGAACTATTCTTCCTTCCATCCAGGAAGGTCAATTCATGACCACGGTGGATTTAAAGGATGCGTATCTACATATTCCTATCCACAAGGAACATCATCGGTTCCTAAGGTTCGCATTCCTGGACAAGCATTACCAGTTTGTGGCGCTTCCTTTCGGATTAGCCACTGCTCCAAGGATTTTCACAAAGGTACTAGGGTCCCTTCTAGCTGTGCTAAGACCAAGGGGCATTGCTGTAGTACCTTACTTGGACGACATTCTGATTCAAGCGTCGTCCCTTCCTCAAGCAAAGGCTCACACGGACATCGTCCTGGCCTTTCTCAGATCTCACGGATGGAAAGTGAACGTGGAAAAGAGTTCTCTATCTCCGTCAACAAGGGTTGCCTTCTTGGGAACAATAATAGACTCCTTAGAAATGAGGATATTTCTGACAGAGGCCAGAAAAACAAAGCTTCTAGACTCTTGTCGGATACTTCATTCCGTTCCTCTTCCTTCCATAGCTCAGTGCATGGAAGTGATCGGGTTGATGGTAGCGGCTATGGACATAGTTCCTTTTGCGCGCATTCATCTAAGACCATTACAACTGTGCATGCTCAGTCAGTGGAATGGGGATTATACAGACTTGTCTCCGAAGATACAAGTAAATCAGAGGACCAGAGACTCACTCCGTTGGTGGCTGTCCCTGGACAACCTGTCACGAGGGATGACATTCCGCAGACCAGAGTGGGTCATTGTTACGACCGACGCCAGTCTGATGGGCTGGGGCGCGATCTGGGGATCCCTGAAAGCTCAGGGTCTTTGGTCTCGGGAAGAATCTCTTCTACCGATAAATATTCTGGAACTGAGAGCGATATTCAATGCTCTCAAGGCTTGGCCTCAGCTAGCGAGGGCCAAGTTCATACGGTTTCAATCAGACAACATGACAACTGTTGCGTACATCAACCATCAGGGGGGAACAAGGAGTTCCCTAGCGATGGAAGAAGTGACCAAAATCATTCTATGGGCGGAGTCTCACTCCTGCCACCTGTCCGCTATCCACATCCCAGGAGTGGAAAATTGGGAAGCGGATTTTCTGAGTCGTCAGACATTGCATCCGGGGGAGTGGGAACTCCATCCGGAAATCTTTGCCCAAGTCACTCAGCTGTGGGGCATTCCAGACATGGATCTGATGGCCTCTCGTCAGAACTTCAAAGTTCCTTGCTACGGGTCCAGATCCAGGGATCCCAAGGCGGCTCTAGTGGATGCACTAGTAGCACCTTGGACCTTCAAACTAGCTTATGTGTTCCCGCCGTTCCCTCTCATCCCCAGGCTGGTAGCCAGGATCAATCAGGAGAGGGCGTCGGTGATCTTGATAGCTCCTGCGTGGCCACGCAGGACTTGGTATGCAGATCTGGTGAATATGTCATCGGCTCCACCTTGGAAGCTACCTTTGAGACGAGACCTTCTTGTTCAGGGTCCGTTCGAACATCCGAACCTGGTTTCACTCCAGCTGACTGCTTGGAGATTGAACGCTTGATCTTATCGAAGCGAGGGTTCTCAGATTCTGTTATCGATACTCTTGTTCAGGCCAGAAAGCCTGTAACTAGAAAGATTTACCACAAAATTTGGAAAAAATATATCTGTTGGTGTGAATCTAAAGGATTCCCTTGGGACAAGGTTAAGATTCCTAAGATTCTATCCTTCCTTCAAGAAGGATTGGAAAAAGGATTATCTGCAAGTTCCCTGAAGGGACAGATTTCTGCCTTGTCTGTGTTACTTCACAAAAAGCTGGCAGCTGTGCCAGATGTTCAAGCCTTTGTTCAGGCTTTGGTTAGAATTAAGCCTGTTTACAAACCTTTGACTCCTCCTTGGAGTCTCAATTTAGTTCTTTCAGTTCTTCAGGGGGTCCCATTTGAACCCTTACATTCCGTTGATATTAAGTTATTATCTTGGAAAGTTTTGTTTTTGGTTGCAATCTCTTCTGCTAGAAGAGTCTCAGAATTATCTGCTCTGCAGTGTTCTCCTCCTTATCTGGTGTTCCATGCAGATAAGGTGGTTTTACGTACTAAACCTGGTTTTCTTCCAAAAGTTGTTTCTAACAAAAACATTAACCAGGAGATTATCGTACCTTCTCTGTGTCCGAAACCAGTTTCAAAGAAGGAACGTTTGTTGCACAATTTGGATGTTGTTCGCGCTCTAAAATTCTATTTAGATGCTACAAAGGATTTTAGACAAACATCTTCCTTGTTTGTTGTTTATTCTGGTAAAAGGAGAGGTCAAAAAGCAACTTCTACCTCTCTCTCTTTTTGGATTAAAAGCATCATCAGATTGGCTTACGAGACTGCCGGACGGCAGCCTCCCGAAAGAATCACAGCTCATTCCACTAGGGCTGTGGCTTCCACATGGGCCTTCAAGAACGAGGCTTCTGTTGATCAGATATGTAGGGCAGCGACTTGGTCTTCACTGCACACTTTTACCAAATTTTACAAGTTTGATACTTTTGCTTCTTCTGAGGCTATTTTTGGGAGAAAGGTTTTGCAAGCCGTGGTGCCTTCCATTTAGGTGACCTGATTTGCTCCCTCCCTTCATCCGTGTCCTAAAGCTTTGGTATTGGTTCCCACAAGTAAGGATGACGCCGTGGACCGGACACACCTATGTTGGAGAAAACAGAATTTATGTTTACCTGATAAATTACTTTCTCCAACGGTGTGTCCGGTCCACGGCCCGCCCTGGTTTTTTTAATCAGGTCTGATAATTTATTTTCTTTAACTACAGTCACCACGGTAACATATGGTTTCTCCTATGCAAATATTCCTCCTTAACGTCGGTCGAATGACTGGGGTAGGCGGAGCCTAGGAGGGATCATGTGGCCAGCTTTGCTGGGCTCTTTGCAATTTCCTGTTGGGGAGGAGAATATCCCACAAGTAAGGATGACGCCGTGGACCGGACACACCGTTGGAGAAAGTAATTTATCAGGTAAACATAAATTCTGTTTTTAGCGGATGTTGCTGCAGCTTCAACTTTTTGATTAGAAGCTTTAGAGCAACAAGTAACAGATCATAATTTTATAGCATTATTATTATTCTATAACATGCTAATAATTTTATTGGTGATACCATCTTTTGATATCATTAGAGTTGATGTCAGGTATATGTCTCTAGCTATTTTAGCTAGAGAAGCTTTATGGATTAAACTTGGAATGCTGACATGTCTTCTAAGTCATCTTTGCTTTCCCTTTCTTTCCAGGGTAAATAATCATTTTAGTTCCTTTCCTTACAAGGAACAAAAGCCTGATCCTTCATCCTCAGGAGCGGTATCAGTTTGGAAACTATTTCCAGTTTGGAATATATCCAAGCCTTATAGAAACCTATAGCCAGCTCCTAAGTACCTATGAAGGTGCGGCCCTTATTCCAGCTCAGCTGGTATGGGGCAGATTACGTTTTCTTCAAAGAAATTTGGATCAATTCCGTTCTTAATCTCTGGTTTCAGAAACATTGTTTCAGAAAGGTACAGAATTGGCTTCAAGTTAAGGCCTCCTGCTAAGAGATTCTTTTCTTTCCCGTGTCCCAGTTAACACAGC
Source organism: Bombina bombina (assembly GCF_027579735.1). NCBI lineage: Eukaryota > Metazoa > Chordata > Amphibia > Anura > Bombinatoridae > Bombina > Bombina bombina. Next base: position 1,599,153,647 of record NC_069499.1, read on the forward strand.
AAAGGCTCAGCATTTCTGTAATGTGTTTCAGATCTAGAGTTGGCTGGAGTATTTATGCCAGTTCCAGTTCTGGAACAGGGGCTGGGGTTTTATTTTATCTCTTCATTTGTACCAAAGAAGGTCAATTCCTTCAGACCAGTTCCGGATCTGTCATTATTGAATCGTTATGTTAGGATACCAACATTCAAGATGGTTACTGTAGGACTATCCTGCCTTTTGTTTAGCAAGGGCATTATATGTCTACAATAGATTTACAGGATGTGTATCTGCATATTCCGATTCATCCAGATCACTTTTAGTGTCTGAGATTCTCTTTTTAGACAAGCATTACCAGTTTTGTGGCTCTACCGTTTGGCCTAGCCTCAGTTCCAAGAATTTTTTTCAAAGGTTTTCGGTGCCCCTTTTTTTCTGTAATCAGAGAATAGGGTTTTGGTATTTCCCTATTTGGACGATATCTTGGTACTTGCTCAGTCTTCTCATTTTCGAAGAATCTCATACGAATCGACTTGTGTTGTTTCTTCAATTTCATGGTTGGAGGATCAATTTACCATTCAGTTCATTGATTCCTCAGACAAGGGTAACCTTTTTAAGTTTCTAGATAAATTCAGTGTCTATGACTCTGTCCTTGTCAGACAAGAGAAGTTTAACATTGATATCAGCTTGTCAAAACCTTCAGTCACAATCATTCCCTTTGGTAGCCTTATGCATGGAAATGTTGGGTCTTAGGACTGCCGCATCAGATGCGATCTCCTTTGCTCGTTTTCACATGCGACCTCTTCAGCTCTGTATGCTGACCCAATGGTGCAGGGATTACTCAAAGATATCTCAATTAATATCTTTAAACCGATTTTACAACACTCTCTGACATGGTGGACAGATCACCATCGTTTAGTTCAGGGGGCTTCTTTGTTCTTCCGACCTGGACTATAATCTCAACAGATGCAAGTCTTACAGGTTGGGGAGCTGTGTGGGGGTATCTGACGGCACAAGGGGTTTGGGAATCTCAGGAGGTGAGATTTCCGATCAATATTTTGGAACTCCGTGCAATTTTCAGAGCTCTTCAGTCTTGGCCTCTTCTCAAGAGAGAGTTGTTCATTTGTTTTCAGATAGACAATGTCACAACTGTGGCATACATCAATCATCAAGGAGGGACTCACAGTCCTCTGGCTATGAAAGAAGTATCTCGAATTTTGGTTTGGGCGGAATCCAGCTCCTGTCTAATCTCTGCGGTTCATATCCCAGGTATGGACAATTGGAAAGCGGATTATCTCAGTCGCCAAACGTTGCATCCGGGCGAATGGTCTCTTCACCCAGAGGTATTTCTTCAGATTGTTCAAATGTGGGAACTTCCAGCAATAGATCTGATGGCTTCTCATCTAAACAAGAAACTTCCCAGGTATCTGTCCAGATCCCGGGATCCTCAGGCGGAGGCAGTGGATGCATTATCACTTCCTTGGAAGTATCATCCTGCCTATATCTTTCCGCCTCTAGTTCTTTTTCCAAGAGTAATCTCCAAGATTCTGAAGGAATGCTCGTTTGTTCTGCTGGTAGCTCCGGCATGGCCTCACAGGTTTTGGTATGCGGATCTTGTCCGGATGGCCTCTTGCCAACTGTGGACTCTTCCGTTAAGACCAGACCTTTTGTCTCAAGGTCCTTTTTTCCATCAGGATCTGAAATCCTTAAATTTAAAGGTATGGAGATTGAACGCTTGATTCTTGGTCAAAGAGGTTTCTCTGACTCTGTGATTAATACTATGTTTCAGGCTCGTAAATCTGTATCCAGAGAGATATATTATAGAGTCTGGAAGACTTATATTTCTTGGTGTCTTTCTCATCATTTTTCTTGGCATTCTTTTAGAATACCGAGAATATTACAGTTTCTTCAGGATGGTTTAGATAAGGGTTTGTCCGCAAGTTCCTTGAAAGGTCAAATCTCTGCTCTTTCTGTTCTTTTTCACAGACAGATTGCTATTCTTCCTGATATTCATTGTTTTGTACAAGCTTTGGTTCGTATAAAGCCTGTCATTAAGTCAATTTCTCCTCCTTGGAGTTTGAATTTGGTTCTGGGGGCTCTTCAAGCTCCTCCATTTGAACCTATGCATTCATTGGATATTAAATTACTTTCTTGGAAAGTTTTGTTCCTTTTGGCCATCTCTTCTGCCAGAAGAGTTTCTGAATTATCTGCTCTTTCTTGTGAGTCTCCTTTTCTGATTTTTCATCAGGATAAGGCGGTGTTGCGAACTTCTTTTGAATTTTTACCTAAGTTGTGAATTCCAACAACATTAGTAGAGACATTGTGGTTCCTTCATTATGTCTTAATCCTAAGAATTCTAAGGAGAAATCGTTGCATTCTTTGGATGTTATTAGAGCTTTGAAATATTATGTTGAAGCTACTAAGTCTTTCCGAAAGACTTCAAGTTTATTTGTTATCTTTTCCGGTTTTAGAAAGGCCAGAAAACTTCTGCCATTTCTTTGGCATCTTGGTTGAAATCTTTAATTCATCTTGCCTATGTTGAGTCGGGTAAGACTCCACCTCATAGGATTACAGCTCATTCTACTAGGTCAGTTTCTACTTCCTGGGCGTTTAGGAATGAAGCTTCGGTTGATCAGATTTGCAAAGCGGCAACTTGGTCCTCTTTGCATACTTTTACCAAATTCTACCATTTTGTTGTATTTTCTTCTTCTGAAGCAGTTTTTGGTAGAAAAGTACTTCAGGCAGCGTTTTCAGTTTGAATCTTCTGCTTATGTTTTTTCATTAAACTTTATTTTGGGTGTGGATTATTTTCAGCAGGAATTGGCTGTCTTTATTTTATCCCTCCCTCTCTAGTGACTCTTGTGTGGAAAGATCCACATCTTGGGTAGTCATTATCCCATACGTCACTAGCTCATGGACTCTTGCTAATTACATGAAAGAAAACATAATTTATGTAAGAACTTACCTGATAAATTCATTTCTTTCATATTAGCAAGAGTCCATGAGGCCCGCCCTTTTTTTGTGGTGGTTATGATTTTTTTGTATAAAGCACAATTATTCCAATTCCTTATTTTATATGCTTTCGCACTTTTTTCTTATCACCCCACTTCTTGGCTATTCGTTAAACTGAATTGTGGGTGTGGTGAGGGGTGTATTTATAGGCATTTTAAGGTTTGGGAAACTTTGCCCCTCCTGGTAGGAATGTATATCCCATACGTCACTAGCTCATGGACTCTTGCTAATATGAAAGAAATGAATTTATCAGGTAAGTTCTTACATAAATTATGTTTTATGCACTGCTAACTGAATAATATTATACGTGCGCTGCTAACTGAATAATATTATACGTGCGCTGCTAACTGAATAATATTATTTGTGCACTGCTAACTGAATAATATTATAGTGCGCTGCTAACTGAATAATATTATACGTGTGCTGCTAACTGAATAATATTATTTGTGCACTGCTAACTGAATAATATTATACATGCACTGCTAACTGAATTATATTATACCTGCGCTGCTAACTGAATAATATTATAGTGCGCTGCTAACTGAATAATATTATACGTGCACTGCTAACTGAATATTATTTGTGCACTGCTAACTGAATAATATTATACGTGCGCTGCTAACTGAATAATATTATACGTGCACTGCTAACCTGTTATACAAGAAACAGCTAACTGAATAATATTATACATGCACTGCTAACTGAATAATATTATGCGTGCGCTGCTAACTGAATAATATTATACGTGCGCTGCTAACCTGTTATACAAGAAACAGCTAACTGAATAATATTATACGTGCGCTGCTAACTGAATAATAATATACGTGCACTGCTAACTGAATAATATTATACGTGCACTGCTAACTGAATAATATTATAGTGCGCTGCTAACTGAATAATATTATACGTGCGCTGCTAACTGAATAATATTATTTATGCACTGCTAACTGAATAATATTATAGTGCGCTGCTAACTGAATAATATTATACGTGCGCTGCTAACTGAATAATATTATTTGTGCACTGCTAACTGAATAATATTATACATGCACTGCTAACTGAATTATATTATACCTGCGCTGCTAGCTGAATAATATTATAGTGCGCTGCTAACTGAATAATATTATACGTGCGCTGCTAACTGAATAATAATATACGTGCACTGCTAACTGAATAATATTATACGTGCACTGCTAACTGAATAATATTATTTGTGCACTGCTAACTGAATAATATTATACGTGCGCTGCTAACCTGTCATACAAGAAACAGCTAACTGAATAATATTATACATGCACTGCTAACTGAATAATATTATACGTGCGCTGCTAACTGAATAATATTATTTGTGCACTGCTAACTGAATAATATTATACGTGCGCTGCTAACTGAATAATATTATTTGTGCACTGCTAACTGAATAATATTATACGTGCGCTGCTAACTGAATAATAATATACGTGCGCTGCTAACTGAATATTATTATTCGTGCGCTGCTAACTGAATAATATTATACGTGCGCTGCTAACTGAATAATAATATACGTGCACTGCTAACTGAATAATATTATTTGTGCACTGCTAACTGAATAATATTATACATGCACTGCTAACTGAATAATATTATACGTGCGCTGCTAACTGAATAATATTATACGTGCGCTGCTAACTGAATAATAATATACGTGCACTGCTAACTGAATAATATTATACGTGCACTGCTAACTGAATAATATTATAGTGCGCTGCTAACTGAATAATATTATACGTGCGCTGCTAACTGAATAATATTATATGTGCACAGCTAACTGAATAATATTATACGTGCGCTGCTAACCTGTCATACAAGAAACAGCTAACTGAATAATATTATACATGCACTGCTAACTGAATAATATTATACGTGCGCTGCTAACTGAATAATATTATACGTGCGCTGCTAACCTGTTATACAAGAAACAGCTAACTGAATAATATTATACGTGCGCTGCTAACTGAATAATAATATACGTGCACTGCTAACCTGTTATACAAGAAACAGCTAACTGAATAATATTATACGTGCACAGCTAACTGAATAATATTATACGTGCACTGCTAACTGAATATTATTATACGTGCGCTGCTAACTGAATAATATTATACGTGCACTGCTAACTGAATAATATTATACGTGCACTGCTAACTGAATAATAATATATGTGCGCTGCTAACCTGTTATACAAGAAACAGCTAACTGAATAATATTATACATGCACAGCTAACTGAATAATATTATACGTGCACTGCTAACTGAATAATATTATACGTGCACTGCTAACTGAATAATATTATATGTGCACAGCTAACTGAATAATAATATATTTGCGCTGCTAACTGAATAATATTATACGTGCACTGCTAACTGAATAATATTATACGTGCACTGCTAACTGAATAATATTATTTGTGCACTGCTAACTGAATAATATTATACGTGCGCTGCTAACCTGTCATACAAGAAACAGCTAACTGAATAATATTATACATGCACTGCTAACTGAATAATATTATACGTGCGCTGCTAACTGAATAATATTATACGTGCGCTGCTAACCTGTTATACAAGAAACAGCTAACTGAATAATATTATACGTGCGCTGCTAACTGAATAATAATATACGTGCACTGCTAACTGAATAATATTATACGTGCACTGCTAACTGAATAATATTATAGTGCGCTGCTAACTGAATAATATTATACGTGCGCTGCTAACTGAATAATATTATTTATGCACTGCTAACTGAATAATATTATAGTGCGCTGCTAACTGAATAATATTATACGTGCGCTGCTAACTGAATAATATTATTTGTGCACTGCTAACTGAATAATATTATACATGCACTGCTAACTGAATTATATTATACCTGCGCTGCTAACTGAATAATATTATAGTGCGCTGCTAACTGAATAATATTATACGTGCGCTGCTAACTGAATAATAATATACGTGCACTGCTAACTGAATAATATTATACGTGCACTGCTAACTGAATAATATTATTTGTGCACTGCTAACTGAATAATATTATACGTGCGCTGCTAACCTGTCATACAAGAAACAGCTAACTGAATAATATTATACATGCACTGCTAACTGAATAATATTATACGTGCGCTGCTAACTGAATAATATTATACTTGCGCTGCTAACTGAATAATAATATACGTGCACTGCTAACTGAATAATATTATACGTGCACTGCTGACTGAATAATATTATAGTGCGCTGCTAACTGAATAATATTATACGTGCGCTGCTAACTGAATAATATTATATGTGCACAGCTAACTGAATAATATTATACGTGCGCTGCTAACCTGTCATACAAGAAACAGCTAACTGAATAATATTATACATGCACTGCTAACTGAATAATATTATACGTGCGCTGCTAACTGAATAATATTATACGTGCGCTGCTAACCTGTTATACAAGAAACAGCTAACTGAATAATATTATACGTGCGCTGCTAACTGAATAATAATATACGTGCACTGCTAACCTGTTATACAAGAAACAGCTAACTGAATAATATTATACGTGCACAGCTAACTGAATAATATTATACGTGCACTGCTAACTGAATATTATTATACGTGCGCTGCTAACTGAATAATATTATACGTGCACTGCTAACTGAATAATATTATACGTGCACTGCTAACTGAATAATAATATATGTGCGCTGCTAACCTGTTATACAAGAAACAGCTAACTGAATAATATTATACATGCACAGCTAACTGAATAATATTATACATGCACAGCTAACTGAATAATATTATATTTGCGCTGCTAACTGAATAATATTATACGTGCACTGCTAACTGAATAATATTATACGAATAATATTATACGTGCGCTGCTAACTGAATATTATTATACGTGCACTGCTAACTGAATAATAATATACGTGCACTGCTAACTGAATAATATTATACGTGCGCTGCTAACCTGTTATACAAGAAACAGCTAACTGAATTATATTATACGTGCGCTGCTAACTGAATAATATTATACGTGCGCTGCTAACTGAATAATATTATACGTGTGCTGCTAACTGAATAATATTATTTGTGCACTGCTAACTGAATAATATTATACGTGCACTGCTAACTGAATTATATTATACCTGCGCTGCTAACTGAATAATATTATAGTGCGCTGCTAACTGAATAATATTATACGTGCACTGCTAACTGAATAATATTATTTGTGCACTGCTAACTGAATAATATTATACGTGCACTGCTAACTGAATAATATTATTTGTGCACTGCTAACTGAATAATATTATACGTGCACTGCTAACTGAATAATATTATACGTGCGCTGCTAACTGAATAATATTATACGTGCGCTGCTAACTGAATAATATTATACGTGCGCTGCTAACCTGTCATACAAGAAACAGCTAACTGAATAATATTATACATGCACTGCTAACTGAATAATATTATACGTGCGCTGCTAACTGAATAATATTATACGTGCGCTGCTAACTGAATAATATTATACGTGCGCTGCTAACTGAATAATATTATATGTGCGCTGCTAACTGAATAATAATATATGTGCGCTGCTAACTGAATAATATTATATGTTCGCTGCTAACTGAATAATATTATACGTGCGCTGCTAACTGAATAATAATATACGTGCACTGCTAACTGAATAATATTATACGTGCACTGCTAACTGAATAATATTATAGTGCGCTGCTAACTGAATAATATTATACGTGCGCTGCTAACTGAATAATATTATTTATGCACTGCTAACTGAATAATATTATAGTGCGCTGCTAACTGAATAATATTATACGTGCGCTGCTAACTGAATAATATTATTTGTGCACTGCTAACTGAATAATATTATACATGCACTGCTAACTGAATTATATTATACCTGCGCTGCTAACTGAATAATATTATAGTGCGCTGCTAACTGAATAATATTATACGTGCGCTGCTAACTGAATAATATTATTTATGCACTGCTAACTGAATAATATTATAGTGCGCTGCTAACTGAATAATATTATACGTGCGCTGCTAACTGAATAATATTATTTGTGCACTGCTAACTGAATAATATTATACATGCACTGCTAACTGAATTATATTATACCTGCGCTGCTAACTGAATAATATTATAGTGCGCTGCTAACTGAATAATATTATACGTGCACTGCTAACTGAATAATATTATTTGTGCACTGCTAACTGAATAATATTATACGTGCGCTGCTAACCTGTCATACAAGAAACAGCTAACTGAATAATATTATACATGCACTGCTAACTGAATAATATTATACGTGCGCTGCTAACTGAATAATATTATACGTGCGCTGCTAACTGAATAATAATATACGTGCACTGCTAACTGAATAATATTATACGTGCACTGCTAACTGAATAATATTATAGTGCGCTGCTAACTGAATAATATTATACGTGCGCTGCTAACTGAATAATATTATATGTGCACAGCTAACTGAATAATATTATACGTGCGCTGCTAACCTGTCATACAAGAAACAGCTAACTGAATAATATTATACGTGCGCTGCTAACTGAATAATAATATACGTGCACTGCTAACTGAATATTATTATACGTGCGCTGCTAACTGAATAATATTATACGTGCACTGCTAACTGAATAATATTATACGTGCACTGCTAACTGAATAATATTATACATGCACAGCTAACTGAATAATATTATATTTGCGCTGCTAACTGAATAATATTATACGTGCACTGCTAACTGAATAATATTATACGAATAATATTATACGTGCGCTGCTAACTGAATATTATTATACGTGCACTGCTAACTGAATAATAATATACGTGCACTGCTAACTGAATAATATTATACGTGCGCTGCTAACCTGTTATACAAGAAACAGCTAACTGAATTATATTATACGTGCGCTGCTAACTGAATAATATTATACGTGCGCTGCTAACTGAATAATATTATACGTGTGCTGCTAACTGAATAATATTATTTGTGCACTGCTAACTGAATAATATTATACGTGCGCTGCTAACTGAATAATATTATACGTGTGCTGCTAACTGAATAATATTATTTGTGCACTGCTAACTGAATAATATTATACCTGCGCTGCTAACTGAATAATATTATACGTGCGCTGCTAACTGAATAATATTATTTGTGCACTGCTAACTGAATAATATTATACGTGCGCTGCTAACTGAATAATATTATACGTGCGCTGCTAACTGAATAATATTATTCGTGCGCTGCTAACTGAATAATATTATACGTGTGCTGCTAACTGAATAATATTATACGTGCGCTGCTAACTGAATAATATTATACGTGCGCTGCTAACTGAATAATTATATACGTGCGCTGCTAACTGAATAATATTATACGTGCGCTGCTAACTGAATAATATTATACGTGCGCTGCTAACTGAATAATATTATTTGTGCACTGCTAACTGAATAATATTATACGTGCGCTGCTAACTGAATAATATTATACGTGTGCTGCTAACTGAATAATATTATACGTGTGCTGCTAACTGAATAATATTATTTGTGCACTGCTAACTGAATAATATTATACGTGCGCTGCTAACTGAATAATATTATACGTGCGCTGCTAACTGAATAATATTATTTGTGCACTGCTAACTGAATAATATTATACGTGCACTGCTAACTGAATAATATTATACGTGCGCTGCTAACTGAATATTATACGTGCGCTGCTAACTGAATAATATTATACGTGCGCTGCTAACCTGTTATACAAGAAACAGCTAACTGAATAATATTATACGTGCGCTGCTAACTGAATAATATTATAGTGCGCTGCTAACTGAATAATATTATACGTGCGCTGCTAACTGAATATTATTTGTGCACTGCTAACTGAATAATATTATACGTGCGCTGCTAACCTGTCATACAAGAAACAGCTAACTGAATAATATTATACATGCACTGCTAACTGAATAATATTATACGTGCACTGCTAACTGAATAATATTATACGTGCGCTGCTAACTGAATAATATTATACGTGCGCTGCTAACTGAATAATATTATACGTGCGCTGCTAACTGAATAATATTATACGTGCACTGCTAACTGAATAATATTATACGTGCGCTGCTAACTGAATAATATTATACGTGCGCTGCTAACCTGTTATACAAGAAACAGCTAACTGAATAATATTATACGTGCGCTGCTAACTGAATAATAATATACGTGCACTGCTAACTGAATAATAATATACGTGCACTGCTAACCTGTTATACAAGAAACAGCTAACTGAATAATATTATACGTGCGCTGCTAACTGAATAATAATATACGTGCACTGCTAACTGAATAATAATATACGTGCACTGCTAACCTGTTATACAAGAAACAGCTAACTGAATAATATTATACGTGCACAGCTAACTGAATAATATTATACGTGCACTGCTAACTGAATATTATTATACGTGCGCTGCTAACTGAATAATATTATACGTGCACTGCTAACTGAATAATATTATACGTGCACTGCTAACTGAATAATAATATATGTGCGCTGCTAACCTGTTATACAAGAAACATCTAACTGAATAATATTATACATGCACAGCTAACTGAATAATATTATATTTGCGCTGCTAACTGAATAATATTATACGTGCACTGCTAACTGAATAATATTATACGTGCGCTGCTAACTGAATATTATTATACGTGCACTGCTAACTGAATAATAATATACGCGCACTGCTAACTGAATAATATTATACGTGCGCTGCTAACCTGTTATACAAGAAACAGCTAACTGAATTATATTATACGTGCGCTGCTAACTGAATAATATTATACGTGCGCTGCTAACTGAATAATATTATTTGTGCACTGCTAACTGAATAATATTATACGTGCGCTGCTAACTGAATAATATTATTTGTGCACTGCTAACTGAATAATATTATACGTGCGCTGCTAACTGAATAATATTATACGTGCGCTGCTAACTGAATAATATTATTTGTGCACTGCTAACTGAATAATATTATACGTGCGCTGCTAACTGAATAATATTATACGTGCGCTGCTAACTGAATAATATTATTTGTGCACTGCTAACTGAATAATATTATACGTGCGCTGCTAACTGAATAATATTATATGTGCGCTGCTAACTGAATAATATTATACGTGCGCTGCTAACTGAATAATATTATACGTGCGCTGCTAACTGAATAATATTATACGTGCGCTGCTAACTGAATAATATTATACGTGCGCTGCTAACTGAATAATATTATACGTGCGCTGCTAACTGAATAATATTATTTGTGCACTGCTAACTGAATAATATTATACGTGCGCTGCTAACTGAATAATATTATACGTGTGCTGCTAACTGAATAATATTATTTGTGCACTGCTAACTGAATAATATTATACGTGCGCTGCTAACTGAATAATATTATACGTGCGCTGCTAACTGAATAATATTATTTGTGCGCTGCTAACTGAATAATATTATACGTGCGCTGCTAACTGAATAATATTATTTGTGCACTGCTAACTGAATATTATACGTGCGCTGCTAACTGAATAATATTATACGTGCACTGCTAACTGAATAATATTATAGTGCGCTGCTTACCTGTTATACAAGAAACAGCTAACTACGTGCGCTGCTAACTGAATAATATTATACGTGCGCTGCTAACTGAATAATATTATACGTGCGCTGCTAACTGAATAATATTATTTGTGCACTGCTAACTGAATATTATACGTGCGCTGCTAACTGAATAATATTATACGTGCGCTGCTAACTGAATAATATTATAGTGCGCTGCTAACTGAATAATATTATACAGCTAACTGAATTATTATTATACGTGCACTGCTAACCTGTTATACAAGAAACAGCTAACTGAATAATTTTATATGTGCACTGCTAACTGAATAATAATATACGTGCACTGCTAACTGAATAATAATATACGTGCACTGCTAACTGAATAATATTATACGTGCGCTGCTAACTGAATAATTATATACGAATAATATTATACGTGCGCTGCTAACTGAATAATATTATCCGTGCAATGCTAACTGAATAATATTATACGTGCGCTGCTAACTGAATAATATTATACGAATAATATTATACGTGCGCTGCTAACTGAATAATATTATACGTGTGCTGCTAACCTGTTATACAAGAAACAGCTAACTGAATAGTAATATACGTGCGCTGCTAACTGAATAATATTATACGTGCGCTGCTAACTGAATAATATTATTTGTGCACTGCTAACTGAATAATATTATACGTGTGCTGCTAACTGAATAATATTATACGTGCGCTGCTAACTGAATAATATTATACGTGCGCTGCTAACTGAATAATATTATTTGTGCACTGCTAACTGAATAATATTATAGTGCGCTGCTAACTGAATAATATTATACGTGCGCTGCTAACCTGTCATACAAGAAACAGCTAACTGAATAATATTATACATGCACTGCTAACTGAATAATATTATACGTGCGCTGCTAACTGAATAATATTATACGTGCGCTGCTAACTGAATAATATTATACGTGCGCTGCTAACTGAATAATATTATACGTGCGCTGCTCACTGAATAATATTATAGTGCGCTGCTAACTGAATAATATTATAGTGCGCTGCTAACTGAATAATATTATACAGCTAACTGAATTATTATTATACGTGCACTGCTAACTGAATAATTTTATATGTGCACTGCTAACTGAATAATATTATATTTGCGCTGCTAACTGAATAATATTATACGTGCGCTGCTAACTGAATAATTTTATATGTGCACTGCTAACTGAATAATATTATATGTGCACTGCTAACTGAATAATATTATACGTGCGCTGCTAACTGAATAATTATATACGAATAATATTATCCGTGCAATGCTAACTGAATAATATTATACGTGCGCTGCTAACTGAATAATATTATACGAATAATATTATACGTGCGCTGCTAACTGAATAATATTATACGTGTGCTGCTAACCTGTTATACAAGAAACAGCTAACTGAATAATATTATACGTGCGCTGCTAACTGAATAATAATATACGTGCGCTGCTAACTGAATAATATTATTTGTGCACTGCTAACTGAATAATATTATTTGTGCACTGCTAACTGAATAATATTATAGTGCGCTGCTAACTGAATAATATTATACGTGCGCTGCTAACTGAATAATATTATTTGTGCACTGCTAACTGAATAATATTATACGTGCGCTGCTAACCTGTCATACAAGAAACAGCTAACTGAATAATATTATACGTGCGCTGCTAACTGAATAATATTATACGTGCGCTGCTAACCTGTCATACAAGAAACAGCTAACTGAATAATATTATATGTGCACTGCTAACTGAATAATATTATACGTGCGCTGCTAACCTGTCATACAAGAAACAGCTAACTGAATATTATTATACATGCACTGCTAACTGAATAATATTATACGTGCGCTGCTAACTGAATAATATTATACTGCGCTGCTAACCTGTTATACAAGAAACAGCTAACTGAATAATATTATACGTGCGCTGCTAACTGAATAATAATATACGTGCACTGCTAACTGAATAATATTATATGTGCACTGCTAACCTGTTATACAAGAAACAGCTAACTGAATAATATTATACGTGCGCTGCTAACTGAATAATATTATACGTGCACAGCTAACTGAATAATATTATATGTGCACTGCTAACTGAATAATATTATACGTGCACTGCTAACTGAATAATATTATATGTGCACTGCTAACTGAATAATATTATATGTGCGCTGCTAACTGAATAATATACGTGCGCTGCTAACTGAATAATATTATACGTGCACTGCTAACTGAATAATATTATACGTGCACTGCTAACTGAATAATAATATACGTGATCGCTGCTAACCTGTTATACAAGAAACAGCTAACTGAATAATATTATACATGCACAGCTAACTGAAGTAATATTATACATGCACAGCTAACTGCAATAATATTATATTGCGCTGCCTAACTGAATAATATTATACGTGCACTGGCTAACTGAATAATAGTATACGAATAATATTATGACGTGCGCTGCTAACTGAAGTATTATTATACGTGCACTGCTAACTGAATAATAATACACGTGCACTGCTAACTGAATAATATTATACGTGCGCTTGCTAAACCTGTTATACAAGAAACAGCTACTTAATTATATTATACGTGCGCTGCTAACTGAATAATATTATACGTGCGCTGCTAACTGAATAATATTATACGTGTGCTGCTACTGAATAATATTATTTGTGCACATGCTAACTGAATAATATTATACGTGCACTGCTAACTGAATTATATTATACCTGCGCTGCGCAACTGAATAATATTATAGTGCGCTGCTAACTGAATAATATTATACGTGCACTGCTAACTGAATAATATTATACATGCACAGCTAACTGAATAATATTATATTTGCGCTGCTAACTGAATAATATTATACGTGCACTGCTAACTGAATAATATTATACGAATAATATTATACGTGCGCTGCTAACTGAATATTATTATACGTGCACTGCTAACTGAATAATATTATACGTGCACTGCTAACTGAATAATATTATACGTGCGCTGCTAACCTGTTATACAAGAAACAGCTAACTGAATTATATTATACGTGCGCTGCTAACTGAATAATATTATACGTGCGCTGCTAACTGAATAATATTATACGTGTGCTGCTAACTGAATAATATTATTTGTGCACTGCTAACTGAATAATATTATACGTGCGCTGCTAACTGAATAATATTATACGTGTGCTGCTAACTGAATAATATTATTTGTGCACTGCTAACTGAATAATATTATACCTGCGCTGCTAACTGAATAATATTATACGTGCGCTGCTAACTGAATAATATTATTTGTGCACTGCTAACTGAATAATATTATACGTGCGCTGCTAACTGAATAATATTATACGTGCGCTGCTAACTGAATAATATTATTCGTGCGCTGCTAACTGAATAATATTATACGTGCTCTGCTAACTGAATAATATTATACGTGCGCTGCTAACTGAATAATATTATACGTGCGCTGCTAACTGAATAATTATATACGTGCGCTGCTAACTGAATAATATTATACGTGCGCTGCTAACTGAATAATATTATACGTGCGCTGCTAACTGAATAATATTATTTGTGCACTGCTAACTGAATAATATTATACGTGCGCTGCTAACTGAATAATATTATACGTGTGCTGCTAACTGAATAATATTATACGTGCTCTGCTAACTGAATAATATTATTTGTGCACTGCTAACTGAATAATATTATACGTGCGCTGCTAACTGAATAATATTATACGTGCGCTGCTAACTGAATAATATTATTTGTGCACTGCTAACTGAATAATATTATACGTGCACTGCTAACTGAATAATATTATACGTGCGCTGCTAACTGAATATTATACGTGCGCTGCTAACTGAATAATATTATACGTGCGCTGCTAACCTGTTATACAAGAAACAGCTAACTGAATAATATTATACGTGCGCTGCTAACTGAATAATATTATAGTGCGCTGCTAACTGAATAATATTATACGTGCGCTGCTAACTGAATAATATTATATGTGCACTGCTAACTGAATAATATTATACGTGCGCTGCTAACCTGTCATACAAGAAACAGCTAACTGAATAATATTATACGTGCACTGCTAACTGAATAATATTATACGTGCACTGCTAACTGAATAATATTATACGTGCGCTGCTAACTGAATAATATTATACGTGCGCTGCTAACTGAATAATATTATACGTGCGCTGCTAACTGAATAATATTATACGTGCACTGCTAACTGAATAATATTATACGTGCGCTGCTAACTGAATAATATTATACGTGCGCTGCTAACCTGTTATACAAGAAACAGCTAACTGAATAATATTATACGTGCGCTGCTAACTGAATAATAATATACGTGCACTGCTAACTGAATAATAATATACGTGCACTGCTAACCTGTTATACAAGAAACAGCTAACTGAATAATATTATACGTGCGCTGCTAACTGAATAATAATATACGTGCACTGCTAACTGAATAATAATATACGTGCACTGCTAACCTGTTATACAAGAAACAGCTAACTGAATAATATTATACGTGCACAGCTAACTGAATAATATTATACGTGCACTGCTAACTGAATATTATTATACGTGCGCTGCTAACTGAATAATATTATACGTGCACTGCTAACTGAATAATATTATACGTGCACTGCTAACTGAATAATAATATATGTGCGCTGCTAACCTGTTATACAAGAAACATCTAACTGAATAATATTATACATGCACAGCTAACTGAATAATATTATATTTGCGCTGCTAACTGAATAATATTATACGTGCACTGCTAACTGAATAATATTATACGTGCGCTGCTAACTGAATATTATTATACGTGCACTGCTAACTGAATAATAATATACGCGCACTGCTAACTGAATAATATTATACGTGCGCTGCTAACCTGTTATACAAGAAACAGCTAACTGAATTATATTATACGTGCGCTGCTAACTGAATAATATTATACGTGCGCTGCTAACTGAATAATATTATTTGTGCACTGCTAACTGAATAATATTATACGTGCGCTGCTAACTGAATAATATTATTTGTGCACTGCTAACTGAATAATATTATACGTGCGCTGCTAACTGAATAATATTATACGTGCGCTGCTAACTGAATAATATTATTTGTGCACTGCTAACTGAATAATATTATACGTGCGCTGCTAACTGAATAATATTATACGTGCGCTGCTAACTGAATAATATTATTTGTGCACTGCTAACTGAATAATATTATACGTGCGCTGCTAACTGAATAATATTATATGTGCGCTGCTAACTGAATAATATTATACGTGCGCTGCTAACTGAATAATATTATACGTGCGCTGCTAACTGAATAATATTATACGTGCGCTGCTAACTGAATAATATTATACGTGCGCTGCTAACTGAATAATATTATCCGTGCGCTGCTAACTGAATAATATTATTTGTGCACTGCTAACTGAATAATATTATACGTGCGCTGCTAACTGAATAATATTATACGTGTGCTGCTAACTGAATAATATTATTTGTGCACTGCTAACTGAATAATATTATACGTGCGCTGCTAACTGAATAATATTATACGTGCGCTGCTAACTGAATAATATTATTTGTGCGCTGCTAACTGAATAATATTATACGTGCGCTGCTAACTGAATAATATTATTTGTGCACTGCTAACTGAATATTATACGTGCGCTGCTAACTGAATAATATTATACGTGCACTGCTAACTGAATAATATTATAGTGCGCTGCTTACCTGTTATACAAGAAACAGCTAACTACGTGCGCTGCTAACTGAATAATATTATTTGTGCGCTGCTAACTGAATAATATTATACGTGCGCTGCTAACTGAATAATATTATTTGTGCACTGCTAACTGAATATTATACGTGCGCTGCTAACTGAATAATATTATACGTGCGCTGCTAACTGAATAATATTATAGTGCGCTGCTAACTGAATAATATTATACAGCTAACTGAATTATTATTATACGTGCACTGCTAACCTGTTATACA
Organism: Bombina bombina; assembly: GCF_027579735.1. NCBI lineage: Eukaryota > Metazoa > Chordata > Amphibia > Anura > Bombinatoridae > Bombina > Bombina bombina. The sequence goes on from NC_069499.1 coordinate 1,599,171,453, forward strand.
AGAAACAGCTAACTGAATAATTTTATATGTGCACTGCTAACTGAATAATAATATACGTGCACTGCTAACTGAATAATAATATACGTGCACTGCTAACTGAATAATATTATACGTGCGCTGCTAACTGAATAATTATATACGAATAATATTATACGTGCGCTGCTAACTGAATAATATTATCCGTGCAATGCTAACTGAATAATATTATACGTGCGCTGCTAACTGAATAATATTATACGAATAATATTATACGTGCGCTGCTAACTGAATAATATTATACGTGTGCTGCTAACCTGTTATACAAGAAACAGCTAACTGAATAGTAATATACGTGCGCTGCTAACTGAATAATATTATACGTGCGCTGCTAACTGAATAATATTATTTGTGCACTGCTAACTGAATAATATTATACGTGTGCTGCTAACTGAATAATATTATACGTGCGCTGCTAACTGAATAATATTATACGTGCGCTGCTAACTGAATAATATTATTTGTGCACTGCTAACTGAATAATATTATAGTGCGCTGCTAACTGAATAATATTATACGTGCGCTGCTAACCTGTCATACAAGAAACAGCTAACTGAATAATATTATACATGCACTGCTAACTGAATAATATTATACGTGCGCTGCTAACTGAATAATATTATACGTGCGCTGCTAACTGAATAATATTATACGTGCGCTGCTAACTGAATAATATTATACGTGCGCTGCTCACTGAATAATATTATAGTGCGCTGCTAACTGAATAATATTATAGTGCGCTGCTAACTGAATAATATTATACAGCTAACTGAATTATTATTATACGTGCACTGCTAACTGAATAATTTTATATGTGCACTGCTAACTGAATAATATTATATTTGCGCTGCTAACTGAATAATATTATACGTGCGCTGCTAACTGAATAATATTATATGTGCACTGCTAACTGAATAATATTATATGTGCACTGCTAACTGAATAATATTATACGTGCGCTGCTAACTGAATAATTATATACGAATAATATTATCCGTGCAATGCTAACTGAATAATATTATACGTGCGCTGCTAACTGAATAATATTATACGAATAATATTATACGTGCGCTGCTAACTGAATAATATTATACGTGTGCTGCTAACCTGTTATACAAGAAACAGCTAACTGAATAATATTATACGTGCGCTGCTAACTGAATAATAATATACGTGCGCTGCTAACTGAATAATATTATTTGTGCACTGCTAACTGAATAATATTATTTGTGCACTGCTAACTGAATAATATTATAGTGCGCTGCTAACTGAATAATATTATACGTGCGCTGCTAACTGAATAATATTATATGTGCACTGCTAACTGAATAATATTATACGTGCGCTGCTAACCTGTCATACAAGAAACAGCTAACTGAATAATATTATACGTGCGCTGCTAACTGAATAATATTATACGTGCGCTGCTAACCTGTCATACAAGAAACAGCTAACTGAATAATATTATTTGTGCACTGCTAACTGAATAATATTATACGTGCGCTGCTAACCTGTCATACAAGAAACAGCTAACTGAATATTATTATACATGCACTGCTAACTGAATAATATTATACGTGCGCTGCTAACTGAATAATATTATACTGCGCTGCTAACCTGTTATACAAGAAACAGCTAACTGAATAATATTATACGTGCGCTGCTAACTGAATAATAATATACGTGCACTGCTAACTGAATAATATTATATGTGCACTGCTAACCTGTTATACAAGAAACAGCTAACTGAATAATATTATACGTGCGCTGCTAACTGAATAATATTATACGTGCACAGCTAACTGAATAATATTATATGTGCGCTGCTAACTGAATAATATTATACGTGCACAGCTAACTGAATAATATTATATTTGCGCTGCTAACTGAATAATATTATACGTGCGCTGCTAACTGAATAATATACGTGCGCTGCTAACTGAATAATATTATACGTGCACTGCTAACTGAATAATATTATACGTGCACTGCTAACTGAATAATAATATATGTGCGCTGCTAACCTGTTATACAAGAAACATCTAACTGAATAATATTATACATGCACAGCTAACTGAATAATATTATATTTGCGCTGCTAACTGAATAATATTATACGTGCACTGCTAACTGAATAATATTATACGAATAATATTATACGTGCGCTGCTAACTGAATATTATTATACGTGCACTGCTAACTGAATAATAATATACGTGCACTGCTAACTGAATAATATTATACGTGCGCTGCTAACCTGTCATTCAAGAAATAGCTAACTGAATAATATTATACGTGCGCTGCTTACTGAATAATATTATACTGTACTGCTAACTGAATAATATTATATGTGCACTGCTAACTGAATAATATTATACGTGCACTGCTAACTGAATAATATTATATGTGCACTGCTAACCTGTTATACAAGAAACAGCTAACTGAATAATAATATACGTGCGCTGCTAACTGAATAATATTATTTGTGCGCTGCTAACTGAATAATATTATACGTGCGCTGCTTACCTGTTATACAAGAAACAGCTAACTGAATAATAATATACATGCGCTGCTAACTGAATAATATTATTTGTGCACTGCTAACTGAATAATATTATACGTGCGCTGCTAACTGGATAATATTATACGTGCGCTGCTAACTGAATAATATTATTTGTGCGCTGCTAACTGAATATTATACGTGCGCTGCTAACTGAATAATATTATATGTGCGCTGCTAACTGAATAATATTATACGTGCGCTGCTAACTGAATAATATTATTTGTGCGCTGCTAACTGAATATTATACGTGCGCTGCTAACTGAATAATATTATATGTGCGCTGCTAACTGAATAATATTATACGTGCGCTGCTAACTGAATAATAATATACGTGCGCTGCTAACTGAATAATATTATTTGTGCACTGCTAACTGAATAATATTATACGTGCGCTGCTTACCTGTTATACAAGAAACAGCTAATTGAATAATATTATACGTGCACTGCTAACTGAATAATTTTATACGTGCACTGCTAACTGAATAATATTATACGTGCGCTGCTAACTGAATAATATTATACGTGCGCTGCTAACTGAATAATATTATACGTGCGCTGCTAACTGAATAATATTATACGTGCACTGCTAACTGAATAATTTTATACGTGCACTGCTAACTGAATAATATTATACGTGCGCTGCTAACTGGACAAGAAGAAAGCTGTGGGCGGAGCTTGGCAGACATTTTTGGCTGCTAACAAAGATTGATTATTTAAGGTCTCATGTATTTCTTATAAACTTATAGATGTGGAACCCGTTGCAAGATGCTTGCCTGGTATGTAACAATAAGTCATAATAAATAAGTATTGGGTCCAGACTGTCCCTTTTTTAAAGCTTTTTTCTTCTACAAGATACGACGAGTCCACGGATTCATCCTTGTGGGATATTATCCTCCTACTAACAGGAAGTGGCAAAGAGCACCACAGCAGAACTGTCTATTTAGCTCCTCCCTTGACTCCACCCCCAGTCTTTGTCTATGCTAGTAATAGGAAGGGTAAAGTGATAGTGGTGATAAAATGATAGTTTTAATTCCTTCAATCAAGATGTTTTTTATTTTAAATAGTACCGGTGACTACTATTTTTCTCAGGGAGGATATGGCAGAAGGTTTCCCCCTAGAAATTGATGATTTTAGCAGCAGTTACTAAGATCAATTATGGTTCCCACAGATCTGAAGGTAATATGAGAAAAATTCTTCAGTGTGGAGGACGGTCTCATGCAGCAAGCCGCATTTGAGGTATGTGAACTGGCGGATTGGGTTCCTTATAATGGGAACAGGGTAAGCAGTATTCCTGTAATCAATAAGGGTGTTACTGTTTCTCCTGGGTGTTTTCTGTTTTCTGACATATGCAGCTCAAGTAGATACGCAGCATGGAATACAGACACCTGGGGCATTTTTACTATTTATCATAGAGGATAAGTTGTTTTTTATTGCTGAGAAAAGAAGGACTTATATTGTTTGGTGTATTTATTTATTGGGGACCACATGGCTGTTTATAACCGCTTCCCATGCGTTTAAATTATTAGTGTGACATCCATTGTGGGCGGGGCCTTTTTTCGCGCCTCAGACACGCAGTTTACTCTGGGAACAGCAGACATTAGCTCTGGTTGGGCCCTATCTGTGTTTTACATTATCCGGATTGGTGTCGATTCATTTGACAGTTCTCTGGGGGCAGGTCGGCAGGTAGGCAGGGGTCGTTATTTAGCAAATTGTTTTTTTTTGCTTTAATGTTCCTGTAGAGGGTAATTTCTGCTCTTACATGTGGGATGCAATAATTTTTGGCAACTCTGTATAGACATACATAGTTTTTGAGCATTTATAAGCGTTTTTAAGTGTGTGTAGAAAAAGATTGTGCGCTTTTATTTCTTAAAGGCGCAGTACCCGTTTTTTACAAAATTATTTTTTTCAATAAATAAAGTGTTTACCAACTGTTGTGGTTATTACTACTTTGTTTAACATTTCTGACATTGAAGAAACTCATTGCTCTATGTGTTTAGAAGCCATTGTGGAACCCCCACTTACATTGTGTACCTCTTGTACTAATAGAGCCTTACACTGTAAAGAACATATTTTAGGAAATGAAAGTGTGTCTAAGGATGATTCTCAGTCTGAAGAGAAGCAGGTTATGCCATCCAATTCTCCCCAAGTGTCACAACCTTTAACACCCACACAAATGACACCTAGTACCTCTAGTGCATCTAATTCTTTTACTCTGCAAGATATTGCTGCAGTTATGTCAACTACCCTCACTGAGGTATTATCTAAACTGCCAGTTTTGCAAGGTAAACCCAGTAGGCCAGGTATTAATGTAAATACTGAACCCCCTGCTGCTTTATTAGCCATTTCCGATGTACCCTCACAGTGCTCTGAATTGGGGGTCAGGGAATTATTGTCTGAGGGAGAACTTTCAGAATCAGGGAATCTGTTACCTCAGACAGATTCGGACTTAGCGTCCTTTAAATTTAAACTTGAACACCTTCGCCTGTTGCTCAAGGAGGTCCTAGCGACTCTGGATGATTGTGAACCTATTACAATTCCTCCAGAAAAATTGTGTAAGATGGATAAATATCTAGAAGTACCTACTTACACTGATGTTTTTCCGGTTCCCAAAAGAATTTCGGAAATTGTTAAAAAGGAATGGGATAGACCAGGGATACCGTTCTCTCCCCCTCCTAATTTTCAGAAAATGTTTCCTATATCAGACACCATCAGGGACTCTTGGCAAACGGTCCCTAAGGTGGAAGGAGCAATATCTACTCTAGCTAAGCGTACAACTATACCTATTGAGGACAGTTGTTCTTTCAAAGACCCTATGGATAAAAAATTAGAGGGTCTTCTAAAGAAATTATTTATTCACCAGGGTTTCTTGTTACAGCCTACTGCCTGCATTGTTCCAGTAACTACGGCGGCGGCTTTCTGTTTTGACGCCCTTGAGGCGTCTCTGAAGGTAGAGACGCCCTTAGAGGACATTTTGGACAGAATTGGAGCTCTCAAGCTAGCTAATTCCTTTATCTCAGATGCTGCTTTTCAGATTGCTAAATTAGCGGCGAAAAATGCAGGCTTTGCCACTTTGGCGTGCAGAGCGCTATGGTTAAAATCGTGGTCTGCTGATATATCATCAAAATCTAAACTTTTAGCTATTCCGTTCAAGGGTAAGTCTCTATTCGGCCCTGAATTGAAGGAAATCATTTCCGACATTACTGGAGGTAAAGGTCACGCCCTACCTCAAGGCAAACCTCTTAAGATGAGGGGTAAACAAAATAATTTTCGTTCCTTTCGAAATTTCAAAGGAGTACCCTCTGCTTCCCCTTCCTCCACTAAACAGGAAGGGAATTTTGCTCAATCCAAGTCTGTCTGGAGACCTAACCAGGCCTGGAATAAGGGAAAACAAGCCAAGAAGCCCGCTGCTGCTACCAAGACAGCATGAAGGGGCAGCCCCCGATCCGGGACCGGATCTAGTAGGGGGCAGACTTTCTCTCTTTGCTCAGGCTTGGGCAAGGGATGTTCAGGATCCCTGGGCATTGGAAATTGTGACCCAGGGGTATCAGTTGGAATTCAAGGAATTTCTCCCAAGGGGGAGATTTCATCTTTCACGTTTGTCTGTAGACCAGACAATAAGAGAGGCATTCTTACACTGTGTAAAAGACCTCTATACCATGGGAGTAATTTGTCCAGTTCCAAAGCTGGAACAGGGACAGGGGTTTTATTCAAACCTTTTCGTGGTTCCCAAAAAAGAGGGAACTTTCAGACCCATTTTAGATCTAAAATGTCTAAACAAATTTTTCAGAGTCCCATCGTTCAAGATGGAGACTATACGAACAATCTTACCAATGATCCAGGAGGGTCAATACATGACCACCGTGGACCTAAAGGATGCATATCTTCACATTCCTATCCACAAGGATCATCATCACTTTCTAAGGTTTGCCTTTTTGGACAAGCATTATCAGTTTGTGGCCCTTCCCTTCGGGTTGGCCACAGCTCCCAGAATCTTCACAAAGGTGCTAGGGTCCCTTCTAGCGGTTCTCAGGCCACGGGGCATAGCAGTGGCGCCCTATCTGGACGATATCTTGATTCAGGCGTCAACTTATCATCTGACCAAATTTCACACGGACATTGTGTTGTCTTTCCTAAGAACTCACGGTTGGAAAGTGAATGTAGAAAAGAGTTCACTTGTTCCACAAACAAGAGTTCCATTCTTGGGAACTCTGATAGACTCGGTAGACATGAAAATATTTCTGACGGAGGTCAGAAAATCAAAGATTCTAAATACTTGCCGAGCTCTTCAGTCCATTCCTCGGCCATCAGTGGCTCACTGTATGGAGGTCATTGGATTAATGGTAGCAGCAATGGACATCGTCCCGTTTGCTCGCTTTCATCTCAGGCCACTGCAGCTGTGCATGCTCAGGCAGTGGAATGGGGATTATGCAAATTTGTCTCCTCAGATAAATCTGGATCAAGAAACCAGAGACTCTCTTCTTTGGTGGTTATCACAGGATCATCTGTCCCAGGGAATGTGCTTCCGCAGGCCATCATGGGTTATAGTGACAATGGACGCCAGCCTCTTGGGCTGGGGTGCAGTCTGGAATTCCCTGAAGGCTCAGGGTTCTTGGACTCCGAGGGAGTCTCAATTACCAATCAATATTCTGGAACTGAGAGCAATATTCAACGCTCTTCAGGCGTAGCCTCAGTTGGATCTGGCCAAATTCATAAGATTACAGTCGAACAACATCACGACTGTGGCATATATCAATCATCAGGGGGGAACAAGGAGTTCTCTAGCGATGATAGAGGTATCAAGGATAATCCGATGGGCGGAGACTCACTCTTGCCATCTATCAGCAATCTATATCCCAGGAGTAGAGAACTGGGAAGCGGATTTTCTAAGTCGTCATACTTTTCAGTGGGAACTCCATCTGGAGGTGTTTGCATCATTGATTCAACAATGGGGCATACCGGAATTGGATCTAATGGCATCTCGACAGAATGCCAAGCTTCCACGTTACGGGTCCAGGTCAAGGGATCCCCAGGCTGTACTGATAGATGCTCTAGCAGTACCTTGGTCATTCAACCTGGCTTATGTGTTTCCACCATTTCCTATCCTGCCTCGTGTGATTGCAAGAATCAAACAGGAGAGAGCTTCAGTAATTCTAATAGCACCTGCGTTGCCACGCAGGACTTGGTATGCAGATCTAGTGGACATGTCGTCTCTACCTCCGTGGAAACTACCATTGAGGCAGGACCTTCTCATTCAAGGTCCGTTCCAACATCTAAATCTAAATTCTCTGCAGCTGACTGCCTGGAGATTGAACGCTTGATTTTATCTAAGCGGGGATTCTCCGAGTCGGTCATTAATACTTTGATTCAGGCTTGCAAGCCTGTCACGAGAAAAATTTACCATAGGATATGGCGTAAATATCTTTATTGGTGAGAATCCAAGGGCTACTCGTGGAGTAGAGTTAGGATTCCTAGCATTTTGTCCTTTCTCCAAGAAGGATTGGAGAAGGGATTATCAGCTAGTTCCTTAAAGGGACAAATTTCTGCTTTGTCAATTTTACTACACAAGCGTCTGGCGGATGTCCCAGACGTTCAGTCTTTTTGTCAGGCTTTAATTAGAATCAAGCCTGTGTTTAAACCTATTGCTCCACCATGGAGTTTGAATTTAGTTCTTAATGTTCTTCAAGGGGTTCCGTTTGAACCCATGCATTCCATAGATATTAAGCTGTTATCTTGGAAAGTTTTGTTTGTAGTTGCTATCTCTTCTGCTCGAAGAGTTTCTGAGCTTTCTGCGTTACAATCTGATTCACCTTATCTTATATTCCATTCTGATAAGGTGGTTTTGCGTACTAAACCTGGATTCCTTCCTAAGGTTGTTTCAAATAAGAAAATTAATTAGGAAATTGTTGTTCCTTCCTTGTGTCCTAATCCTCCTTCTAAGAAGGAGCGTCTGTTACATAATATGGACGTGGTTCGTGCATTGAAGTTTTACTTTCAAGCGACCAAAGATTTCCGTCAAACATCGTCTCTATTCATTGTTTATTCTGGAAAACGTAGGGGTCAAAAAGCTACGGCTACCTCTCTCTCTCTTTTTGGCATCATCCGCCTGGCATACGAGACTGCTGGACAGCAGCCTCCTGAAAAAATTATGGCTCATTCTACTAGAGCGGTGGCTTCCACATGGGCTTTTAAAAATGATGCTTCTGTTGAACAGATTTGTAAGATTGCGACTTGGTCGTCCCTTCATACTTTTTCCAAATTTTACAAATTTGATACTTTTGCTTCTTCTGAGGCTATTTTTGGGAGAAAGCTTCTTCAAGCAGTGGTGCCTTCTGTTTAACCATCTGTCTTGTCCCTCTCTTCATCCGTGTCCTGTAGCTTTGGTATTGTATCTCACAAGTATGGATGAATCCGTGGACTCGTCGTATCTTGTAGAAGAAAAGGAAATTTATGCTTACCTGATAAATTGATTTCTTCTACGATACGATGAGTCCACGGCCCGCCCTGTCATTTTAAGACAGTATTTATTTTATTTAAAAAATAAAATAAAAAAAATCTTCAGTCACCTCTGCACCTTTTTTTAGCTTTTCCTTTCTCTTCCTATACCTTCGGTCGAATGACTGGGGGGTGGAGTCAAGGGAGGAGCTATATAGACAGGTCTGCTGTGGTGCTCTTTGCCACTTCCTGTTAGTAGGAGGATAATATCCCACAAGTAAGGATGAATCTGTGGACTCGTATCGTAGAATAAATCAATTTATTAGGTAAGCATAAATTTCCTTTTTTTTCCCCAATAAGCAATATGTTTATTATTATTATTATTATTATTATTATTATTATTATTATTAAGAATGCCTGGGATAAGCATAAGGCTATTCTACATACTAACTAATGCCTGGGATAAGCATAAGGCTATCCTACATACTATCTAATGCCTGGGATAAGCATAAGCCTATCCTACATACTAACTAATGCCTGGGATAAGCACAAGGCTATTCTACATATTAACTAATGCCTGGGATAAGCATAAGCCTATCCTACATACTAACTAATGCCTGGGATAAGCACAAGGCTATTCTACATACTAACTAATGCCTGGGATAAGCATAAGGCTATTCTACATACTATGTAATGCCTGGGATAAGCATAAGGCTATTCTACATACTAATTAATGCCTGAGATAAGAATAGGGCTATCCTACATACTAATTAATGCCTGGGATAAACATAAGGCTATCCTACATACTAATTACTGCCTGGGATAAGCATAAGGCTATCCTACATGCTACTTAATGCCTGGGATAAGCATAAGGCTATTCTACATACTAACTAATGCCTGGGATAAGCATAAGGCTATCCTACATACTATCTAATGCCTGGGATAAGCATAAGGCTATCATACATACTAACTAATGCCTGGGATAAGCATAAGGCTATCCTACATACTAACTAATGCCTGGGATAAGCATAAGGCTATCCTACATACTTATTAATGCCTGGGATAAGCATAAGGCTATCCTACATGCTAATTAATGCCTGGGATAAGCATAAGGCTATTCTACATACTAACTAATGCCTGGGATAAGCATAAGGCTATCCTACATACTATCTAATGCCTGGGATAAGCATAAGGCTATTCTACATACTAACTAATGCCTGGGATAAGCATAAGGCTATTCTACATACTATCTAATGCCTGGGATAAGCATAAGGCTATTCTACATACTAATTAATGCCTGAGATAAGAATAGGGCTATCCTACATACTAATTAATGCCTGGGATAAACATAAGGCTATCCTACATACTAATTACTGCCTGGGATAAGCATAAGGCTATCCTACATACTAACTAATGCCTAGGATAAGCATAAGGCTATTCTACATACTATCTAATGCCTGGGATAAGCATAAGGCTATCCTACATACTAACTAATGCCTGGGATAAGCACAAGGCTATTCTACATACTATCTAATGTCTGGGATAAGCATAAGGCTATCCTACATACTAACTAATGCCTGGGATAAGCATAAGGCTATCCTACATACTATCTAATGCCTGGGATAAGCATAAGGCTATCCTACATACTAACTAATGCCTGGGATAAGCATAAGGCTATCCTACATACTATCTAATGCCTGGGATAAGCATAAGCCTATCCTACATACTAACTAATGCCTGGGATAAGCACAAGGCTATTCTACATACTATATAATGCCTGGGATAAGCATAAGGCTATCCTACATACTATCTAATGCCTGGGATAAGCATAAGGCTATCCTACATACTAACTAATGCCTGGGATAAGCATAAGCCTATCCTACATACTAACTAATGCCTGGGATAAGCACAAGGCTATTCTACATACTATCTAATGCCTGGGATAAGCATAAGGCTATCCTACATACTATCTAATGCCTGGGATCAGCATAAGGCTATCCTACATACTATCTAATGCCTGGGATAAGCATAAGGCTATTCTACATACTATCTAATGCCTGGGATAAGCATAAGGCTATACTACGTACTAACTAATGCCTGGGATAAGCATAAGGCTATCCTACGTACTAATTAATGCCTGGGATAAGCATAAGGCTATCCTACATAATAACTAATGCCTGGGATAAGCATAAGACTATCCTACGTACTAACTAATGCCTGGGATAAGCATAAGGCTATCCTACGTACTAACTAATGCCTGGGATAAGCATAAGGCTATCCTTCGTACTAACTAATGCCTGGGATAAGTATAAGTTTATACTACATACTAACTAATGCCTGGGATAAGCATACGACTATCCTACGTACTAACTAATTCCTGGGATAAGCATAAGGCTATCCTACGTACTAATTAATGCCTGGGATAAGCATAAGGCTATCCTTCATACTAACTAATGCCTGGGATAAGCATAAGGCTATCCTACGTACTAAATAAGTTTATACTGATTTGAAGTTTATACAGATTTGTTGGTCCTATGGTTCTTATATGTTGTCAAAATCTGTTTCTTTCCTAAGATATGGTGAGTCCACAGCATTATCATCATTTACTGTTGGGAATATCACTCCTGGCCAGCAGGAGGAGGCAAAGAGCACCACAGCAAAGCTGTTAAGTATCACTTCCCTTTCCACAACCCCCAGTCATTCTCTTTGCCTGCTGTGCAAGGAGGAGGTGAAGTTTTTTGGTGTCTGATATTTTTCTTCAATCAAATTTTTTTATTTTGAAAGCCAGAGTAGGTTTGCTCTTATCTTTCCTATCAAGAGTGGGTCTAGCTGTACTCCACGTTAGTCTCTTCAGTAGGGCAGTGGTGGCTTTCAAGCAGTTAGGAACGTGTGGGGTGGGACTCACTGCGTTTCCTAGCACTTTGCTTCCCATGTATGGAAAACCAGAGTAGGCTTATTCTGTCTTTTCTTCTTCCACAGGCCCCTGTGAGGAGTGGCTTTCTCTCATGCCGGGTGAGTTGTCCTCTTGCCCGACGGCTAGAAGTGCAGGTAAGTGCCATTTTTTTTCTCCTTGAAAACACTGAAGGCACTGGGATCTAATGATCTGCATAAGATAAAGGGACTAAGTCCTGTGTTCAGGACCTTTATGGCAGGTAGCAGGCACTACTATCTGTGACAGAATGGTGGCTCAATTTTAATCTGAAAGATGTATGTTCAGTGTTTGGTACAACATTTTATTCATTCCTCCAGGTGGGTGGAATTTGCTCCTTATTTTTGTTTATTATTCTCCGGTGCTACTACTTGGAGAGAGGCAAGGTCTCCTGCAGTTTTTGGTGTGGTAAAAAGTTTTTTCGCCATTACGGTTTCTAGGACCACCTCCGATCCTAATTTTAAGGCGGATCCTTTGCTGAGAGTGGAAATTACTACAGATACGCGCGCTTTCACTTTGAGACGCTGTGTTCAATCAGTCACGTGACTTCCTCATATCGGAGAGTCATTAGGAGTCCGGATCAGTCGCAGGAGCTGAATCGCTTGTCTTTTTCATTCCGGGGTGCAGGGGGAAGGTAGGAGCCTCAGCTATACAGCTAAGGTGTAGAGGTGCTGTATAAAGGTAGTTTTCAAATGTTTTGCCCGGTCTGTCACCCTCTTTTCTGTCTCCCTGTCAGGGAGTATAAAGTATAACATAGCCTAAGGTATTTTGGTTTCATATACTCTGGTAAGGACACTGGTTAATACACAGTCTTACAGAGACAGGTGTTTTTTTTTTTTTTGTTTTTTTATAAAATCATTTTATTTTATTTTTTTCTCCCAAAATGGATCTAGAGTCTATACCTTCTGCAGAATGCAAGCTTTGTCTATATAACCAGGTAGAACCTCCCTTGTCTTTTTGTTCCTCATGTATTGAGAGGACATTTTAATGTACAAAGATAAGATTTTTTTTTTTCTTCTGAACCACCATTCTCTCAGGATGATGCTGTTCAAGCTATGCCACAGCTTTCTCCTCAGACGTCCCAAGCCGAAACAGCGTCACAGGCAGTGCCCTGCAGTTCCTTTCAATCTCCTGGAGGAGTGTTTTTGCAAGCAGAAATTGTTGCACAGGTATCTTCTGTGGCATTAGCTGCTATTCCCATGCTAGAGGAAGATGCAAGAGGAAATTTAGAGAATCTGATTGTAAGGTTTCTGATTCAATTCCGACTAACCAAGTTGCTCTTTCTCATCAGTCTGATGAGGAAGTTATGTTGGTAGCCTCTGAGGGTGAAATCTCAGATTCAGACAGTGTAAGCCCTTCATCTGATGCTGAAGTTGTATCCTTCAGGTTTAAGCTTGAACACCTCCGTGTTTTGTTAAAGGAGGTTTTGGCTATGCTGGACGACTCTGATAATTCTATCGTTGTCAACCCTAAGAAATCAAGTAAACTTAATAAGTACTTTGATGTTCCTTCCGCTGTGGAGGTGTTTCCTGTACCTGACCGTGCTACGGACATTATTGCACGGGAATGGGAGAGGCCTGGGATTCCTTTTTTCCCGTTGCCGGTGTTTAAAAAGATGTTCCCAGTAGCTGACTCCATTAAGGAGTCGTCGCAGACGGTGCCAAAAGTGGAAGGGGCAATTTCTACTTTGGCTAAGAGAACTACAATTCCTATTGAGGATAGCTGTTCTTTTAAGGGCCCTATGGACAAAAAATTAGAGGCATTTTTGAAAAAGATGTATGTTCATCAGGGTTTACAATTGCAACCAGCAGTGTGTATTGCCACTGTGACAATTGCGGCAGCCTATTGTTTCAATGCTTTGTTTGAGTCTCTTCAAGCAGAGGCCCCCTTGGAGGAGATCCAGGACAGGATTAAGGCGCTTAAGTTAGCCAATTCCTTTATTACTGATGCCTCTTTACAGGTCATCAAGTTGGGAGCCAAAATTTCTGGTTTCACTGTACTATCCCGCAGGGCCTTATGGTTAGAATCTTGGTCAGCGGATGTTTCATCTAAATCCAAGCTTTTGGCTATCCCTTACAAGGGTAAAACCTTGTTTGGTCCTGGTCTGGCAGAAATCATGTCCAATATCACGGGTGGTAAAGGGTCTTTTCTGCCGCAAGATAAGAAGAATAGACAGAAAGGACGTCAGAGTAATTTTCGTTCCTTTTGTGACTTCAGAGGTAAGCCTTCCCCTTCCTCTGCCAAGCAGGAGCAGTCCAAGCCTTCTTGGAAACCCAATCAGTCTTGGAACAAGGGGAAGCACTCGAAGAAACCTTCAGCTGATTCCAAATTAGCATGAAGGGTTTGCCCCCGATCCGGGATCGGATCAAGTGGGGGCAGACTTTCTCTGTTCTCTCTGGTATGGATACAGATGTTCCAGATCCTTGGGCTGTGGACATAATATCCCAGGGTTACAAGTTAGAGTTCAAGACTTTTCCTCCTAGGGGGAGGGTTCCATCTCTCAAGATTATCTGTAAACCAGATAAAAAGAGGCGTTCTTAAAATGTGTACAGGACCTGTATGACCTGGGAGTGATAGTTCCAGTTCTGGAGCAGGGTCTGGGATTCTACTCCAATCTGTTTGTGGTTCCCAAGAAAGAGGGAACTTTTCAACCAATTCTAGATTTGAAGTGTCTAAACAAGTTTCTCAGAGTACCGTCCTTCAAGATGGAAACTATACGTTCCATTCTCCCCTTGGTCCAAGTTCGTCAGTTCATGATGACCATAGACCTGAAGGATGCATACCATCATGTTCCCATTCACAGAGATCATCACAAATTTCTGAGATTTGCCTTTCTGGACAATCACTTTGTTTGTAGCTCTTCCGTTTGGCCCTGCCACGGCTCCCAGAATTTTCTCAAAGGCCCTGGGGGCTCTTTTGGCAGTGATCAGGTCTCAGAGAATTGCAGTGGCACCCTATCTGGACGACATTCTGGTTCAGGCGCCATCTTTACAACAAGCAAACTCTCATACGGAGATCTTGTTGGCTTTTCTACATTCCCACAGATGGAAAGTAAATCTGGGAAAGAGCTCCCTTGTTCCAGCTACAAGGGTAGTTTTCCTAGGGACCATAAAAGGTCAGAAAAGACAAGATTCTTGCCTCTCTATAGTCTACTGTTCGACCATCAGTGGCTCAATGTGTGGAGGTAGTCGGTCTGATGGTTGCTTCCATGGACATCATCTCATATGCTCGGTTCCTTCTGAGAGACCTGCAGTTATGCATGCTCAGAAAATGAAACGGGGATTATGCGGATCTGTCTCAGAAGATAGATCTGGATCAGTCAGCAAGAGACTCTCTCTTGTGGTAGCTGTCTCAGGAACATCTCTCTCAGGGAACATGCTTTCAGAGACCTTCCTGGGTGATTGTGACTCGGGAGGAGTCAGCTCTCCCCATAAACATCTTGGAGTTGAGAGCAGTTTTCAATGCTCTGCTGGCTTGTCCTCAGTTAGCATTAGCCCGATTTATCAGGTTCCAGTCGGACAACATAACCTCAGTGGCTTACATCAATCACCAGGGAGGAACTCTGAGTTTATTAGCCATGAAAGAGGTAGCTCGGATTATTCAGTGGGTAGAAACTCACAATTGATCTGCCATCCACATTCCAGGAGTAGACAACTGGGAAGCTGATTTTTTGAGCAGACAAACCTTTCATCCCGGGGAGTGGGAGCTCCATCCAGAAGTGATTTCCAGCCTGACTATCAAGTGGGGGGTGGCGGAGCTGGATCTGGTTTGAGGTCAAGGGATCCACAGGCCGCGCTGATAGATGCTCTGGCAGTGCCTTGGGATTTCAGGTTGGCTTACCTGCTTCCTCTGTTCACTCTCCTTCCACCAGTCATTGCTCGTATCAAGCAGGAGAGAGTGTGTGTGATTCAATTAATTGACTTGAGGAAACGGCCAGGAGCTTGTGGCCGAGAAACGCGTCTTAAGCTCACTCTAATAAAACACAATTTGTTTTTAAAACAATGTTTTCACTTGCATCACGGCTTTTACCTAATTACCCCCACATGCCTTTCTGATGCTTTTGGAACACACAAGTCGTTTTGTTCATTGCGGATTGTGCTACTAGTTCCAGACCCAAGAGGGGAGACTGTACATACATCTGGTGACGATATCGACGGTCCCTGGTGATTGTGGAGGAGAGCCCACAGCCGCACCTCTAACACTTTGAAGGATCCGTTACACAGCGTACTGACTGCTGTTGAATGTCAGCCTGCACATTCGCACTGCTTTGTATAAGAGTGCCAATACTCCTGTGAGTATATTTCCATTTCTTCTGTTTGTGACATCCTATTCTGAAGTTTATCTGCACTATGAGGCGCTGTCTTTTTTTGTCCACTTCATAGATACACTGAAAGATTGCTCAGTTGCAAGACCAGCAGCCCAGTACATCAACATCTCCATTTTCACATCAACCTCTTCATTATTATATCAGAGATTGCAACAGAACTGGTATTGCGCAAGGTTTTAACTATCATTGTTTTCTGGACTTTCACGAACTGATATATTTGCAATTATCTGTTTATATATACACATTTATATTTGCATTGCCACTAATCTTAATATTTTTTCTATATAATATTTTTTTTCTATTTAGTATTGAAGTTTTGGCGCACACTTTCACTATATACCTTTTTATACTAAGTTAGGTTTTCCCCCTCAAGTTGTTTCGGACAGGAATATTAATCAGGAAATTGTTGTTCCTTCTCTATGTCCTAATGCCTCTTGTTCTAAGGAACGCTTGTTGCACAACCTGGATGTTGTACGTGCTTTGAAATTCTACTTGCAGGCGACTAAGGATGTTCGCCAGTCTTTGGCCTTGTTTGTTTCTCTGAGAAACGCAAGGGTCTGAAAGCTACGACTACTTCTCTTTCACTATTGTTGAGAATTATAATTTGTTTGGCTTACGAGACTGCTGGTCAGCAGCCTCCTGAGAAAATTACAGCTCATTCCACGAGGGCTGTTTCTTCTTCCTGGGCTTTCAAAAATTAAGCTTCTGTGAAACTGATTTGCAAGGCGGCGACTTGGTCTTCTCTGCATACTTTTTCCAAATGTTATAAATTCTATACTTTTGCCTCAGCTTTTGGGAGAAGGGTTCTTCAAGTGGTGGTGCCTTCTGTTTAGGTTACCTGTCTTGTCCCTATCTAATCATCTGTGTCCTCTGGCTTGGGTATTGATTCTCAACAGTAATTGATGATAATGCAGTGGACTCACCATATCTTAGGAAATAAAACTAAATTTATGCTTACCTGATAAATTTCTTTCTATCTGGATTTGGTGAGTCCACAGCCCCGCCCCTTTTTTATTTAAGGCAGTTTTTCTTGCCAAAACCTCAGGCACCTCTACACCTTGTGTTGCTTCTTTTCTCCAGTTACCTTCAGTCGAATGACTGGGTGTTGTGGGAAGGGAAGTGATACTTAACAGCTTTGCTGTGGTGCTCTTTGCCTCCTCCTGCTGGCCAGGAGTGATATTTCCAACAGTAATTGATGATAATGCCATGGACTCACCATAACCGGACAGAAAGAAATGTATCAGGTAAGCATTAATTTTGTTTTCTAAAATGTTTTACAGCTTTTGGGCTTGATTACAAGTGGCTAATGTTTACTTTGTCGGCCACGTTAACCCTTCTCTGCTAAATGGGATTTACCATAGACTTGTAATATTAAGTTGCACACTAATGATAGTGTGGCCCAGCGATATTGCTTATGACAATATGCCTTTATCATTAGCGTGCAACTTGTAATCTGGCATTTACTATTTAGTGCATTATATCAGTTATTTACTGTGTCTGTTTCTTTCCAGTAGATCATCTTACAAACAAGAAAGCTGATGGGCATTATATCTTATCACACAATATTTTGAGCAATCATATTCAGGACATCAATATTGACAATAGAATATGCACAAGATTAAGGAAATCCACAACAGATCTGACTGAAAGAATAGGTTCGTGTTCAGAAGCAAGTCTTTTAGGAACAGATTTGTCAACAACTGAATATTTACCTACTCAAGAAATGTGTACCCAAGAATCTAGAGATTCAGTGTTTGCAGAAGGGAAGGATGGTGGCAGTGAATATGGTAAAATCTCCATTTCTGTGACATTCGCCCCTCTAACAAAGCAGATTAGGGTCACCGAAGAGAATCTGTTTGGCTGCTCTATATGTAGTAAATTTTTTAAGCAGAAAGCAAAACTGTTTGAACATGAACAACGTCACAAAGAGAAGAGATTTGTGTGCTCTGAATGTGAAAAATGTTTCAGGCACAAATGTGAATTAACTGTACATCACAGGACTCACACCGGCGAGAGACCATTTGCTTGTAGTAAATGTGGAAAAGGTTATAAAAGTCGTCAACATCTTAAAGCGCATGAAATAAGCCATACGGAAATGAAACAGTTTCAGTGTTTTGAGTGTGGCAAACGGTTTAAGCAAAACTATCAACTGAATGCACATAAAAAGTATCACTCAGAAGCTGGTACACACATTAAAGAACCATCAATAGGCAACAATGCACAAAAGCCATATGCATGTAGTGAATGTGGTAAACGTTTTGTGCAAAAGCCCTCTCTTGTTATACATCAGAGACTTCACACTGGTGAGAAACCATTTGCATGTTCAGAATGTGAGAAATGCTTTACTAGTAAGCCTCAGCTTCTTCAACATCAGACTCTTCACACTGGAGTGAAAGCATTTGCATGTTCTGAATGCAATAAATGTTTTAGACTCAGGACCCATTTTATTAAACATCAGAGCATTCACACAGGAATAAAGCCATATGTATGTCCTGAGTGTGGGAAAAGTTACAGACGGGGATCTGATCTTAATATACACATAAAATGCCATACAGGAGCTGAAAAGCTGTGTGTTTGTTCTGAATGTGGTAAAGGGTTTAGCTGTAACTCAAAACTTAAAGCTCATCAAATAATCCATACTAGAGAGAAACCATATGAGTGTTCTGAATGTAAGAAATGTTTTCTGCGCAAGTCAGACCTAACCAAACATCAGAGGATTCACACCGGAGAGAAATCTTATGAGTGTACAGATTGTGGAAAATGCTTTAGACAGAGTTCTGCACTTTGTCAGCATAAGAATGGTCACACGAAAAATAAACCATCTGTATATTATAAAGACAGGTCCTAATGCTCTTTTGACACTTCACACAGGAGATAAACAAGTTGAATGTGCCAAATGGTTAAGTGTTCTGAGTGTGGGAATGTTTTATCCAGTGACCAAGCCTTAATTAGACACACTGAAGAGAGATTATATACATGTTCTGAGTGTGGGGAATGTTTTACACAGAAAAGAAACCATTCAAATGTTCTGAGTGTGGAAAACTATTTATCACTTGCTGGGGTTGTGCACCAACATATGAGAGGTCATACAGGAGAAAACCATTTGCGTGTTCTCGATGCAGATTTTTTTTTCTTTTAGTTCAAATCCTAGTAAACATGATAGTTCATACTAAGTCAGTATAAAGATATTCTTACTTCCCAATAAAAAAATCTGCTTGCTGAACATAATCAGGCTTTTATACAATTGACATTTTTATTCCTATGTTTGTTTTAGAACAGTAAGCTGATTCTTTACCTTTTTAGACTATAATACTTTATGATGTGATTTTGTAAAATTTCTAATAAAAATATCTATGGATTTTTGTCAGTAAACTTAAGTGAGTTGTCTTTTGGAATTCAACAAATGTGTGGATACATGTATAGTAAAAATGTTACATTATTTGCAATAAACAACTAGTTTTAATACTATAAAGTAGAACACAAAACAAGAAATGGTTCTGGAGTGAAAAGGGTTATTACTGATATTTTTTTCGTAAGATAAGTTCATAGGTTGATCCTTAACATGTGGGATATAATTCCCGCCACTAGGAGGAAGTAAAAAACCCTCACAATAGCTTTAAGCCCTCCCACCTCCCCTCCCCACTCAGTTTGTTCTTGGCCTCCCAGGATACAGTTTGGAGATGTAGGTGTTCTTCTTTATATTTTTTTTTTTAATTCATATTTTTTTTAATTCATATTTTTATTAGGATCTCAGACCTATGTGAGACCCACACCCCTTGTATGTCTTTTAGCCTCCCCCTTAGGGGATGCAGGTATATCTAGCAGAAATCCTCTGCAGTACTTGTACTAGCACAGGATTGGCTATCTACTGGATCAGCAACCTGTCAGCATGATGGTAAGCTCAGTGGAGGGGTGCTTCAGTATAACAGACATTTACTATAAGCAGGTAGTTGGTTTTTCACATGTACCTCATAGTACATTCCTGCAGACATAGTTTTGGGATTATTTTAACTCCTAAGGGACGCTATTTTACTTTCGTTTTTGCAGTTGCGCAGCTCCTGATAGCTTTGCACGCTTTCCTCATAGCAGGGGAGGTCCTTACTTGCGTACCACATGATCGGGTGCATCTAGCTACCGTTCTTTTACGATCCTTGCTGCAAGGAACTCTGTTAGTCCTATGGAGAGCATTTTCAATAGTTGGTCTGGGTCTAGGAGGTGCCATAGCCACTGGAGTTATAAAGGTGCTTCTTTATTATTAAGACCGTTTCTTTCCTAAGATATGGTGAGTCCACAGAATCATCAATTATTAGTGGGAATATCACTCCTGGCCAGCAGGAGGAGGCATAGAGCACCACAGCAAAGCTGCTATATATGTCACTTCCCTTACCCATAACCTCCAGTCATTCTCTTTGCCTGCGGTGCAAGGAGGAGGTGAAGTTTTGTTGTCTGATCTACAATCAAGATTTATTTTAAAGCAAAGTAGGTTTGCTCTGATCTTTCTAAAGGGTCTAGCCTTAGCCCATGTCAGTCTCCTCATTAGGGCAATGGTGGCTTTTAAGCAATTGGGAACTTGTGGGGTACAATCCTCACTGCGTTTCCAAAAACATTTTGCTGCCCTATTTAGATAGCCTAAGTACGTTAACTCAGTCTTTCTGTATTTCCACAGGTCCATGTGAGGGATGGCATCCTCTCAAACTAGGTAATTTTTGATGTAAGTGCCAGTTTTATTTTCTTTCATGTAATTGGCAAGAGTCCATGAGCTGGTGACGTATGGGATATGTTATCCTACCAGGAGGGGCAAAGTTTCCCAAACCTCAAAATGCCTATAAATACACCCCTCACCACACCCACAATTCAGTTTTATTGCCTCCTATGGAGGTGGTGAAGTAAGTTTGTGCTAAGATTTCTACGTTGATATGCGCTTCTCAGCATTTTTGAAGCCTGATTCCTCTCAGAGTACAGTGAATGTCAGAGGGATGTGAAGGGAGTATCACCTATTGAATGCAATGGTTTTCCTCACGGGGATCTATTTCAGAGGTTCTCTGTTATCTGTAGCAGAGATTCATCTCCTACCTCCCTTTTCAGATCGACAATATACTCTCATATTCCATTACCTCTACTAATAACCGTTTCAGTACTGGTTTGGCTATCTGTTATATGTGGATGGGTGTCTTTTGGTAAGTATGTTTTCATTACTTAAGACACTCTCAGCTATGGTTTGGCACTTTATGTATTTATATAAAGTTCTAAATATATGTATTGTACTTATATTTGCCATGATTCAGGTTTTCAGTATATTTCTTTTTTGCAGACTGTTTCATATCTGGGAAATGCTTTTTTATGAAAATGTATTTCTTACCTGGGGTATAGTCTCTTTTTCAAATTGACTGTCTTTAAAATTTGCGTGCAGAATTAGGCTTGCGAGGGTGCAAAATGACAAAGTTTATTGCGTCATTCTTGGTGCAAGATTTTTTGGCGCCAAGTTATGTTCGTTGACGCAAATTCGTCTTTTCCGGCGTCTTAGTTGATGCCGAGTCCTTCACAAGGTTGCGTCATCTATATGTCGTTTTCGGACATTTTTGGCGCCAAAAAATATTTTTCTGTTTGTTGTGCATCATACTTGGCGCCAAATATTTTCATTATTTAAGACCCCATTCCTATTTGCCTCTTGCCTTTTTCTATGTCAGAGGGCTATGCTGTTTGCATTTTTTCCCATTCCTGAAACTGCCATATAAGGAAATTGATAATTTTGCGTTATATGTTGTTTTTTTTCCTCTTATATTTGCAAGATGTCTCAATCTGATCCTGTCTCAGAATTCACTGTTGGATCCCTTCTGCCTGATAACAGTTCTACCAAAGCTAAGTGCATTTGTTGTAAACTTGTGGAGATTATACCTTCAGCTGTGGTTTGTAATATGTGTCATGATAAAAAAATTTCATGCAGAAAATGTATCAATCAGTAGTAGTTCATTACCTGTTGCTGTTCCCTCAACATCTAACGCACAAGATATACCTGTAAAATTAAAAGAATTTATTTCTGATTCTATTCAGAAGGCTTTGTCTGCCATTCCGCCTTCTAATAAACGTAAAAGGTATTTCTTTTGCAAGATGTATCGAGTCCACGGTTTCATCCTTGTGGGATATTATCCTTCCTAACAGGAAGTGGCAAAGAGAGCACCCACAGCAGAGCTGTCTATATAGCTCCCCGCTTAACTCCACCCCCCAGTCATTCTCTTTGCTGGCTCTAAGCAGGAAGGGTAAAGTGAAAGAGGTGATAAACTGTTTCTTTCATGTAATTAGCAAGAGTCCATGAGCTAGTGACGTATGGGATATACATTCCTACCAGGAGGGGCAAAGTTTCCCAAACCTCAAAATGCCTATAAATACACCCCTCACCACACCCACAAATCAGTTTTACAAACTTTGCCTCCTATGGAGGTGGTGAAGTAAGTTTGTGCTAGATTCTATGTTGATATGCGCTCCGCAGCAGGTTGGAGCCCGGTTTTCCTCTCAGCGTGCAGTGAATGTCAGAGGGATGTGAGGAGAGTATTGCCTGTTTGAATTCAATGATCTCCTTCTACGGGGTCTATTTCATAGGTTCTCTGTTATCGGTCGTAGAGATTCATCTCTTACCTCCCTTTTCAGATCTACGATATACTCTTATATATATACCATTACCTCTGCTGATTTTCGTTTCAGTACTGGTTTGGCTTTCTACAACATGTAGATGAGTGTCCTGGGGTAAGTAAGTCTTATTTTCTGTGACACTCTAAAGCTATGGTTGGGCACTTTTTTATAAAGTTCTAAATATATGTATTCAAACATTTATTTGCCTTGACTCAGGATGTTCAACATTTCCTTATTTCAGACAGTCAGTTTCATATTTGGGATAATGCATTTGAATATATCATTTTTATCTTACCTTAAAATTTGACTTCCCTGTGGGCTGTTAGGCTCGCGGGGGCTGAAAATGCTTCATTTTATTGCGTCATTCTTGGCGCGGACTTTCTTGGCGCGAAAAATTTTTTCTGTTTCCGGCGTCATACGTGTCGCCGGAAGTTGGGTCATTTTTTACGTTTTTCGCGCCAAAAATGTTGGCGTTCCGGATGTGGCGTCATTTTTGGCGCTAATAGCATTTCGGCGCCAAATAATGTGGGCGTCAATTTTTGTCTCCACTTTATTTAAGTCTCGTTATTTTTTGCTTCTGGTTGTTAGAAGCTTGTTCACTGGCATTTTTTCCCATTCCTGAAACTGTCATTTAAGGAATTTGATCAATTTTGCTTTATATGTTGTTTTTTATATTACATATTGCAAGATGTCACACGTTGCAACTGAGTCAGAAGATACTACTGGAAAATCGCTGCCTGGTGCTGGAACTACCAAAGCTAAATGTATCTGCTGTAAACATTTGGTAGTTGTTCCTCCAGCTGTTGTTTGTATTAAATGTCATGACAAACTTGTTAATGCAGAAAATATTTCCTTTAGTAAAGTACCATTACCTGTTGCAGTTCCATCAACATCTAATGTTCAGAGTGTTCCTGATAACATAAGAGATTTTGTTTCTGAATCCATTAAGAAGGCTATGTCTGTTATTCCTCCTTGTGGTAAACATAAAAAGTCTTTTAAAACTTCTCTTTATACAGATGAATTTTTAAATGAACATCATCATTCTGATTCTAATGATTCTTCTGTTACAGAGGATTCTGTCTCAGAGGTTGATGCTGATAAATCGTCATATTTATTTAAAATGGAATTTATCCGTTCTTTACTTAAAGAAGTCCTAATTGCATTAGAAATTGAGGATTCTGGTCCTCTTGATACTAAATCTAAACGTTTAGACAAGGTCTTTAAATCTCCTGTGTTTATTCCAGAAGTTTTTCCTGTTCCTGGTGCTATTTCTGAAGTAATTTCCAGAGAATGGAATAATTTGGGTAATTCATTTACTCCTTCTAAACGTTTTAAGAAATTATATCCTGTACCGTCCGACAGATTAGAGTTTTGGGACAAAATCCCTAAAGTTGATGGGGCAATTTCTACCCTTGCTAAACGTACTACTATTCCTACGGCAGATGGTACTTCCTTTAAGGATCCTTTAGATAGGAAAATTGAATCCTTTTTAAGAAAAGCTTATCTGTGTTCAGGTAATCTTCTTAGACCTGCTATATCATTGGCTGATGTTGCTGCAGCTTCAACTTTTTGGTTGGAAACTTTAGCGCAACAAGTAACAGATCATGATTCTCATAATAATATTATTCTTCTTCAACATGCTAATAATTTTATCTGTGATGCCATTTTTGATATTATCAGAGTTGATGTCAGGTTTATGTCTCTAGCTATTTTAGCTAGAAGAGCTTTATGGCTTAAAACTTGGAATGCTGATATGTCTTCTAAATCGACTCTACTTTCCCTTTCTTTCCAGGGTAATAAATTATTTGGTTCTCAGTTGGATTCTATTATCTCAACTGTTACTGGTGGGAAAGGAACTTTTTTACCACAGGATAAAAAATCTAAGGGTAAAAACAGGGCTAATAATCGTTTTCGTTCCTTTTGTTTCAACAAAGAACAAAAGCCTGATCCTTCATCCTCAGGAGCAGTTTCAGTTTGGAAACCATCTCCAGTCTGGAATAAATCCAAGCCTTCTAGAAAAGCAAAGCCAGCTTCTAAGTCCACATGAAGGTGCGGCCCTCATTCCAGCCCAGCTGGTAGGGGGCAGGTTACGTTTTTTCAAAGAAATTTGGATCAAATCTGTTCACAGTCTTTGGATTCAGAACATTGTTTCAGAAGGGTACAGAATTGGTTTCAAGATAAGACCTGCAAAGAGATTTTTTCTTTCCCGTGTCCCAGTAAACCCAGTGAAAGCTCAAGCATTTCTGAAATGTGTTTCAGATCTAGAGTTGGCTGGGGTAATTATGCCAGTTCCAGTTCTGGAACAGGGGCTGGGGTTTTATTCGAATCTCTTCATTGTACCAAAGAAGGAGAATTCCTTCAGACCAGTTCTGGATCTAAAAATATTGAATCGTTATGTAAGGATACCAACATTCAAAATGGTAACTGTAAGGACTATCCTGCCTTTTGTTCAGCAAGGGCATTATATGTCTACAATAGATTTACAGGATGCATATTCCGATTCATCCAGCTCACTATCAGTTTCTGAGATTCTCTTTCCTGGACAAGCATTACCAGTTTGTGGCTCTGCCGTTTGGCCTAGCTACAGCTCCAAGAATTTTTACAAAGGTTCTCGGTGCCCTTCTGTCTGTAATCAGAGAACAGGGTATTGTGGTATTTCCTTATTTGGACGATATCTTGGTACTTGCTCAGTCTTCACATTTAGCAGAATCTCATACGAATCGACTTGTGTTGTTTCTTCAAGATCATGGTTGGAGGATCAATTCACTAAAAAGTTCATTGATTCCTCAGTCAAGGGTAACCTTTTTGGGTTTCCAGATAGATTCAGTGTCCATGACTCCTTCTTTGACAGACAAGAGACGTCTAAAATTGATTTCAGCTTGTTGAAACCTTCAGTCACAATCATTCCCTTCGGTAGCCTTATGCATGAAAATTCTAGGTCTTATGACTGCTGCATCGGACGCGATCCCCTTTGCTCGTTTTCACATGCGACCTATTCAGCTCTGTATGCTGAACCAATGGTGCAGGGATTACACAAAGATATCTCAATTAATATCTTTAAAACCGATTGTACGACACTCTCTGACGTGATGGACAGTTCACCATCGTTTAGTTCAGGGGGCTTCTTTTGTTCTTCCGACCTGGACTGTAATTTCTACAGATGCAAGTCTTACAGGTTGGGGAGCTGTGTGGGGGTCTCTGACAGCACAAGGGGTTTGGGAATCTCAGGAGGTGAGATTACCGATCAATATTTTGGAACTCCGTGCAATTTTCAGAGCTCTTCAGTCTTGGCCTCTTCTGAAGAGAGAATCGTTCATTTGTTTTCAGACAGACAATGTCACAACTGTGGCATACATCAATCATCAAGGAGGGACTCACAGTCCTCTGGCTATGAAAGAAGTATCTCGAATTCTGGTTTGGGCGGAATCCAGCTCCTGTCTAATCTCTGCGGTTCATATTCCAGGAATAGACAATTGGGAAGCGGATTATCTCAGTCGCCAAACGTTGCATCCGGGCGAATGGTCTCTTCACCCAGAGGTATTTCTTCAGATTGTTCAAATGTGGGAACTTCCAGAAATAGATCTGATGGCTTCTCATCTAAACAAGAAACTTCCCAGGTATCTGTCCAGATCCCGGGATCCTCAGGCGGAGGCAGTGGATGCATTATCACTTCCTTGGAAGTATCATCCTGCCTATATCTTTCCGCCTCTAGTTCTTCTTCCAAGAGTAATCTCCAAGATTCTGAAGGAATGCTCGTTTGTTCTGCTGGTAGCTCCAGCATGGCCTCACAGGTTTTGGTATGCGGATCTTGTCCGGATGGCCTCTTGCCAACCGTGGACTCTTCCGTTAAGACCAGACCTTCTGTCGCAAGGTCCTTTTTTCCATCAGGATCTCAAATCCTTAAATTTAAAGGTATGGAGATTGAACGCTTGTTTCTTGGTCAAAGAGGTTTCTCTGACTCTGTGATTAATACTATGTTACAGGCTCGTAAATCTGTATCTAGAGAGATATATTATAGAGTCTGGAAGACTTATATTTCTTGGTGTCTTTCTCATCATTTTTCCTGGCATTCTTTTAGAATTCCGAGAATTTTACAGTTTCTTCAGGATGGTTTAGATAAAGGTTTGTCCGCAAGTTCCTTGAAAGGTCAAATCTCTGCTCTTTCTGTTCTTTTTCACAGAAAGATTGCTAATCTTCCTGATATTCATTGTTTTGTGCAAGCCTTGGTTCGTATAAAACCTGTCATTAAGTCAATTTCTCCTCCTTGGAGTTTGAATTTGGTTCTGGGGGCTCTTCAAGCTCCTTCGTTTGAACCTATGCATTCATTGGACATTAAATTACTTTCTTGGAAAGTTTTGTTCCTTTTGGCCATCTCTTCTGCCAGAAGAGTCTCTGAATTGTCTGCTCTTTCTTGTGAGTCTCCTTTTCTGATTTTTCATCAGGATAAGGCAGTGTTGCGAACTTCTTTTGAATTTTTACCTAAGGTTGTGAATTCCAACAACATTAGTAGAGAAATTGTGGTTCCTTCATTATGCCCTAATCCTAAGAATTCTAAGGAGAAATCATTGCATTCTTTGGATGTTGTTAGAGCTTTGAAATATTATGTTGAAGCTACTAAGACTTTCCGAAAGACTTCTAGTCTATTTGTCATCTTTTTCGGTTCTAGAAAAGGCCAGAAAGCTTCTGCCATTTCTTTGGCATCTTGGTTGAAATCTTTAATTCATCATGCCTATGTTGAGTCGGGTAAAACTCCGCCTCAGAGGATTTAAGCTCATTCTACTAGGTCAGTTTCTACTTCCTGGGCGTTTAGGAATGAAGCTTCGGTTGATTAGATTTGCAAAGCAGCAACTTGGTCTTCTTTGCATACTTTTACTAAATTCTACCATTTTGATGTGTTTTCTTCTTCTGAAGCAGTTTTTGGTAGAAAAGTACTTCAGGCAGCTGTTTCAGTTTGAATCTTCTGCTTATGTTTTCATTTAAACTTTATTTTGGGTGTGGATTATTTTCAGCAGGAATTGGCTGTCTTTATTTTATCCCTCCCTCTCTAGTGACTCTTGCGTGGAAAGATCCACATCCACCCTTTTTTTTGTATAAAGCACAATTATTCCAATTCCTTATTTTTTATGCTTTCGCACTTTTTTCTTATCACCCCACTTCTTGGCTATTCGTTAAATTGATTTGTGGGTGTGGTGAGGGGTGTATTTATAGGCATTTTGAGGTTTGGGAAACTTTGCCCCTCCTGGTAGGAATGTATATCCCATACGTCACTAGCTCATGGACTCTTGCTAATATGAAAGAAATGAATTTATCAGGTAAGTTCTTACAGAAATTATGTTTTTTATTTTTCTTCAAGCAAGAGTTTTTTAAATGGTACCGGTGTGTACTATTTACTCTCAGGCAGGAGATGGATGAAGATTTCTGCCTAGAGGATGATGATCTTAGCATTTGTAACTAAGGTCCACTGCTGTTCCCACAGAGGCTGAGGAACGGTTTCTTGCTATACAGCAATGAGGTATGTTCAGTCATTTTTTCTGGAGAGACTGTGATATTTCAGAAAGGCTGACAGTATCCCCATGAGGGTAAGGGTAAGCAGTAATCTTAGACTTATAGTGGAATTACTAAGCTTGCATAAAGGGCTAAACTTATGGTTGACACTCAGTTTGAATGATATTAACAAACGGTTGTGTGTTCTGGGAGTGCTGTTAATAATCCTTTTAGGGACAACTGTATTGAGGGTACACTTGGCTTTTTGGGGTTTTTAGAACCCACATGGCTGTAAAAATGCTTGCTGTGTTTTTTTTGGAGGCCTAAGTAACATCGAGTGAGATTGGTGGGGCCTAATTTCGCGCCTCAGTTGTACAGTTGTTTTCTCTTGACAAGCAGCAAGCTACAACACCGGAGGGTCCTGGTGAACTTCTTGGGCCAAATTGAAGCTTTATCCCCACATTACCAATCCCTAAGGGCAGGTAGGCGCCACCGCAGAGCTGTGGCAAGGTGCTGACAGGGTTTTTGCCGGTTTTTGGCACTTTGTCAATCCGGTTTCCATATTTGGGGGTTAATTGTTTAATTTGCTTGTGGTGCAATCTTACTAAAGCTTATTGAATCTGCTGTAAAAATTTCGAAAAATTTGAGGTATTTTTAAGCAGTTTTGCAGATTGTGTATGCCTTTTTTTCTCTTAAAGGCACAGTACCGTTTTTTAAAATTGTTGTTTTTTCACTAAATAAAGTGTTTTCCAAGCTTGCTTGTCTCATTACTAGCCTGTTCAACATGTCTGACATTGAGGAAACTCCTTGCTCAATATGTTTAGAAGCCATTGTGGAACCTCCTCTTAGAATGTGTCCCACATGTACTGATATGTCTATAAATTGCAAACAGCATATTTTTACTTATAAGAGTTTGGCACTGGATGATTCTCAGACAGAAGGAAATCAGGTTATGCCATCTAGTTCTCCCCAAGTGTCACAACCAGTAACGCCCGCACAAGTGACGCCAAGTACCTCTAGTGCGTCTAATTCTTTCACCATGCAAGATATGGCCACAGTTATGAATACTACCCTCACAGAGGTTTTATCTAAACTGCCTGGGTTGCAAGGGAAGCGCAGTAGCTCTGGGTTAAGAACAAATGCTGAGCCTTCTCACGCTTTAGTAGCCGTATCCGATGTACCCTCACAATGTTCAGAGGTAGGGATGAGGGATTTGCTGTCTGAGGGAGAGATTTCTGATTCAGGAAAGATGTTCCCTCAGACAGATTCAGATATGATGGCATTTAAATTTAAGCTAGAACACCTCCGCTTACTGCTCAGGGAGGTTTTAGCGACTCTGGATGATTGTGACCCTATTGTAGTTCCACAGAAATTTAGTAAAATGGATCCTGTCTACACTGATGTTTTTCCGGTCCCTAAGAGGATTTCGGATATTGTTACTAAGGAGTGGGATAGACCAGGTATTCCGTTCGCTCCCCCTCCTATTTTTAAGAAGATGTTTCCCATATCCGACACGACTACTCTGGCTAAGCGTACAACTATACCTATTGAGGACAGTTGTGCTTTCAAAGATCCTATGGATAAAAAAATTAGAGGGTCTCCTAAAGAAAAAAAATTTTCATCAGGGTTTTCTTCTCCAGCCTATAGCGTGCATTGTTCCTGTAACCACTGCAGCTGCCTTTTGGTTCGAGGCTCTGGAAGAGGCTCTTCAGGTGGAGACCCCATTAGATGATATTCTGGATAGAATTAGGGCTCTTAAGCTAGCTAATTATTTCATTACAGACGCCGCTTTTCATCTGGCTAAATTAGCGGCAAAGAATTCAGGTTGTGCCATTTTAGTGCGTAGAGCGTTATGGCTTCAGTCCTGGTTGACTGATGTGTCATCAAAATCTAAGCTTTTGACCATCCCTTTCAAGGGTAAGACCCTATTCGGGCCTGAACTGAAAGAGATCATTTCAGATATCACTGGAGGGAAGGGTCATGCCCTCCCTCAGGATAAGTCAAATAAGATGAGGACCAAACAAATTAATTTTCATTCCTTTCAAAACTTCAAGGGTGGTCCCGCTTCCTCTTCCCCTGCTGCAAGGCATGAGGGGAACTTTGCTCAATCCAAGCCAGTCTGGAGACCTAACCAGGCTTGGAACAAAGGTAAACAGGCCAAGAAGCCTGCTGCTGCCACCAAGACAGCATGAAGGGGTAGCCCCCGATCGGGGAGCGGATCTAGTAGGGGGCAGACTTTCTCTCTTTGCTTAGGCTTGGGCAAGAGACGTTCAGGACTCCTGGGCTATAGAAATCATAACACAGGGGTATCTTCTAGATTTCAAAGATTCTCCTCCAAGGGGGAGATTCCATCTTTCTCAATTGTCTGTAAACCAGACAAAAAGAGAGGCATTCTTACGCTGTGTAGAAGATCTATTTACCATGGGAGTGATCTGCCCAGTTCCGAAAACAGAACAGGGGCAGGGGTTCTACTCCAATCTGTTTGTGGTTCCCAAAAAAGAGGGAACCTTCAGACCAATCCTAGATCTCAAGATCCTAAACCAATTCCTCAGAGTCCCATCCTTTAAGATGGAGGCCATTCAGACTATTTTACCAATGATCCAGGAGGGTCAATATGTGACCTCTGTGGACTTGGAGGATGCGTATCTACACATTCCTATCCACAAAGATCATCACCAATTCCTCAGGTTTGCCTTTCTGGACAAGCATTACCAGTTTGTGGCTCTTCCCTTCGGGTTGGCCATGGCTCCAAGAATTTTCACAAAGGTGCTAGGGTCCTTTCTGGCGGTCCTAAGGCCGCGGGGCATAGCAGTGGCGCCTTATCTAGACAACATACTAATCGAAGCGTCGACTTTCCAACTAGCCAAGTCTCACACGGACTTCGTGTTGGCCTTTCTAAGATCTCATGGGTGGAAGGTGAACGTAAAAAAGAGTTCTCTTTCCCCTCTCACAAGAGTTTCATTCCTAGGGACTCTGATAGACTCGGTGGACATGAAAATATTTCTGACGGAGGAAGATTTTAGCCACCTGCCGAGCTCTTCATTCCATTCCTCGGCCGTTAGTGGCTCAGTGTATGGAGGTAATCGGACTAATGGTAGCGGCAATGGACATATTTCCGTTTGCTCGCTTACATCTCAGACCACTGCAACTATGCATGCTCAGACAGTGGAATGGGGATTATGCAGATTTATCTCCTCAGATAAATCTGGATCAGGAGACCAGAGATTCTCTTCTTTGGTGGTTGTCACATGATCACCTGTCCCAGGGAATGTGTTTCCGCAGGCTAGCGTGGGTTATAGTGACGACGGACACCAGCCTACTTGGCTGGGGTGCAGTCTGGAATTCCCTGAAAGCACAGGGTTTGTGGACTTAGGAGGAGGCCCTCCTACCGATAAATATTCTGGAATTAAGAGCGATATTCAATGCTCTTCAGGCTTGGCCTCAGCTGGCTTCGGCCAGATTCATCAGATTTCAGTCGGACAACATCACGACTGTGGCTTATATCAATCATCAGGGGGGAACAAGGAGTTCCTTAGCGATGATAGAAGTTTCCAGAATAATCTGATGGGCAGAGACTCACTCTTGCCATCTATCAACCATCTATATCCCAGGGGTAAAGAACTGGGAGGCGGATTTTCTAAGTCGTGAGACTTTTCATCCGAGGGAGTGGGAACTCCATCTGGAGGTGTTTGCTCAACTGGTTCAGCTATGGGGCACACCAGAATTGGATCTGATGGCGTCTCGTCAGAACGCCAAACTTCCTTGTTTCGGGTCCAGGTCAAGGGATCCTCAGGCAGTACTGATAGATGCTCTAGCAGTACCCTGGTCGTTCAACCTGGCTTATGTGTTTCCACCATTCCCTCTCCTTCTGCGTCTGATTGCCAGAATCAAACAGGAGAGAGCTTCGGTGATTTTGATAGCACCTGCGTGGCCACGCAGGACTTGGTATGCAGACCTGGTGGACATGTCATCTCTGCCACCATGGACTCTGCCACTGAGACAGGACCTTTTGATTCAAGGTCTGTTCAAGCATCCAAATCTAATTTCTCTGCAACTGACTGCTTGGAGATTGAATGCTTGATTTTATCAAAGCGGGGTTTCTCTGAGTCGGTCATAGATACCTTGATTCAGGCTCGAAAGCCTGTCACCAGGAAAATCTATCATAAGATATGGCGTAAATATATTTTTTTGGTGCGAATCCAAAGGTTACTCATGGAGTAAGATCAGGATTCCTAGGATTTTGTCATTTCTCCAAGAGGGATTGGAGAAAGGATTGTCAGCTAGTTCCTTAAATGGACAGATATCTGCCTTGTCTATTCTATTGCACAAGCATCTGGCAGATGTCCCAGGCATTCAGGCTTTAGTTAGAATCAAGCCTGTGTTTAACCTGTTGCTCCGCCATGGAGTCTGAATTTAGTTCTTAAAGTTCTTCAGGGGGTTCCGTTTGAACCCATGCATTCCATAGATATTAAGCTTCTATCTTGGAAAGTTCTGTTTCTAGTTGCTATCTTTTCAGCTTGGAAAGTTTCTGAACTATCTGCGTTACAATGTGACTCGCCTTATCTTGTTTCCCATGCTGATAAGGTGGTTTTGCGTACCAAAACCTGGGTTCCTCCCTAAGGTTGTTACTAACAGGAATATCAATCAGGAAATTGTTGTTCCTTCTCTGTGTCCTAATCCTTCTTCTAAGAAGGAACGTCTGTTGCACAACTTGGATGTGGTTCATGCTTTGAAGTTTTATCTGCAGGCAACCAAAGATTTACGTCAAACATCTTCTTTGTTTGTTGTCTATTCTGGAAAGCGTAGAGGTCAAAAGGCTACGGCTACGACAGGAGCTCCGGCTCTTACTTCAGAAGATTTAGGCAAAACTATGCTTTGAGAAATACTATCACAATTTTATGGATCGCCTCTGCATGCTCTCTACATCAGACGTTGCCTAAATGGGGTCAGACAGCCTAACAGCACATTTCAGCGTCTTTGAATCTCACCACGTGGCTTTGCAGTGAACGAGATACAATGGCCTCTACTTATCAACGTGTCTACTTTACCTGCCTTCGCCAGCCCAATACGCTCGCCTACCATCGCCGCCACCTGAATACGTTCGCCTAAGTTATCAAAAAAAGCTGTGCACCAAGTACAGGGCGATGAGTTATCACTCATCCGATCTCGCTGCTCTTCGGCTTTTTTTACAGCTTTATTGACAAGCTGTCACTAAGCACCCACACTAACTACACTGTTCTACCCCCTTTACCGGCGTCCCCGGAGCCCCCCACAACTAAATAAAGTTAATAACCCCTAAACCGCCGCTCCTAGACCCCGCCGCAACTCTTATAACCCCTAAACCGCCGCTCCCGGACACCGCCGCCACCTACATTATAGCTAGTAACCCCTATCCTACCCACCCTATACCGCCGCCACCTATAATAAAGTTATTACCCCCTATCCTGCCGATCCCGGACCCCGCCGCAACAAAATAAATAGTTTAACCCCTAAACCGCCGCTCCCGGACCCCGCCGCCACCTATATTAAACTTATTACCCCATCCTGCCCCCCCTATACCGCCGCAACCTATAATAAAATTATTAACCCCTAAAGCTAAGTCTAACCCTAACACCCCCCTAAATTAAATCTAATTTAAATCTAACGAAATAAATGAACACTTATTAACTAAATTATTCCTATTTAAAGCTAAATACTTACCTGTAAAATAAACCCTAAACTAGCTACAATATAACTAATAGTTACATTGTAGCTATTTTAGGATTTATTTTTATTTTACAGGCAAGTTTGTATTTATTTTAACTAGGTACAATAGTTATTAAATAGTTATTAACTATTTAATAGCAATCTAGTTAAAATGAAGAGAAATTTACCTGTAAAATAAAAACTAACCTAAGTTACAATTACACCTAACACTACACTATCATTAAATAAATGAATCCTATTTAAAACTAAATACTTACCTGTAAAATAAACCCTAAGATAGCTACAATGTAATTAATAATTACATTGTAGCTATTTTAGGATTTATATTTATTTTACAGGTAACTTTGTATTTATTTTAGCTAGTTAGAATAGTTATTAAATAGTTATTAACTGTTTAATAACTACCTAGCTAAAAGAAATACAAAATTACCTGTAAAATAAATTCTAACCTAAGTTACAATTAAACCTAACACTACACTATCAATAAATTAATTAAATACAATTCCTACAAATAAATATAATGAAATAAACTAACTAAAGTACAAAAAATAAAAAAAGCTAAGTTACAAAAAATAAAAAAATAATTTACAAACATTATAAAAATATTACAACAATTTTAAGCTAATTACACCTAATCTAAGCCCCCTAATAAAATAACAAAGCCCCCCAAAATAAAAAAAATTCCCTACCCTATTCTACATTAAAAAGTTACCAGCTCTTTTACCTTACCAGCCCTTAAAAGGGCCTTTTGCGGGGGCATGCCCCAAAGAATTCTGCTCTTTTTCCTGTAAAATAAAAATGCAAACCCCCCCAACATTAAAACCCACCACCCACATACCCCTAATCTAACCCAAACCCCCCTTAAAAAAACCTAACACTACCCCCCTGAAGATCTTCCTACCTTGAGTCGTCTTCACTCAGCCGAGCAGAATTCTTCATCCAATCCGGGCGATGTCTTCATCCAAGCGGGGGCTGAAGAGGTCCATCATCCGGCTGAAGTCTTCTATCAAGCAGCATCTTCAATCTTCTTTCTTCCGGCTCCATCTTCATCCCGCCGGCGCGGAACATCCTTCCTCCATGACGAACTCCCGACGAATGACGGTTCCTTTAAATTACGTCATCCAAGATGGCGTCCCTTCAATTCCGATTGGCTGATAGGATTCTATCAGCCAATCAGAATTAAGGTAGAAAAATCTGATTGGCTGATTGAATCAGCCAATCAGATTCAAGTTCAATCCGATTGGCTGAAGGGCTGGTAAGGTAAAAGAGCTGGTAACTTTTTAATGTAGAATAGGGTAGGGAATTTTTTTTATTTTGGGGGGCTTTGTTATTTTATTAGGGGGCTTAGAGTAGGTGTAATTAGCTTAAAATTGTTGTAATATTTTTATAATGTTTGTAAATTATTTTTTTATTTTTTGTAACTTAGTTCTTTTTTTATTTTTTGTACTTTAGTTAGTGTATTTATTTGTAGGTATTTGTATTTAATTTATATAATGATAGTGTAGTGTTAGGTTTAATTGTAATCTTTTAGCTAGGTAGTTATTAAATAGTTATTAACTATTTAATAGCTATTGTACCTAGTTAAAATAAATACATATGTTACGGTTACCCTTAGTCTCGCTGAGAGATGGACCGCTTAGTAGCCTGGATCCCTATTGCTAAAGAGGGGAGAAGCTGCTTTCCATAGTATTCTATATGAGTCTCGCAAATATAGAATAATCTCCCTTAGCTGCAGTACAGCTAGGATACCCTTCTGCCCACAAAAACGAGTCAACGCTGCGATTGAGGGTCAAACAAGAACTCAGGACTGGGATGCCCAGCCTGCTTTTTATTAAGGTTACATGCACACAGGGCACTCCCAGGGGGGGCGGGGGGGAAGCACAAAATCCCCCATCACACAGTTAGATAGAGAGCAATGTCCTTTGACAGGCCACAATAGGATTACAGTACTTAAGATAACAAGTTTACAAGTTCATCTTATCAATTAGCAGTCTGGCTCCAGAGGTGATTAGACAATAGTTTCTAAAAGCTGAAAAAAAAGAGTTAACTCTTTATGAAATGATACTTGTTACGGTTTTCTTGGAGCCCTTCTTAGGCGCTGGCTTGGCTGGTTCAGGCATTGCTGCTGGGAAATAAGCTCTTCACAACAAAATAACTAATGCTTCTGTAACAGTGCTCCCTTTCTGTGGAACACTCTGGCAGACACGGTCTGACCCCTTTTCGGGGCAGACTAAGGCTGTCCAGACCGCTGGTTATGCGGGGCTGAGGTCGGTTTGTCTGGACAACCCGTCGGCGTTGCCATTCTGTTTCCCAGGTCTATAAGTAATGGTGAAATTGAAGGGTTGCAACGATAAGCTCCAACGTAATAGCCTGCCGTTATCTCCAGAGACCCGGTTCAGCCACACCAACGGGTTATGGTCGGTGACCAGGGTGAACTCCTTACCATATAAATAGGGAGTCAATTTCTTTAATGCCCACACCTAAGCCAAACACTCCTTTTCGACCGCTGCATAGCTGACTTCGCGGGGCAGGAGCTTCCGGCTGATGTAGGCAACTGGATGCTCCCCTCCATCTTCGCCTACTTGGCTGAGGACGGCTCCCAGCCCGAACATGGAAGCATCTGTATGGACGATAAAACGTTTGTTAAGGGCTGGGGCCGCCAAGACAGGAGCGTTAATTAGAGCATTTTTGAGAGCCTGGAAAGCCGTTTCACAGTGGGGAGACCACAGGACCTGTCGAGGTAAGTTCTTCTTGGTCAAGTCAGTCAGGGGTTTGGCAAGTGTGCTGTAGTCTGGTACGAACCGTCTATAGTACCCTGCCGTGCCCAGGAAGGCTAGGACCTGAGTCTTAGTGATGGGGGTGGGCCAATTGGCGACAGCTTCTATCTTGGCCGGCTCTGGTCGCTGCTTTCCACACCCCACCCGGTGACCCAGGTACTGTACCTCGGCCATCCCAAAGTGGCATTTTTCTGGCTTCAGAGTCAGGCCAGCAGCCCGGATCTGATCCAGAACCATTCCTACATGAGCTAAGTGGTCCTCCCAGGACTCACTGTGGATCGCTATGTCGTCCAGGTAGGCGCAAGCAAAACTCTGGAAGCCATCCAGGAGCCTATCCACCAAGCGCTGGAATGTAGCTGGGGCATTCTTCATCCCAAACGGCATTACCCTAAACTGATATAAGCCGAATGGGGTGACGAATGCCGACTTGGGGATAGCCTCCGGGGCCAGGGGAATCTGCCAGTAACCTTTGCAGAGGTCAATAGTGGTCAGGTAATTTCCCCTGGCTATACGATCGAGTAGCTCGTCTACCCTGGGCATAGGGTAAGCGTCCGTCATGGTTTTTTCATTGAGCCTCCGATAGTCTACGCAGAACCGGGTGGTCCCATCTTTCTTGGGCACCAAGACAACTGGGGAGGCCCAGGGACTATCGGAGGGCTCAATTACCCTGAGCTGGAGCATCTCATCGATCTCCTTCTTCATTCCTGTCCTAACTGCTTCTGGGATTCGGTACGGAGCCTGGCGCAAGGGAGCTTGTCCCGGAGTATCTACCTGGTGGGTGGTTAAAGTAGTGTACCCTGGCTTCGGGGAGAAGGTGAGGTGTTTGGACTGGAGGAGTTGGCTGAGCTGCTCCCTTTCAGTGGGGCTAAGTCGGTCTCCTATCTGAACCTGAGCCACTATACCTGTGGGGAGACTCTTTTCTAATAGGTCTGGAATGGGTAGACTGTCGGGGTCTTCCTGAGGGGAACAACATACGGCCGTCACGTTCTCTGGTCGCTCAAAATATTCCTTGAGCATGTTTACATGGAATGTCTTTCTAAGATTGTTGTCATGGCAGCTAGCTATCACATAAGTGGTGTCTCCCCTTTTCTCTACGATCTGGTAGGGACCCTGCCAGGACGCCTGCAATTTGTCTGTCTTCACCGGCTTAAGTACTAACACCTTTTGTCCTATGGTGAAGATTCTCTTTCGGGCCCCCCGATCGTACCATACTTTCTGTCTTCTCTGGGCCAACTGGAGATTAGCCCGCACGGATTTGGCTAATTGCTCCATTCGGTCCCTGAGTTCCAGCACGTATGGCACAATGGGGACACCGTCAGCCTCCATCTCTCCCTCCCAGTGCTCCCGGATCAGGTTTAGGGGTCCCCGTACCTTTCTTCCGTAGAGCAACTCGAAGGGAGAGAACCCTGTCGTTTCCTGGGGCACCTCCCCATAAGCAAATAGGAGGTGCGGCAGGAAGCGTTCCCAGTCTCGGTATTCCTGAGTGAACGTCTTGAGCATTTGCTTGAGGGTCCCATTGAACCTCTCACACAGCCCGTTCGTCTGGGGGTGGTATGGGGAGCTCAGGAGGGACTTAATTTTGCAAACCTGCCAGAGTTGTTGGGTCAATTCAGCCGTAAATTGGGTGCCTCGGTCGGATAGGATTTCTTTTGGAAATCCTACCCGGGAGAACACCTGTACTAGTGCATTCGCTACCGTATCCGCTTGTATGTTGGATAGGGCGACAGCCTCTGGGTACCTGGTAGCGTAGTCCACTACGGTAAGAATGTAGCGCTTACCGGAGGGACTAGGGGTAGCCAGTGGTCCCACTAGGTCAATAGCAACCCGGCTGAAGGGTTCCTCTACAATGGGCATATTTACTAGATGGGCTTTAGGGTGATCGCCTCGCCTTCCTACTCGTTGACACACATCGCAGGTGTTACAGTAAGTTCGAACGTCAGCGTGCACCCCTGGCCAAAAGAACGTGTGAGTAATGCGGTGTAGGGTACGGGTTACGGCTAGGTGGCCTGCTAAGGGGATGTCGTGGCCTATCTTGAGGATTTCTTGACGGTATTTGTGGGGCACTACCAGCTGTCGCCTACGCTGTCCCCTTTTCTCTGTCCAGCGGTATATTTTCCCTTTTTCCCATAAGAATGTTTCGTTATCTGCCCCGCCCCCTCCGGTCTCTGCTCGTTCCCGGTACTTTTGTAAAGTCGGGTCAGTCTTAGACTCTGTCTCGAAAGCATCTGGGGTGTCCCAGGGTATGGGGCCTAACATGTCAGGCAAGGTCGGGGTAGGTCTTACCTGTGTCTCCCGCACTGGTGAGAGCTCTCGCTCCATCCGGGCTTGGGCCCGTGTAGTCACTGGGTCCGCCTCGTTGTTGCATACTGGAGCATAGGCAGACGTCATGGGGCCCAAATCGTTGCCCAGTAGTACTTCGGCAGGTAAATTATCCATTATGCCCACGTTCACAGCCCCCTTTCCCGCTCCCCAATCAAGATGCACTTGAGCTGTTGGAATTTTGTACACATCCCCCCCGCCACTCTAACGGCCACAGTCTGTCCGGATCGCTTGTGCTCTGGCACCAAATGACTCTGTACCAGCGTGATAGTAGCCCCTGTGTCTCTCAATCCCTCTGTAGATCGCCCCTCGAGCCATACCTTCTGCCGATGGTGCTGGCGGTTATCTGAGGCAGCATATACAGGGTCCACCTCGTGAAGCGGCCCCACATATCCCTCCATAGGGGCCTCTTGGTTAACACAGAGGGCCCGGGCCGGACGATAGGACCCAGAGGGGTAATTGTAATTCCTGGGTGTCTGGTGCGTATTAAGGGGGCAGCTAGCCATGAAATGCCCTGGTTGCTTGCATCGGTGGCAAGTCGGTCTGGGACGCTCAGAGCTGTTATTGTGTGGTCCTGAGTGTCGGACGGGCCCTGTGGGCACCGGGGCTCGGAATTCAGCACGAGGGGGTGCACGGTAAACCTCTCTGGGTTCGACCCGTGCTGGAGCTCGGTAGTTCATGGGTTCGTGAAGACGGGAGTCATAATGTTCATCGGCCAATTTGGCTGCTTCTTCTAAGGTAGAAGGCCGCCTGTCTCGCAGCCATTCCTTCCCTTGCTGTTCCATGCCATTATAAAAATGTTCTAAGAGAAACAATTGTAAAATTTCCTCACCAGTCACCGCTTTACTTCCGCTCAGCCAGTGATTTGCCGCTCTCCGCATTCGGTGCGCCCATTCCATATGGGTATCGTTAGGCTTCTTTTTCGTGCCCCGAAACTGTCGGCGATACGTGTCCGGAGTTACAGCGTACCGTCGCAACAGTGTCTCCTTAACTAGCTCATACTGTGTCACTTCCTCAGCACCCAGAGTACGAAAGGCTTCCAGGGCTCGCCCGGATAGTTTCCCAGACAATATCGTGGGCCACTCTCTGTTGGGAATCTGGTGCAGGGCACATTGCCTTTCGAAGTCCGCCAAATATTCATCAATCCCTGTCTCGCTCTCTAGGAAGGGTCGAAATGCCGCATAGGGTATCTTGGGCCTCCCAGCATTTTCGACAGGGATGATTACCTGCGGGGCTTCAGCATTGCGGTGTGCGTTCGCTAGGTTGAGTTCGTGGGCTCGAGTCTCTCGTATATCCTCGTCCGCCTCCGCCATCAACTGCTGTACCAATTCCATGGAGGGGTTCGGCCCGTATAATGAGAGCCTTTCCCGAACAATCCTGGTTTTTTCGTCACTAATCGTGGTCGTGTTTCCGCCATTGTGAAGCTCTGATCCAGTTCGGTCAATTCTGCGATCAGCTCTCTCCTCGGCCGGTTGCTGGCGTACCCCCCTCTGCTTTCAAGTAAATCCTTTAGGGTTGTATGCTTCAATTTCTCGTAAGCGCTCTCCATCCGTTCTGTACCTCTCCTAGGAAATCCAGGAAAATCCCGCCGCTGCCGCCAAATGTTACGGTTACCCTTAGTCTCGCTGAGAGATGGACCGCTTAGTAGCCTGGATCCCTATTGCTAAAGAGGGGAGAAGCTGCTTTCCATAGTATTCTATATGAGTCTCGCAAATATAGAATAATCTCCCTTAGCTGCAGTACAGCTAGGATACCCTTCTGCCCACAAAAACGAGTCAACGCTGCGATTGAGGGTCAAACAAGAACTCAGGACTGGGATGCCCAGCCTGCTTTTTATTAAGGTTACATGCACACGGGGCACTCCCAGGGGGGGCGGGGGGGAAGCACAAAATCTTCCATCACACAGTTAGATAGAGAGCAATGTCCTTTGACAGGCCACAATAGGATTACAGTACTTAAGATAACAAGTTTACAAGTTCATCTTATCAATTAGCAGTCTGGCTCCAGAGGTGATTAGACAATGGGATTTGTTATCACTAAACTTAGAGCTGAGGCCAGCAAATGTGTATTTAGGCAATAGTTTCTAAAAGCTGAAAAAAAAGAGTTAACTCTTTGTGAAATGATACTTGTTACGGTTTTCATGGAGCCCTTCTTAGGCGCTGGCTTGGCTGGTTCAGGCATTGCTGCTGGGAAATAAGCTCTTCACAACAAAATAACTAATGCTTCTGTAACAACATAGTTACCTGTAAAATAAATATAAACCCTAAAATAGCTACAATGTAATTATTAATTACATTGTAGCTATCTTAGGGTTTATTTTACAGGTAAGTATTTAGTTTTAAATAGGATTCATTTATTTAATGATAGTTTAGTGTTAGGTGTAATTGTAACTTAGGTTAGTTTTTATTTTACAGGTAAATTTCTCTTTATTTTAACTAGATAGCTATTAAATAGTTAATAACTATTTAATAACTATTGTACCTAGTTAAAATAAATACAAATTTGCCTGTAAAATAAAAATAAATCCTAAAATAGCTACAATGTAACTATTAGTTATATTGTAGCTAGTTTAAGGTTTATTTTACAGGTAAGTATTTAGCTTTAAATAGGAATAATTTAGTTAATAAGAGTTAATTTATTTCATTAGATTTAAATTAGATTTAATTTAGGGGGGTTTTAGGGTTAGACTTAGCTTTAGGGGTTAATAATTTTATTATAGGTTGCGGCGTTATGGGGGGGCAGGATAGGGGTTAATAAAAATATTATAGGTGGCGACGGTGTAGGGGGGCAGATTAGGGGTTAATGAGTTTAATATAGGTGGCGGCGGGGTCCGGGAGCAGCAGTTTAGGGGTTAAACTATTTATTTCGTTGCGGCGGGGTCCGGGAGCGGCAGGATAGGGGTTAATGCATTTATTAAGTGTGGCGGCGGTATAGGGGGGCAGGATAGGGGTTAATAGGTATTATGTAGGTGGCGGCGGGGGCCGGGAGCGGCGGTTTAGGGGGTAATAACTTTATTTAGTTGCGGCGGTGTAGGGGGGACAGATTAGGGGTGTTTAGACTCGGGGTACATGTTAGGGTGTTAGGTGTAGAAACTACCATAGGAATCAATGGGATGTCAGGCAGCAGCGAACATGAGCTTTCGCTATGGTCAGACTCCCATTGATTCCTATGGGATCCGCCGCCTCCAGGGCGGCGGTTTGAAAACCAGGTACGCTGGGCCGGAAAAGTGCCGAGCGTACCTGCTAGTTTTTTGATAACTTGCAAAAGTAGTCAGATTGTGCCGCACTTGTGTGCGGAACATCTGGAGTGACGTAAGAATCGGTCTGTGTCGGACTGAGTCCGGCAGATCACAGCTTACGTCACTAAATTCTACTTTTGCCGGTGTCTAGGGCTTGATAACTAAGGCGAATCAGCTTGATAACTAGAGGCCAATAAGTCTATCATTTACGAACAAAGTGGCTCACTATCTACACCCAATCTACTGTTCGGTGTGGGTAAACGCTTCCTTTATAGTGATCCTAACTACTGTTTTAATATCCCTTCGAGAGACATGGTGGCCGTGGTGGATTGGGAAACAACAGCCTTTGGCTTTATAGAGGCCTCCTTCCGGCTTTTGGAGGCGCTTGTGACAAGGACCCACGCAGAGAAAACCCACAATAGCCTACCTACTAACCAAGCCATACAGCGATGCGGCGCGCTTGAGGAGGGAGAGCACTCGCTGGACTTAGACGTGGACAAATCTACTGCCGAGGTAGAAGCAACACAGCAGAGCGTACAACTGATCCAGCAGAACCCAGCACAAAGATGGCGGGCGGTAACCGGGCAGAAAATATACTCCTACCTTTCCCCCATAGCACCCTGCTTC
Organism: Bombina bombina; assembly: GCF_027579735.1. Lineage (NCBI taxonomy): Eukaryota > Metazoa > Chordata > Amphibia > Anura > Bombinatoridae > Bombina > Bombina bombina. The sequence continues at coordinate 1,599,214,518 of NC_069499.1, forward strand.
AGTGATAGTGGGGTCGGCCCGGGAAGGGCTCTAGGAGTTAATTGGCAGACCAACATACAGGCGATGCACTCAAATATCCTAACGGGGATATCGGGTGAGCCCAAGCGCATCAGTAGTAATGTGGGTATCCTTTACCCACATACCTTGCCAGTCTTGCCTTCTGAGCCTCTCATGATAAACAAAGTTGTTGGCAGAGAGTTGCCTGCTAAAATGGATCCGGTCACTAATGAGCTTGCAAGATCTGGAATGGGCTAAACCGGATAATTCCACCAAAGTTGTTTTTATGGATATGTACCTGCTTGGTGTTCTTTGTAATTATCGCATCTGAACACGGATATAACATATGGCAGTTTGTTTAAGTATCCTAGCCACCATTGTACTTTGTTGATAGGCTATACTCTGTTTTAATATTTACTAGTTAAGCTGTTGGTTTGCATTGTATACATATCTGGACACGGACATGTTATTTTCTAGAATGTTTATGTACTTTACACACCATTGTTTTCTGCTGTTACGTTATACTTTGTTATAATACTAGAGTTGGCGTAGGCTAATTACCAACATGTACATGGTTTATTGAGGTGTGCAGGAGACCTCTCATAACGCCCTATGTTCCGGTTTTACATATATCTACACCTCAGACTTATTTAGGCTGGTATATTATCGCATTGCCCCCAGAACAGCTGTAAGCCACTAAATTGTTAGATTAAGCAAGTACTGCCCATTCATGTTTTCAGTTAACATGCATATCAGCCGTAAAGGATCAGCCCAGGATTCAACCGAACTGCTAGCGTGAAAAGTAAAACACACGCTAGCACACTGAGAAATATCCAGGACGTGACCCACTCAGGAATGATTAAAGCAAATGTCCCTTTAAGAAGGTTAGAAAGCAAACAGAGATGTATTCCTTTTAGCAGGTTTGATAAAGCAAATGTCCCTTTAAGCAGGTTAGCAAACAAACAGAGAGGTATTCCTTTTAGCAGGTTTGATAAAGCAAATGTCCCTTTAAGCAGGTTAGCAAACAAACAGAGATGTATTCCTTTTAGCAGGTTTGATAAAGTAAATGTCCCTTTAAGCAGGTTAGCAAACAAACAGAGAGGTAATCCTTTTAGCAGGTTAGATAAAGCAAATGTCCCTTTAAGCAGGTTAGCAAACAAACAGAGATGTATTTCTTTTAGCAGGTTTGATAAAGCAAATGTCCCTTTAAGCAGGTTAGCAAACAGAGATGTATTCCTTTTAGCAGGTTTGATAAAGCAAATGTCCCTTTAAGCAGGTTAGCAAACAAACAGAGAGGCATTCCTTTTAGCAGGTTTGATTAAGCAAATGCATAGTCAGGAAGACAAGGGTGAATAAATCCAGTAGACAATTTGAGGGATTAGGTAATAACAATGTCAGGCAGGCAAAGGTAACATATCCAGAAGTCAGAATGACCAAGTACTCAAACAGCTCTGATTCAGGAAGACAAACGGGCCCCGAGAAGATCTCCCGCCGGTCTTTTGAAGGGAGAGAGAGACGCCGACGTCAGGAGGAGTGTTCAGACAACCGCCTCACGTTGCTAGGCAACGTGACGTGACACAGAAGAGATCAGTGAGCCGCGGTGACACGGCGATGAGCGGATCGAATGTGACAGCACTTCCCCCTCAAGGACCCCTCCGGGGGACAGGACCAGGCCTAGCAGGATAAATTTTGTGGAAGGCCTTAATCAAAGCAGGGGCGTGTACTTGTTGGGCTGGTTCCCAAGTCCGCTCCGTGACTGGATAGCCCTTCCAATGGATGAGATCGTGGCAAGAAATTATACTAAGTTTGGAATCCAGAATGTGAGCAACCTCAAACTCAGGCTGTCCCTGTACCAAGAGAGGTTGAGGCTTGGGCAGAGACTTAGAATATCTATTAGATAACACAGGTTTCAGAAGAGAAACATGGAAGACAGGGTGAGCTTTGAGAGTTTTGGGAAGAGCAACTCGGTATGCAGTAGAACAAACTTGACCCAGTATTCGGAAAGGACCCACATATCGTGGACCCAATTTAGTAGAAGGTTGTTTGAGATGAAGATAACGCGTAGAAATCCAAACCTTGTCCCCAGGACGATATTTGGGAGCTTTCTTCCGTCGGCGATCCGCAAAGAGCTTATATCGATTAGAGGCTTTGGATAGAAGACGACGTATCATCCGCCAATGGCAAGTTAATCTCTGAGCAGTTTGATCAGAAGCAGGATTTTCAGTGGAAGTAGTATGCAGAGGAAATGTTCTGGGTTGAAATCCGTAAGCTGCATAAAAGGGAGAAGATTGAAGAGACGAATTGTATCGGGCATTATGAGCCAACTCCGCCAAAGGAAGATAATGAGTCCAATTAGAGTGATGATGGTCCACATAATGTCTAAGATAAGTCTCCAGACACTGGTTAACTCTTTCAGTCTGGCCATTAGACTGCAGATGATGTGAGGTAGACAAAGAGACAGTAGTACCAAAATGTTTGCAGAGCCATTTCTAGAACCGAGAAACAAATTGTACTCATCTATCGGAGACGATATCAAGAGGAAACCCATGTAATTTCACAATATGCAAAAGAAAAAGCTCAGAAAGTCTTTTGGCAGAGGGTAGGCCAGGCAAAGGAATGAAATGAGCTGTCTTAGTGAACCTGTCGACAACCACCCAAATAGTGTTGTTTCCAGCAGAAAGAGGAAGGTCAGTAATAAAGTCCATAGATAAATGGGTCCAAGGCTGGTGAGGAATGGGCAAAGGCTGAAGCAAACCAGAAGGGAGTTGACGAGGAGTCTTATTGGTAGCACATTGTGTGCAAACAGATACATAGTCTTTAACATCTTAAGTGAGAGTAGGCCACCAGACATACTGTTTGAGATTCCGAGCAGTGTTACTGATGCCAGGATGTCCGGAGAGAGGACTATCATGGGCCCAATGTAGGATCTTGGAGCGAAGGCGTTCAGGGACAAACAGTAAACCATCAGGAGGTTTGCAGGACGAAGGAAGGTCCTTTTGAGTAGTCTGTAAATCCAGTAAACAAGAAGTTGATAACTGAGCTATGACTTTATGTGGTTGAAGGATGGTACCAGATTCAGGAGTAGAGATAGATTGAAATTGTCTGGAAAGAGCATCTGCTTTTATATTCTTAGAACCAGGTATATAAGAAAGATTGTAATGAAAATGTGAGAAGAATAGAGACCAACGAGCCTGCCTGGAATTCAATCGTTTGGCAGTTTGGAGATAAAGTAGATTTTTATGATCTGTGAGTATGGAAAATGGTAAAGTAGTACCCTCCAGCCAATGCCTCCATTCATCCAGAGCCATCTTGATGGCAAGTAACTCTTTATTGCCTACGTCATAGTTTAATTCGGAAGAGGTAAATTTCCTGGAAAAGAAACCTACAGGATGAATCTTTCCTGTGTCCGGTATTCGTTGAGAGAGAACAGCCCCAGCAGCAACAGAAGAAGCATCCACTTCTAAGATGAATTGAAAATCCGGATTTGGGTGGCGGAGTATGGGCGCAGAAGAAAAGGCTTCTTTGAGAGACTCAAAAGCCTTAATAGCCTCTGGAGGCCAATCTTTACAGTTTTGCCCCTTTTTAGTGAGTGAAGTAAGAGGAGTAGTAATAGTTGCAAATCCTTTGATAAATTTCCTCTAATAACTGGCGAAGCCAAGAAAACGTTGTAGAGACTTAAGAGAATCAGGTCTAGGCCAATCCAAAATGGAAGAGAGTTTAGTTGGACCCATTTCAAATCCAGATTCAGATATTACATAACCCAAGAAGGGTATGGATTTTTGATGAAAAGAACATTTCTCCAATTTGGCAAACAAATGATTGTCTCTTAGCCGTTGCAAAACTTTCCTGACGTGGTGCACATGATCTTGATAATTTTGAGAAAAAATTAGAATATCGTCAAGATATATGATGACAAAAGTGTTCAAAAAATCCCGAAAGATCTCGTTCACAAAGTGTTGAAACACAGCAGGGGCATTACATAGCCCAAAAGGCATGACCAGATACTCATAATGCCCAAAACGAGTGTTAAAGGCTGTTTTCCATTCATCACCCTTGCGCATACGGATAAGATTGTACGCACCACGAAGATCCAGTTTGGTAAATATTGTAGCTCCTTGAAGATAGGTGAACAGTTCAGGAATAAGGGGTAAGGGGTAACTATTCTTGACTGTGATTTGATTCAAACTCCGGTAATCAATACAAGGTCGCAAACCTCCATCCTTTTTTCCCACAAAAAAGAAACCTGCCCCTAGAGGAGAAGAGGAAGGTCGAATAAAACCTCTAGCCAAACTATCTTGGATATATTCCTCCAAGGCTTCATTCTCAGGCCTTGAGAGTGGATACGTCTTGCCACGAGGGTAGGTGGCACCAGGAAGTAGATCAATGAGACAATCAAAAGGACGGTGAGGGGGAAGATGTTCTGCTTCTTTCTTGGAAAAAACATCAACAAAATCTTGATAAGGTGCGGTTAATGACCCAGAACTGTCAGTAGTGAGAGCAATAGTGAGAGGCACTTTAGTGGGTATTTGAAGACAACTATTTTGACATGCAGATCCCCAGGAAGTGAGTTCGCCTTGTGTCCAAGAGAAGACAGGATTATGTAACTGGAGCCAAGGAAGACCCAAAATTATGGGAAATTGAGGAGTCGAGATAACGTCAAAACATATTGTCTCTGAATGAAGAATTCCTACAGAAAAGAGAATGGGTCTAGTAGCAAACTGGATAAGTCCGGGACCCAAAGGATCTCCACTAACAGTGGAGACAGGAATAGAATGCTCCTTTCTACTTAAGGGAATAGAGTGAGAAGTTACAAATGTGGAATCGATGAAGACTCCTCCAGCACCCGAGTCAATAAGGGCTTGAGCATGAATCTTGTCTCCTCCAATTTGAAGAGAAACCGGATCAAAAAGTTTATTATTGAGGGAATGAAATCCTATTTGGCTTAACTCAGCTCCCTGGACAGAAGTTAAGCCCTGGCTTTTAGCGGTCTGGTAGGACAATCCTTTAATAAATGTCCTTTAAGGCCACAGTACAAACACAGTCCAAGAGAGCGTCTCCTCAGACGTTCAGTTTTGGTTAATCTAATGGTGCCTATTTCCATTGGTTCAGCCTGGTCGGAAGGTGGAGAAGCGAGAGTTATAGGGTTAGAGAGGCGAGGAACCAGACGAAAAGGTCGATTAGAAGATTTCTGACTTCTTTCTCTTCTCGGTATCTGGAATCGAGGCAAATACAAAGATTTATCAAAGCTTCTAGAGATTCTGGAAGTTCACGATAGACCAACTCATCTTTGAGACGTTCAGAGAGTCCTTTACGAAAAGCTGCTCTAAGAGCTCCCTGATTCCAAGTAGTCTCAGAAGCTAGGGTGCGAAATTCAATGGCATATTGAGATACAGATTGACCACCTTGTCGTAAGTCTAGGAGGGAAGCTTCAGCAGCGGCGGACCTCCCCAGTTTATCGAAGACATTTGAAAAGACAGAGAGGAATGTATCCACATCCTGGAGTATTGGATCATTCTTTTCTAGCAAAGGTGATACCCAGGCTAAGGCTATACCTTTCATTAAGGATATAAGGAAAGTGATTCTAGAAGAGGGGGTTGCAAAGAGAAGAGGACTATTCCGAAAATGAAGGCGACACTGATTCAGAAAACCTCTACAATCCTCAGGATTCCCATCATATTTGTCCGGAAGGGGTATCATCGGACTGAGTTGACCTTGTGACTGATTGGTAGGATTCGTAGGAGGAGAGGGCTCCAAAGGAATAGGATTAGGAGGTATAGGAGCAGATAAAACAAAGAATTACCCTATCGGTAGAATATGCAACTCTTTAGGCGTGATAATCCCCAGTAATCACACTAATGATATAAAATGTACAAGAATTAAGAGTGCGCTCAGGAGAGCTCTACCAAATTATTAGTAAAAGTGTATTAAAAAATATAAAACCTCTTTGGAAAACCTATTGTGAGTAAATATTTTTTAATTTATTGTCCACTAAAAATTTATTAACAATAAAACATATAGACACATATATATAATAAGGTGCACCTTATAAAAACACACAATATAATAACAGGATTAAAATGTATATGATTCAGCGTGTTACTTTTTATCAGCGTATTGCTTTTTGTATCCAAACTTTGCAACAATCTTAAACTGGATAGCCAAGTCTTTGAAAATAATTTCCAGATGTATATATTAAATGTCTCATATAACAGTTTGGCAGTGAGGGTAAAGCAATGCCCCTGCAGATGGTTTTAGTCACCGGACTCCGAAAGTTATAGAATTCACTCTTGTCTTTCTCTGACCCAATGTTTTTCTTTACACTTTCCTTCTTGCGAGGGGTAGTCGGCGTTCTGTTAGCCGTTAGCTGTCGGGTCAGATTCTGACGTGTCTGTTAACACGTGCTAGGCTCATCCGCCAATCACTGGGTCAGATTACCGGTGAGTTGATTATTCGAAAAACGGCAAAGTGTTCCGTGCAAAGTATCAGTGATTGCTCCAAATCCACCAATGTAGATTACTGTGACATCTTTGCTTCCTGGGATCCTGCCAATAATCCAACTTATATCCACTTCGTTTCCTTAGATATAGTCAGTATTTTCTTTTTGGGAAGTCCACGTTAAGCTGGCCAGCTTGCGTAGGTACAGGTCATCTACGCGTTTCAGCAGAAATGCTTGTTTCAAGATGTACCTGTGGACTTCCCATCATGCCTTTATACATGTTTATTTTGAGTTGCAAGGTTTTTATTGGATGCTTGATATCGGAAAGGTTAATTTGGAAAAGTTGATTTAACACGCTTAAGCTCCTATCTTAGAGGTTACTCTTTATGCAGTAAAAAGAATATTTGATAGCAACTGTTGTTATAATAACTATAATACTAACATATAACAATTGTAATTTATAATTATAAAAATAAAGCACACAATACAATTCATTAGTGGATTATATTGATACAAGGTTTAAAATATAGTTAGAAATACAGAGTCTAATAAACTTACTTCAACAATTATCTACCTATGCCTAAAATACATATTTTAAAAACTTATTTAATACACTTAGTTTTTAGGGGGAAAAAAATAAATAAATTTATTTGTGCATGTAGATATTAATTTATAATGTATAAATTTATAATATTTGCACATTTTAAAATTCTTTAGACATTTGGAACAGATTTTGTCTATAAGCAACATTAAAAATATTAAAAATATTATTAAAAATATAGGGATGAAGGAACAGATAATTTATTGTTTCTATAGATTCTAAAATACATCTTAGTGTAATTAAAAATACTAGCTCTAAAAACTGATAGGAATATATATGAATTCAAGATAATTAATTAGATAAAATCCAATCAATTGGATAAAATAAAATTTTATTATAAACTAAATAAAAGGGTTGAGATCCAATTCAGCATTTAACCCTAAGGGTGTAAGAGTTTTAATTTTTTTTTAAAAGTTTCTTATTAAGATCTCCACCTCTCCAATCTTGTGTAACTTTTCTTAGACCCCAATATTTTAGTCCCTTAGGATTTTCATTATGGACTTCTTTAAAGTGTTTGGAGAGTAGGTGGCCTTCTACTCCATTTTCAATATTAAGAAGGTGTTCCCTAAATCTGTCTCTCAACATGCGAGAGGTCTCACCTAAATATTGCATTTTACACGGACATTCTATTAGGTAGACTACATTCTTATCACAGCATCTAATTAAATCTTTAATTTTATATTCTTTTTGTGTCACTGTAGATGTTACACTAGTCTTTTTACAACTAAATTTACAGGCTTTACATGATATGCAAGGAAAATAGCCTTCTAATTTGTCCCCTTTTAAATCTATATCAATACTTTTTGTTTTTCTTGGTTTGAAAGTGCTAGGTGCTAAAATTGATTTCAAATTTCTTGCTTTTTTAAAGTAAAGGTATAGGAGCAGCCATATTCTGAAGTAAAGTAGTTGTCTGATCCAACTTTGCGTCCAAGGATTGCAAGTGGGTAGCATGAGATCCCAATAACTGTCCCTGGTGGGTCACGGACATGGATAATTCAGTGGGGTCCATTTTTGGCCCGTTTGTACTATCAGCCGTAAAGGATCAGCCCAGGATTCAACCCAACTGCTAGCGTGAAAAGTAAAACACACGCTAGCACACTGAGAAATATCCAGGACGTGACCCACTCAGGAATGATTAAAGCAAATGTCCCTTTAAGCAGGTTAGAAAGCAAACAGATAGGTATTCCTTTTAGCAGGTTTGATAAAGCAAATGTCCCTTTAAGCAGGTTAGCAAACAAACAGAGATGTATTCCTTTTAGCAGGTTTGATTCACAGGTCTGATTCAGGAAGACAAACGGGCCCGAGAAGATCTCCCGCCGGTCTTTTGAAGGGAGAGAGAGACGCCAAAGTCAGGAGTGTTCAGAACAACCGTGTCATGTTGCTAGGCAATGCAACGTGACACAGAAGAGATCCGTGAGCCGCGGTGACACGGCGATGAGCGGATCGAATGTGACAATGCATATGTTTTCGTTCCCTGTGCTCTAATTTTACATGAGTTTTCAAATACCCCAAAGTGGGTTAACTACGCACAGTGTATTACAGATGAGGGATATTAATTATCTCGAAAAGACAGCAACTTTTAAATAAGAATTGTTATATTATGCTCTCTACTGATTAAGATTATATCCTGAATGTGGTTAATTTAAAGGCTTTTAGCTAGCTCGTGAATATTATGCTTTACATTCCACATATTATGTAGCTCCGTGATGTATATGTCATTCTAGGGTCTAAGGCTAAAGCACAGTTTCTAGTTATATTATGTAGCTCTGTGACGTATATGTCATTCTAGGTTCTAAGGCTAAAGCACAGTTTCTAGTTATATTATATAGCTCCGTGACGTATATGTCATTCTAGGTTCTAAGGCTAAAGCACAATTTCAAGTTATAGTATGTAGCTCTGTGATGTATATGTCATTCTAGGTTCTAAGGCTAAAGCACAGTTTCTAGTTATATTATGTAGCTCCGTGACGTATATGTCATTCTAGGTTCTAAGGCTAAAGCACAGTTTCTAGTTATATTATGTAGCTCCGTGACGTATATGTCATTCTAGGTTCTAAGGCTAAAGCACAGTTTCTAGTTATATTATGTAGCTCTGTGACGTATATGTCATTCTAGGTTCTAAGGCTAAAGCACAGTTTCTAGTTATATTATGTAGCTCCGTGATGTATATGTCATTCTCGGTTCTAAAGCTAAAGCACAGTTTCTAGTTATATTATGTAGCTCTGTGACGTATATGTCATTCTAGGTTCTAAGGCTAAAGCACAGTTTCTAGTTATATTATGTAGCTCCGTGACGTATATGTCATTCTAGGTTCTAAGGCTAAAGCACAGTTTCTAGTTATATTATGTAGCTCCGTGATGTATATGTCATTCTAGGTTCTAATGCTAAAGCACAGTTTCTAGTTATATTATGTAGCTCCGTGACGTATATGTCATTCTAGGTTCTAAGGCTAAAGCACAGTTTCTAGTTATATTATGTAACTCTCTGATGTATATGTCATTCTAGGTTCTAAGGCTAAAGCACAGTTTCTAGTTATATTATGTAGCTCCGTGACGTATATGTCATTCTAGGTTCTAAGGCTAAAGCACAGTTTCTAGTTATATTATGTAGCTCCGTGACGTATATGTCATTCTAGGTTCTAAGGCTAAAGCACAGTTTCTAGTTATAATATGTAGCTCCGTGACGTTTATGTCATTCTAGGTTCTAAGGCTAAAGCACAGTTTCTAGTTATATTATGTAGCTCCATGACGTTTATGTCATTCTAGGTTCCAAGGCTAAAGCAAAGTTTCTAGTTATATTATGTAGCTCCGTGACGTATATGTCATTCTAGGTTCTAAGGCTAAAGCACAGTTTCTAGTTATAATATGTAGCTCCGTGACGTTTATGTCATTCTAGGTTCTAAGGCTAAAGCACAGTTTCTAGTTATATTATGTAGCTCCGTGACGTTTATGTCATTCTAGGTTCCAAGGCTAAAGCACAGTTTCTAGTTATATTATGTAGCTCCGTGATGTATATGTCATTCTAGGTTCTAAGGCTAAAGCACAGTTTCTAGTTATATTATGTAGCTCCGTGATGTATATGTCATTCTAGGTTCTAATGCTAAAGCACAGTTTCTAGTTATATTATGTAGCTCCGTGACGTATATGTCATTGTAGGTTCTAAGGCTAAAGCACAGTTTCTAGTTATATTATGTAGCTCCGTGACGTATATGTCATTCTAGGTTCTAAGGCTAAAACACAGTTTCTAGTTATAGTATGTAGCTCCGTGACGTATATGTCATTCTAGGTTCTAAGGCTAAAGCACAGTTTCTAGTTATATTATGTAGCTCCGTGACGTATATGTCATTCTAGGTTCTAAGGCTAAAGCACAGTTTCTAGTTATATTATGTAGCTCCGTGACGTATATGTCATTCTAGGGTCTAAGGCTAAAGCACAGTTTCTAGTTATATTATGTAGCTCCGTGACGTATATGTCATTCTAGGTTCTACGGCTAAAGCACAGTTTCTAGTTATTATGTAGCTCCGTGACGTATATGTCATTCTAGGTTCTACGGCTAAAGCACAGTTTCTAGTTATATTATGTAGCTCCGTGATGTATATGTCATTCTAGGTTCTAAGGCTAAAGCACAGTTTCTAGTTATATTATGTAGCTCCGTGACGTATATGTCATTCTAGGTTCTAAGGCTAAAGCACAGTTTCTAGTTATATTATGTAGCTCCGTGACGTATATGTCATTCTAGGTTCTAAGGCTAAAGCACAGTTTCTAGTTATATTATGTAGCTCCGTGACGTATATGTCATTCTAGGTTCTAAGGCTAAAGCACAGTTTCTAGTTATATTATGTAGCTCCGTGATGTATATGTCATTCTAGGTTCTAAGGCTAAAGCACAGTTTCTAGTTATATTATGTAGCTCCGTGATGTATATGTCATTCTAGGTTCTAAGGCTAAAGCACAGTTTCTAGTTATATTATGTAGCTCCGTGACGTATATGTCATTCTAGGTTCTAAGGCTAAAGCACAGTTTCTAGTTATATTATGTAGCTCCGTGATGTATATGTCATTCTAGGTTCTAAGGCTAAAGCACAGTTTCTAGTTATATTATATAGCTCCGTGACGTATATGTCATTCTAGGTTCTAAGGCTAAAGCACAATTTCAAGTTATAGTATGTAGCTCTGTGATGTATATGTCATTCTAGGTTCTAAGGCTAAAGCACAGTTTCTAGTTATATTATGTAGCTCCGTGACGTATATGTCATTCTAGGTTCTAAGGCTAAAGCACAGTTTCTAGTTATATTATGTAGCTCTGTGACGTATATGTCATTCTAGGTTCTAAGGCTAAAGCACAGTTTCTAGTTATATTATGTAGCTCCGTGATGTATATGTCATTCTCGGTTCTAAAGCTAAAGCACAGTTTCTAGTTATATTATGTAGCTCTGTGACGTATATGTCATTCTAGGTTCTAAGGCTAAAGCACAGTTTCTAGTTATATTATGTAGCTCCGTGACGTATATGTCATTCTAGGTTCTAAGGCTAAAGCACAGTTTCTAGTTATATTATGTAGCTCCGTGATGTATATGTCATTCTAGGTTCTAATGCTAAAGCACAGTTTCTAGTTATATTATGTAGCTCCGTGACGTATATGTCATTCTAGGTTCTAAGGCTAAAGCACAGTTTCTAGTTATATTATGTAACTCTCTGATGTATATGTCATTCTAGGTTCTAAGGCTAAAGCACAGTTTCTAGTTATATTATGTAGCTCCGTGACGTATATGTCATTCTAGGTTCTAAGGCTAAAGCACAGTTTCTAGTTATATTATGTAGCTCCGTGACGTATATGTCATTCTAGGTTCTAAGGCTAAAGCACAGTTTCTAGTTATATTATGTAGCTCCGTGATGTATATGTCATTCTAGGTTCTAAAGCTAAAGCACAGTTTCTAGTTATATTATGTAGCTCTGTGACGTATATGTCATTCTAGGTTCCAAGGCTAAAGCACAGTTTCTAGTTATATTATGTAGCTCCGTGACGTATATGTCATTCTAGGTTCTAAGGCTAAAGCACAGTTTCTAGTTATATTATGTAGCTCCGTGATGTATATGTCATTCTAGGTTCTAAGGCTAAAGCACAGTTTCTAGTTATATTATGTAGCTCCGTGATGTATATGTCATTCTAGGTTCTAAGGCTAAAACACAGTTTCTAGTTATATTATGTAGCTCCGTGATGTATATGTCATTCTAGGTTCTAAGGCTAAAGCACAGTTTCTAGTTATATTATGTAGCTCCGTGATGTATATGTCATTCTAGGTTCTAATGCTAAAGCACAGTTTCTAGTTATATTATGTAGCTCCGTGACGTATATGTCATTCTAGGTTCTAAGGCTAAAGCACAGTTTCTAGTTATATCATGTAGCTCCGTGACGTATATGTCATTCTAGGTTCTAAGGCTAAAGCACAGTTTCTAGTTATATTATGTACCTCCGTGACGTATATGTCATTCTAGGTTCTAAGGCTAAAGCACAGTTTCTAGTTATGTTATGTAACTCTCTGATGTATATGTCATTCTAGGTTCTAAGGCTAAAGCACAGTTTCTAGTTATAGTATGTAGCTCCGTGATGTATATGTCATTCTAGGTTCTAAGGCTAAAGCACAGTTTCTAGTTATAATATGTAGCTCCGTGACGTATATGTCATTCTAGGTTCTAATGCTAAAGCACAGTTTCTAGTTATATTATGTAGCTCCGTGATGTATATGTCATTCTAGGTTCTAAGGCTAAAGCACAGTTTCTAGTTATATCATGTAGCTCCGTGACGTATATGTCATTCTAGGTTCTACGGCTAAAGCACAGTTTCTAGTTATATTATGTAGCTCTGTGACGTATATGTCATTCTAGGTTCCAAGGCTAAAGCACAGTTTCTAGTAATATTATGTAGCTCCGTGATGTATATGTCATTCTAGGTTCTAAGGCTAAAGCACAGTTTCTAGTTATATTATGTAGCTCCGTGACGTATATGTCATTCTAGGTTCTAAGGCTAAAGCACAGTTTCTAGTTATATTATGTAGCTCCGTGATGTATATGTCATTCTAGGTTCTAAGGCTAAAGCACAGTTTCTGGTTATATTATGTAGCTCCATGACGTATATGTCATTCTAGGTTCTAAGGCTAAAGCACAGTTTCTAGTTATATTATGTAGCTCCGTGATGTATATGTCATTCTAGGTTCTAAGGCTAAAGCACAGTTTCTAGTTATATTATGTAGCTCCGTGATGTATATGTCATTCTAGGTTCTACGGCTAAAGCACAGTTTCTAGTTATATTATGTAGCTCTGTGACGTATATGTCATTCTAGGTTCCAAGGCTAAAGCACAGTTTCTAGTAATATTATGTAGCTCCGTGATGTATATGTCATTCTAGGTTCTAAGGCTAAAGCACAGTTTCTAGTTATATTATGTAGCTCTGTGACGTATATGTCATTCTAGGTTCTAAGGCTAAAGCACAGTTTCTAGTTATAGTATGTAGCTCCGTGATGTATATGTCATTCTAGGTTCTAAGGCTAAAGCACAGTTTCTAGTTATAATATGTGTCTCCGTGACGTATATGTCATTCTAGGTTCCAAGGCTAAAGCACAGTTTCTAGTTATATTATGTAGCTCCGTGATGTATATGTCATTCTAGGTTCTAAGGCTAAAGCACAGTTTCTAGTTATAATATGTAGCTCCGTGACGTTTATGTCATTCTAGGTTCTAAGGCTAAAGCACAGTTTCTAGTTATATTATGTAGCTCCGTGACGTTTATGTCATTCTAGGTTCCAAGGCTAAAGCAAAGTTTCTAGTTATATTATGTAGCTCCGTGACGTATATGTCATTCTAGGTTCTAAGGCTAAAGCACAGTTTCTAGTTATAATATGTAGCTCCGTGACGTTTATGTCATTCTAGGTTCTAAGGCTAAAGCACAGTTTCTAGTTATATTATGTAGCTCCGTGACGTTTATGTCATTCTAGGTTCCAAGGCTAAAGCACAGTTTCTAGTTATATTATGTAGCTCCGTGATGTATATGTCATTCTAGGTTCTAAGGCTAAAGCACAGTTTCTAGTTATATTATGTAGCTCCGTGATGTATATGTCATTCTAGGTTCTAATGCTAAAGCACAGTTTCTAGTTATATTATGTAGCTCCGTGACGTATATGTCATTCTAGGTTCTAAGGCTAAAGCACAGTTTCTAGTTATATTATGTAGCTCCGTGACGTATATGTCATTCTAGGTTCTAAGGCTAAAACACAGTTTCTAGTTATAGTATGTAGCTCCGTGACGTATATGTCATTCTAGGTTCTAAGGCTAAAGCACAGTTTCTAGTTATATTATGTAGCTCCGTGACGTATATGTCATTCTAGGTTCTAAGGCTAAAGCACAGTTTCTAGTTATATTATGTAGCTCCGTGACGTATATGTCATTCTAGGGTCTAAGGCTAAAGCACAGTTTCTAGTTATATTATGTAGCTCCGTGACGTATATGTCATTCTAGGTTCTAATGCTAAAGCACAGTTTCTAGTTATATTATGTAGCTCTGTGACGTATATGTCATTCTAGGTTCTAAGGCTAAAGCACAGTTTCTAGTTATATTATGTAGCTCCGTGACGTATATGTCATTCTAGGTTCTAAGGCTAAAACACAGTTTCTAGTTATAGTATGTAGCTCCGTGACGTATATGTCATTCTAGGTTCTAAGGCTAAAGCACAGTTTCTAGTTATATTATGTAGCTCCGTGACGTATATGTCATTCTAGGTTCTAAGGCTAAAGCACAGTTTCTAGTTATATTATGTAGCTCCGTGACGTATATGTCATTCTAGGGTCTAAGGCTAAAGCACAGTTTCTAGTTATATTATGTAGCTCCGTGACGTATATGTCATTCTAGGTTCTAAGGCTAAAGCACAGTTTCTAGTTATATTATGTAGCTCCGTGACGTATATGTCATTCTAGGTTCTAAGGCTAAAGCACAGTTTCTAGTTATATTATGTAGCTCTGTGATGTATATGTCATTCTAGGTTCTAAGGCTAAAGCACAGTTTCTAGTTATATTATGTAGCTCCGTGACGTATATGTTATTCTAGGGTCTAAGGCTAAAGCACAGTTTCTAGTTATATTATGTAGCTCCGTGACGTATATGTCATTCTAGGTTCTAAGGCTAAAGCACAGTTTCTAGTTATATTATGTAGCTCCGTGACGTATATGTCATTCTAGGTTCTAAGGCTAAAGCACAGTTTCTAGTTATATTATGTAGCTCCGTGATGTATATGTCATTCTAGGTTCTAAGGCTAAAGCACAGTTTCTAGTTATATTATGTAGCTCCGTGACGTATATGTCATTCTAGGTTCTAAGGCTAAAGCACAGTTTCTAGTTATATTATGTAGCTCCGTGACGTATATGTCATTCTAGGTTCTAAGGCTAAAGCACAGTTTCTAGTTATATTATGTAGCTCCGTGACGTATATGTCATTCTAGGTTCTAAGGCTAAAGCACAGTTTCTAGTTATATTATGTAGCTCCGTGACGTATATGTCATTCTAGGTTCTAAGGCTAAAGCACAGTTTCTAGTTATATTATGTAGCTCCGTGATGTATATGTCATTCTAGGTTCTAAGGCTAAAGCACAGTTTCTAGTTATATTATGTAGCTCCGTGACGTATATGTCATTCTAGGTTCTAAGGCTAAAGCACAGTTTCTAGTTATATTATGTAGCTCCGTGATGTATATGTCATTCTAGGTTCTAAGGCTAAAGCACAGTTTCTAGTTATATTATGTAGCTCCGTGACGTATATGTCATTCTAGGTTCTAAGGCTAAAGCACAGTTTCTAGTTATATTATGTAGCTCCGTGACGTATATGTCATTCTAGGTTCTAAGGCTAAAGCACAGTTTCTAGTTATATTATGTAGCTCCTGTGACGTATATGTCATTCTAGGTTCTAAGGCTAAAGCACAGTTTCTAGTTATATTATGTAGCTCCGTGACGTATATGTCATTCTAGGTTCTAAGGCTAAAGCACAGTTTCTAGTTATATTATGTAGCTCCGTGATGTATATGTCATTCTAGGTTCTAAGGCTAAAGCACAGTTTCTAGTTATATTATGTAGCTCTGTGACGTATATGTCATTCTAGGTTCTAAGGCTAAAGCACAGTTTCTAGTTATATTATGTAGCTCCGTGACGTATATGTCATTCTAGGTTCTAAGGCTAAAGCACAGTTTCTAGTTATATTATGTAGCTCTGTGACGTATATGTCATTCTAGGTTCTAAGGCTAAAGCACAGTTTCTAGTTATATTATGTAGCTCCGTGACGTATATGTCATTCTAGGTTCTAAGGCTAAAGCACAGTTTCTAGTTATATTATGTAGCTCCGTGATGTATATGTCATTCTAGGTTCTAAGGCTAAAGCACAGTTTCTAGTTATATTATGTAGCTCCGTGACGTATATGTCATTCTAGGTTCTAAGGCTAAAGCACAGTTTCTAGTTATATTATGTAGCTCCGTGATGTATATGTCATTCTAGGTTCTAAGGCTAAAGCACAGTTTTCTAGTTATATTATGTAGCTCCGTGATGTATATGTCATTCTAGGTTCTAAGGCTAAAGCACAGTTTCTAGTTATATTATGTAGCTCCGTGACGTATATGTCATTCTAGGTTCTAAGGCTAAAGCACAGTTTCTAGTTATATTATGTAGCTCCGTGACGTATATGTCATTCTAGGTTCTAAGGCTAAAGCACAGTTTCTAGTTATATTATGTAGCTCCGTGACGTATATGTCATTCTAGGTTCTAAGGCTAAAGCACAGTTTCTAGTTATATTATGTAGCTCCGTGACGTATATGTCATTCTAGGTTCTAATGCTAAAGCACAGTTTCTAGTTATATTATGTAGCTCCGTGACGTATATGTCATTCTAGGTTCTAAGGCTAAAGCACAGTTTCTAGTTATATTATGTAGCTCCGTGACGTATATGTCATTCTAGGTTCTAAGGCTAAAGCACAGTTTCTAGTTATATTATGTAGCTCCGTGACGTATATGTCATTCTAGGTTCTAAGGCTAAATCACAGTTTCTAGTTATAGTATGTAGCTCCGTGACGTATATGTCATTCTAGGTTCTAAGGCTAAAGCACAGTTTCTAGTTATATTATGTAGCTCCGTGACGTATATGTCATTCTAGGTTCTAAGGCTAAAGCACAGTTTCTAGTTATATTATGTAGCTCCGTGACGTATATGTCATTCTAGGTTCTAAGGCTAAAGCACAGTTTCTAGTTATATTATGTAGCTCCGTGACTGTATATGTCATTCTAGGTTCTAAGGCTAAAGCACAGTTTCTAGTTATATTATGTAGCTCCGTGACGTATATGTCATTCTAGGTTCTAAGGCTAAAGCACAGTTTCTAGTTATATTATGTAGCTCCGTGACGTATATGTCATTCTAGGTTCTAAGGCTAAAGCACAGTTTCTAGTTATATTATGTAGCTCGTGACGTATATGTCATTCTAGGTTCTAAGGCTAAAGCACAGTTTCTAGTTATATTATGTAGCTCCGTGACGTATATGTCATTCTAGGTTCTAAGGCTAAAGCACAGTTTCTAGTTATATTATGTAGCTCCTGTGACGTATATGTCATTCTAGGTTCTAAGGCTAAAGCACAGTTTCTAGTTATATTATGTAGCTCCGTGACGTATATGTCATTCTAGGTTCTAAGGCTAAAGCACAGTTTCTAGTTATATTATGTAGCTCCGTGACGTATATGTCATTCTAGGTTCTAAGGCTAAAGCACAGTTTCTAGTTATATTATGTAGCTCCGTGACGTATATGTCATTCTAGGTTCTAAGGCTAAAGCACAGTTTCTAGTTATATTATATAGCTCCGTGACGTATATGTCATTCTAGGTTCTAAGGCTAAAGCACAATTTCTAGTTATATTATGTAGCTCCGTGATGTATATGTCATTCTAGGTTCTAAGGCTAAAGCACAGTTTCTAGTTATATTATGTAGCTCCGTGACGTATATGTCATTCTAGGTTCTAAGGCTAAAGCACAGTTTCTAGTTATATTATGTAGCTCCGTGACGTATATGTCATTCTAGGTTCTAAGGCTAAAGCACAGTTTCTAGTTATATTATGTAGCTCCGTGATGTATATGTCATTCTAGGTTCTAAGGCTAAAGCACAGTTTCTAGTTATATTATGTAGCTCCGTGACGTATATGTCATTCTAGGTTCTAAGGCTAAAGCACAGTTTCTAGTTATATTATGTAGCTCCGTGATGTATATGTCATTCTAGGTTCTAAGGCTAAAGCACATTTTCTAGTTATATTATGTAGCTCTCGTGACGTATATGTCATTCTAGGTTCTAAGGCTAAAGCACAGTTTCTAGTTATATTATGTAGCTCCGTGACGTATATGTCATTCTAGGTTCTAAGGCTAAAGCACGTTTCTAGTTATATTATGTAGCTCCGTGACGTATATGTCATTCTAGGTTCTAAGGCTAAGCACAGTTTCTAGTTATATTATTGTAGCTCCGTGACGTATATGTCTATTCTAGGTTTCTAAGGCTAAAGCACAGTTTCTAGTTATATTATAGTAGCTCCGTGACGTATATGTCATATCTAGGTTCTAAAGGCTAAAGCACAGTTTCTAGTTATATTATGTAGCTCCTGTGACGTATATGTCATTCTAGGTTCTAAGGCTAAAGCACAGTTTCTAGTTATATTATGTAGCTCCGTGACGTATATGTCATTCTAGGTTCTAAGGCTAAAGCACAGTTTCTAGTTATATTATGTAGCTCCGTGACGTATATGTCATTCTAGGTTCTAAGGCTAAAGCACAGTTTCTAGTTATATTATGTAGCTCCGTGACGTATATGTCATTCTAGGTTCTAAGGCTAAAGCACAGTTTCTAGTTATATTATGTAGCTCTGTGATGTATATGTCATTCTAGGTTCTAAGGCTAAAGCACAGTTTCTAGTTATATATGTAGCTCCGTGACGTATATGTCATTCTAGGTTCTAAGGCTAAAGCACAGTTTCTAGTTATATTATGTAGCTCCGTGAAGTATATGTCATTCTAGGTTCTAAGGCTAAAGCACAGTTTCTAGTTATATTATGTAGCTCCGTGAAGTATATGTCATTCTAGGTTCTAAGGCTAAAGCACAGTTTCTAGTTATATTATATAGCTCCGTGACGTATATGTCATTCTAGGTTCTAAGGCTAAAAGCACTGTTTCTAGTTATATTATGTAGCTCCGTGACGTAAATGTCTTTCTAGGTTCTAAGGCTAAAGCACAGTTTCTAGTTATATTATGTAGCTCCGTGACGTATATGTCATTCTAGGGTCTAAGGCTAAAGCACAGTTTCTAGTTATATTATTAGCTCCGAGATGTATATGTCATTCTAGGTTCTAAGGCTAAAGCACAGTTTCTAGTTATATTATGTAGCTCCTGTGACGTATATGTCATTCTAGGGTCTAAGGCTAAAGCACAGTTTCTAGTTATATTATGTAGCTCCGTGACGTATATGTCATTCTAGGTTCTAAAGGCTAAAGCACAGTTTCTAGTTATATTATGTAGCTCTCGTGATGTATATATCATTCTAGTTCTAAGGCTAAAGCACAGTTTCTAGTTATTATTATGTAGCTCCGTGATGTATATGTCATTCTAGGGTTCTAAGGCTAAAGCACAGTTTCTAGTTATATATGTAGGCTTCTCGTGACGTATATGTCATTCTAGGTTCTAAGGCTAAAGCACAGTTTCTAGTTATATTATGTAGCTGCTCCGTGACGTATATGGTCATTCGAGGTTCTCAAGGCTTAAAGCACAGTTTCTAGTTATATTATTGTAGCTCCGTGATGTATATGTCATTCTAGGTTTCTAAGGCTAAGCCACAGGTTTCTAGTTATATTATGTTAGCCTCCGTGACGTATATGTCATTCTAGGTTCTAAGGCTAAAGCACAGTGTTCTAGTTATATTATGTAGCTCCGTGACGTATATGTCATTCTAGGTTCTAAGGCTAAAGCACAGTTTCTAGGTTATATTTATGTAGCTCCGTGGACGTATATGTCATTCTAGGTTCTAAGGCTAAAGCACAGTTTCTAGTTATATTATGTAGCTCCGTGACGTAATATGTCATTTCTAGGTTCTAAGGCTAAAGCACAGTTTCTAGTTATATTATGTAGCTCCGTGACTGTATATGTCATTCTAGGTTCTAAGGCTAAAGCACAGTTTTCTAGTTATATTATGTAGCTCCGTGACGTATATGTCATTCTAGGTCTAAGGCTAAAGCACAGTTTCTAGTTATATTATGTAGCTCCGTGACTGTATATGTCATTCTAGGTTCTAAGGCTAAAGCACAGTTTCTGTTATATTATGTAGCTCCGTGACGTATATGTCATTCCTAGGTTCTAAGGCTAAAGCACAGTTTCTAGTTATATTATGTAGCTCCGTGACTGTATATGTCATTCTAGGTTCTAAGGCTAAAGCACAGTTTCTAGTTATATTATGTAGCTCCGTGACGTATATGTCATTCTAGGTTCTAAGGCTAAAGCACAGTTTCTAGTTATATTATGTAGCTCCGTGACGTATATGTCATTCTAGGTTCTAAGGCTAAAGCACAGTTTCTAGTTATATTATGTAGCTCCGTGACGTATATGTCATTCTAGGTTCTAAGGCTAAAGCACAGTTTCTAGTTATATTATGTAGCTCCGTGATGTATATGTCATTCTAGGTTCTAAGGCTAAAGCACAGTTTCTAGTTATATTATGTAGCTCCTGTGACGTATATGTCATTCTAGGTTCTAAGGCTAAAGCACAGTTTCTAGTTATATTATGTAGCTCCGTGACGTATATGTCATTCTAGGTTCTAAGGCTAAAGCACAGTTTCTAGTTATATTATGTAGCTCTGTGACGTATATGTCATTCTAGGTTCTAAGGCTAAAGCACAGTTTCTAGTTATATTATGTAGCTCTGTGACGTATATGTCATTCTAGGTTCTAAGGCTAAAGCACAGTTTCTAGTTATATTATGTAGCTCCGTGACTGTATATGTCATTCTAGGTTCTAAGGCTAAAGCACAGTTTCTAGTTATATTATGTAGCTCCGTGAAGTATATGTCATTCTAGGTTCTAAGGCTAAAGCACAGTTTCTAGTTATATTATGTAGCTCCGTGACGTATATGTCATTCTAGGTTCTAAGGCTAAAGCACAGTTTCTAGTTATATTATGTAGCTCCGTGACGTATATGTCATTCTAGGTTCTAAGGCTAAAGCACAGTTTCTAGTTATATTATGTAGCTCCGTGATGTATATGTCATTCTAGGTTCTAAGGCTAAAGCACAGTTTCTAGTTATATTATGTAGCTCCGTGACGTATATGTCATTCTAGGTTCTAAGGCTAAAGCACAGTTTCTAGTTATATTATGTAGCTCCGTGACGTATATGTCATTCTAGGTTCTAAGGCTAAAGCACAGTTTCTAGTTATATTATGTAGCTCCGTGACGTATATGTCATTCTAGGTTCTAAGGCTAAAGCACAGTTCTAGGTATATTATGTAGCTCCGTGACGTATATGTCATTCTAGGTTCTAAGGCTAAAGCACAGTTTCTAGTTATATTATGTAGCTCCGTGATGTATATGTCATTCTAGGTTCTAAGGCTAAAGCACAGTTTCTAGTTATATTATGTAGCTCCGTGACGTATATGTCATTCTAGGTTCTAAGGCTAAAGCACAGTTTCTAGTTATATTATGTAGCTCCGTGACGTATATGTCATTCTAGGTTCTAAGGCTAAAGCACAGTTTCTAGTTATATTATGTAGCTCCGTGACGTATATGTCATTCTAGGTTCTAAGGCTAAAGCACAGTTTCTAGTTATATTATGTAGCTCAGTGACGTATATGTCATTCTAGGTTCTAAGGCTAAAGCACAGTTTCTAGTTATATTATGTAGCTCCGTGATGTATATGTCATTCTAGGTTCTAAGGCTAAAGCACAGTTTCTAGTTTATATTATGTAGCTCCGTGACGTATATGTCATTCTAGGTTCTAAGGCTAAAGCACAGTTTCTAGTTATATTATGTAGCTCCGTGACGTATATGTCATTCTAGGTTCTAAGGCTAAAGCACAGTTTCTAGTTATATTATGTAGCTCCGTGACGTATATGTCATTCTAGGTTCTAAGGCTAAAGCACAGTTTCTAGTTATATTATGTAGCTCCGTGATGTATATGTCATTCTAGGTTCTAAGGCTAAAGCACAGTTTCTAGTTATATTATGTAGCTCCGTGATGTATATGTCATTCTAGGTTCTAAGGCTAAAGCACAGTTTCTAGTTATATTATGTAGCTCCGTGACGTATATGTCATTCTAGGTTCTAAGGCTAAAGCACAGTTTCTAGTTATATTATGTAGCTCCGTGACGTATATGTCATTCTAGGTTCTAAGGCTAAAGCACAGTTTCTAGTTATATTATGTAGCTCCGTGACGTATATGTCATTCTAGGTTCTAAGGCTAAAGCACAGTTTCTAGTTATATTATGTAGCTCCGTGACGTATATGTCATTCTAGGTTCTAAGGCTAAAGCACAGTTTCTAGTTATATTATGTAGCTCCGTGACGTATATGTCATTCTAGGTTCTAAGGCTAAAGCACAGTTTCTAGTTATATTATGTAGCTCTGTGATGTATATGTCATTCTAGGTTCTAAGGCTAAAGCACAGTTTCTAGTTATATTATGTAGCTCCCGTGACGTATATGTCATTCTAGGTTCTAAGGCTAAAGCACAGTTTCTAGTTATATTATGTAGCTCTCGTGATGTATATGTCATTCTAGGTTCTAAGGCTAAAGCACAGTTTCTAGTTATATTATGTAGCTCCGTGACGTATATGTCATTCTAAGGTTCTAAGGCTAAAGCACAGTTTCTAGTTATATTATGTAGCTCCGTGACGTATATGTCATTCTAGGTTCTAAGGCTAAAGCACAGTTTCTAGTTATATTATGTAGCTCCGTGACGTATATGTCATTTCTAGGTTCTAAGGCTAAAGCACAGTTTCTAGTTATATTATGTAGCTCCGTGACGTATTATGTCATTCTAGGTTCTAAGGCTAAAGCACAGTTTCTAGTTATATTATGTAGCTCCGTGATGTATATGTCATTCTAGGTTCTAAGGCTAAAGCACAGTTTCTAGTTATATTATGTAGCTCCGTGACGTATATGTCATTCTAGGTTCTAAGGCTAAAGCACAGTTTCTAGTTATATTATGTAGCTCCGTGACGTATATGTCATTCTAGGTTCTAAGGCTAAAGCACAGTTTCTAGTTATATTATGTAGCTCCTGTGACGTATATGTCATTCTAGGTTCTAAGGCTAAAGCACAGTTTCTAGTTATATTATGTAGCTCCGTGACGTATATGTCATTCTAGGTTCTAAGGCTAAAGCACAGTTTCTAGTTATATTATGTAGCTCCGTGATGTATATGTCATTCTAGGTTCTAAGCTAAAGCACAGTTTCTAGTTATATTATGTAGCTCCTGTGACGTATATGTCATTCTAGGTTCTAAGGCTAAAGCACAGTTTCTAGTTATATTATGTAGCTCCGTGACTGTATATGTCATTCTAGGTTCTAAGGCTAAAGCACAGTTTCTAGTTATATTATGTAGCTCCGTGATGTATATGTCATTCTAGGTTCTAATGCTAAAGCACAGTTTCTAGTTATATTATGTAGCTCCGTGACGTATATGTCATTCTAGGTTCTAAGGCTAAAGCACAGTTTCTAGTTATATTATGTAGCTCTCTGATGTATATGTCATTCTAGGTTCTAAGGCTAAAGCACAGTTTCTAGTTATATTATGTAGCTCTGTGACGTATATGTCATTCTAGGTTCTAAGGCTAAAGCACAGTTTCTAGTTATATTATGTAGCTCCGTGATGTATATGTCATTCTAGGTTCTAAGGCTAAAGCACAGTTTCTAGTTATATTATGTAGCTCCGTGACGTATATGTCATTCTAGGTTCTAAGGCTAAAGCACAGTTTCTAGTTATATTATGTAGCTCTGTGACGTATATGTCATTCTAGGTTCTAAGGCTAAAGCACAGTTTCTAGTTATATTATGTAGCTCCGTGACGTATATGTCATTCTAGGTTCTAAGGCTAAAGCACAGTTTCTAGTTATATTATGTAGCTCCGTGATGTATATGTCATTCTAGGTTCTAAGGCTAAAGCACATTTTTTAGTTATATTATGTAGCTCCGTGATGTATATGTCATTCTAGGTTCTAATGCTAAAGCACAGTTTCTAGTTATATTATGTAGCTCCGTGACGTATATGTCATTCTAGGTTCTAAGGCTAAAGCACAGTTTCTAGTTATATTATGTAGCTCCGTGATGTATATGTCATTCTAGGTTCTAAGGCTAAAGCACAGTTTCTAGTTATATTATGTAGCTCCGTGATGTATATGTCATTCTAGGTTCTAAGGCTAAAGCACAGTTTCTAGTTATATTATGTAGCTCCGTGACGTATATGTCATTCTAGGTTCTAAGGCTAAAGCACAGTTTCTAGTTATATTATGTAGCTCCGTGACGTATATGTCATTCTAGGTTCTAAGGCTAAAGCACAGTTTCTAGTTATATTATGTAGCTCTGTGACGTATATGTCATTCTAGGTTCTAAGGCTAAAGCACAGTTTCTAGTTATATTATGTAGCTCCGTGACGTATATGTCATTCTAGGTTCTAAGGCTAAAGCACAGTTTCTAGTTATATTATGTAGCTCCGTGACGTATATGTCATTCTAGGTTCTAAGGCTAAAGCACAGTTTCTAGTTATATTATGTAGCTCCGTGACGTATATATCATTCTAGGTTCTAAGGCTAAAGCACAGTTTCTAGTTATATTATGTAGCTCCGTGATGTATATGTCATTCTAGGTTCTAAGGCTAAAGCACAGTTTCTAGTTATATTATGTAGCTCCGTGACGTATATGTCATTCTAGGTTCTAATGCTAAAGCACAGTTTCTAGTTATATTATGTAGCTCCGTGACGTATATGTCATTCTAGGTTCCAAGGCTAAAGCACAATTTCTAGTTATATTATATAGCTCCGTGACGTATATGTCATTCTAGGTTCTAATGCTAAAGCACAGTTTCTAGTTATATTATGTAGCTCCGTGACGTATATGTCATTCTAGGTTCTAAGGCTAAAGCACAGTTTCTAGTTATAATATGTAGCTCCGTGACGTATATGTCATTCTAGGTTCTAAGGCTAAAGCACAGTTTCTAGTTATATTATGTAGCTCCGTGATGTATATGTCATTCTAGGTTCTAAGGCTAAAGCACAGTTTCTAGTTATAATATGTAGCTCCGTGACGTATATGTCATTCTAGGTTCTAAGGCTAAAGCACAGTTTCTAGTTATATTATGTAGCTCCGTGATGTATATGTCATTCTAGGTTCTAAGGCTAAAGCACAGTTTCTAGTTATATTATGTAGCTCCGTGATGTATATGTCATTCTAGGTTCTAAGGCTAAAGCACAGTGTCTAGTTATATTATGTAGCTCCGTGATGTATATGTCATTCTAGGTTCTAAGGCTAAAGCACAGTTTCTAGTTATATTATGTAGCTCCGTGACGTATATGTCATTCTAGGTTCTAAGGCTAAAGCACAGTTTCTAGTTATATTATGTAGCTCCGTGATGTATATGTCATTCTAGGTTCTAAGGCTAAAGCACAGTTTCTAGTTATATTATGTAGCTCCGTGATGTATATGTCATTCTAGGTTCTAAGGCTAAAGCACAGTTTCTAGTTATATTATGTAGCTCCGTGACGTATATGTCATTCTAGGTTCTAAGGCTAAAGCACAGTTTCTAGTTATATTATGTAGCTCCGTGATGTATATGTCATTCTAGGTTCTAAGGCTAAAGCACAGTTTCTAGTTATAATATGTAGCTCCGTGACGTATATGTCATTCTAGGTTCTAAGGCTAAAGCACAGTTTCTAGTTATATTATGTAGCTCCGTGATGTATATGTCATTCTAGGTTCTAAGGCTAAAGCACAGTTTCTAGTTATATTATGTAGCTCCGTGATGTATATGTCATTCTAGGTTCTAAGGCTAAAGCACAGTTTCTAGTTATATTATGTAGCTCCGTGACATATATGTCATTCTAGGTTCTAAGGCTAAAGCACAGTTTCTAGTTATATTATGTAGCTCCGTGATGTATATGTCATTCTAGGTTCTAAGGCTAAAGCACAGTTTCTAGTTATATTATGTAGCTCCGTGACGTATATGTCATTCTAGGTTCTAAGGCTAAAGCACAGTTTCTAGTTATATTATGTAGCTCTGTGACGTATATGTCATTCTAGGGTCTAAGGCTAAAGCACAGTTTCTAGTTATATTATATAGCTCCGTGATGTATATGTCATTCTAGGTTCTAAGGCTAAAGCACAGTTTCTAGTTATATTATATAGCTCCGTGATGTATATGTCATTCTAGGTTCTAAGGCTAAAGCACAGTTTCTAGTTATATTATGTAGCTCCGTGACGTATATGTCATTCTAGGTTCTAAGGCTAAAGCACAGTTTCTAGTTATATTATGTAGCTCTGTGACGTATATGTCATTCTAGGTTCTAATGCTAAAGCACAGTTTCTAGTTATATTATGTAGCTCTGTGACGTATATGTCATTCTAGGTTCTAATGCTAAAGCACAGTTTCTAGTTATATTATGTAGCTCTGTGACGTATATGTCATTCTAGGTTCTAATGCTAAAGCACAGTTTCTAGTTATATTATGTAGCTCCGTGACGTATATGTCGTTCTAGGTTCTAAGGCTAAAGCACAGTTTCTAGTTATATTATGTAGCTCTGTGACGTATATGTCATTCTAGGTTCTAAGGCTAAAGCACAGTTTCTAGTTATATTATGTAGCTCCGTGACGTATATGTCATTCTAGGTTCTAAGGCTAAAGCACAGTTTCTAGTTATATTATGTAGCTCCGTGACGTATATGTCATTCTAGGTTCTAAGGCTAAAGCACAGTTTCTAGTTATATTATGTAGCTCCGTGACGTATATGTCATTCTAGGTTCTAAGGCTAAAGCACAGTTTCTAGTTATATTATGTAGCTCCGTGACGTATATGTCATTCTAGGTTCTAAGGCTAAAGCACAGTTTCTAGTTATATTATGTAGCTCTGTGACGTATATGTCATTCTAGGTTCCAAGGCTAAAGCACAGTTTCTAGTTATATTATATAGCTCCGTGACGTATATGTCATTCTAGGTTCTAAGGCTAAAGCACAGTTTCTAGTTATATTATGTAGCTCCGTGACGTATATGTCATTCTAGGTTCTAAGGCTAAAGCACAGTTTCTAGTTATATTATGTAGCTCCGTGACGTATATGTCATTCTAGGTTCTAATGCTAAAGCACAGTTTCTAGTTATATTATGTAGCTCTGTGACGTATATGTCATTCTAGGTTCCAAGGCTAAAGCACAGTTTCTAGTTATATTATGTAGCTCTGTGACGTATATGTCATTCTAGGTTCCAAGGCTAAAGCACAGTTTCTAGTTATATTATGTAGCTCCGTGACGTATATGTCATTCTAGGTTCTAAGGCTAAAGCACAGTTTCTAGTTATAATATGTAGCTCCGTGATGTATATGTCATTCTAGGTTCTAAGGCTAAAGCACAGTTTCTAGTTATATTATATAGCTCCGTGACGTATATGTCATTCTAGGTTCTAAGGCTAAAGCACAGTTTCTAGTTATATTATATAGCTCCGTGACGTATATGTCATTCTAGGTTCTAAGGCTAAAGCACAGTTTCTAGTTATATTATGTAGCTCCGTGACGTATATGTCATTCTAGGTTCTAAGGCTAAAGCACAGTTTCTAGTTATATTATGTAGCTCCGTGACGTATATGTCATTCTAGGTTCTAAGGCTAAAGCACAGTTTCTAGTTATATTATGTAGCTCCGTGATGTATATGTCATTCTAGGTTCTAAGGCTAAAGCACAGTTTCTAGTTATATTATGTAGCTCTGTGACGTATATGTCATTCTAGGGTCTAAGGCTAAAGCACAGTTTCTAGTTATAATATGTAGCTCCGTGACGTATATGTCATTCTAGGTTCTAATGCTAAAGCACAGTTTCTAGTTATATTATGTAGCTCTGTGATGTATATATCATTCTAGGTTCTAAGGCTAAAGCACAGTTTCTAGTTATATTATGTTCGTGGCACCCACTACCTCACAATGTCCCCAATATTAAGATAACTACACTGCTCCTATTATATGCTCTAGTATGGAAGCTTTATTATAGCAGGGGTATTTGTTTACATATATATCTTTAACTTCTCTAAATTTGAGCTGTGAGCTGTTTATATGAACATTACACTGTCTTATCTGCTAATGTACAAGGTTACAGTTACATTATTCCTGTGTAGGCTCTCTGCACTGAATGTTTGTCGAACCTATGCTGTTAGTTCTAATTAGACCAACCTATACACACCTTTACTATGTTAATGCTACCCTTTGCCTAACGCATTATTAAAGTACTATGTAGGGGCTTTAGAGTGCTAGTCTCATGCAGAATGCTTTGGTTATGAAGTTAGCTATATCACAGAGCGTATAGATCAATATTATGTTCTCCTATACTTTATTTATGTAGGACTCTTAACTCCTAATCTATCGCTATAAACACAACTATAGGAGTTATGGCTGGATCAGAGAGTGGCTATTCGGCTAGGTGTTCTAAGTGCTACCCCTCATGCTAACACTCTTTTACTGTTTAGAACAGGCTCCTATTGCGGGGTATAGGGCCCGTGCCCTGACAACAGGTCCCATAAATTCACACTGAGACTACACTACCATGTTTTGAGGGAGCTCTAGCCCCAGATTGCATCTTGAAGCTTCACATATTTTGATTTTATCAATCTGCACGCAGACATGACATAACTGGCCCACCAGTATCTCTTGTTTTAAAATAGACAATAAAAATTTGGTTGCCATGGAGATGAATACCAAAGTTTTATCATATTGAGGCAATACTACCCTGTTGTAAGGAAACTATAGCCCTAGCCCTATATTATTTCCCGAGTTTATACATATTGTGATTTCATTCAACTGCACACAGATATAGCACAACAAATCCACCAGTGTTTTTTGTTTGAGTGGGACCTATAGGAGTTGTTTTCCCTCAGCCCTACAACACTAGCTCTATATCTCTTCCTCTTCAGGTGTATGCCACATTGATAAGTTCAATCCCAAATAAGTCTTACTATACCCTAGTTACAAAGTTAGTTCATGCTTTTTCTTATCCCTGCAAATTACCACGACTATTTTACAACCTCCCTTCCCCCCCCCCAAGTAATGAGTCTCCTAGCAATAGGAGAACTAAATATGCTGCCTTTCTTGCCTATACCGCAACTCTTATTACTCCACTAGCACCTACTCTCTCTTACACAGCGCCATATTCTAGGATCCATCCTCTCTACTCGGATCAGCAGGTCTGATCGTCAGTCCCTACCATCTAAGTCTTCATTTTTCAATCATTTTTTGGGGCCTCCTTTAAGATCACAGAGAATTGAGCAAAGCTTGTACGTGCCTCCACTTGCCAGTTTGAAGGCTATACTATAGATCCCATTCATAGCTAGGGGAGTTTATATTTTATTCTACTATATTATACAGAACTCATTACATCCTACACCGCATATTATATCTTGTCTGTTTTCTTTAGCTTTATGGATGGTTAAAATTACTTGTCAAAGTTAAGAAAAACTGAGGCTGATTTAGCAATTTCTTGGTATATGTGCACTACTACAATTTGAACATCTTACACTGCTGTAACTCTAATGACCATTTTTATTTTTATTACTGTTTCATACTGGCTGTTTATGCAGCAACAATGTAGTGCTTTCATTTTTGTTTTTCTTCTTCCTCAATAAAAATATTTAAAAAAAAAAAAAAAAAGGCTACGGCTACCTCTCTTTCCTTTTGGCTGAAAAGCATCATCCGTTTGGCTTATGAGATTTCTGGACAGCAGCCTCCTGAAAGAATTACAGCTCACTCTACTAGAGCGGTGGCTTCCACATGGGCTTTTAAAAATGATGCTTCTGTTGAACAAATTTGTAAGGCTGCGACTTGGTCTTCGCTTCATACCTTTTCCAAATTTTCCAAATTTGATACTTTTGCTTTTTCGGAGGCTATTTTTGGGAGAAAGGTTTTGCAAGCAGTGGTGCCTTCCATTTAGGTTCCTGTCTTGTCCCTCCCTTCATCCGTGTCCTAAAGCTTTGGTATTGGTATCCCACAAGTAAAGGATGAAACTGTGGACTCAATACATCTTGCAAAAGAAAACAAAATTTATGCTTACCTGATAAATTTCTTTCTTTTGCGATGTACCAAGTCTACGGCCCGCCCTGTCTATTCAAGACAGATAGTATTTTTTATTGAAAACTTCAGTCACCTCTGCACCTTATAGTTTCTCCTTTTTCTTCCTTGGCCTTCAGTCGAATGACTGGGGGGTGGAGTTAAGGGGGGAGCTATATAGACAGCTCTGCTGTGGGTGCTCTCTGCCACTTCCTGTTAGGAAGGATAATATCCCACAAGTAAGGATGAAACCGTGGACTCGGTACATCGCAAAAGAAAGAAATTTATCAGGTAAGCATAAATTTTGTTTTTAAAACTTCTCATAGAGTTGATGAAATTTCAAATGACCGGCAACATACTGATTTATCCTTCTCTGATGAGGATCTAACTGATTCAGAAGATCCAGCATTTAAATTCTGTTTATAAACCTCCTGTGGTTATTCCAGAGGTTTGTCTAGTTCCTGATGCTATTTCTGATATGATTTCTAAAGAATGGAATAGGCCTGGTACTTCTTTTATTCCTCCTTCAAGGTTTAAAAAATTGTATCCTTTGCCAGCAGTTAGATTGGAGTTTTGGGAAAAGATCCCCAAATTTGATGGGGCTCTCTCTACTCTTGCTAAACGTACTACTATTCCTATGGAAGATAGTACTTCTTTTAAAGATCCTTTAGATAGGAAACTTGAATCTTATCTAAGGCAGTGATCTTCAACCTTTCGCCGTGGCACATTTTTTTCACATTAAAAAATCCTGCGGCACACCACCATCCCAAAATTTTACAAAATCACACATTGTAGCCTAATCATACAGTGTGTGTGTATGTATGTATATATATATATATATATATATAACAATTTAGTACATTTATATATATATATATATATATATATAAAAACAATTTAGTACATTTTAGTCAATTCAATTAAATTGCTACCTATTTGTTTTGCCATACATACACACACACACACACAACTATGGGTATGGAATATCGCAAGTCTAACCCATCAGAATATTACTATATTTACCTGAGTGTGTACTTGTCTGATTAGGAAGCCTTGGTGTTATTTTTGTATATTCAGCCATTCACTTTCCAGGTATGACAGACAAACTTTTTTATTTTTATTTTATTCAAAGCACCAGCTTTATTATACCTCCCAACATTTAATATTGCAAAAGAGGGACACTTTCTCCCCATTAACAGAGCTCTGCTAGCCGCCCCCACAAATATAGGGGACACACATATTTACACACACACATATTATACAGTACATACACACTCTTTACACACACACACATTTACACACACACATACATATTTATGCACACTGATAAACACATATTCATACACACAAATATTCACACACACTCATATATATATATACACACACATACACATTTACACACCCACATTTATACGCACACACTGATAAACACATAATCACACACATATTCATACACACATATACATACACACACTCACACATTGATAAACACATAATCACACACACACATATGCATATACATATTTACACACACACACACTCTATTTATTGAAACACATTTAGGAAATGGTACTAGGTCCGTATATGTAAAAATAGCACACTAGCAAAGGCAACCTGTCAGCCTAGTTCCTAAACATACCGCATGACCTTAACCTTGTATATGCCAAGGGGAAAAGTAATACTGGTGTACCCAGACCACATGATGAAGTATACACAATCCTAATACTTTAAATATAAGGCCAATATTCCCCAATTGGCTAATTTATCACCACTCCATTCGATAGCCAGATCGTAACTAATTCCTTTCCTATAAGTCCTTATGCCCCAGCCCCATTAATTCCCCCTGGTACTTAACCCATAGTTGTGCTGCTGCTGCGATCCTGGGTGCTGCTGCCCTGCACTGGGCCGGGGAGGGGGTGCTGTTGACCGCTGTTGGGGTAAGTTCTGGCTCATGTACAAAACACTTTACTGCCATAGGAAAGCACAGAAATAGTGTACAGTGGAGAAGAGAGAGAACGTAATGGCGCTATGCAGTCACTGCCAATAAGAACCCCCAATGCTGTCTGATGAAAAAGAAGAATGGGAGAGCCGAGAGCGCTAAACCTTTACATTGGTTGTAGTTGAGGCTTTACCACTTTTTGTACAGCAGCGCTACTGAGTGGCGCTCCTGACTCGGCTTAGCTGGCTCCACATTAATCTTTTTATTCAGAATGTGTAGTTATGCCGAGTCAGAAAGTGGTAAAGAGTCTGTACCGATGATGGGAAGCTGATCTGCTGGCAGGGACACTGGCTGAATGTAGCCCACAGCCCCCCTGGGTACTTACCGCCATGGTTGTTGTCCTGCTCCTAGGTGCTACCGGTGCTGCTGCCCTGGCCAGGGGAGATATGTTCCGCCGGTTCTATGCCTTTGCGCTGCCATGAACCAATGAATGCTGAGCTGAATATGGGAGCACCTCAGTAGCGTGCACGCGGCTGATCAAAAAAATGTAAAACTCTGAACCAGTCAGCGTGAAGCTGATCTGCTGGCGGGAACGCTGTGACCTGTGTGAATGTGTGGCAGTGTAAATGCAGCAGGGATGAGCTTGAAAGCGTACACTTAAGTTAACTTGTTACTGTTCCCTGCTTCAACTTTTTGGTTGGAAACTTTAGCGCAACAAGTATTGGATCATGATTTGTCTAGCATTGTTAAGTTGATTCAACATGCTAATAATTTCATTTGTGATGCCATTTTTTATATCATCAAAATTGATGTTAGATATATGTCTTTAGCTATTTTAGCCAGAAGAGCTTTATGGCTTAAATCTTGGAATGCTGATATGGCTTCTAAGTCTCTTTCTTTCCAAGGTAATAAATTATTTGGTTCTCAGTTGGATTCAATAATTTCAACTGTCACGGGGGGGAAGGGAGTTTTTTACCTCAGGATAAAAAATCTAAGGGTAAATCAAAAACTTCTAACCATTTTCATTCCTTTCGACATAATAAGGAACAGAAATCTAATCCTTCCCCAAAGGAATCTGTTTCCAATTGGAAGCCTTCCTCAAATTGGAATAAATCCAAGCCATTTAAGAGATCAAAGCCAGCCCCCAAGTCTGCATGAAGATGCGGCCCTCATTCCAGCTCAGCTGGTAGGTGGCAGATTAAAAATTTTCAAAGACGTTTGGATCAATTTGGTCCAAAATCATTGGATTCAGAGTATTGTCTCTCAAGGGTACAGAATAGGATTCAGAGTAAGACCGCCTGTGAGAAGATTTTTTCTCTCACGCATTCCAGCAAACCCAGTAAAGGCTCTGGCTTTCCTGAAGTGTGTTTCAGACCTGAAGTTATCAGGGGTAATCATGCCAGTTCTGTTTCAGGAACAGGGTCTGGGGTTTTATTCAAATTTATTCATTGTCCCAAAGAAAGAAAATTCTTTCAGGCCAGTTCTGGATCTGAAAATTTTGAATAGTTATGTAAAAGTGCCAACTTTCAAAATAGTGACTATAAGGTCTATTCTGCCTTTTGTTAAGCAAGGGCATTCTGAGATTCTCTTTTCTAGACAAGCATTACCAATTTGTAGCTCTTCCATTTGGCCTAGCGACAGCTCCAAGAATCTTTTCGAAGGTTCTCGGTGCCCTACTCTCTTTAATCGGAGAACGGGGTATTGCGGTATTTCCTTATTTGGACGATATCTTGGTACTAGCTCAGTCTTTACATTCTGCAGAATCTCACACAAATCAACTAGTGTTGTTTCTTCAAAGACATGGCTGTAGGATCAATTTACCAGAAAGTTCTTTGATTCCTCAGACAAGGGTCACCTTTTTAGGTTTCCAGATAGATAGAGAAGATTAAAATTGGTTTCAGCTTGTCGGAACCTTCAGTCTCAGTCATTCCCTTCAGTGGCTATGTGCATGGAAGTTTTAGGTCTCATGACTGCAGCATCGGACGTGAATCCCTTTGCTCGGTTTCATATGAAACCTCTCCAGCTTTGTATGCTGAACCAATGGTGCAGGGATTATACAAAGATATCACAATTAATAGCCTTAAATCCCAATGTTCGACTCTCTCTGACTTGGTGGTTAGATCACCATCATATAGTTCAAGGGGCCTCTTTTTTTTTTTGTCCAACCTGGACTTTGATCACAACAGATGCAAATCTTTCAAGTTGGGGAGCTGTCTGGGGATCTCTGACAGCACAAGGGGTTCAGAAACCTCAAGAGGCGAGGTTACCAATCAATATTTTAGAACTCTGTGCTATCTTCAGGGATCTTCAGGTGTGGCCTCTGTTGAAGAGAGAACTGTTCATTTGTTTTCAGACAGACAATATCACAACTGTGGCATATGTCAATAATCAGGGTGGGACTCTCAGTTCTCAAGCCATGAAAGAAGTATCTTGGATACTTGTTTGTGCAGAATCCAACTCCTGTCTAATTTCTGCGGTTCATATCCCAGGTATAGACAATTGGGAAGCGGATTATCTCAGCCGTCAGACTTTACATCCGGGGGAGTGGTCGCTCCATCCAGATGTGTTTTCTCAGATTGTTCAGATGTGGGGTCTTCCAGAAATAGATCTGATGGCTTCCCATTTAAACAAGAAACTTCCCAGGTACCTGTCCAGGTCCAGGAATCCTCAGGCGGAAGCAGTGGATGCGTTAGCAGTTCCTTGGTGTTACCAACCTGCTTATATCTTCCCGCCTCTAGTCCTTCTTCCAAAAGTGATTTCCAAAATCATTGTGGAACAATTGTTTGTGTTGCTGGTAGCTCCAGTATGGCCTCACAGGTTTTGGTATGCAGATCTTGTTCTGATGTCCAGCTGCCAACCTTGGCCACTTCCATTAAGGCTAGAGCTTCTGTCTCAAGGTCCATTTTTTCCATCAGGATCTTAAATAATTAAATTTGAAGGTATGGAAATTGAACGCCTAGTGCTTAGTCATAGAGGTTTCTCTGACTCAGTGATTAATACTATGTTACAGGCTCGTAAATCTGTTTCTAGGACGATTTATTATCGAGTTTGGAAGACTTATATTTCATGATGTTTTTCTCATAAATTCTCCTGGCATTCTTTTAGAATTCCTAGAATTTTACAGTTTCTTAAGGATGGCTTGGATAAAGGTTTGTCTGCAAGTTCCTTAAATGGACAAATCTCTGCTCTTTCAGTTTTATTTCACAGAAAGATTTCTAAGCTTCCTGATATTCACTGGTTTGTACAGGCTTTGGTCCGTATCAAGTCTGTCATTATGTCAATCTCTCCTCCTTGGAGTCTTAATTTGGTTTTGAAGGCCTTACAGGCTCCTCCTTTTGAGCCTATGCATTCTTTGGACATTAAACTACTTTCTTGGAAAGTGTTGTTCCTTTTGGCCATCTCTTCTGCTAGAAGAGTTTCTGAATTATCTGCTCTTTCTTGTGAATCTCCTTTTCTGATTTTCTATTAGGATAAGGCAGTTTTGCGGACTTCATTTAAATTCTTACCTAAGGTTGTGAATTCTAACAACATTAATAGAGAAATTGTTGTCTCTTCCTTGTGTCCTAATCCTAAGAATTCTTTGGAGAAATCCTTGCATTCTTTGGATGTGGTAAGAGCTTTGAAATATTATGTTTAAGCTACTAAAGATTTCAGGAAGACTTCTAGTCTATTTGTTATCTTTTCTGGTTCTAGGAATGGTCAGAAGGCTACTGCCATTTCCTTTGCATCTTGGTTAAAGCTTTTGCTTCATCAGGCTTATTTGGAGTCGGATCAGGCCCCGCCTCAGAGAATTACAGCTCATTCTAATAGATCAGTCTCCACGGCGTGGGCTTTTAAGAATGAAGCTTCAGTTGATCAGATTTGCAAAGCAGCAACTTGGTCTTCTTTGCATACATTTACTAAATTCTACCGTTTTGATGTATTTACTTCTTCGGAAGCCGTTTTTGGTAGAAAAGTTCTTCAGGCAGCTGTTTCACTTTTTTTCTTTCATTTATGAGAAAAACTTATTATTTTGGTTGTGGATTTAATTTTCTCATCGGAAAATGGCAGTTATTTTATCCCTCCCTCTCTAGTGACTCTTGTGTGGAGTTCCACATCTTGGGTATTTCTTTCCCATACGTCACTAGCTCATGGACTCTTGCCAATTACATGAAAGAAAACATAATTTATGTAAGAACTTACCTGATAAATTAATTTCTTTCATATTGGCAAGAGTCCATGAGACCCACCCTTTTTATGGTGGTTATGATTTTTTTGTATAAAGCACAATTATTTCCAAATTCCTTTGATGCTTTTTACTCCTTTCTTTTTCACCTCACTACTTGACTCTTCGTTAAACTGAATTGTGGGTGTGGTAAGGGGTGTATTTATAGGCATTTTGAGGTTCGGGAAACTTTGTCCCTCCTGGTAGTATTGTATATCCCATACATTACTAGCTCATTGACTCTTGCCAATATGAAAGAAATTAATTTATCAGGTAAGTTCTTACATAAATTATGTTTTTTATTCTCAGAGGGCTATGCTGTTTGCAATTTTTTCCCCATTCCTGAAATTGCCAAATAAGGAAATTGATAATTTTGCTTTATATGTTGTTTTTTTCTCTTACATTTGCAAGCTGTCTCAATCTGATCCTGTCTCAGAAAACACTGTTGGAACCCTGCTGCCTGATAACAGTTCTACCAAAGCTAAGTGTATCTGTTGTAAGTTAGCAGAGATTATGTCTCCAGCTGTAGTATGTAACAGTTGTCATGATAAGCTTTTACATGCAGATAATGTATCCATCAGTACTAGTACAATGCCTGTTGTTCCTTCAACATCTAATGTACATGATATCCCTTTGAATATAAAAGATTGTATTGCTGATGCGATTCAGAAGGCTTTGTCTGCTATTCCGCCTTCTAATAAATGTAAAGGGTATTTTAAAACTTCTCATAAGGTTGATGAAATTTCAAATGATGACAACATACTGAATTATCAGTCTTATCTTCTGATGAGGATCTATCTGATTCAGAAGATCCTACCTCAGATATTGATACTGATAAATCTACTTATCTCTTTAAGATGGAGTATAATCGTTTTTTGTTAAAAGAAATGTTGATTACTTTGGATATTGAGGAAACTAGTCCTCTTGATACTAAATCTAGTAAACGTTTAAATTCTGTTTATAAACCTCCTGTGGTTACTCCAGAGGTTTTTCCAGTTCCTGATGCTATTTCTGATATAATTTCAAAGGAATGGGATAGGCCTGGTACTTCTTTTATTCCTTCTTCTAGGTTTAAAAAGTTGAATCCTTTGCGGCAGCTAGATTGGAGTTTTGGGAAAAAATCCCCAAAGTTGATGGGGCTATTTCTACTCTTGCCAAACGTACTACTATTCCTCTGGAAGATAGTACTTCTTTTAAGGATCCTTTAGATAGGAAACCTGAATCTTATCTAAGGAAAGCTTATTTATTTTCTGGCTATATTCTTAGGCCTGCTATATCTATGGTTGATGTTGCAGCTGCATCAACTTTTTGGTTGGAAAGTTTAGCGCAACAGGAAACCGATCCTGATTTGTCTAGCATTGTTCGCTTGCTTCAGCATGCTAATCATTTTATCTGTGATGCTATTTTTGATATCATCAACATTGATGTTAAATCTATGTCTAGCTATTTTAGCTAGAAGAGCTTTGTGGCTTAAATATTGGAATGCTGACATGGTATCTAAGTCTAGATTACTATCGCTTTCTTTCCAAGGTAACAATTTATTTGGTTCTCAATTGGATTCAATTATTTCAACTGTCACTGGGGGGAAGGGAGTTTTTTTGCCTCAGGATAAAAGATCTAAGGGTAAATCATTTTCGTTCTTTTCGACAGAATAAGGAACAGAAAACCAATCCTTCCCCCAAAGAATCTG
This sequence comes from Bombina bombina, assembly GCF_027579735.1. Taxonomy (NCBI): domain Eukaryota; kingdom Metazoa; phylum Chordata; class Amphibia; order Anura; family Bombinatoridae; genus Bombina; species Bombina bombina. The sequence goes on from NC_069499.1 coordinate 1,599,252,692, forward strand.
GTTCCAATTGGAAACCTTCTTCAAGTTGGAATAAATCCAAGCCTTTTAAGAAACCAAAGCCAGCCCCCAAGTCTGCATGAAGTTGCGGCCCTCATTACAGCTCAGCTGGTGGGGGCAGATAAAGAGTATTGTCTCTCAAGGGTATCAAATAGGATTCAGAGTGTAAGACCTCCTGTGAGAAGATTTTTTTTCTCTCACACGTTCCAGTGAAGGCTCAGGCTTTTCTGAAGAGTGTTTCAGATCTAAGGCTTTCAGGGGTAATCATACCAGTTCCATTTCAGGAACGGGGTCTGGGGTTTTATTCAAATATATTCATTGTCCCAAAGTAAGAAAATTCATTCAGGCCAGTTCTGGATCTGAAAATTGTGAATCGATTTGTAAGAGTGCCAACTTTCAAGATTGTGACTATAAGGACTATTCTGCCTTTTGTTCAGCAAGGTCATTATATGTCCACGATAGACTTGGATGCATATCTTCATATTCTGAATCATCCAGACCACTATCGGTTTTTGAGATTCTCTTTTATAGACAAGCATTACCAATTTGTGACTCTTCCATTTTGCCTAGCGACAGCTCCAAGAATTTTTTCGAAGGTTCTCGGTGCCCTACTCTCTGTAATCAGAGAACAGGGTATTGCAGTGTTTCCTTATTTGGACGATACCTTGGTAGTAGCTCAGTCTTTACATTCTACCGAGTCTCACACAAATCAACTAGTGCTATTTCTTCAAAGACATGGTTGGAGGATCAATTTACCGAAAAGTTCCTTGATTCCTCAGACAAGGGTCACCTTTTTAGGTTTCCAGATAGATTCAGTGTCCATGACTCTGTCTCTAACAGACAAAAGACGCATGAAATTGCTTGTCAAAGCCTTCAGTCTCAATCATTCCCTTCAGTGGCTATGTGCATGGAAGTTTTAGGTCTCATGACTGCAGCATCGGACGCGATCCCCTTTGCTCGTTTTCATATGAGACCTCTTCAGCTTTGTATGCTGAATCAATGGTGCAGGGATTATACAAGGATATCACAATTAATATCCTTAAATCCCAATGTTCGACTCTCTGACTTGGTGGTTAGATCACCATCGTATAGTTCAAGGGGCCTCTTTTGTTCATCCAACCTTGACTGTAATCACAACAGATGCAAGTCTTTCAGGTTGGGGAGCTACCTGGGGATCTCTTGACATCACAATGGGTTTGGAAATCTCAAGAGGCGAGGTTACCAATCAATATTTTAGAACTCCGTGCTATTTTCAGGGCTCTTCAAGTTTGGCCTCTGTTGAAGTGAGAACCATTCATTTGTTTTCAGACAGACAATTTCACAACTGTGGCATATGTCAATCATCAGGGTGGAACTTACAGTCCCCTTGCTATGAAATAAGTATCTTGGATACTTTCTAGGGCGGATTCCAGCTCTTGTCTAATTTCGACAGAACATATCCCAGGTGTAGACAATTGGGAAGCAGATTATCTCAGTCTTCAGACTTTACATCCAGGGAAGTGGTCTCTCCATCCAGATGTGTATTTTTCAAATTGTTCAGATGTGGGTTCTTCCAGAAACATATCTCATGGCTTTCCATCTAAGCAAGAAGCTTCACAGGTACTTATCCAGGTCCAGGGATCCTCAGGCGGAGTCAGTGGATGCGTTAGCAGTTCCTTGGTTTTACCTACCTGCTTATATCTTCCTGCCACTAGTTATTCTTCCAAGAGTGATCTCCAAGATCATCATGGAACAATTGTTTGTGTTTCTGGTAGCACCAGCATGGCCTCACAGGTTCTGGTATGCAGATCTTGTCCAGATGTCCAGTTGCCAACCTTGGCCACTTCCTTTAAGACCAGACCTTCTGTCTCAAGGACCGTTTTTCCATCAGGATCTCAAATCGTTAAATTTGAAGGTATGAAAATTGAACGCTTAGTGCTTAGTCATAGAAGTTTCTCTGACTCAGTGATTGATACTATGTTAAAGGCTCCTAAATCTGTCTCTAGGAAGATTTATTATCGAGTTTGGAAAACTTATTTCATGATGGTTTCTTCAGGATGGTTTGGATAAAGGTTTGTCTGCAAGTTCCTTGAAGGGACACATCTCTGCTCTTTATATTTTATTTCATAAAAAGATTGCTATGCTTCCTGATATTCACTGTTTTGTACAGGCTTTGGTCCGTATCAAGCCTGTCATTAAATCAATTTTTCCTCCTTAGAGTCTTAATTTGGTTTTGAAGGCTTTACAGGCTCCTCCTTTTGAGCCTATGCATTCCTTGGATATTAAACTACTTTTCGTTCATGTAATTGGCAAGAGTCCATGAGCTAGTGACGTATGGGATATACATTCCTACCAGGAGGGGCAAAGTTTCCCAAACCTCAAAATGCCTATAAATACACCCCTCACCACACCCACAATTCAGTTTTACAAACTTTGCCTCCCATGGAGGTGGTGAAGTAAGTTTGTGCTAGATTTCTACGTTGATATGCGCTTCGCAGCAGGCTGAAGCCCGGTTTTCCACTCAGAGTGCAGTGAATGTCAGAGGGATGTGAAGAGAGTATTGCCTATTTGAATACCATGGTCTTCCTCTAGGGGATCTATTTCATAGGTTCTCTGTTATCGGTCGTAGAGATTTCTTCTCCTACCTCCCTTTTCAGATCGACGATATACTCTTATATACCATTACCTCTATTGATTCTCGTTTCAGTACTGGTTTGGCTATCTACTATATGTAGATGAGTGTCTTACGGTAAGTAAGTCTTATTTTATTCATGACACGCTGGGCACTTTATATGTAAAGTTCTAAATATATGTTTTAAACTTATATTTGCCATGATTCAGGATAATCAGTGTTCCTTCTTTCAGACTGTCAGTTTCATTTTTTGGGAAAATGCATATGAATTTTTATTTTTCTTACCTTAAAATTTTCAATGTACTTTTTTCTTCTAAATTGCGGGTGCAGAAAATGCTACAATTTATTGCGTCATCTTTGGCACTAGACTTTTTGGCGCAAAAATTTTGTCATAGTTGACGCCGGAAGTTTTCACGTGGTTGCGTCATTTTTGACGTATGTGTGTTGCGGACGTTTTTGCCGCCAAAAAATGTGGGCGTCATTCTTGGCGCCAAATAATGTGGGCGTCATACTTGGCGCCAAAAATGTGGGCGTCATTTTTGGCGCCAGTTTTTTTCACATTATTTCAGTCTCACTTTTTAGTTGCTTCTGGTTTCTAGAGGCTTGTTTTGTTTTGCATTTTTTCCCATTTCTGAAACTGTCATTTAAGGAATTTGATAATTTTGCTTTATATGTTGTTTTTTCTATTACATATTGCAAGATGTCACTACCTAACCCTGGATCAGAATCTACTTCTGGAAAGACGCTGCCTGATGTTGATTCTACCAAAGCTAAGTGCATTTGTTGCAAACTTTTGGTAACTGTTCACCGGCTGTAGTTTGTGTTAGTTGTCATGATAATCTATCTAACGCAGATAATATTTCCATTAGTAATAATCCATTACTTGTTGTTGTTCCTTCAACATCTAATGTTCAGTATGCTCCTGTTAATGTAAGAGAATTTGTTTCTAATTCTATTCGGAAGGCTCTGTCTGTTATTCCTCCTTCTAGTAAACGTAAAAGGTCTTTTAAAACTTCTCATATTTCAGATGAATTTTTAAATGACCGCCATCATTCTGACTTATCTATTTCTGATGAGGATCTATCTGGTTCAGAAGATTCTGCCTCAGATATTGACACTGATAAATCTTCATATTTGTTTAAGATGGAGTTTATTCGTTCTTTACTTAAAGAAGTGTTGATTGCATTAGATATGGAGGAGTCTAGTCCTCTTGATATTAAAACTAATAAGCGTTTAAATTCAGTTTTTAAACCTCATGTAGTTATTCCAGAAGTTTTTCCAGTTCCTGATGCTATTTCAGAAGTAATTTCTAGGGAATGGAATAGTCTGGGTACTTCATTTACTCCTTCTCCAAGGTTTAAGAAATTGTACCCTTTGCCATCTGATAGATTAGAGTTTTGGGAAAAAATCCCCAAAGTTGATGGGGCTATCTCTACTCTTGCTAAACGTACTACTATTCCTACGGCAGATAGTACTTCTTTTAAGGATCCTTTAGATAGGAAGCTTGAATCCTTTCTAAGGAAGGCTTATTTATGTTCAGGTAATCTTCTTAGACCTGCTATTTCTTTGTCTGATGTTGCTGCAGCTTCCACCTTCTGGTTAGAGGCTTTAGCGCAACAAGTGTCAGACCATAATGTTTATAGCATTGTTAAACTTCTTCAACATGCTAATAACTTTGTTTGTGATGCCATTTTTGATATCATTAGGATTGATGTCAGGTATATGTCTTTAGCTATTTTAGCTAGAAGAGCTTTATGGCTTAAGTCTTGGAATGCAGATATGACTTCTAAGTCAACGTTGCTTTCTCTTTCTTTCCAAGGTAATAAATTATTTGGTTCTCAGTTGGATTCAATAATTTCAACTGTTACTGGGGGGAAGGGAGCCTTTTTGCCTCAGGACAAAAAATCTAAAGGTAAATATAGGGCTGCTAATCGTTTTCGTTCCTTTTGTCAGAATAAGGAACAGAAGCCTGACCCTTCCCCTAAAGGAACAGTTTCCGTTTGGAAAACTTCTCCAGTCTGGAATAAATCCAAGCCTTTTAGAAAGTCAAAACCAGCTCCCAAATCCGCATGAAGGTGCGGCCCTCATTCCAGCACAGCTGGTAGGGGGCAGGTTACGATTTTTCAAAGATGTTTGGATCAATTCGATTCAAAGTCTTTGGATTCAGAACATTGTTTCACAAGGGTACAAAATAGGTTTCAAGGTAAGACCGCCTGTGAGAAGATTTTTTCTCTCACGCATTCCAGTAAACCCAGTAAAGGCTCAGGCATTTCTGAAATGTGTTTCAGACCTAGAGTCTGCTGGGGTAATTGTGCCAGTTCCAGTTCTGGAACGGGGTCTGGGGTTTTACTCAAATCTGTTCATTGTACCAAAGAAGGAGAATTCCTTCAGACCAGTTCTGGATCTAAAAATATTGACTCGTTATGTAAGGATACCAACATTCAAAATGGTGACTATAAGGACTATTCTGCCTTTTGTTCAGCAAGGGCATTATATGTCTACAATAGACTTACAGGATGCATATCTTCATATTCCAATTCATCCAGATCACTATCAGTTCCTGAGATTCTCTTTTCTAGACAAGCATTTCCAGTTTGTTGCTCTTCCGTTTGGCCTAGCAACAGCTCCAAGGATCTTTTTAAAGGTTCTCGGTGCCCTTCTCTCTGTAATCAGAGAACAGGGTATTGGGGTATTTCCTTATTTGGACGATATCTTGGTACTTGCTCAGTCTTTACATTCTGCAGAATCTCATACGAATCAACTTGTGTTGTTTCTTCAAAGACATGGTTGGAGGATCAATTTTCCAAAGAGTTCCTTGATTCCTCAGACAAGGGTAACCTTTTTGGGTTTCCAAATAGATTCAGTGTCCATGACTTTGTCTCTAACAGAAAAGAGACGTCTGAAATTGGTTTCAGCTTGTCAAAACCTTCAGTCTCAATCATAACCTTCGGTAGCTTTGTGCATGGAAATTCTAGGTCTCATGACTGCTGCATCGGACGCGATCCCTTTTGCTAATTTTCACATGAGACCTCTCCAGCTGTGTATGCTGAACCAATGGTGCAGGGATTATACAAAGATATCACAATTAATATCCTTAAATCCCAATGTTCGATCTTCTCTGACTTGGTGGTTGGATCACCATCGTTTAATTCAAGGGGCCTCTTTTGTTCATCCAACCTGGACTGTGATTTCAACAGATGCGAGTCTTTCAGGTTGGGGAGCTGTATGGGGATCTCTGACAGCGCAGGGGGTTTGGGAATCTCAGGAGGCGAGATTACCAATCAACATTTTGGAACTCCATGCGATTTTCAGAGCTCTTCAGTTCTGGCCTCTTCTGAAGAGAGAATCGTTTATTTGTTTTGACAGACAATGTCACAACCGTGGCGTATGTCAATCATCAAGGTGGGACTCACAGTCCTCAGGCTATGAAAGAAGTATCTCGGATACTTGTATGGGCGGAATCCAGCTCCTGTCTAATTTCTGCGGTTCACATCCCAGGTATAGACAATTGGGAAGCGGATTATCTCAGTCGCCAGACGTTACATCCGGGCGAATGGTCTCTTCACCCAGAGGTATTTCTTCAGATTGTTCAAATCTGCGGACTTCCAGAAATAGATCTGATGGCTTCTCATCTAAACAAGAAACTTCCCAGGTATCTGTCCAGATCCAGGGATCCTCAGGCAGAAGCGGTGGATGCGTTGTCACTTCCTTGGAATTATCAACCTGCTTATATCTTTCCGCCTCTAGTTCTTCTTCCAAAAGTGATTTCCAAAATCCTAATGGAGCGTTCGTTTGTACTGCTGGTGGCTCCAGCATGGCCACACAGGTTTTGGTATGCGGATCTCGTTCGGATGGCCAGTTGCCAACCTTGGACACTTCCGTTAAGGCCAGATCTTCTATCTCAAGGCCCATTTTTCCATCAGGATCTCAAATCATTAAATTTGAAGGTATGGAGATTGAACGCTTAATACTGAGTTATAGAGGTTTCTCTGATTCAGTGATTAATACTATGTTACAGGCTCGTAAATCTGTGTCTAGAAAGATTTATTACCGAGTTTGGAAGTCTTACATTTCTTGGTGTTCTTCTCATAAATTCTCTTGGCATTCTTTTAGAATTCCTAGAATTTTACAGTTTCTTCAGGATGGTTTGGAAAAAGGTTTGTCTGCAAGTTCCTTGAAAGGACAAATCTCTGCTCTTTCTGTTCTTTTTCACGGAAAGATTGCTAATCATCCTGATATTCATTGTTTTGTACAGGCTTTGGTTCGTATTAAGCCTGTCATTAAGTCAATCTCTCCTCCTTGGAGTCTTAATTTGGTTCTGAGGGCTTTACAGGCTCCTCCGTTTGAACCTATGCATTCTCTGGATATTAAATTACTTTCTTGGAAAGTTTTGTTCCTTTTGGCCATCTCTTCTGCTAGAAGAGTTTCTGAGTTATCTGCTCTTTCTTGTGAATCTCCTTTTCTGATTTTTCATCAGGATAAGGTGGTGTTGTGGACTTCGTTTAATTTTTTACCTAAAGTTGTGAATTCTAACAACATTAGTAGAGAAATTGTTGTCCCTTCATTGTGTCCTAATCCTAAGAATTCTCTGGAGAGATCTTTACATTCTTTGGATGTAGTAAGAGCTTTGAAATATTATGTTGAAGCTACTAAAGATTTCAGAAAGACTTCTAGTCTATTTGTTGTCTTTTCTGGTTCTAGGAAAGGTCATAAGGCTTCTGCCATTTCTTTGACGTCTTGGTTAAAGTTTTTGATTCATCATGCTTATGTGGAGTCGGGTAAATCCCCGCCTCAAAGGATTACGGCTCATTCTACTAGGTCAGTTTCTACTTCCTGGGCTTTTAGGAATGAAGCTTCTGTTGATCAGATTTGCTAAGCAGCAACTTGGTCTTCTTTGCATACTTTTACTAAATTCTACCATTTTGATGTTTTTTCTTCTGAAGCAGTTTTTGGTAGAAAAGTACTTCAGGCAGCTGTTTCAGTTTGATTCTTCTGCTTATAATTTCATTTTTTTAATTATAAAATTAAAACTTTTTGATTTGGGTTGTGGATTATTTTTTCAGCGGAATTGGCTGTCTTTATTTTATCCCTCCCTCTCTAGTGACTCTTGCGTGGAAGTTCCACATCTTGGGTATCTGCTATCCCATACGTCACTAGCTCATGGACTCTTGCCAATTACATGAAAGAAAACATAATTTATGTAAGAACTTACCTGATAAATTAATTTATTTCATATTGGCAAGAGTCCATGAGGCCCACCCTTTTTGTGGTGGTTATGATTATTTTGTATAAAGCACAATTATTCCAATTCCTTGTTGATGCTTTCGCTCCTTTCTTATCACCCCACTTCTTGGCTATTCGTTAAACTGAATTGTGGGTGTGGTGAGGGGTGTATTTATAGGCATTTTGAGGTTTGAAAAACTTTGCCCCTCCTGGTAGGAATGTATATCCCATACGTCACTAGCTCATGGACTCTTGCTAATATGAAAGAAATGAATTCATCAGGTAAGTTCTTACATAAATAAAGTTTCTTGGAAAGTGTTGTTCCTTTTGGCTTTCTCTTCTGCTAGAAGAGTTTCCGAATTATCTGCTCTTTCTTGTGAGTCTCTTTTTCTGATTTTCCATCAGGATAAAGCAGTTTTGCTGACTTCATTTAAATTTTTACCTAAAGTTGTGAATTCTAACAACATTAATAGAGAAATTGTTGTTCCCTCTTTGTGTCCTAATCCTAAGTATTCTTTGGAGAGATCCTTACATTCTCTGGATGTTGTAAGAGCTTTGAAATATTATGTTGAAGCTACTAAAGATTTCAGGAAGACGTCCAGTCTATTTGTTTTATTTTCTGGTCCTAGGAAAGGTCAGAAGGCTTCTGCTATTTCCTTGGCTTCTTGGTTGAAACTTTTGATTCATCAAGCTTATTTGGAGTCGGGTCAGGCTCCGCCTCAGAGAATCACAGCTTATTCTACTAGATCAGTCTCCACTTCGTGGGCTTTTAAGAATGACGCTTCAGTTGATCAGATTTGCAAAGCAGCAACTTGGTCTTCTTTGCATACATTTACTAAATTCTACCGTTTTTATGTATTTGCCTCTTCGGAAGCAGTTTTTGGTAGAAAAGTTCTTCAGGCAGCTGTTTTTTTTTTTATCTCTCCCTCTCTAGTGACTCTTCTGTGGAGTGCCACATCTTGGGTATTACTATTCCATACGTCACTAGCTCATGGACTCTTGCCAATATGAAAGAAATGAATTTATCAGGTAAGTTCTTACGTAAATAGTTTTTTCGTAATTTAGTGTTTATTTTTTGTAATTAAATAATTTGTAATTTTTAGAGTAGTGTTAGTATTTTTTTAATGTGTAGTGTAGTGTAGTTTAATTTAATTGGTAGTTAGTTTAATTTTAGTTTAATAATTATATTAGTTTGTTTAAATTTTTTTTTAATTTGACTGGTAAATTTTCATTTAATTTAAGCTAGGGAAATTGTAATTTTAATCTAAAGTTAGGGGGGCGTTAGGTTTAGGAGTTACTAGTTTTAAATTAGTTTATTGCGATGTGGGGGCTTTCGGTTTAGGGGTTAATAGTTTATTTTAAAGTATTTAGTTGTGCGGGGCTTGCGGTTTAGGGGTTAATAGATTTATTATTGTGGCGGTGGTGTAGGGCTTAATAACTTAAGTATAGTGGGGGTGGACGGCAGATTAGGGGTTAATAATATTAAAAAGAGTTTTTGCGATGCGGGAGGGCAACAGTTTAGGGATTCATAAATTTATGATAGTGGTGACGATGTCGGGGAGCGGCGGAATAGGGGTTAATAATTATTTTTAGTGGCGGCGATGTCGGGAGCGGCAGATTAGAGGTTAATAAATGCACAGACTTGTAATCTAGCTGTATATTTATAATAGTTGACAATTTCTGTTTAGAATAAATTACATGTTCATTATGTATATATCTATAGAGGTTCTGAAATGACTAATACATACCTATGGGAAATAGATTGTACTTTGTGCACAGTCCTTATCATTAAGGACTGTGCACAAATAACTGGATACAGTTATATTAAATAGTGACTAAGATATATTTCTATATTATTGGTTCCCACAGGTCTTTGTATATCTTGTTACACTTTATAGTCATTTTTATATCATACACATATAATCAGAGTATGAAATTATACTATTAAAATCTCCTGATCAATTTATTAATACAATATTCTACTACCAATATTAATTGTAATTTCTTAATCACCGAATATAAATATAGCTCTTAAATACATCCCTGGAGACAAACTCCCAAACATATACAAAACACGGGTGGGGTCAGCACTCTCAGGCCGTACCGGGTACACATCCTATGACCCTGTAACATGCACAGCCCTGGGTGCAAAACAGCACTCTCAGGAAGCTGCACTGTCACCAGAGTCACAGGCAGCTAACCCCAGACAGGCCTGGGTGCAAGGCCCAAAAAGGGAAAATTACAAAAAAATAATACATTAATATAGCACACAGAGAAAGTCCAGCATTCACTCACAAGCTCTCTCAGCTAAGATAAAAAGCAGCAATGGAAGAGTTAGTTACCGCATCCTGAGAGTGCTGTTTTGTACCCAGGGCTGTGCATGTTACAGGGTCATAGGATGTGTACCCAGTACGGCCTGAGAGTGCTGACCCCACCCGTGTTTTGTATATGTTTGGGGAGATTACATAAGCCTGTGCACCCTCCATTTTTTCACAGTTGTTTGATTGTGAGCCTGCATTGTGGGACCCAGGTTTATTTGGAAGAGACCTTGACGAGGTACCTGGGCTTTTCCCATTTGGCCAGATGCGGTAACTAACTCTTCCATTGCTGCTTTTTATCTTAGTTGAGAGCTTGTGAGTGAGTGCTGGACTTTCTCTGTGTGCTATATTAATGTATTATTTTTTTGTAATTTTCCCTGTTTGGGCCTTGCACCCAGGCCTGTCTGGGGTTAACTGCCTGTGACTCTGGTGACAGTGCAGCTTCCTGAGAGTGCTGTTTTGCACCCAGGCCTGTCTGGGGTTAACAGCCTGTGACTTTGGTAACAGTGCAGCTTCCTGAGAGTGCTGTTTTGCACCCAGGGCTGTCTGGGGTTAACTGCCTGTAGCTCTGGTGACAGTGCAGCTTCCTGAGAGTGCTGGTTTGTACCCAGGGCTGTCTGGGGTTAACTGCCTGTGACTCTGGTGACAGTGCAGCTTCCTGAGAGTGCTGTTTTGCACCCAGGCCTGTCTGGGGTTAACTGCCTGTGACTCTGGTGACAGTGCAGCTTCCTGAGAGTGCTGTTTTGCACCCAGGCCTGTCTGGGGTTAACTGCCTGTGACTCTGGTGACAGTGCAGCTTCCTGAGAGTGCTGTTTTGTACCCAGGCCTGTATGGGGTTAACTGCCTGTGACTTTGGTAACAGTGCAGCTTCCTGAGAGTGCTGGTTTGTACCCAGGCCTGTCTGGGGTTAACTGCCTGTAGCTCTGGTGACAGTGCAGCTTCCTGAGAGTGCTGTTTTGTACCCAGGCCTGTCTGGGGTTAACTGCCTGTGACTCTGGTAACAGTGCAGCTTCCTGAGAGTGCTGTTTTGCACCCAGGCCTGTCTGGGGTTAACTGCCTGTGACTCTGGTGACAGTGCAGCTTCCTGAGAGTGCTGTTTTGCACCCAGGCCTGTCTGGGGTTAACTGCCTGTGACTCTGGTGACAGTGCAGCTTCCTGAGAGTGCTGTTTTGCACCCAGGTCTGTCTGGGGTTAACTGCCTGTGACTCTGGTGACAGTGCAGCTTCCTGAGAGTGCTGTTTTGCACCCAGGCCTGTCTGGGGTTAACTGCCTGTGACTCTGGTAACAGTGCAGCTTCCTGAGAGTGCTGTTTTGCACCCAGGCCTGTCTGGGGTTAACTGCCTGTGACTCTGGTAACAGTGCAGCTTCCTGAGAGTGCTGGTTTGCACCCAGGGCTGTCTGGGGTTAACTGCCTGTAGCTCTGGTAACAGTGCAGCTTCCTGAGAGTGCTGGTTTGCACCCAGGGCTGTCTGGGGTTAACTGCCTGTAGCTCTGGTAACAGTGCAGCTTCCTGAGAGTGCTGTTTTGCACTCAGGCCTGTCTGGGGTTAACTGCATGTGACTCTGGTGACAGTGCAGCTTCCTGAGAGTGCTGTTTTGCACTCAGGCCTGTCTGGGGTTAACTGCATGTGACTCTGGTGACAGTGCAGCTTCCTGAGAGTGCTGTTTTGTACCCAGGCCTGTCTGGGGTTAACTGCATGTGACTCTGGTGACAGTGCAGCTTCCTGAGAGTGCTGTTTTGCACCCAGGTCTGTCTGGGGTTAACTGCCTGTGACTCTGGTAACAGTGCAGCTTCCTGAGAGTGCTGGTTTGCACCCAGGCCTGTCTGGGGTTAACTGCCTGTGACTCTGGTGACAGTGCAGCTTCCTGAGAGTGCTGTTTTGCACCCAGGACTGTCTGGGGTTAACTGCCTGTAGCTCTGGTGACAGTGCAGCTTCCTGAGAGTGCTGTTTTGCACCCAGGACTGTCTGGGGTTAACTGCCTGTAGCTCTGGTGACAGTGCAGCTTCCTGAGAGTGCTGTTTTGCACCCAGGCCTGTCTGGGGTTAACTGCCTGTAGCTCTGGTGACAGTGCAGCTTCCTGAGAGTGCTGTTTTGCACCCAGGCCTGTCTGGGGTTAACTGCCTGTAGCTCTGGTGACAGTGCAGCTTCCTGAGAGTGCTGTTTTGTAACTAGGCCTGTCTGGGGTTAACAGCCTGTAGCTCTGGTGACAGTGCAGCTTCCTGAGAGTGCTGGTTTGCACCCAGGACTGTCTGGGGTTAACTGCCTGTGACTCTGGTAACAGTGCAGCTTCCTGAGAGTGCTGGTTTGCACCCAGGCCTGTCTGGGGTTAACTGCCTGTGACTCTGGTGACAGTGCAGCTTCCTGAGAGTGCTGGTTTGTACCCAGGACTGTCTGGGGTTAACTGCATGTGACTCTGGTAACAGTGCAGCTTCCTGAGAGTGCTGGTTTGCACCCAGGTCTGTCTGGGGTTAACTGCCTGTGACTCTGGTAACAGTGCAGCTTCCTGAGAGTGCTGGTTTGCACCCAGGCCTGTCTGGGGTTAACTGCCTGTGACTCTGGTGACAGTGCAGCTTCCTGAGAGTGCTGTTTTGCACCCAGGACTGTCTGGGGTTAACTGCCTGTGACTCTGGTAACAGTGCAGCTTCCTGAGAGTGCTGTTTTGCACCCAGGTCTGTCTGGGGTTAACTGCCTGTGACTCTGGTAACAGTGCAGCTTCCTGAGAGTGCTGGTTTGCACCCAGGCCTGTCTGGGGTTAACTGCCTGTGACTCTGGTGACAGTGCAGCTTCCTGAGAGTGCTGTTTTGCACCCAGGACTGTCTGGGGTTAACTGCCTGTAGCTCTGGTGACAGTGCAGCTTCCTGAGAGTGCTGGTTTGCACCCAGGCCTGTCTGGGGTTAACTGCCTGTAGCTCTGGTGACAGTGCAGCTTCCTGAGAGTGCTGTTTTGCACCCAGGCCTGTCTGGGGTTAACTGCCTGTAGCTCTGGTGACAGTGCAGCTTCCTGAGAGTGCTGTTTTGCACCCAGGTCTGTCTGGGGTTAACTGCCTGTGACTCTGGTGACAGTGCAGCTTCCTGAGAGTGCTGTTTTGCACCCAGGCCTGTCTGGGGTTAACTGCCTGTGACTCTGGTAACAGTGCAGCTTCCTGAGAGTGCTGTTTTGCACCCAGGCCTGTCTGGGGTTAACTGCCTGTAGCTCTGGTGACAGTGCAGCTTCCTGAGAGTGCTGGTTTGCACCCAGGCCTGTCTGGGGTTAACTGCCTGTGACTCTGGTGACAGTGCAGCTTCCTGAGAGTGCTGGTTTGTACCCAGGCCTGTCTGGGGTTAACTGCCTGTGACTCTGGTGACAGTGCAGCTTCCTGAGAGTGCTGGTTTGTACCCAGGCCTGTCTGGGGTTAACTGCCTGTGACTCTGGTGACAGTGCAGCTTCCTGAGAGTGCTGGTTTGTACCCAGGCCTGTCTGGGGTTAACTGCCTGTGACTCTGGTGACAGTGCAGCTTCCTGAGAGTGCTGTTTTGTACCCAGGTCTGTCTGGGGTTAACTGCCTGTGACTCTGGTGACAGTGCAGCTTCCTGAGAGTGCTGTTTTGTACCCAGGCCTGTCTGGGGTTAACTGCCTGTGACTCTGGTAACAGTGCAGCTTCCTGAGAGTGCTGTTTTGCACCCAGGTCTGTCTGGGGTTAACTGCCTGTGACTCTGGTAACAGTGCAGCTTCCTGAGAGTGCTGTTTTGCACCCAGGCCTGTCTGGGGTTAACTGCATGTGACTCTGGTGACAGTGCAGCTTCCTGAGAGTGCTGTTTTGCACCCAGGCCTGTCTGGGGTTAACTGCCTGTGAGTCTAGTGACAGTGCAGCTTCCTGAGAGTGCTGTTTTGCACCCAGGTCTGTCTGGGGTTAACTGCCTGTGACTCTGGTAACAGTGCAGCTTCCTGAGAGTGCTGTTTTGCACCCAGGCCTGTCTGGGGTTAACTGCATGTGACTCTGGTGACAGTGCAGCTTCCTGAGAGTGCTGTTTTGCACCCAGGCCTGTCTGGGGTTAACTGCCTGTGAGTCTAGTGACAGTGCAGCTTCCTGAGAGTGCTGTTTTGCACCCAGGACTGTCTGGGGTTAACTGCCTGTGACTCTGGTGACAGTGCAGCTTCCTGAGAGTGCTGGTTTGCACCCAGGCCTGTCTGGGGTTAACTGCCTGTAGCTCTGGTGACAGTGCAGCTTCCTGAGAGTGCTGTTTTGCACCCAGGACTGTCTGGGGTTAACTGCCTGTGACTCTGGTGACAGTGCAGCTTCCTGAGAGTGCTGGTTTGCACCCAGGCCTGTCTGGGGTTAACTGCCTGTAGCTCTGGTGACAGTGCAGCTTCCTGAGAGTGCTGGTTTGCACCCAGGCCTGTCTGGGGTTAACTGCCTGTAGCTCTGGTGACAGTGCAGCTTCCTGAGAGTGCTGTTTTGCACCCAGGTCTGTCTGGGGTTAACTGCCTGTAGCTCTGGTGACAGTGCAGCTTCCTGAGAGTGCTGGTTTGTACCCAGGCCTGTCTGGGGTTAACTGCCTGTAGCTCTGGTAACAGTGCAGCTTCCTGAGAGTGCTGTTTTGCACCCAGGCCTGTCTGGGGTTAACTGCCTGTGACTCTGGTGACAGTGTAGCTTCCTGAGAGTGCTGTTTTGCACCTAGGCCTGTCTGGGGTTAACTGCCTGTGACTCTGGTAACAGTGCAGCTTCCTGAGAGTGCTGTTTTGCACCCAGGCCTGTCTGGGGTTAACTGCCTGTGACTCTGGTGACAGTGCAGCTTCCTGAGAGTGCTGTTTTGCACCCAGGTCTGTCTGGGGTTAACTGCCTGTAGCTCTGGTGACAGTGCAGCTTCCTGAGAGTGCTGTTTTGCACCCAGGTCTGTCTGGGGTTAACTGCCTGTAGCTCTGGTGACAGTGCAGCTTCCTGAGAGTGCTGGTTTGTACCCAGGCCTGTCTGGGGTTAACTGCCTGTAGCTCTGGTGACAGTGCAGCTTCCTGAGAGTGCTGTTTTGCACCCAGGCCTGTATGGGGTTAACTGCCTGTGACTCTGGTGACAGTGCAGCTTCCTGAGAGTGCTGGTTTGTACCCAGGCCTGTCTGGGGTTAACTGCCTGTGACTCTGGTAACAGTGCAGCTTCCTGAGAGTGCTGTTTTGTACCCAGGCCTGTCTGGGGTTAACTGCCTGTGACTCTGGTGACAGTGCAGCTTCCTGAGAGTGCTGTTTTGCACCCAGGCCTGTCTGGGGTTAACTGCCTGTGACTCTGGTGACAGTGCAGCTTCCTGAGAGTGCTGTTTTGTACCCAGGCCTGTCTGGGGTTAACTGCCTGTGACTCTGGTGACAGTGCAGCTTCCTGAGAGTGCTGTTTTGTACCCAGGCCTGTCTGGGGTTAACTGCCTGTAGCTCTGGTGACAGTGCAGCTTCCTGAGAGTGCTGTTTTGTACCCAGGCCTGTCTGGGGTTAACTGCCTGTGACTCTGGTAACAGTGCAGCTTCCTGAGAGTGCTGTTTTGTACCCAGGCCTGTCTGGGGTTAACTGCCTGTGACTCTGGTGACAGTGCAGCTTCCTGAGAGTGCTGGTTTGTACCCAGGCCTGTCTGGGGTTAACTGCCTGTGACTCTGGTAACAGTGCAGCTTCCTGAGAGTGCTGTTTTGCACCCAGGCCTGTCTGGGGTTAACTGCCTGTGACTCTGGTGACAGTGCAGCTTCCTGAGAGTGCTGTTTTGCACCTAGGCCTGTCTGGGGTTAACTGCCTGTGACTCTGGTAACAGTGCAGCTTCCTGAGAGTGCTGTTTTGCACCCAGGCCTGTCTGGGGTTAACTGCCTGTGACTCTGGTGACAGTGCAGCTTCCTGAGAGTGCTGTTTTGCACCCAGGTCTGTCTGGGGTTAACTGCCTGTAGCTCTGGTGACAGTGCAGCTTCCTGAGAGTGCTGGTTTGTACCCAGGCCTGTCTGGGGTTAACTGCCTGTAGCTCTGGTGACAGTGCAGCTTCCTGAGAGTGCTGTTTTGCACCCAGGCCTGTATGGGGTTAACTGCCTGTGACTCTGGTGACAGTGCAGCTTCCTGAGAGTGCTGGTTTGTACCCAGGCCTGTCTGGGGTTAACTGCCTGTGACTCTGGTGACAGTGCAGCTTCCTGAGAGTGCTGGTTTGTACCCAGGCCTGTCTGGGGTTAACTGCCTGTGACTCTGGTGACAGTGCAGCTTCCTGAGAGTGCTGTTTTGCACCCAGGCCTGTCTGGGGTTAACTGCCTGTAGCTCTGGTGACAGTGCAGCTTCCTGAGAGTGCTGGTTTGTACCCAGGCCTGTCTGGGGTTAACTGCCTGTGACTCTGGTGACAGTGCAGCTTCCTGAGAGTGCTGGTTTGCACCCAGGACTGTCTGGGGTTAACTGCCTGTGACTCTGGTAACAGTGCAGCTTCCTGAGAGTGCTGGTTTGTACCCAGGCCTGTCTGGGGTTAACTGCCTGTGACTCTGGTGACAGTGCAGCTTCCTGAGAGTGCTGTTTTGCACCCAGGACTGTCTGGGGTTAACTGCCTGTGACTCTGGTAACAGTGCAGCTTCCTGAGAGTGCTGTTTTGCACCCAGGTCTGTCTGGGGTTAACTGCCTGTGACTCTGGTAACAGTGCAGCTTCCTGAGAGTGCTGGTTTGCACCCAGGCCTGTCTGGGGTTAACTGCCTGTGACTCTGGTAACAGTGCAGCTTCCTGAGAGTGCTGGTTTGTACCCAGGCCTGTCTGGGGTTAACTGCCTGTGACTCTGGTGACAGTGCAGCTTCCTGAGAGTGCTGTTTTGCACCCAGGCCTGTCTGGGGTTAACTGCCTGTGACTCTGGTGACAGTGCAGCTTCCTGAGAGTGCTGTTTTGCACCCAGGCCTGTCTGGGGTTAACTGCCTGTGACTCTGGTGACAGTGCAGCTTCCTGAGAGTGCTGTTTTGCACCCAGGCCTGTCTGGGGTTAACTGCCTGTGGCTCTGGTGAAAGTGCAGCTTCCTGAGAGTGCTGGTTTGCACCCAGGCCTGTCTGGGGTTAACTGCCTGTGACTCTGGTGACAGTGCAGCTTCCTGAGAGTGCTGTTTTGCACCCAGGCCTGTCTGGGGTTAACTGCCTGTAGCTCTGGTGACAGTGCAGCTTCCTGAGAGTGCTGGTTTGTACCCAGGTCTGTCTGGGGTTAACTGCCTGTGACTCTGGTGACAGTGCAGCTTCCTGAGAGTGCTGGTTTGCACCCAGGCCTGTCTGGGGTTAACTGCCTGTAGCTCTGGTGACAGTGCAGCTTCCTGAGAGTGCTGGTTTGCACCCAGGCCTGTCTGGGGTTAACTGCCTGTGACTCTGGTGACAGTGCAGCTTCCTGAGAGTGCTGTTTTGTACCCAGGTCTGTCTGGGGTTAACTGCCTGTAGCTCTGGTGACAGTGCAGCTTCCTGAGAGTGCTGTTTTGCACCCAGGCCTGTCTGGGGTTAACTGCCTGTAGCTCTGGTGACAGTGCAGCTTCCTGAGAGTGCTGTTTTGTACCCAGGCCTGTCTGGGGTTAACTGCCTGTGGCTCTGGTGACAGTGCAGCTTCCTGAGAGTGCTGTTTTGTACCCAGGCCTGTCTGGGGTTAACTGCCTGTGACTCTGGTGACAGTGCAGCTTCCTGAGAGTGCTGGTTTGTACCCAGGCCTGTCTGGGGTTAACTGCCTGTGACTCTGGTAACAGTGCAGCTTCCTGAGAGTGCTGTTTTGTACCCAGGACTGTCTGGGGTTAACTGCCTGTAGCTCTGGTGACAGTGCAGCTTCCTGAGAGTGCTGTTTTGTACCCAGGCCTGTCTGGGGTTAACTGCCTGTGACTCTGGTAACAGTGCAGCTTCCTGAGAGTGCTGTTTTGCACCCAGGCCTGTCTGGGGTTAACTGCCTGTGACTCTGGTAACAGTGCAGCTTCCTGAGAGTGCTGTTTTGTACCCAGGCCTGTATGGGGTTAACTGCCTGTAGCTCTGGTGACAGTGCAGCTTCCTGAGAGTGCTGGTTTGCACCCAGGCCTGTCTGGGGTTAACTGCCTGTGACTCTGGTGACAGTGCAGCTTCCTGAGAGTGCTGTTTTGCACCCAGGTCTGTCTGGGGTTAACTGCCTGTGACTCTGGTGACAGTGCAGCTTCCTGAGAGTGCTGTTTTGCACCCAGGCCTGTCTGGGGTTAACTGCCTGTGACTCTGGTAACAGTGCAGCTTCCTGAGAGTGCTGTTTTGTACCCAGGCCTGTATGGGGTTAACTGCCTGTAGCTCTGGTGACAGTGCAGCTTCCTGAGAGTGCTGGTTTGCACCCAGGCCTGTCTGGGGTTAACTGCCTGTGACTCTGGTGACAGTGCAGCTTCCTGAGAGTGCTGTTTTGCACCCAGGTCTGTCTGGGGTTAACTGCCTGTGACTTTGGTAACAGTGCAGCTTCCTGAGAGTGCTGGTTTGTACCCAGACCTGTCTGGGGTTAACTGCCTGTGACTCTGGTGACAGTGCAGCTTCCTGAGAGTGCTGGTTTGTACCCAGGCCTGTCTGGGGTTAACTGCCTGTGACTCTGGTGACAGTGCAGCTTTCTGAGAGTGCTGTTTTGCACCCAGGCCTGTCTGGGGTTAACTGCCTGTGACTCTGGTGACAGTGCAGCTTCCTGAGAGTGCTGTTTTGCACCCAGGTCTGTCTGGGGTTAACTGCCTGTGACTCTGTTAACAGTGCAGCTTCCTGAGAGTGCTGTTTTGCACCCAGGGCTGTCTGGGGTTAACTGCCTGTGACTCTGGTAACAGTGCAGCTTCCTGAGAGTGCTGTTTTGTACCCAGGCCTGTCTGGGGTTAACTGCCTGTGGCTCTGGTGACAGTGCAGCTTCCTGAGAGTGCTGGTTTGTACCCAGGCCTGTCTGGGGTTAACTGCCTGTGACTCTGGTAACAGTGCAGCTTCCTGAGAGTGCTGTTTTGTACCCAGGACTGTCTGGGGTTAACTGCCTGTAGCTCTGGTGACAGTGCAGCTTCCTGAGAGTGCTGGTTTGTACCCAGGTCTGTCTGGGGTTAACTGCCTGTGACTCTGGTGACAGTGCAGCTTCCTGAGAGTGCTGTTTTGTACCCAGGCCTGTCTGGGGTTAACTGCCTGTGACTCTGGTAACAGTGCAGCTTCCTGAGAGTGCTGTTTTGCACCCAGGCCTGTCTGGGGTTAACTGCCTGTGACTCTGGTAACAGTGCAGCTTCCTGAGAGTGCTGTTTTGTACCCAGGCCTGTCTGGGGTTAACTGCCTGTGACTCTGGTGACAGTGCAGCTTCCTGAGAGTGCTGGTTTGTACCCAGGTCTGTCTGGGGTTAACTGCCTGTGACTCTGGTGACAGTGCAGCTTCCTGAGAGTGCTGTTTTGCACCCAGGTCTGTCTGGGGTTAACTGCCTGTAGCTCTGGTAACAGTGCAGCTTCCTGAGAGTGCTGGTTTGCACCCAGGTCTGTATGGGGTTAACTGCCTGTAGCTCTGGTAACAGTGCAGCTTCCTGAGAGTGCTGTTTTGCACCCAGGCCTGTCTGGGGTTAACTGCCTGTGACTCTGGTGACAGTGCAGCTTCCTGAGAGTGCTGGTTTGCACCCAGGCCTGTCTGGGGTTAACTGCCTGTGACTCTGGTGACAGTGCAGCTTCCTGAGAGTGCTGTTTTGCACCCAGGCCTGTCTGGGGTTAACTGCCTGTGACTCTGGTGACAGTGCAGCTTCCTGAGAGTGCTGTTTTGCACCCAGGTCTGTCTGGGGTTAACAGCCTGTGACTCTGGTGACAGTGCAGCTTCCTGAGAGTGCTGTTTTGTACCCAGGCCTGTCTGGGGTTAACTGCCTGTGACTCTGGTGACAGTGCAGCTTCCTGAGAGTGCTGGTTTGCACCCAGGCCTGTATGGGGTTAACTGCCTGTAGCTCTGGTGACAGTGCAGCTTCCTGAGAGTGCTGTTTTGCACCCAGGCCTGTCTGGGGTTAACTGCCTGTGACTCTGGTAACAGTGCAGCTTCCTGAGAGTGCTGTTTTGTACCCAGGCCTGTCTGGGGTTAACTGCCTGTGACTCTGGTGACAGTGCAGCTTCCTGAGAGTGCTGTTTTGTACCCAGGCCTGTCTGGGGTAAACTGCCTGTGACTCTGGTAACAGTGCAGCTTCCTGAGAGTGCTGTTTTGTACCCAGGCCTGTCTGGGGTTAACTGCCTGTAGCTCTGGTGACAGTGCAGCTTCCTGAAAGTGCTGTTTTGCACCCAGGTCTGTCTGGGGTTAACTGCCTGTAGCTCTGGTGACAGTGCAGCTTCCTGATAGTGCTGTTTTGTACCCAGGCCTGTCTGGGGTTAACTGCCTGTGACTCTGGTAACAGTGCAGCTTCCTGAGAGTGCTGTTTTGTACCCAGGCCTGTCTGGGGTTAACTGCCTGTGACTCTGGTGACAGTGCAGCTTCCTGAGAGTGCTGTTTTGCACCCAGGCCTGTCTGGGGTTAACTGCCTGTGACTCTGGTGACAGTGCAGCTTCCTGAGAGTGCTGTTTTGCACCCAGGTCTGTCTGGGGTTAACTGCCTGTAGCTCTGGTGACAGTGCAGCTTCCTGAGAGTGCTGGTTTGTACCCAGGCCTGTCTGGGGTAAACTGCCTGTGACTCTGGTGACAGTGCAGCTTCCTGAGAGTGCTGGTTTGCACCTAGGGCTGTGCATGTTACAGGGTCATAGGATGTGTTCCCGGTCCGGCCTGAGAGTGCTGACCCCACCCGTGTTTTGTATATAAATATTATCAGATATACAATTATACACATATCTAAATACCAGAGGGCATGTTTAAAAAATACAAACCCCCAAGCTAAAAGTACAAGAAAAAGTAAAATTACAGAAAAAAATAAACAAAGCAAATAAATAAATAAATAAATAAAAATAAACTAAGCCCCAAATAGGTACTCACCGTTCCTGAAGTCCGGCGGTGAAGGTCTTCTTCCAGACAGCTCCATCATCTTCATCCTGAGAGAAGGCGGCGCGGAGCAGAGGTGCGAAGTGATCTTCCTCGATGTGCGGATCTGGATCAGCTGTCCTCAGCGGTGTGGAGGCTCCTCCGGCATACACTGAAAATTGAAGGCAAGGTACCACAATCAATTTGGGTTAACTTGCATTCCTATTGGCTGAAATTTTGAAATCCACCAATAGGATTAGAGATACTGAAATCCTATTGACTGTTCAATCAGCTAATAAGATTTGAGGAGCTCTCATCCTATTGGCTGATTTCAAAATTTCAGCCAATAGGAATGCAAGGTACCCCCAATAAATATGGGGTATCTTGCATTCAATCTTCAGTGTGTGACAGACAATCGCATGAATAGGAGCCGTCACACCGCTAAGGATCGCCACCACTAAGGACCGCCGCAGAGTTTCCGTGCATTGGGGAAGCCAGCTCCACACCTCTGCGCCGTGTTCACTCCAGATGAAGATAGAAGATTATGGAGCCACCTGGAAAAAGACCTTCTCCGCCGGACTTCAGGAACGGTGAGTACCTATTTGGGGCTTAGTCTTAGGCTTTTTTTTATTTTTAAGATTAGGGATTTAATGGGCTTTAAAAGAGCTGATATTTCTTTTAACGCTGTTAGGACATTGTATTCCATCCAAATTTTGCTGGGCTTTAGCGCCAAAGGACGGAATACAACGTCCTAACCGCTTGGCTTTCCTAAAGTTACTGGCGTTTCCCTAATGGGATCGTGGTCTGGAGGGCATTCCTAGCATTATAGGGATGCCCCCCTAATGTGATCCCAATTTGTTTACATAGGAACAGTTTTTCCGATGTAGACACATTAACCCCGGCATGAAAGAGTTAAGGACAGTAAAAGACCTGAATGCCCTTGTAGGGGCTAAGCTGATTTAAGTTTGTTTTGTTTTTTTAAATATATCTTTTTTTATTTTTTATTTTCTTTCAGATCCCCAATACTTACACCATTGGAAAGGTTACCTTTCCAATGGCGGGTCTTGGGGCTCTGTAGCTGCTTAGATGCCTGAGATACAGGCTTCTAAGCAGCATGCCCCCTTTCCCTATACTTGTCATAGTAATTTTTAAATAAAGTTGCGCTGTGACATCATTGCGCCTGACATCACCACGCAAAACGTGAAGCCCCGGGGTAGGAGTGGGTGGGAACCCCCAGATCTCCCTCAAGGTGGGAGAGTGCTAGCAACGGCTCTGAGCTGTCATTAGCACCTGAGTGGAAACAATGCAACGGATTAGAGCTGTTGTTAGCACTCAAGGGCAATGCTCATACAAATGCCCCTTTAGGGGCAATGTATAGCTTAGGTTTTTTTGAGTGTTAGGTTTTTATTTTGGGGGGTTTGGTGGGTGGCGTTTTTTCACAGTTAAAAGGTAATTGGTATTTTTTTTAAAGTAAAAGAGCCGTTTAACTTAGGGCAATGCCCTACAAAAGGCCCTTTTAATGGCTATTGGTAGTTTAGCATTAGATTGGGGGGATTTTTTATTTTTATGGGGGTATTAGATTAGGTTTACATATTTTATTTTGGATAGCTATGTTTATTTTTTTTCTGTAATTTTACTTTTTTATATTTTGTAACTTAAGCTTGGGGGGTTTGCATTTTTTAAACATAGACTGCCCTCTGGGATTAATATATTGGTTTGCTAGTAGGGTATAAATCTCTCTGGTTGATGAATTGAATTTAAAAACAACTAGATCAAATCAAGATACTAGTAAGAGGCGCATAAAAACAATAGCAACAAATATAGACACAGGCAAATAGCAATAGTTGAAGACTGTGTAAAATGTATCAAGTATCATACAATATAAGTGAGAATACCTATAATTGTAGTAATATAGATATACAGGCTTAATAGTCCAGTAAGTAACAGTCACTGTTATGGTGATTCAGCTCTCAGATCTCACGAATGCAAGTCCAGAATGGTAGGCCGCTCCTCCAGGGTGTCGTGCCAAAACACAGGGTAAGATAATCTATAAAAAGAAAAATGGAGGGCAAAACAAAGCAACGCGTTTCACAGTGTAAAAACACTGTTTCATCAGGCTGTCTCATGAAACAGTGTTTTTACACTGTGAAACGCGTTGCTTTGTTTTAATTATTTTAATTATTATAATAAATTTTAAATACTTTCAACTCTTCATATGCTGCCTTATCACTTTTTGTGATCTTCCAATTTGAAATTACCCTGGATTATTGGCACCATCTGAGGGTGGATTACACCCCCTTGACCTATCCACACTATCCGGACCTGCACTGACACACCATCCATTTGGTTTCTCTGGACTCTCCCTGGTGAGACCAGGATTCCGCTGAGTACTTATCCATTTGGTCTGCCGGACGACTAGTGGTTCCGGATCGCTTGTACTGCACATCAGTGCTTTACACTTTGTGAGTAATATTCCTTTGCTTGTGTGTGCTTTTCCAAAGATTATATTGAATTGCACTATGTGGCGCCCTCCATTTTTCTTTTTATGAATTTACATAAGATTATTTTGGTCACATAGTTAAATTGTACATTCTGAAAATTCTATTAGACCTATTGAACTTTAGTTAAAAATGTTATTGTAATATTTGGCCTATATTCGTTAACCAAGCATTCGGCTAGATTACAAGTTTTGCAGGAACAGGGGTGCGGTGCTAATGGTATTACGGGTTTTTATCAACCCGGCGTTAACAGGCTAGAAGTGAGCGTAGAGCAAAATTGAGCTCCACACTGCACTCCAATACCAGCGTTGCTTAAGTGAGCGGTGAGCTGGTTGTACGTGCTCGTGCACGATTTCCCCATAGACATCAATGGGGAGAGCTGGCTGAGAAAAAGTCTAACACCTGCAATAAAGCAGCGTAAATCTCAGTAACGCAGCCCCATTGATTCCTATGGGGAAACACATTTTATGTTTACACCTAACACCCTAACATGAACCCTGAGTCTAAACACCCCTAATCTTACACTTATTAACCCCTAATCTGCCGCCCCCTACATCGCCGACACCTACATTATACTTATTAACCACTAATCTGCCACTCCGGACATTGTTGCCGCAATCAGCCAATAGGATTGAGCTCGCATTCTATTTGTTGTTCCAATCAGCCAATAGAATGCAAGCTCAATCCTATTGGCTGATTGGATCAGCCAATAGGATTTTTTCAACCTTAATTCCAATTGGCTGATAGAATTCTATCAGCCAATCGGAATCTAAGGGACGCCATCTTGGATAACGTCATTTAAAGGTACCTTCATTCAGCAAGAAGACGTCGATTGAAGAGGATGCTCCACGCTGGATGTCTTGAAGATGGAGCCGCTCCGCGTCGGAAGGATGAAGATAGAAGATGCCATCTGGGTGAAGACTTCTGCCCGTCTGGAGGACCACTTCTGCCGGCTTCGTTGAGGACATCTTGCCGCTTGGATGAAGACTTCTCCCGGTAAGTGGATCTTCAGGGGTTAGTGTTAGGATTTTTTAAGGGTGTATTGGGTGGGTTTTATTGTTAGGTTAGGGCTTTGGGCAGCAATAGAGCTAAATACCCTTTTAAGGGCAATGCCCATCCAAATGACCTTTTCAAGGCAATGGGGAGCTTAGGTTTTTTTAAGTTAGGGTTTTATTTGGGGGGTTGGTTGTGTGGGTGGTGGGTTTTACTGTTGGGGGGGTTGTTTGTATTTCTTTTTTAGGTAAAAGAGCTGATTTCTTTGGGGCAATTCCCAGCAAAAGGCCCTTTTAAGGGCTATTGGTAGTTTAGTTTAGGCTAGGGTTTTTTGTTTTGTTTTTTTTTTTGGGGGGGGGGGTTATTTTGATAGGGCTCTTAGATTAGGTTTAATTAGTTATATCTTGTAAATTGTTTTTTATTTTCTGTAATTTAGTGTTTTTTTTGTAATTTAGCTAATTGTATTGTATTTAATTTAGGTAAGCTATTTAATTGTAGTGTAGTGTTAGGTGTTAGTGAAACTTAGGTTAGGATTTATTTTACAGGTACTTTTGTATTTATTTTAGCTAGGTAGTTAGTAAATAGTTCATAAATATTTAGTAACTATTCTACCTAGTTAAAATAAATACAAACTTGCCTGTAAAATAAAAATAAACCCTAAGATAACTGCAATGTAACTAAAATAAAAATAACTGTAGAAATTGCAATCAGTTGCAGAATAAGAAGACAACTTCAGCCTTGTACATTTTGTATCTTTCTTTTACTTAATGTTCATTCACAGTGATTACCTTATAAGTGACAGTCACAGTGATTACCTTATAAGTGACAGTCACAGTGATTACCTTATAAATGAGAGTGACAGTGATTACCTTATAAATGAGAGTGACAGTGATTACCTTATAAATGACAGTCACAGTGATTACCTTATAAGTGACAGTTACAGTAATTACCTTATAAATGACAGTCACAGTGATGACCTTATAAATGACAGTCACAGTGGTTACCTTATAAATGACAGTCACAGTGATTACCTTATAAATGACAGTCACAGTGATTACCTTATAAGTGACAGTTACAGTAATTACCTTATAAATGACAGTCACAGTGATGACCTTATAAATGACAGTCACAGTGATTACCTTATAAGTGACAGTCACAGTGATTACCTTCTAAATGACACTCACGGTGATCACTTTATAAATGACAGTCACAGTAATTACCTTATAAGTGACAGTCACAGTGGTTACCTTATAAATTACACTCACAGTGGTTACCTTATAAATGACAGTCACAGTTAGTACCTTATAAGTGACAGTCACAGTGGTTACCTTATAAATGACAGTCACAGTGGTTACTTTATAAATGACAATCACAGTGGTTACCTTATAAATCACAGTCACAGGGGTTACCTTATAAATGACAGTCACAGTGGTTTCTTTATAAATGACAGTCACAGTGGTTACCTTATAAATGACAGTCACATTAGTTACTTTATAAATGACAGTCACAGTGATTACCTTATAAATGACAGTCACAGTGATTACCTTTATAAATGACAGTCACATTGGTTACCTAATAAATGACAGTCACAGTGGTTACTTTATAAGTGACAGTCACAATGGTTACCTTATAAATGACATTCACAGTGGTTACCATATAAATGACAGTCACAGTGTTTACCTTATAAATGACAGTCACAGTGGTTACTTTAAAAGTGACAGTCACAGTGGTTACCTTATAAATGACAGTCACAGTAATTACCTTATAAGTGACAGTCACAGTGGTTACCTTATAAATGACAGTCACAGTGATTACCTTATAAATCACAGTCACAGGGGTTACCTTATAAATGACAGTCACAGTGGTTACTTTATAAATGACAGTCACAGTGGTTACCTTATAAATGACAGTCACATTAGTTACTTTATAAATGACAGTCACAGTGGTTACCTTATAAATGACAGTCACAGTGGTTACCATATAAATGACAGTCACAGTGGTTACCTTATAAATGACCGTCACAGTGATTATCTTATAAATGACAGTCACAGTGGTTACCTTATAAGTGACAGTCACAGTTGTTACCTTATAAATGACCGTCACAGTGATTACCTTTATAAATGACAGTCACAGTGGTTACCTTATAAGTGACAGTCACAGTGGTTACCTTATAAATGACAGTCACAGTGGTTACCTTATAAATGACAGTCACAGTGGTTACCTTATAAATGACAGTCACAGTGGTTACCTTATAAATGACAGTCACAGTGGTTACCTTATAAATGACAGTCACAGTGGATACCTTATAAGTGACAGTCACAGTGGTTACGTTATAAGTGACAGTCACAGTGGTTACCTTATAAGTGACAGTCACAGTGATTACCTTATAAATGACAGTCACAGTGATTACCTTATAAATGACAGTCACAGTGGTTACCTTATAAATGACAGTCACAGTGGTTACCTTATAAATGACAGTCACAGTGATTACCTTATAAATGACAGTCACAGTGGTTACCTTATAAATGACAGTCACAGTGGTTACCTTATAAATGACAGTCACAGTAGTTACTTTATAAATGACAGTCACAGTGATTACCTTATAAATGACAGTCACAGTGATTACCTTTATAAATGACAGTCACATTGGTTACCTAATAAATGACAGTCACAATGGTTACTTTATAAGTGACAGTCACAATGGTTACTTTATAAATGACATTTACAGTGGTTACCATATAAATGACAGTCACAGTGTTTACCTTATAAATGACAGTCACAGTGGTTACTTTAAAAGTGACAGTCACAATGGTTTCTTTATAAATAACAGTCACAGTGGTTACCATATAAATGACAGTCACAGTGGATACTTTATAAGTGACAGTCACAAAGGTTACGTTATAAATGACAGTCACAGTGGTTACCTTATAAGTGACAGTCACAGTGATTACCTTATAAATGACAGTCACATTGGTTATCTTATAAATGACAGTCACAGTGATTACCTTATAAATGACAGTCACAGTGGTTACCTTTCTAAATGACAGTCACAGTGATTACCATATAAATGACAGTCACAGTGGTTACCTTATAAGTGACAGTCACAGTGGTTACTTTATAAATGACAGACACAGGGGTTACCTTATAAATGACAGTCACAGTGGGTACCATATAAGTGACAGTCACAGTGATTACCTTATAAATGACAGTCACAGTGATTACCTTATAAATGACAGTTACAGTGATTACCTTATAAGTGACAGTCCCAGTGATTACCTTATAAATGACAGTCACAGTGATTACCTTATAAATTACAGTCACAGTGATTACCTTATAAATGACAGACACAGTGATTACCTTATAAATGACAGACACAGTGATTACCAGTCACAGTGATTACCTTATAAATGACAGTCAAAGTGATTACCTTTATAAATGACAGTCACAGTGGTTACCTTATAAATGACAGTCAGAGTGGTTACCTTATAAATGACAGTCACAGTGATTACCAGTCACAGTGATTACCTTATAAATGACAGTCAAAGTGATTACCTTTATAAATGACAGTCACAGTGGTTACCATATAAATGACAGTCACAGTGGTTACTTTATAAGTGACAGTCACAATGGTTACTTTATAAATGACATTCACAGTGGTTACCATATAAATGACAGTCACAGTGTTTACCTTATAAATGACAGTCACAGTGGTTACTTTAAAAGTGACAGTCACAATGGTTACCTATATAAATGACAGTCACAGTGGTTACCATATAAGTGACAGTCACAGTGGTTACCTTTATAAATGACAGTCACAGTGGTTACCTTATAAATGACAGTCACAGTGGTTACCTTATATGTGGCAGTCACAGTGATTACCTTATAAATGACAGTCACAGTGGTTACCTTATAAATGACAGTCACAGTGGTTATCTTATAAATGACAGTCACAGTGATTACCTTATAAATGACAGTCACAGTGGTTACCACATAAATGACAGTCACAGTGGTTACCTTATAAATGACCGTCACAGTGATTATCTTATAAATGACAGTCACAGTGGTTACCATATAAGTGACAGTCACAGTGGTTACCTTTATAAATGACAGTCACAGTGGTTACCTTATAAATGACAGTCACAGTGGTTACCTTATAAGTGACAGTCACAGTGGTTACCTTATAAATGACAGTCACAGTGGTTATCTTATAAATGACAGTCACAGTGATTACCTTATAAATGACAGTCACAGTGGTTACCATTTAAATGACAGTCACAGTGGTTACCTTATAAATGACCGTCACAGTGATTATCTTATAAATGACAGTCACAGTGGTTACCTTATAAATGACCGTCACAGTGATTACCTTTATAAATGACAGTAACATTGGTTACCTTATAAATGACAGTCACAGTGGATACTTTATAAGTGACAGTCACAAAGGTTACGTTATAAATGACAGTCACAGTGGTTACCTTATAAATGACAGTCACAGTGGTTACCTTATAAATGACCGTCACAGTGATTACCTTTATAAATGACAGTAACATTGGTTACCTTATAAATGACAGTCACAGTGGTTACCTTATAAATGACAGTCACAGTGGATACTTTATAAGTGACAGTCACAAAGGTTACGTTATAAATGACAGTCACAGTGGTTACCTTATAAATGACAGTCACAGTGGTTACCTTATAAGTGACAGTCACTGTGATTACCTTATAAATGACAGTCACATTGGTTACCTTATAAATGACAGTCACAGTGATTATCTTATAAATGACAATCACAATGGTTTCTTTATAAATGACAGTCACAGTGGTTACCATATAAATGACAGTCACAGTGGTTACCTTATAAATGACAGTCACAGTGATTACCTTATAAGTGACAGTCACAGTGGTTACCTTATAAGTGACAGTCACAGTGATTACCTTATAAATGACAATCACAGTGATTATCTTATAAATGACAGTCACAGTGATTACCTTCTAAATGACACTCACAGTGATTACTTTATAAATGACAGTCACAGTGATTACCTTATAAATGACAATAACAGTGGTTACCTTATAAATTGCAGTCACAGTGATCACTTTATAAATGAGTCACAGTAATTACCTTATAAGTGACAGTCACAGTGGTTACCTTATAAGTGACAGTCACAGTGGTTACCTTATAAATGACAGTCACAGTGATTACCTTATAAATGACAGTCACAGTGGTTACCTTATAAATGACAGTCACAGTGGTTACCTTATAATTGACAGTCACAGTGGTTACTTTAAAAGTGACAGTCACAATGGTTACTTTATAAATAACAGTCACAGTGGTTACCTTATAAGTGACAGTCACAGTGATAACTTTATAAATGACAGTCACAATGGTTACCTTATAAATGACAGTCACAGTGATTACCATATAAATGACAGTCACAGTGATTACCTTATAAATGACAGTCACAGTGGTTACCTTATAAATGACAGTCACAGTGGTTACCTAATAAATGACAGTCACAGTGGTTACCTTATAAGTGACAGTCACAGTGGTTACTTTATAAATGACATTCACAGTGGTTACCATATAAATGACAGTCACAGTGTTTACCTTATAAATGACAGTCACAGTGGTTACTTTAAAAGTGACATTCACAATGGTTACTTTATAAGTGACAGTCACAGTGGTTACCTTTATAAATGACAGTCACAGTGGTTACCTTATAAGTGACAGTCACAGTGGTTACCTTATAAATGACAATCACAGTGGTTATCTTATAAATGACAGTCACAGTGATTACCATATAAATGACAGTCACAGTGGTTACCATATAAATGACAGTCACAGTGGTTACCTTATAAATGACAGTCACAGTGGTTACCTTATTAGTGACAGTCACAGTGGTTACCTTATAAATGACCGTCACAGTGATTACCTTTATAAATGACAGTAACATTGGTTACCTTATAAATGACAGTCACAGTGGTTACTTTAAAAGTGACAGTCACAGTGATTACCTTTATAAATGACAGTCACAGTGGTTACCATATAAATGACAGTCACAGTGGTTACCTTATAAGTGACAGTCACAGTGATACCTTATAAATGACAGTCACGAAGGTTACGTTATAAATGACAGTCACAGTGGTTACCTTATAAATGACAGTCACGAAGGTTACGTTATAAATGACAGTCACAGTGATTACCTTATAAGTGACAGTCACAGTGATTACCATATAAATGACAGACACAGTGATTACCATATAAATGACAGACACAGTGGTTACTTTATAAGTGACAGTCACAGTGATTACCTTATAAATGACAGTCACATTGGTTACCTTATAAATGACAGTCACAGTGATTACCTTTATAAGTGACAGTCACAGTGGTTACCTTATAAATGTCAGTCACAGTGGTTACCATATAAATGACAGTCACAGTGATTACCTTATAAATGACAGTCACAGTGATTACCTTATAAATGACAGTCACAGTGGTTACCTTATAAATGACACTCACAGTGATTACCTTATAAATGACAGTCACAGTGATTACCTTATAAGTGACAGTTACAGTGATTACCTTATAAGTGACAGTCGCAGTGATTACCTTATAAATGACAGTCGCAGTGATTACCTTATAACTGACAGTCACAGTGATTACCTTATAAATGACAGTCACAGTGATTACTTTATAAATGACAGTCACAGTGGTTACCTTATAAGTGACAGTCACAGTGATTACCTTATAAATGACAGTCACAGTGATTACTTTATAAATGACAGTCACAATGGTTACCTTATAAGTGACAGTCACAGTGGTTACCTTCTAAATGACAGTCACAGTGGTTACCTTTTAAATGACAGTCACAGTGGTTACCTTTTAAATGACAGTCACAGTGGTTACCTTATAAATGACAGTCACAGTGTTTATCTTATACATGACAGTCACAATGATTACCTTATAAATGACAGTCACAGTGATTACTTTATAAATGACAGTCACAGTGGTTACCTTATAAGTGACAGTCACAGTGGTTACCTTATAAATGACAGTCACAGTGGTTACCTTTTAAATGACAGTCACAGTGGTTACCTTTTAAATGACAGTCACAGTGGTTACCTTATAAATGACAGTCACAGTGATTACTTTATAAATGACAGTCACAGTGGTTACCTTATAAGTGACAGTCACAGTGGTTACCTTATAAATGACAGTCACAGTGTGTATCTTATAAATGACAGTCACAGTGATTACCTTATAAATGACAGTCACAGTGATTACTTTATAAATGACAGTCACAGTGGTTAACTTTTAAATGACAGTCACAGTGGTTACCTTATAAGTGACAGTCACAGTGATTACCTTATAAGTGACAGTCACAGTGGTTACCTTATAAGTGACAGTCACAGTGATTACCTTATAAATGACAGTTACAGTGATTACTTTATAAATGACAGTCACAGTGGTTACTTTATAAGTGACAGTCACAGTGGTTACCTTATAAATGACAGACACAATGGTTACCTTATAAGTGACAGTCACAGTGGTTACCTTATAAGTGACAGTCACAGTGGTTGCCTTATAAATGACAGTCACAGTGGTTACCTTATAAGTGACAGTCACAGTGGTTACCTTATAAGTGACAGTCACAGTGGTTACCTTATAAATGACAGACACAGTGGTTACCTTATAAATAGAAACAGAAATCGTTCCAGCTGGTGCAATAAAAGACTTTATTGTGCAAACAGGGATAAAAAGCGACGTTTCAGGCCCACACTTGGCCTTTTCTCAAGCTTAACCAAACATTAGTGAACAAACATTTAAATAGCCCTAATGGCGCCAAACATTGTGATTAGGAAGTGATAAAATGTTGCCCTCTAGTGGAGAACCATCATACAATATACAAATATATATCTAAGTGCTCATTGATGGCCTAAATTCTGCCACCTAGTGAAACAGCATCATATTGTTAAACAATTATATCTCTCATATCATATGTGAAAAAATCTTATTCTATATTAAAGATTAGTCAACATTTCAAAATTACATATTAATAAAAAATGATAAAATACATTGAGAATTTCATTGATGTTTCAATAATCACAATATATTGAATTAAAAAATATATATATATATTAAGTGTATCCTAGATGAATCAATCATATTTGATATAGTTTTTCAATCGGTTAACTTCATCTTTATTTAGATTTTCAATCCATAATTATATGGATACACTCATATAGTTGGTCAATATTGGCTATTCAACACAGCGTATCTATTTAAACTTATAGGGACATTAAATCTCATATTAATATCATATTACATTAGAATGCACATTCATTTATATAGTATAATACAGTCCTATACTTAACCCATTCTATTAAACTTTATTGTATTCCACTTAGAATGAATTTTATTTAAGATGAATTTATTCAGTCACCAAAAGGCAGTCCAATTACACTCTCTATTTAAACCTCTTGGCCATAAAGTGCCTAGTTCATTGATCCAAAATGTTTCTCTCCTAGTTAGTATATTCTCCTTATCACCCCCTCTTCTAGGTGTACTAACCCTTTCAATGATTTGAAAACGCAATTGACTTATTCTATGGCCAGCCTTTATGAAGTGTCCAGCTACTGGAGCCTCCTTTTTACCACAGCGAATATTTGACTTGTGCTCCGAAATTCTTTCTCGTGCTTCCCTGGTCGATTGACCAATATACATCAAGGAACACGGACATTTAATTGCATAAATAATGTATTCTGACCTGCAAGTCAAATATTCATTTATGGAATATTTTCTGCCTGTATATGGGTGACAAAAAG
Source organism: Bombina bombina (assembly GCF_027579735.1). Classification (NCBI taxonomy): domain Eukaryota; kingdom Metazoa; phylum Chordata; class Amphibia; order Anura; family Bombinatoridae; genus Bombina; species Bombina bombina. The sequence goes on from NC_069499.1 coordinate 1,599,286,016, forward strand.
TATCACCCTTAATCATAGAGTTGCAATTAATGCAAGATAGACATGGAAAACATCCTTTTCGTTTTTGACCAGTTATTGTACCTTGAATCTGTTTTCTCTTAGCCCCAATGTCTGCTTTCACCAATTTATCTTTAGTGTTAGGGCCACGTTTATAGGCTAACATAGGTGGTATTGAAAAGGCCCCTATATCTGGGTGACATTTAGATAGAATATACCAATATTTACGAATGATCTTATTAATCTGGTGACTCCTTGTATTATACTGAGATATAAATTTAATCCTCTCTGAATTTTCAGAACAATTCGTGTTCTTTCCTTTCCTTACTGTTTTGGATCTGTTACTATTTAGGCTCACATCTTGTTTTATGTTTTCAATCAATGCCTTTGGATAACCTCTTGAGATAAATTTATCTGCCATTTCCTTTAAACGAACCTCCTTAATGGTAGGATCTGACACGATCCTATCAACCCTAAGGAGTTGACTTTTAGGGACAGCCTTAAAGGTACTAGGTGGATGGAAACTCTCAAACCATAATGTGTTATTTCTATCAGTGGGTTTGGAATAAATATCAATTTTCAAACCATCTACACCTTTATATACTCTAGTATCCAAAAATTGGATCGAGCATTCATCGTATGTTAAAGTAAATTTTATGCCATTAACTGCACCATTCAAATCATCAACAAATGCCAATAGGGATCCAATGTCGCCATACCATATGCCAAACACGTCATCTATGAAACGCCACCAGGTGGCGCCATATTGTTTAAATAGATGGTGTTCATAGACAAACAATTCTTCAAAATTAATCATAAATATGTTGGCATATGTCGGGGCGACATTGGACCCCATGGCTGTCCCCTTCTTTTGGAAATAGAAAGTGTCCTTAAATAAGAAATAATTAGCATACAAGATAACTTCTAATAAATTCACAAAAAATTGTATTTGAGCTAAACTGTATTTTTGGTCACTAGATAACATCTTCATTACAGCAGCTATTCCACTTGTATGTTTTATTGATGTGTACAAACTAGATACATCTAAAGTAAACAGGATGACTTTCTGATATGGTAAATCAAGATTTTCTAGTTTTTTCAAAAAATCATAAGTGTCCCTGATATATGTGAGCCTAAATAGTAACAGATCCAAAACAGTAAGGAAAGGAAAGAACACGAATTGTTCTGAAAATTCAGAGAGGATTAAATTTATATCTCAGTATAATACAAGGAGTCACCAGATTAATAAGATCATTCGTAAATATTGGTATATTCTATCTAAATGTCACCCAGATATAGGGGCCTTTTCAATACCACCTATGTTAGCCTATAAACGTGGCCCTAACACTAAAGATAAATTGGTGAAAGCAGACATTGGGGCTAAGAGAAAACAGATTCAAGGTACAATAACTGGTCAAAAACGAAAAGGATGTTTTCCATGTCTATCTTGCATTAATTGCAACTCTATGATTAAGGGTGATACTTTTTGTCACCCATATACAGGCAGAAAATATTCCATAAATGAATATTTGACTTGCAGGTCAGAATACATTATTTATGCAATTAAATGTCCGTGTTCCTTGATGTATATTGGTCAATCGACCAGGGAAGCACGAGAAAGAATTTCGGAGCACAAGTCAAATATTCGCTGTGGTAAAAAGGAGGCTCCAGTAGCTGGACACTTCATAAAGGCTGGCCATAGAATAAGTCAATTGCGTTTTCAAATCATTGAAAGGGTTAGTACACCTAGAAGAGGGGGTGATAAGGAGAATATACTAACTAGGAGAGAAACATTTTGGATCAATGAACTAGGCACTTTATGGCCAAGAGGTTTAAATAGAGAGTGTAATTGGACTGCCTTTTGGTGACTGAATAAATTCATCTTAAATAAAATTCATTCTAAGTGGAATACAATAAAGTTTAATAGAATGGGTTAAGTATAGGACTGTATTATACTATATAAATGAATGTGCATTCTAATGTAATATGATATTAATATGAGATTTAATGTCCCTATAAGTTTAAATAGATACGCTGTGTTGAATAGCCAATATTGACCAACTATATGAGTGTATCCATATAATTATGGATTGAAAATCTAAATAAAGATGAAGTTAACCGATTGAAAAACTATATCAAATATGATTGATTCATCTAGGATACACTTAATATATATATATATATTTTAATTCAATATATTGTGATTATTGAAACATCAATGAAATTCTCAATGTATTTTATCATTTTTTATTAATATGTAATTTTGAAATGTTGACTAATCTTTAATATAGAATAAGATTTTTTCACATATGATATGAGAGATATAATTGTTTAACAATATGATGCTGTTTCACTAGGTGGCAGAATTTAGGCCATCAATGAGCACTTAGATATATATTTGTATATTGTATGATGGTTCTCCACTAGAGGGCAACATTTTATCACTTCCTAATCACAATGTTTGGCGCCATTAGGGCTATTTAAATGTTTGTTCACTAATGTTTGGTTAAGCTTGAGAAAAGGCCAAGTGTGGGCCTGAAACGTCGCTTTTTATCCCTGTTTGCACAATAAAGTCTTTTATTGCACCAGCTGGAACGATTTCTGTTTCTATGTATCTATACTGGGTTTGGTAAACCTGTTCCTGGCTGTGCAGTGAGTGCTGTGTTTCATGATACATTGTTGCAAGGTTACCTTATAAGTGACAGTCACAGTGGTTACCTTATAAATGACAGTCACAGTGGTTACCTTATAAATGACAGTCACAGTGGTTACCTTATAAGTGAGTCACAGTGGTTACCTTATAAATGACAGTCACAGGGGTTACCATATAAATGACAGTCACAGTGATTACCTTATAAGTGACAGTCACAGTGGTTACCTTATAAATGACAGACACAATGGTTACCTTATAAGTGACAGTCACAGTGGTTACCTTATAAGTGACAGTCACAGTGGTTACCTTATAAGTGACAGTCACAGTTATTACCTTATAAATTATAGTCACAGTGATTACCTTATAAGTGACAGTCACAGTGATTACCTTATAAATGACAGACACAGTGATTATCTTATAAATGACAGTCACAGTGGTTACCTTATAAGTGACAGTCACAGTGGTTACCTTATAAATGACAGTCACAGTGGTTACTTTATAAATGACAGTCACAGTGATTATTTTATAAATGACAGTCACAGTGGTTACCTTATATGTGACAGTCACAGTGGTTACTTTATAAATGACAGTCACAGTGGTTACCTTATAAATGACAGACACAGTGATTACCTTATAAATGACAGTCACAGTGATTACCTTATAAGTGACAGTCACAGTTGTAACCTTATAAATGACAGCCACAGTGATTTCCATATAAATGACAGACACAGTGGTTACCTTATAAATGACAGTCACAGTGATTACTTTATAAGTGACAGTCACAGTGATTTCCATATAAATGACAGACACAGTGGTTACCTTATAAGTGACAGTCACAGGGGTTACCTTATAAATGACAATCACAGTGGTTACCTTATAAGTGACAGTCACAGTGGTTACCTTATAAATGACAGTCAAAGTGGTTACCATATAAATGACAGTCACAGTGATTACCTTATAAGTGACAGTCACAGTGATTACCTAATAAATGACAGTTACAGTGATTACCTTATAAGTGACAGTCACAGTGATTACCTTATAAATGACAGTCACAGTGATTACCTTCTAAATGACAGTCACAGTGGTTACCTTATAAATGACAGTCACAGTGGTTACCTTATAAATGACAGTCACAGTGGTTACCATATAAATGACAGTCACAGTGATTACCTTATAAATGACAGTCACAGTGGTTACCTTATAAATGACAGTCACAGTGGTTACCTTATAAATGACAGTCACAGTGATTACCATATAAATGACAGTCACAGTGGTTACCTTATACGTGACAGTCACAGTGATTACCATATAAATGACAGTTACAGTGATTACCATATAACTGACAGTCACAGTGGTTACCATATAAATGACAGTCACAGTGATTACCATATAAATGACAGTCACAGTGGTTACCTTATAAGTGACAGTCACAGTGATTACCATATAAATGACAGTCACAGTGATTACCTTATAAATGACAATCACAGTGGTTACCTTATAAATGACAGTCACAGTGATTACCTTATAAATGACACTCACAGTGGTTACCTTATAAATGACAATCACAGTGATTACCTTATAAATGACAATCACAGTGATTACCTTATAAATGACGTTACAGTGGTTACCTTATAAATGACAGTCACAGTGATTACCTTATAAATGACGTTACAGTGGTTACCTTATAAGTGACAGTCACAGTGATTACCTTATAAATGACAATCACAGTGGTTACCTTATAAATGACAGTCACAGTGATTACCTTATAAATGACGTTACAGTGGTTACCTTATAAGTGACAGTCACAGTGATTACCTTATAAATGACAATCACAGTGATTACCTTATAAGTGACAGTCACAGTGATTACCTTATAAATGACAGTCACAGTGATTACCTTATAAATGACAGTCACAGTGGTTACCTTATATGTGACAGTCACAGTGGTTACCATATAAATGACAGTCACAGTGGTTACCTTATAAGTGACAGTCACAGTGATTACCTTATAAATGACAGTCACAGTGATTACCTTATATATGACAGTCACAGTGATTACCTTATAAGTGACAGTCACAGTGATTACCTTATAAATGACAATCACAGTGATTACCTTATAAATGACAGTCACAGTGATTACCTTATAAATGACAGTCACAGTGATTACCTTATAAATGACAGTCACAGTGGTTACCTTATAAATGACAGTCACAGTGATTACCTTATAAGTGACAGTCACAGTGATTACCTTATAAATGACAATCACAGTGATTGCCTTATAAATGACAATCACAGTGATTACCTTATAAATGACAGTCACAGTGATTACCTTATAAGTGACAGTCACAGTGATTACCTTATAAATGACAGTCACAGTGATTACCTTATAAATGACAGTCACAGTGATTACCTTATAAGTGACAGTCACAGTGATTACCTTATATATGACAGTCACAGTGATTACCTTATAAGTGACAGTCACAGTGATTACCTTATAAATGACAGTCACAGTGATTACCTTATAAATGACAGTCACAGTGATTACCTTATATATGACAGTCACAGTGATTACCTTATAAGTGACAGTCACAGTGATTACCTTATAAATGACAGTCACAGTGATTACCTTATAAATGACAATCACAGTGATTACCTTATAAATGACAATCACAGTGGTTACCTTATAAATGACAGTCACAGTGATTACCTTATAAATGACAATCACAGTGGTTACCTTATAAATGACCGTCACAGTGATTACCCTTATAAATGACAGTCACAGTGATTACCTTATAAATGACAGTCACAGTGATTACCTTATAAGTGACAGTCACAGTGATTACCTTATATATGACAGTCACAGTGATTACCTTATAAGTGACAGTCACAGTGATTACCTTATAAATGACAATCACAGTGATTACCTTATAAATGACAGACACAGTGATTACCTTATAAATGACAGTCACAGTGATTACCTTATAAATGACAGTCACAGTGATTACCTTATAAGTGACAGTCACAGTGATTACCTTATATATGACAGTCACAGTGATTACCTTATAAGTGACAGTCACAGTGATTACCTTATAAATGACAGTCACAGTGGTTACCTTATAAGTGACAGACACAGTGGTTACAATATAAATGACAGTCACAGTGATTACCTTATAAATGACAGTTACAGTGATTACCTTATAAATGACAGACACAATGATTACCTTATAAATGACAGTCACAGTGATTACCTTATAAATGACAGACACAAGTGATTACCTTATAAGTGACAGTCACAGTGATTACCTTATAAATGACAGACACAGTGATTACCATATAAATGACAGTCACAGTGATTACCTTATAAATGACGTTACAGTGGTTACCTTATAAATGACACTCACAGTGGTTACCTTATAAATGACAGTCACAGTGATTACCTTATAAATGACGTCACAGTGGTTACCTTATAAGTGACAGTCACAGTGATTACCTTATAAATGACAGTCACAGTGATTACCTTATAAATGACAGTCACAGTGGTTACCTTATAAGTGACAGTCACAGTGATTACCATATAAATGACAGTCACAGTGATTACCATATAAATGACAGTCACAGTGTTACCTTATAAATGACAGTCACAGTGATTACCTTATAATGACAGTCACAGTGATTACCTTATAAGTGACAGTCACAGTGATTACCTTATAATTGACAGTCACAGTGATTACCTTATAAATGACAGTCACAGTGATTACCTTATAAATGACAGTCACAGTGATTACCTTATAAATGACAGTCACAGTGATTACTTATAAATGACAGTCACAGTGATTACCTTATAAATGACAGTCACAGTGATTACTTTATAAATGACAGTCACAGTGATTACCTTATAAATGACAGTCACAGTGTTACCTTATAAATGACAGTCACAGTGATTACCTTATAAATGACAGTCACAGTGATTACCTTATAAATGACAGTCACAGTGATTACCTTATAAATGACAGTCACAGTGATTACCTTATAAATGACAGTCACAGTGATTACCTTATAAATGACAGTCACAGTGATTACCTTATAAATGACAGTCACAGTGGTTACCTTATAAATGACAGTCACAGTGGTTACCTTAAAAAATGACAGTCACAGTGATTACCTTATAAATGACAGTCACAGTGATTACCTTATAAATGACAGTCACAGTGATTACCTTATAAGTGACAGTCACAGTGGTTACCTTATAAATGACAGTCACAGTGGTTACCTTATAAATGACAGTCACAGTGATTACCTTATAAATGACAGTCACAGTGATTACCTTATAAATGACAGTCACAGTGATTACCTTATAAATGACAGTCACAGTGATTACCTTATAAGTGACAGTCACAGTGATTACCTTATAAATGACAGTCACAGTGATTACCTTATAAATGACAGTCACAGTGATTACCTTATAAATGACAGTCACAGTGATTACCTTATAAATGACAGTCACAGTGATTACCTTATAAGTGACAGTCACAGTGATTACCTTATAAATGACAGTCACAGTGATTACCTTATAAGTGACAGTCACAGTGGTTACCTTATAAAGTGACAGTCACAGTGGTTACCTTATAAGTGACAGTCACAGTGATTACCTTATAAATGACAGTCACAGTGATTACCTTATAAGTGACAGTCACAGTGATTACCTTATAAATGACAGTCACAGTGATTACCTTATAAATGACAGTCACAGTGATTACCTTATAAATGACAGTCACAGTGAGTTACCTTATAAATGACAGTCACAGTGATTACCTTATAAATGACAGTCACAGTGGATACCTTATAAATGACAGTCACAGTGGTTACCTTATAAATGACAGTCACAGTGGTTACCTTATAAATGACAGTCACAGTGATTACCTTATAAATGACAGTCACAGTGATTACCTTATAAATGACAGTCACAGTGATTACCTTATAAATGACAGTCACAGTGGTTACCTTATAAATGACAATCACAGTGGTTACCTTATAAATGACAGTCACAGTGGTTACCTTATAAATGACAGTCACAGTGGATACCTTATAAATGACAGTCACAGTGGTTACCTTATAAATGACAGTCACAGTGGTTACCTTATAAATGACAGTCACAGTGATTACCTTATAAGTGACAGTCACAGTGATTACCTTATAAATGACAGTCACAGTGATTACCTTATAAATGACAGTCACAGTGATTACCTTATATATGACAGTCACAGTGATTACCTTATAAGTGACAGTCACAGTGATTACCTTATAAATGACAGTCACAGTGATTACCTTATAAATGACAGTCACAGTGATTACCTTATAAATGACAATCACAGTGGTTACCTTATAAATGACAGTCACAGTGATTACCTTATAAATGACAATCACAGTGGTTACCTTATAAATGACCGTCACAGTGATTACCTTATAAATGACAGTCACAGTGATTACCTTATAAATGACAGTCACAGTGATTACCTTATAAGTGACAGTCACAGTGATTACCTTATATATGACAGTCACAGTGATTACCTTATAAGTGACAGTCACAGTGATTACCTTATAAATGACAATCACAGTGATTACCTTATAAATGACAGACACAGTGATTACCTTATAAATGACAGTCACAGTGATTACCTTATAAATGACAGTCACAGTGATTACCTTATAAGTGACAGTCACAGTGATTACCTTATATATGACAGTCACAGTGATTACCTTATAAGTGACAGTCACAGTGATTACCTTATAAATGACAGTCACAGTGGTTACCTTATAAGTGACAGACACAGTGGTTACAATATAAATGACAGTCACAGTGATTACCTTATAAATGACAGTTACAGTGATTACCTTATAAATGACAGACACAATGATTACCTTATAAATGACAGTCACAGTGATTACCTTATAAATGACAGACACAATGATTACCTTATAAATGACAGTCACAGTGATTACCTTATAAATGACAGACACAGTGATTACCATATAAATGACAGTCACAGTGATTACCTTATAAATGACGTTACAGTGGTTACCTTATAAATGACACTCACAGTGGTTACCTTATAAATGACAGTCACAGTGATTACCTTATAAATGACGTTACAGTGGTTACCTTATAAGTGACAGTCACAGTGATTACCTTATAAATGACAGTCACAGTGATTACCTTATAAATGACAGTCACAGTGGTTACCTTATAAGTGACAGTCACAGTGATTACCATATAAATGACAGTCACAGTGATTACCATATAAATGACAGTCACAGTGATTACCTTATAAATGACAGTCAAAGTGATTACCTTATATGTGACAGTCACAGTGATTACCTTATAAGTGACAGTCACAGTGATTACCTTATAAATGACAATCACAGTGATTACCTTATAAATTACAGTCACAGTGATTACCTTATAAGTGACAGTCACAGTGATTACCTTATAAATTACAGTCACAGTGATTACCTTATAAGTGACAGTCACAGTGATTACTTTATAAATGACAGTCACAGTGATTACCTTATAAATGACAGTCACAGTAGTTACCTTATAAGTGACAGTCACAGTGGTTACCTTATAAATGACAGTCACAGTGGTTACCTTATAAGTGACAGTCACAGTGATTACCTTATAAATGACAGTCACAGTGATTACCTTATAAATGACACTCACAGTGATTACCTTATAAGTGACAGTCACAGTGGTTACCTTATAAATGACAGTCACAGTGATTACCTTATAAATGACACTCACAGTGGTTACCTTATAAGTGACAGTCACAGTGGTTACCTTATAAGTGACAGTCACAGTGATTACCTTATAAATGACAGTCACAGTGATTACCTTATATGTGACAGTCACAGTGATTACCTTATAAGTGACAGTCACAGTGATTACCTTATAAATGACACTCACAGTGGTTACCTTATAAGTGACAGTCACAGTGATTACCTTATAAGTGACAGACACAGTGATTACCTTATAAATGACACTCACAGTGGTTACCCTATAAGTGACAGTCACAGTGATTACCTTATAAATGACAGTCACAGTGATTACCTTATAAGTGACAGTCACAGTGATTACCTTATAAATGACACTCACAGTGGTTACCCTATAAGTGACAGTCACAGTGATTACCTTATAAATGACAGTCACAGTGATTACCTTATAAGTGACAGTCACAGTGATTACCTTATAAGTGACAGTCACAGTGGTTACCTTATAAGTGACAGACACAGTGATTACCTTATAAGTGACAGTCACAGTGATTACCTTATAAGTGACAGTCACAGTAGTTACCTTATAAATGACACTCACAGTGATTACCTTATAAGTGACAGTAACAGTGATTACCTTATAAGTGACAGTAACAGTGGTTACCTTATAAATGACAGTCACAGTGATTACTTTATAAGTGACAGTCACAGTGATTACCTTATAAATGACAGTCACAGTGATTACTTTATAAGTGACAGTCACAGTGATTACTTTATAAATGACAGTCACAGTGGTTACTTTATAAGTGACAGCCACAGTGATTACCTTATAAATGACAGTCACAGTGATTACCTTATAAATGACGTTACAGTGATTACCTTATAAATGACACTCACAGTGATTACCTTATAAATGACAATCACAGTGGTTACCTTATAAATGACAGTCACAGTGATTACCTTATAAGTGACAGTCACAGTGATTACCTTATAAATGACGTTACAGTGGTTACCTTATAAGTGACAGTCACAGTGATTACCTTATAAATGACAATCACAGTGATTACCTTATAAATGACAGTCACAGTGATTACCTTATAAGTGACAGTCACAGTGATTACCTTATAAGTGACAGTCACAGTGATTACCTTATAAATGACAATCACAGTGGTTACCTTATAAGTGACAGTCACAGTGATTACCTTATAAATGACAGTCACAGTGATTACCTTATATATGACAGTCACAGTGATTACCTTATAAATGACAGTCACAGTGATTACTTTATAAGTGACAGTCACAGTGATTACCTTATAAATGACAGTCACAGTGGTTACCTTATAAGTGACAGTCACAGTGGTTACCTTATAAATGACAATCACAGTGGTTACCTTATAAATGACGTTACAGTGGTTACCTTATAAATGACGTTACAGTGGTTACCTTATAAGTGACAGTCACAGTGATTACCTTATAAATGACGTTACAGTGGTTACCTTATAAGTGACAGTCACAGTGATTACCTTATAAATGACGTTACAGTGGTTACCTTATAAGTGACAGTCACAGTGATTACCTTATAAATGACAATCACAGTGATTACCTTATAAATGACAGTCACAGTGATTACCTTATAAGTGACAGTCACAGTGATTACCTTATAAGTGACAGTCACAGTGATTACCTTATAAATGACAATCACAGTGGTTACCTTATAAGTGACAGTCACAGTGATTACCTTATAAATGACAGTCACAGTGATTACCTTATAAGTGACAGTCACAGTGGTTACCTTATAAATGACAATCACAGTGATTACCTTATAAATGACAGTCACAGTGATTACCTTATAAATGACAGACACAGTGATTACCTTATAAATGACAGTCACAGTGATTACCTTATAAGTGACAGTCACAGTGATTACCTTATATATGACAGTCACAGTGATTACCTTATAAGTGACAGTCACAGTGATTACCTTATAAATGACAGTCACAGTGATTACCTTATATATGACAGTCACAGTGATTACCTTATAAATGACAGTCACAGTGATTACCTTATAAGTGACAGTCACAGTGATTACCTTATAAATGACAGTCACAGTGATTACCTTATAAATGACAGTCACAGTGGTTACCTTATAAGTGACAGTCACAGTGATTACCTTATAAATGACAGTCACAGTGATTACCTTATAAATGACAATCACAGTGGTTACCTTATAAATGACAGTCACAGTGATTACCTTATAAATGACAGTCACAGTGGTTACCTTATAAGTGACAGTCACAGTGATTACCTTATAAGTGACAGTCACAGTGATTACCTTATAAATGACACTCACAGTGGTTACCCTATAAGTGACAGTCACAGTGATTACCTTATAAATGACAGTCACAGTGATTACCTTATAAGTGACAGACACAGTGATTACCTTATAAATGACAGTCACAGTGATTACCTTATAAATGACACTCACAGTGATTACCTTATAAATGACAGTCACAGTGGTTACCTTATAAATGACAGTCACAGTGGTTACCCTATATGTGACAGTCACAGTGATTACCTTATAAGTGACAGTCACAGTGATTACCTTATAAATGACAGTCACAGTGATTACCTTATAAGTGACAGTCACAGTGATTACCTTATAAGTGACAGTCACAGTGATTACTTTATAAATGACACTCACAGTGGTTACCTTATAAGTGACAGTCACAGTGGTTACCTTATAAATGACAGTCACAGTGATTAACTTATAAATGACAGTCACAGTGATTACCTTATAAATGACAGTCACAGTGATTAACTTATAAATGACAGTCACAGTGATTACCTTATAAATAACAGTCACAGTGATTATCTTATAAATGACAGTCACAGTGATTACCTTATAAATGACAGACACAGTGATTACCTTATAAATGACAGACACAGTGATTACCTTATAAATGACAGTCACAGTGATTACCATATAAATGACAGTCACAGTGATTACCTTATAAGTGACAGTCACAGTGATTACCTTATAAGTGACAGTAACAGTGATTACCTTATAAATGACAGTCACAGTGATTACCATATAAATGACAGTCACAGTGATTACCATATAAATGACAGTCACAGTGATTACCTTATAAATGACAGTCACAGTGATTACCTTATAAGTGACAGTCACAGTGATTATCTTATAAATGACAGTCACAGTGATTACCTTATAAATGACAGACACAGTGATTACCTTATAAATGACAGACACAGTGATTACCTTATAAATGACAGTCACAGTGATTACCTTATAAATTACAGTCACAGTGGTTACCTTATAAATGACAGTCACAGTGGTTACCTTATAAATGACAGTCACAGTGATTACTTTATAAATGACAGTCACAGTGATTACCTTATAAATGACAGTCACAGTGGTTACCTTATAAATGACAGTCACAGTGATTACCTTATAAATGACAGTCACAGTGGTTACCTTATAAATGACAGTCACAGTGATTACCTTATAAATGACAGTCACAGTGGTTACCTTATAAATGACAGTCACAGTGATTACCTTATAAATGACAGTCACAGTGGTTACCTTATAAATGACAGACACAGTGATTACCTTATAAATGACAGTCACAGTGATTACCTTATAAATTACAGTCACAGTGGTTACCTTATAAATGACAGTCACAGTGGTTACCTTATAAATGACAGTCACAGTGATTACTTTATAAATGACAGACACAGTGATTACCTTATAAATGACAGTCACAGTGATTACCTTATAAATTACAGTCACAGTGGTTACCTTATAAATGACAGTCACAGTGATTACTTTATAAATGACAGTCACAGTGATTACCTTATAAGTGACAGTCACAGTGGTTACCTTATAAATGACAGACACAGTGATTACCTTATAAGTGACAGTCACAGTGATTACTTTATAAATGACAGACACAGTGATTACCTTATAAGTGACAGTCACAGTGATTACCTTATAAATGACAGTCACAGTGATTACCTTATAAGTGACAGTCACAGTGATTACCTTATAAATGACAGTCACAGTGATTACCTTATAAATTACAGTCACAGTGGTTACCTTATAAATGACAGTCACAGTGATTACTTTATAAATGACAGTCACAGTGATTACCTTATAAGTGACAGTCACAGTGGTTACCTTATAAATGACAGACACAGTGATTACCTTATAAGTGACAGTCACAGTGATTACTTTATAAATGACAGACACAGTGATTACCTTATAAGTGACAGTCACAGTGATTACCTTATAAATGACAATCAGCAGAAACCACTGTGAATGAACATTAAGAACAAGAAAGCTGCAAAATGTTTCGTTTTCAGAATGATTGTCTATAGGTTGTTTTTTACATTAAAGTTGATTTAAAAAAAAAAAAAAAAAAGCTTTGAGTTGAGGTCACATGTTTCCTGTCTAGAGTCAGTGGAGGTCACATGTTTCCTGTCTAGAGTCAGTGGAGGTCACATGTTTCCTGTCTAGAGTCAGTGGAGGTCACATGTTTCCTGTCTAGAGTCAGTGGAGGTCACATGTTTCCTGTCTAGAGTTGGTCTCCAGTCTGCAGCTAGACTCTTCTCCCTGGAGCTGTAGTCAGTACTTGTTATTTAGTTACTTTATGAGTCTGTTATAAAACTACAAGCCCCAGAATGCATTGCGTGACTCGTTCAGTAACAGCAGTGACTTACACGACCTCACCCAACATGGCGGCCGTAAGGTACAGACAGCTGTATAGTGGTACTGAGTATGTTCCCTCTGTGAGCAGTGCAGATAGTGTTGTAATACATGGGGATTAGATCAGTGCATGTGCTTTTTATTTATTAAGTCCCCAATGTCTGCATAGTAAATAAATCTGACAACCTCTATTCTGTAGATATAAATTAGTGCCTGCTCAGTGTAGCATGTTGCTGGGGCAGCGTTCTTTATCCTGCAAGAAACCATTTTAGTTCTGCTAGGAGAAACAATTCAGAAGTAGTTTACTTGGAAAGTGTGGAATAGAAAAAATAAATTGCAATACACAGTTTTGTTTTACTTTTTCTAGTTAATGAACCTCTACCCATGTGTATTAGGATTGCAAACTCGTCCTAATTAGCTACAATTAGAGTCCTGAAACCCCATTTTTGCAGTTTGCGTTTTTAAACAACTTTTTAATTTACTTCTATTATCAATCTTTCCTAGGTACCTCTTCAACAATGAATATCACGAGAATGAAGCAAGTTTGTTAATAGAAGTAAATTGGAAACTTTTTTTGTAAAATTGTATCTTATGTCTGAATTACAAAAGAACATGTTTGTGTTTCCCTTTAAGGAAGATAATTAAACACAATGTTTTAAAGCCGTTTTTAATGCACGTGCCAGATGCAGTTTATCTGCAGCTCACTACTGGTGGGTACTACTGGTATGGTGCCGCTGGTATGGTACCACTGGTATGGTACTACTGGTGGGTACCGCTGGTATGGTACTACTGGTATGGTACTACTGGTGGGTACCGCTGGTATGGTACGACTGGTATGGTACGACTGGTGGGTACGACTGGTATGGTACCACTGGTGGGTACCGCTGGTATGGTACCACTGGTATGGTGCCGCTTGCATGGTACCGCTGGTATGGTGCTGCTGGCATGGTACTACTAGGATGGTGCCGCTGGTATGGTACTACTGGGATGGTACTACTGGGATGGTGCCGCTGATATGGTTCCGCTGGTATGGTACCGCTGGTATGGTGTCGCTGATTATGGTGCTGCTGGTATGGTACTACTGGTATGGTGCCGCTGGTATGTTGGGCACGTCTATAAAAACATTTGTGCGTTGCAGGACCTCATCTATAAACTTCCCTGATTGGCTACAGCAAGGGAAGTAAACATACAAGTGGTGTGTCTCTGGCGCCTGCAAAACAACACAGATTACCTTTATAAATGCTTCTTAAATGGACATAAAGTGTAGAAAATACTCAGTTACAACATTTTTTTATTCTTATTTAATAAAATATGGGTTAAAAGCACATAGTTAAAGTAATCTCAAGAGCAGTAGTGCACTACTGCGAGCTAGATATTCACCTAAGGAGAGTCAATGATGAAAGTTATGTGTGTAGCCAACAATCAGCAGCCAGCTCACAGTACTGCATTAGAGAAATTTGATATCTACTTATAGAGCACAAACTAATCACCCGTGAGGGTCTCAAGGCGCTAAGGGAAAGGGGATAGGAGAAAAGGGGGGGGGGGAGATGGGCATTCAGTCGAAGTGCCAGGTTTTAAGATCCTTTCTGAACTTTGTAAGGGAGGTGGATTGTCTGAGGTGAAGTGGGAGGGTGTTCCATGTCTTTGCCGCCATGTGGGAGAAAGATCGGTGATGTGGCATTGGAGGGGGATGTCAATGATGAGTCTGGCTGAAGCATTCTGGATACGTTGGAATCTCTTTTGGAGTTTGATGGTGGAGCCGGCATAGAGTGCGTTGCCGTAGACTAACTGGCTGCTGACGATGGCGTGGGTGACTGTTTCCTTGGTTTCGGTAGCGATCCACTTGAAGATTTTTTGTAGCAGGTGGAGAATGTGGAAGCATGTTGAGGTGATGGCATTGATTTGTCGGTCCATGGAGAGTGAGGAGTCCAGGATGAAGCCTATATTTCGTGCGTGGTCGGTTGGGGTTGCAGGGTGATCGAGGGCTGTTGTCCCATGCAGATTTATTGGGTCAGAGGAGGAGGACTTCGGTTTTGTCTGTGTTCAGTTTCAGCTGGTTGTCCTTCATCCAGGTGGCGACTGCTGTCAGGCCTTTGTGGATGTTCTTTTTGGCGGTGGTGGGATCTCGGGTGAGTGAGAAGATTTAACTGGGTGTCGTTGGCGTAGGAGACGATGTTTAGGTCGTGGCATCAGACCATGGCGGCAAGAGGGCCCATGTAGATGTTGAAGAGGGTGGGGCTCAGCGAAGAGCCTTGCGGTACACCGCAGTTGACTGGTGTGGGTTTGGAGGAGAAAGGAGGTGATCCATTCCAGGGCTTTGCTGCGTATGCCAGCATCGTGTAGGCGGGTGCGTAGGGTGTTGTGGTCGGCAGTGTCGAAAGCTGCTGAGAGGTCTAGGAGGATGAGGGCAGCAGTTTCTCCTCGGTCGAGCATGGCACGGATGTCTTCTGTGGCAGCGAGGAGGGCGGTCTCGGTGCTGTGGTTGCTACTGAAACTGGATTGGGAGTGGTCCAGGATGTGGTTGGCCTCAATGTGGTCAATAAGTTGCAAGTTGATGGACTTCTCCATGACTTTGGCCGGGAAGGGGGTAGAGAGATGGGGCGGTAGTTATTCGGGTCCGTGGGGTCTGCCGAGGGTTTCTTCAGCAGGGGTTTCAGTTCCGTGTGCTTCCAGATATCTGGGAAGGTGCCGGTTTTGATGGAGCAGTTGATGGTGTGGCGGAGTTCAGGGGCGATGATGTTGCTTGCTTTGTTGAATATGTGATGGGGGCATGGGTCCGAGGGTGCACCAGAGTGGATGGATTTCATGATTCTGAGGGTGTCATCTGTGGTGACGGGGCTCCAAATAGTCCGTGTGTGGTGAGGGGGGGCGAATTTGGGAGGGGTGTAGGGGAGTGGGTGGTGGAGGTTGAGTTATGAGGCGTGAAACTGTCATAGATGTCGAGGATCTTATGGTGGAAGTGTGCAGCGAGGGTATTGCAGAGGTCCTGGGAGGGTGGAATGTTGGTGGTGTCGCTGTTGGGTTTAGAGATTTCCTTCTCTGACTGAGAACAACTCCTTGCTGTTTTGTGCAATAGAGTTGATTGTCTTGGATGGCGTTTTTTTTGGCGGTTTTTATGAGGTGGTGGTGGGTGGTGATTTCTTCCTTAAAGGCAGCTTTATCCAGAAGGGTCTTGCTGGATCTCCAGGTTCTTTCCAGTCAACTGCAGTGGAATTTGGAGTCCTGGATGACCGGGGTGAACCAGCTAGCTTTGTTGGTGGTTTGGCGGCCAGATGGTTTTTTAAGGGGGGCGAGGCTGTTGGAGCTGTCTGTAATCCAGCGGTGGAGGTTGCAGGCAGAGGAGTGGTGTCTGTGGAGGTAGGTGGGGAAGATTTGTTTAGGGTGCGGTGTAGTTGGTCTTGGGTAATGTTGTTCCAGTTTCTGCGGGGTGGGTGGTGGGTTTGTTGAAGGAGAAGTGTATGCAGTAGTGGTCAGTCCAGAGGAGTTCGGTGATGTGATTGACTGAGATGTGGTTGCCTGAGGAGAAGATTGGGTCGAGGGTGTGGCCGGCTTTGTGGGTTGGGTAGTTTACGAGTTGCTTTAGTCCAATAGTTTCGAGGTTTTCCAGGAGGGTAGAGGTGTTGTGATCATGGGGTTGTCAAGATGGAAGTTGAGGTCACCGAGGAGGCTGTAGTCCGTTGAGGTGAGGGCATGGGGTGCGATGTGGTCAGTGATGGAGTCGCAGAAGGCGGGACGAGGTCCAGGAGGTCTGTAGGTGAGGGTGCCGTGGAGGGTGGTGTTGGGGTTGACCTGGATCTTGAAGTGTAGGTGTTCTAGGCCTGGTGAGTGGTCGTCAGAGCTGGTTGTGACTTGGATGATGTGTTTGTGGATAATGGCGATGCCTTCTCCCGGTCGGTTGCTGCGGTCTTTGTGGCAGATCTTATAGCCGTCGGGTATTGCAGCGGCGATGTCTGGCCCTGATGCAGGGTTTAGCCAGGTTTCAGTGAGGAAGGCAACGTCAGGTGAGTCTAGCAGGTTCCAGATTTCGAGGGCGTGCTTGTGGATGGAGCGGGTATTGAGGAAGATGCAGTTGAGGTAATTGCGGTTGTTTTTGGGTGGGTTAGTTGGTTTGGTTGTGGTCCGGAGGGAGGAGAAGGAGCAGTTGCGGCAGGTGAAAGGTCTGAAGGTGTTGGTCGGGGATGCGTGGTGGCAGGCGGACAATCTACCGGTGTTGAGCGCGTGGAGGGTGCTGGAGTTGTAGTGGCGGCAGTTTCTGGAGCCAAGGTTCGTGGCGTTGGGTGCGGTCGGGGGGGAAGACGGGTGCTGACGGGCTTGCCTTTGGCGCTCCCGCTGCGCTCGTCTGCTGCACTGTTGCGCAGTGATCACCATTAAATACAGCAGGAAGGTGGGCGGGCTGGGTAGGGGGTAGGTGTGAAATAATAACAGAGCAAACAAAATACAGAAAGATACAGCACAAATACATAGGGATAAGGAAGAGAAAACTTACTTTAGTGGTGCAGCGATCACCATTAAACACAGCACGAAGGTGGGCGGGCTGGGTAGGGGGTAGGTGTGAAATAATAAGAGAAAACAAAATACAGAAAGATACAGCACAAATACATATGGATAAGGGAGAGAAAACTTACTTTAGTGGTGCAGCGATCACCATTAAATACAGCAGGAAGGTGGGCGGGCTGGACAGGGGGTAGGTGTGAAATAATAACAGAGCAAACAAAATACAGAAAGATACAGCACAAATACATAGGGATAAGGGAGAGAAAACTTACTTTAGTGGTGCAGCGATCACCATTAAATACAGCAGGAAGGTGGACGGGCTGGTTAGCTGGGTAGGGGGTAGGTGTGAAATAATAACAGAGCAAACAAAATACAGAAAGATACAGCACAAATACATAGGGATAAGGGAGAGAAAAATACTGATATAATTCTGTCCTGGGCAGGAGGGAATACTGCACACCCAAAAAAACGTGTCTCTTCCCAAGGAAACAGTTAAAAAAGAAATTCAAAGATTGTTAAAGGTGGCGCAAATAAATGCTGCTTCCCAGTGTTTTGAAACTCTCTAATTTATTTTGAATTAATTATAGTTTCTAAATTTAATTGTCAAGATCCAAGGTCGCTGCCATATATAAAATTAGTGTGTGTCAGTTCAATAACAGATTAAAAAATATATACCCTTAGCTTGGGACTAGCTTCAAATGTACAAAATACAAAGAATACAAATATAATTAAAATAGGAATTGTTTATTTTATACAAGTTATAGGTAATACCTATGTAATAATAAAAATAAATGACGCCGGTGTCGGATTCACAAATAAAAATACTTCTCTAAAATTATAGTACTATGAATCGGTATCTAAACCGATAAACTTAAAATAAGAAAGAGATAGGCCTTAATTTATAATGCCCGAGAATAAAATGCCTTAGTAATAAAGCAGAGTTCAATTTCCTATATAATTGTATATCCTATTGTATCTTTTAAGTAGTCCTCAAAGGTGAAACAATGTTGTTTATTGAGGTGTATCCCAATAATAATCAAGTATGGCAACTTGATGTTGGTACTTAGTTAATTTGGCTCAAAAGTTCTGATGAGCTGGATTTCAGAGTAAAGTCAAAGATAGTAAGCGTACATTCTAGTGAAAAAACATCTGTGTAAAAGTACAATTGCATTGTGCTATGTACATAAAATCTTCAGCAATTATGACCAATCGTACCTGTATTTCCAAGTTGATAATCGTTCTGTATCCTGAGAATACTCAGTGCACTGTCATGTCCCGGAACTGTCTCCGGTTTTCAATACAATTTTCCTATACTAGCCTCAGGTGAGCTGTTGTCTGTTCCTCCTTTACTTGATGCGCCCTGGAATGGCGGTCTTTAAGTCTCCGGGTGGAGTGCTCGCTTGTCAGCCTTAGGATAGTCTCCGGCCAGCCTCCGATCCCTCCTTTGAGTGCTCTTATTTTCAGCCTCCGGTATTTGGATAGAGTGCTTTTGTTCAGCCTCCGCTTCCACAGAGTAAGGGTTATCTCAAGCAGTGATCAAGTGCGGTGGACCCGCATGAAACGCGTCTGCTGTTACTGCCTTTATGTGACCACTACTTGATTTGGGTGGAGGTCATTTCTAGCTATTGTCCGCTCTTTGTTTTTAGTGCACAGTGCTTTGAATAAAGAAATCTTTTGAATTTACTTACCACTGTTTGGAGCGTCTTCCTAGTTAGCCGGAACTGTCTTTCTCAAGTGTTTGTTCCTGTGGCGTCTGATACAGAGACGCACTTCCTGGCTCCTGTGGAGGATCGTGGGGGAGTTGTTGGACTGGTGCACACGCTGAAGCAACGCCGAAGACACGCAGAAGAAGCCGGCATTTGAGCACTGTTTGGGTAAGCACCGCTTGTTGTGTATATTGTTAAGGGTTATCTCTGCTGTCCTTGTGATCCAGTTTATCGAGTGATCAGGTTCCACGCGTTTCGGCTGGAAGATGCCTGATAGGTTTGTTTCTTTGCTTTATATAGCCCTATAATGTATGCCCATCAATCTTTAAAGGGACAGTCAACACCAGAATTTTTGTTGTTTAAAAAGAAAGATAATCACTTTATTACCCATTCCCCAGTTTTGCATAACCAACACAGTTATAATAATACACGTTTACCTCTGCAATTACCTTGTTTCTAAGCTTCTGCTGACTGCCCCCTTATTTCAGTTTTTTTGACAGACATGCAGTTCAGCCAATCAGTGCTCACTCCTAGGTCACTTTACGTGCATGAGCTCAATGTTATCTATATGAAACATGTGAACTAATGCCCTCTAGTGGTCAAAATGTATTCAGATTAGAGGCAGTCTTCAAGGTCTAAGAAATTAGCATATGAACCTCCTAGTTTTAGCTTTCAACTAAGAATACCAAGACAACAAAGAAAAATTGGTGATAAAAGTAAATTGGGAAGTTGTTTAAAATTGCATGCCCTATTTAAAACATGAACGTTTGTTTTGGACTTTACTGTCCCTTTAACTATATCCATACTTGATTTAATTCTCCTCTTTGTTTCATTGTAAATATAGCTATTTTTAGTATTATCTTCAATACTTTTTCTTAGTTTTTCTTGCGTGAATCCTTATTGTAAGAATGATTCTAGAATTGTTACTCAGAATAAATACTTTAAAACTTCTAGGAGCTAATAAAGGGGGCAAGAATATTCGATGTAAGCGTATTTATTTTATATAAAACTCTAATAGACTTTTTAACAAAACAATAGGAAATGTGTTGATAAGATCACATTTTTCATGAGAATGATCTGTGTGGTTTAAGATTATAAAAATATCTAAAAGGTTATAAAAATATAAAAAATGTTTATAAGAAAACCCAAACAATGGAGGTTATAAATAAGATGCATAATTTTAGTGGAAATATATCTAATCGCGCGGTAGGTAATTATTTTAGCAATTTTACACTATATATATAGAGAGACTGGTTGTAAAAAACACTGGGAAGCAGCATTTATTTGCGCCACCTTTAACAATCTTTGAATTACAGTTCTGCATTACTGCACCTGAGCCTTCCTAAGTATACTTTTCATTAAAGATACCAAGAGAATTAAGTAAATTTGATCAGAGTTAAATTGAAAATTCTCTTAATATTGTATTCTCGCTGATATGTATAATGACCTCAGGGATCTCACAACTCTGTGTTACCGCTGATGCGTATAATGACCTCAGTGATCTCACAACTCTGTGTTACCGCTGATGCATATAATTACCTCAGTGATCTCATAGCTCAGTGCTTCCGCTGATATGTATAATGACCTCAGTGATCTCATAGCTCAGTGCTTCCGCAGATACGTATAATGACCTCAGGGATCTCACAGCTCTGTGCTACCGCTGATACGTATAATGACCTCGGTGATCTCATAGCTCAGTGCTTCCGCTGATACGTATAATGACCTCAGGGATCTCACAGCTCTGTGCTACCGCTGATGCGTATAATGACCTCAGTGATCTCACTACTCAGTGCTACCGCTGATACGTATAATGACCTCAGTGATCTCATAGCTCTCAGTGCTACTGCTGATACGTATAATGACCTCAGTGATCTCAGCTCAGTGCTTCCGCTGATACGTATAATAACCCCAGTGATCTCACGGCTCAGTGCTACTGCACCTCAGTGATCTCAGTGCTACCGCTGATACGTATAATGACCTCAGTGATCTCACAGCTCTGTGCTACTGCTGATACGTATAATGACCTCAGTGATCTCACTGCTCAGTGCTACTGCTGATACGTATAATGACCTCGGTGATCTCATAGCTCAGTGCTACCGCTGATACGTATAATGACCACAGTGATCTCATAGCTCAGTGCTACCACTGATACGTATAATGACCTCAGTGATCTCACAGCTCAGTGCTACCGCTGATACGTATAATGACCTCAGTGATCTCACTGCTCAGTGCTACTGCTGATACGTATAATGACCTCAGTGATCTCACTGCTCAGTGCTACCGCTGATACGTATAATGACCTCGGTGATCTCACAGCTCAGTGCTCCCACTGATACGTATAGTGACCCCAGTGATCTCACAGCTCAGTGCTACTGCACCTCTCTGATCTCACAGCTCTGTGTTACCGCTGATACGTATTGACCTCAGTGATCTCACAGTTCTCAGTGCTACCGCTGATACGTATAATGACCTCAGTGATCTCACAGCTCTCAGTGCTACCGCTGATATGTATAATGACCTCAGTGATCTCACAGCTCAGTGCTACTGCTGATACGTATAATGACCTCAGTGATCTCACTGCTCAGTGCTACTGCTGATACGTATAATGACCTCAGTGATCTCACTGCTCAGTGCTACCGCTGATACGTATAATGACCTCAGTGATCTCACAGCTCAGTGCTACCACTGATACGTATAATGACCTCAGTGATCTCACAGCTCAGTGCTACTGCTGATACGTATAATGACCTCAGTGATCTCACAGCTCTCAGTGCTACAGCTGATATGTATAATGACCTCAGTGATCTCACAGCTCTCAGTGCTACTGCTGATACGTATAATGACCTCAGTGATCTCACAGCTCAGTGCTACCGCTGATACGTATAATGACCTCAGTGAGCTCACAGCTCTCAGTGCTACAGCTGATATGTATAATGACCCCAGTGATCTCACTGCTCAGTACTACCGCTGATACGTATAATGACTTCAGTGACCTCACAGCTCAGTGCTACTGCTGATACGTATAATGACCTCAGTGATCTCACAGCTCTCACTGCTACAGCTGATATGTATAATGACCTCAGTGATCTCACAGCTCTCAGTGCTACTGCTGATACGTATAATGACCTCAGTGATCTCACAGCTCAGTGCTACCGCTGATACGTATAATGACCTCAGTGATCTCACAGCTCTGTGTTACAGCTGATATGTATAATGACCCCAGTGATCTCACTGCTCAGTACTACCGCTGATACGTATAATGACTTCAGTGACCTCACAGCTCAGTGCTACCGCTGATACGTATAATGACCTCAGTGATCTCACTACTCAGTGCTACCGCTGATACGCATAATGACCTCAGTGATCTCACAGCTGAGTGCTACCGCTGATACATATAATGACCTCAGTGATCTCATTGCTCAGTGCTACCGCTGATACGTATAATGACCCCAGTGATCTCACAGCTCAGTGCTACTGCACCTCGTTGATCTCACAGCTCTGTGTTACTGCTGATACGTATTGACCTCAGTGATCTCACAGTTCTCAGTGCTACTGCTGATACGTATAATGACCTTAGTGATCTCACAGCTCTCAGTGCTACCGCTGATACGTATAATGACCTCAGTGATCTCACAGCTCTGTGCTACTGCTGATACGTATAATGACTTCAGTGATCTCACAGCTCTGTGCTACTGCTGATACGTATAATGACCTCAGTGATCTCACTACTCAGTGCTACCACTGATACGTATAATGACCTCAGTGATCTCACAGCTCTGTGCTACTGCTGATACGTATAATGACTTCAGTGATCTCACAGCTCAGTGCTACCGCTGATATGTATAATGACCACAGTGATCTCACAGCTCTGTGCTACTTCTGATACGTATAAGGACCTCAGTGATCTCACAGCTGAGTGCTACCGCTTATACGTATAATGACCTAAGTGATCTCACAGCTCTGTGCTACTGCTGATACGTATAATGACCTCAGTGATCTCACAGCTGAGTGCTACCGCTGATATGTATAATGACCCCAGTGATCTCACAGCTCTGTGCTACTGCTGATACGTATAATGACCTCAGTGATCTCACAGCTGAGTGCTACCGCTGATACGTATAATGGCTTCAGTGATCTCACAGCTCAGTGCTACCTCTGATACGTTGTCAGGAAATTCTCTGTCCCTTTAAGGATATGCTTTCCATCTCTTGTTTCTGATTGGACATTCCTCCTTTAAATCAGGTGTTCAACTTAGACACCTTGCTCAGTATTGTTCAAGCCTAACATAAGATAGGTGATATACAAGCCAACTCTAAAACTACAACTAAAATTATACATTGTTTTGTTTCTTCCTATTCTAGTTGAATTTCTGCTGTACAAAAGATTTGCTATACAGTCGCAGTGGGACTCAGTTGCTGAAGAGGAATTCTGAGATTCACCAGTCACCCTTCATATACATTCTGTATTACAATAACAAGCTTATTCAACAGACGTACTTACTCAAAGTTTTTTCTTCATGCAAGTAAGCTTTTTCCTCTTTGCTTTCTAACAAGCTTTACAGAACTCGGACTCGCAGAGAGAGTGCCGATTCGTCACTTCCGGTTTACGCTGCTGCCCGCACAATCACTGTGAGCTGGGACTGAGAGGAGAACAAAGCAGCACTAGCAACACGGAAATCCCAGGTACTGACTTGGATTAATTGGGTAAGTACTTACCACTTCTTGTAATACATTTTGGGGATACAAACAATTAGGACCCAAGTTTAAACGAACATTGCACTGAATCCTAGGAGTTACACATCCTTCGTTATAACGCTCATGTGATTCAAACATAAGACCTAAGTAAAGTTCTAGTCCTGACACAAACCTAATCAATCATTGCAATGAATTGCAGCAAGTGCTTAACCACTCAAATAATTACTTGTTCTCTGACTACAGTTATATTTTCATTCTACAAAATACTTAACTAGTGTAACATATACTGGGATATAGTATAAACCGAGTAACCCTCACCACTAAAACAGGTGGTGAATACAAACACTAATTTATAACTGAACTGCAGTTGTGTTCCACTCACAGTTATTAGTGTACTGTAACATAATACTGAGCCCTGCAAAAATATGGAACCAGCAGAGTTGCCACAAGTTGTATTCAATTTAACACAGAAAGTGGATCAGTTAGCACAAGGGTTACATGATATGCAAGTTGAGAATGTTGCTTTAAGAACTGTAATCAAGGACTCTATTGCTGTTAGGGCTCATCAAGCAGAAATACTACCAGAACCTAAAATATCTATGCCAGATACTTTCTCTGGAAACAGGAAAAATTACAGACAATTCAAAAACGCTTGCCATCTGTTATTTCAAATGAAACCACGCACTTATCCCACTGAGAGAGTGAAAGTACTAACAACAATTTCTTTCCTCAGAGGAGAACCCAGGAATTGGGCCGACCGGTTCTTTGAAACCGATGACTCCATTTTAGGTTCACTTGACGCTTTCTTTTCAGCAATGGATGAACTTTTTCAGGACACTGATATTCAACTCACTGACGAAACTTCCATGAGAGGCCTCAAACAAGGCAAAAGGCCTGTGGAGGAGTATATCTCCGATTTCAAACAATTCACCTCTGATACGCTCTGGAGTCCCATAGTTTTAAGAAACCAGTTTTGTTTAGGCCTGTCTGAGGCCATGAAAGACGAATTCGCCCGGATTGAGTTGCCCAAAACTCTTGATAATTTCATGAGAACCGCTACTCAGATTGATCGCCGCTTAAGAGAAAGAAAGGCAGAACGATATACCACAGATTTAAAGGTAAAGAGTAATACTCTTACTTACCAGAGTAGTTCATCCATGCACAGCAAACCTCAAAGTGAGCCCATGGAGATTAGGATATTAAGATGTCCTCTCAGTTCAGAAGAAAGACACAGAAGAAAAATAAAAAACCTATGTATGTACTGTGCAAATCCATCACATACTGTTCAGGACTGTACAGTACTGATGAGAACAAAGAAATGTAAGTCTTCAGACTTTTTTACCTCTTAACTATCTTTACCAAGACCTAATGACTCTTACTGTACCTTGTCTCTCTCCTTACAGCTGGAACAAAACAGGCTGATGATTGATAACGCCATAATTGATTCCGGTGCATCAGGGAATTACATTGATGAACATTATTGTCTATCTAACAAGTTACCCCTGGTAACGAAGAGAGTACCCATACCCATTAGAGTCATTGATGGATCTTCAATGGTTTAAGGACCGGTTACACAAGAAACTGTACCTATGTTTGTTAATGTTTTTGGTCATACTGAAAAGTTATCTTTTGATGTTTTACCCTCACCCCATTTTACTTTGGTACTAGGTTTGAAGTGGCTGAAACTTCACAACCCCTCTATTGTGTGGTCCCCATTCAAAATAAATTTCCTTTCTGATTATTGCAGACAAACATGTTTCCATAGTCACTCACTCATTACACCTTGATTCCCAACCTGATGTTATCCCTACTGAATACATAGATTTCCTGGATGTCTTTAGCAAAACAGAAGCAGAGAACTTGCCTCCACACAGGGTATATGACTGCCCTATTGAGTTGCAACCAGGTGCCAGAATTCCTTATGGATACCTCTATCCCTTAAGCAATCCAGAATTGGAACATCTAAAGGAATATTTACAGGAAAATCTTAGGAAGGGCTTTATCAGAAGTTCAACATCTCCTGCTGGAGCTGGCATTTTTTTTGTTCTCAACAAAGACTCCACTCTTAGACCCATAATTGACTACCGCAAGCTTAATAAAATTACTATTAAAAATCGCTATCCGTTGCCCCTCATCCCTGAGATGATAGAGAGACTTTCTGAAACAACCATTTTCTCCAAATTGGACCTCAGAGGGGCGTACAACCTTATCCGCATCAAGGAAGGGCAAGAGTGGCTAACGGCATTCAGGACTAGGTACGGTCTCTTTGAGTACCTAGTAATGCCGTTTGGGCTATGTAATGCCCCCGCCACATTCCAACATTTCATAAATTATGTGTTCCGTGATTTGTTGGACGTGTGCGTAGTCATTTATTTGGATGATATTCTTATTTATTCCAATAACATGCAAGATCACATAAAGCACGTAAGATGGGTTCTATCCCGTCTTAGAGTCCAGAAATTATACGCTAAACCCGAGAAGTGTAAGTTCCATACCAATCAAGTCTCCTTCTTGGGGTATAACATCTCCCCCCAAGGTATCCAAATGCAAATGGAGAAAGAATTACAGAGATTCCTGGGTTTTTCCAACTATTATAGAAAATTTATAAAGAACTTCTCCACGGTGGTCAAACCTTTAACGAGATTAACTGGTTCGACTTCTTCCTTTCTTTGGGGTTCTGAAGCTAAAAAGGCATTCGATTTACTAAAGAAACGTTTTACTACCGCTCCCTAACTGTTCCCTAACCCTCAACTTCAATATACTTTGGAAGTAGACTCATCGGATTATGCTATAGGGGCAGTTCTCTCTCAACAAACTTCCCTAAAAGAACCTCTCCATCCCATTTCATATTATTCCAAAACAATGTCCCCAGCTGAAAAGAATTATGCAATCGGTGACAAGGAACTGTTGGCCATCCGTCGCTCTCTGGAACATTGGCGACATCTCCTCGAAGGTACTAAATTCCCAATCAATATTTATACTGATCATAAGAATCTGCAATATCTCCAGACTAACAAAACCCTTTCCGCTCGTCAGGTTCATTGGAGTCTATATTTCGACTGGTTCAACTTCAACATAATCTACAGGCCTGCAGCAAAGAATGGGAAGGCCGACGCTCTATCACGCTGTCCTGACAGACCTGTGGATAATCCCACCAGATCCTCAATCCTCCCTCCAGAATGTTTCATTGGAGTAACTACTTCTGTACTCACAGAACTTAGAACATATTATAAGGAACACCCTCAACCTCCCGAACCTTTTAAAAACTTCAGGTTTATACTATCACGGTGAGAAACTCTACTTGCCTGACCATTTAAGAATGCAGGTAATTAAGTTTGCCCATGATTCTAATCTATCCGGGCACCCTGGTATTCAACGAACCTTAGAACACTTAAAACTGAGTTTTTGGTGGCCAGACATGAAAACTTCTATTCGAGATTATGTGATCACATGTAAGGTATGTGCTACATCAAAACCTGAAAGAAAAGCTCCCTATGGGTTGTTAATGCCACTTCCAGTCCCACAAAGACCTTGGCAACATGTGTCAAATGGACTTCATTGTCGATCTACCTCCTTCCAATAATCAGACCACCATTTTCGTCGTCATTGACATATTTAATAAAATGGCTCATTTTGTACCATATCACAAGACTCCCACCTCTTTATTGACAACATAGTCAAACTTGACGGCATACCCCCGATTTTAACAACAGATAGGGGTACTCAATTTACTTCTCAATTCTGGACTAAATTATGTGAATTAACCCAAATAGACCACAGATTCACCACTTCATTCCACCGACACACCAACGGACAATCCGAAAGACTAAACCAATGGTTGGACCACTATCTCAGATGTTATTGTTCATATCACCAAACAGATTGGCTAAAATTCTTGGCTATGGCAGAATATGCCTATAACAACTTCGTGAATACCTCAACAAAGATGACACCCTTTTATGCGAATTATGCTTACCATCCTGCTTTTCTCTTGCCAACAAACGGTTCCCCTGACTCTCTACCGGTTGATGACTTATTTAATACCTTGCAGGAAAATTTTAAACATATCAAAGAGAACATACTCACTGCCCAAACCAGTCAAAAACATTACTACGATCTCTGTAGGAGGAAACCACCTGCATTTGCCATAGGGGACTTAGTCTGGCTTTCCACTAAAAAATTAAAACTTCAAATTCCTTCCAAGAAATTGGCTACCCTTTTGATTGGACCTTTTCCTATAGAAAAGATCATTAATGAGAATGCCATTAGACTACAACTACCTTCTTCCATCAAGATTCATCCTACAGTACACGTCTCTTTAGTGAAACCCTATGTCAAAACTAGATATCAAGAATTGTTGTTACCTCCCACTATCCCGAACCTTGCTGACGATGAGTATGAGGTTGAAACTATACTGGATTCTAGATATCATAATGGCGTCATACAGTATTTAGTGAGATGGAAGAACTTTTCTTCAGATGATGACTCCTGGGAACCGATATCTAATCTTAACTCTCCCCGCCTACTGTCAATTGTTAATCGCCGACATCCAGATCGTCCGCGACCTCTCGCTGTGGAACAGCGTCCTTGAGAGGGGGATTATGTCAGGAAATTCACTGTCCCTTTAAGGATATGCTTTCCATCTCTTGTTTCTGAATGGACATTCCTACTTTAAATCAGGTGTTCAACTTTGACACCTTGCTCAGTATTGTTCAAGCCTAACCTAAGATAGGTGATATACAAGCCTACTCTAAAACTACAACTAAAATTATACATTGATGTTTTGTTTCTTCCTATTCTAGTTGAATTTCTGCTGTACAAAGGATTTGCTATACAGTTGCAGTGGGACTCAGTTGCCGGAGGGGAATTCTGAGATTCACCAGTCACCCTTCATATACATTCTGGATTACAATAACAAGCTTATTCAACAGACGTACTTACTCAAAGTTTTTTCTTCATGCAAGTAAGCTTTTTCCTTTTTGCTTTCTAACAAGCTTTACAGAACTCGGACTCACAGAGAGTTTCTCTCTCTCTCCATAGAGGAATCAATTCAAGTGGTGAATACAAACACTAATTTATAACTTAACTGCAGTTGTGTTCCACTCACAGTTATTAGTGTACTGTAACATACGTATGATGACCTCAGTGATCTTACTGCTCTCAGTGCTACCTCTGATACATATCATGACCTCAGTGATCTCACAGCTCAGTGCTACTGCTAATACGTATAATGACCTCAGTGATCTCACTACTCAGTGCTACCGCTGATACGTATAATGACCTCAGTGATCTCACAGCTCAGTGCTACCGCTGATACGTATAATGACCTCAGTGATCTCACAGCTCAGTGCTACCGCTGATACGTATAATAACCTCAGTGATCTCACAGCTCAGTACTACCGCTGATACGTATAATGACCTCAGTGATCTCACAGCTCAGTGCTCCCGCAGATACATATAATGACCCCAGTGATCTTACAGCTCAGTGCTACCGCTGATACGTATAATGACCTCAGTGATCTCACAGCTCTCAGTGCTCCCGCTGATATGTATAATGACGCAAAAGATGATAGTCGCACCACCAGGTTTATCAAATGTATTGCTTTATTGAGCCAAATTCAAAAAATCGGCAACGTTTCGGACACAAGTCCTTAATCATGCATAACAAACAGACACTAATTCACTTCTTATATACCCAAATAGGTCCCACCTTCAAAGCTAATTGCAACACTTGTATAAACCAGGTATACCTCTGTTTACCAAATGCTGTCACCTAGTGGTCATACAAAAATCACACCTCTAATTATTTTAAACTAGCAATGAATTAATACATAGTCTAAAGATATCTGTGTATAGTGCAGGCACATATGTAATACATATTATTTCCATAAATCAATGCTCATTTGTATCACATATTTGCATAAACAGATATTACTAATGTTGTAGAAAAATATATACAAAAAAGTTTTTTACAAAAAAATTGACCAATCCAGTTCTTTATTCATGCCTCCTGGAAATAATGTACCCAGTTCATAAATCCAATATGCTTCACGTTTCTTTAGTAATTTAATACGATCACCCCCCCCTCCTAGGATGTTTAACCTGTTCTAGAATCTGGAACCTTAATTGACTCAGATTATGACCTGCAAAAAAAAAATTATAGGCAACTGGGGCATCCTTTTTCTTAGTTCTAATACTACTTTTGTGTTGGACTATGCGTTCCTGTACACACTGGGAGGTCTCACCCACATACCCCAGCCCACATGGGCATTTAATCAAATATACCACAAAGTCAGTATTACAGGTATAGTGCCCTTTAATGAAATATTTTTTGCCTGTACTTGGATGACTAAATGTTGGCCCTTTAATCAAGCTGTTACACTTTGAGCACCCTAAGCAGGAAAAACTTCCCAGATTCTTCTTCCCAATGTAGGTTTGGACAGGCCCTTTAAATGGACCAATATCCGCCCTTACCAAAACATCTTTTAAATTTTTGCCTCTTTTAAAGGCTGGCATAGGGGGAATCTTAAATTCTTGAATACCAGGGTTACAGGTGCTCAAAATATGCCAATGCCTATGAAGAATCTTCATAACCTGTTGATTCCAAGGTGCATATTGGCTCACAAAAACTAGTCTAGGGTTTTTTTTTATTCAAAGGTTTTTTCTTTTCCAATAACATCTGTCTGGGGGTATTCAGTGCATTCTCAAATTCAGTTTCAATAAGTTCACAAGGATATCCCCTTTGAAGGAAACAATCTCCCATTTCTTTGAGCCTATCCTTAACAACTGTTTCCTCAGACACAATACGCCTTACACGTAGGAACTGGCTTCTGGGTAAATATCTTACCAATGAAGGGGGGTGTGCACTCTTATAGTGCAGGAGAGTGTTGCAATCTGTTTCTTTCCTATAAAGGTCTACAGTCAGACCTGATGTACATTTTGACACAACCGTGTCCAGAAATACAACACTCTCCTCACTAAAGACCAATTTAAACCTTATGTGACTAGTGGCTGTATTCAAATCATTAACAAAATTTACCAGGTTTCCAATGTTGCCCCCCCACACGCCAAACACATCATCCATATAGCGCCACCAAGTGGCGCCATATGATAAAAAGAAAGAATTATTATACACAAAATGTTCCTCAAACATATTCATAAAAATGTTGGCGTATGTGGGGGCGACATTGGAACCCATGGCAATACCTTGAAGCTGAAGTTAATAATTATCCTCAAAAAGAAAATAATTACACCTTAAAACAATATTTAATAACTGTAAAATAAACTCTGCTTGTGAAGTAGTATATCTGTCAGATTCACTCAGAACTTTTTCAACTGCTCCAATCCCTGCCTCATGGGTGATAGCTGCATATAACGATGTCACATCAAGACTAAAGAGAATACATTTACTTTCCTCCAAATATAGATCACGTAATTTAACCAAAAAATCACCTGTATCTTGGATATATGAACTAGAATTAACAAAAGGTCTAAGAACTTTATCCAAATATATTGACACCTTGGACAGTACTGAGCCCATGCCTGCCACAATTGGGCGGCCTGGGGGTGCTTGCAGGTCTTTATGCACTTTTGGCAATGTATACATCACAGGAGTGATGTCTTCTGATTCAAGCAAAAACTTCCTCACATCCCTACCAATAATGCCATTACTAAATGCAAAATGTACACAGGCCTCAATTTCTTTTTTATCTCAAAGATAGGGTTGTGGGTCAATGGTTTATACACCTCAATGTCAGATAATTGTTTTTTAATTTCCTGGACGTAATAATTTTTGTCCAATAAAACAATTGACCCACCCTTATCTGCACTCTTCACCACCAATTGTTTATTCTTATTCAAATTATCTAAAGCACATTTATCTTTAGATGTAAAATTTTTATTGTACCTTAGATAATTAGTATGTATCCCAGTTCTCTTATCCAAAGCCTCAATATGCTTTTGTACCAATTGAATATATGTTTCAACTCCAGGATTTACCTGCACCGGTGTAAATACACTTTTATTAGAGAGACCTAGTACGTTTAAATTAAATGCTGTGTTAGTTACAATAGTCACATCTCTACTACCCCCACTAGCAACATCAGACATCTCAGAAAAAAAGCTTTTAAGTTTTAACGTTCTAAAGAACCGATTTAAGTCCTTTTGTAGCTCAAATTTGTCACCTTTACTTTGTGGGCAGGAGGAGTGACCCTTATCTAGTAACTCATGTTCAGCAGATGTTAATGTCACTTGGCTTAAATTGATAGTTACATTTTGCTGCTGCGGGTATTCACTCTCCGACTGCCTGATGATCCTGGTTGTCGCTGCATGCTTCCTTTCCTGCCTCCACTTGTGTTTCCTGCCTCCAAGCCGTTAGTGTGCTGTTCCGTTCCTGATTCCCCCGACCCAGACTCCGATGCTGTGCCCTGAGAGCTGTTGGAACTCTGCCTTGCCCCGGACCTACGTGGTCTACGTAGCCGGAAACCGGAAGTGTCCCCTCCAAATCTGTTCCTCGGATCACTTAGCCAGCGATACACAGTTCCGGCGGTATAATCACTCTCATCATGGGCAAACTTCTGTTTCTTCCGTTCCTGGATCTCTTTCTTTAGAGTGTCCATCTGTGCATCAAGGGAAGAAATTAATGACTCCATCTCTGTACCGGGTAAGCTTGCAGCCAATTCCTTCTTCATTTCTTCTATCTGTGCATTTTGTTTTTCAATCTCTTTTTGCAAGCATTCCACAGTTAACACCATCCAATCAAAACTGCACTTATTCAAAATCATCTCAAATTCCTGGCAGTAGTCTTGATTATCTGTCATCAAAGTGGGTCTGGTGTGCATGCATAATCCTCTTGGGATACGTTTTACCCTGTGGTATTCGGCCAAAGTCACTGCATGCAGTTCAAAAGCAATATGTTTTTTACTCAAATATTCAAGCTTTTTGCCTACCGCCTGTGAATTGTGGCAGGTATGGGCTCAGTACTGTCCAAGGTGTCAATATATTTGGATAAAGTTCTTAGACCTTTTGTTAATTCTAGTTCATATATCCAAGATACAGGTGATTTTTGGTTAAATTACGTGATCTATATTTGGAGGAAAGTAAATGTATTCTCTTTAGTCTTGATGTGACATCGTTATATACAGCTATTACCCATGAGGCAGGGATTGGAGCAGTTGAAAAAGTTCTGAGTGAATCTGACAGATATACTACTTCACAAGCAGAGTTTATTTTACAGTTATTAAATATTGTTTTAAGGTGTAATTATTTTCTTTTTGAGGATAATTATTATCTTCAGCTTCAAGGTACTACCATGGGTTCCAATGTCGCCCCCACATACGCCAACATTTTTATGAATATGTTTGAGGAACATTTTGTGTATAATAATTCTTTATTTTTATCATATGGTGCCACTTGGTGGCGCTATATGGATGATGTGTTTGGCGTGTGTGGGGGGGGGGGGGCGACATTGGAACCCTGGTAAATTTTGTTAATGATTTGAATACAGCTACTAGTCACATAAGGTTTAAATTGGTCTTTAGTGAGGAGAGTGTTGTATTTCTGGACACGGTTGTGTCAAAATGTACATCAGGTCTGACTGTAGACCTTTATAGGAAAGAAACAGATTGCAACACTCTCCTGCACTATAAGAGTGCACCCCCCCCCTTCATTGGTAAGATCTTTACCCAGAAGCCAGTTCCTACGTGTAAGGCGTATTGTGTCTGAGGAAACAGTTGTTAAGGATAGGCTCAAAGAAATGGGAGATCGTTTCCTTCAAAGGGGATATCCTTGTGAACTTATTGAAACTGAATTTGAGAATGCATTCAATACCCCCAGACAGATGTTATTGGAAAAGAAAAAACCTTTGAATAAAAAAAACCCTAGACTAATTTTTGTGAGCCAATATGCACCTTGGAATCAACAGGTTATGAAGATTCTTGGTAGGCATTGGCATATTTTGAGCACCTGTAACCCTGGTATTCAAGAATTTAAGATTCCCCCTATGCCAGCCTTTAAAAGGGGCAAAAATTTAAAAGATGTTTTGGTAAGGGCGGATGTTGGTCCATCTAAAGGGCCTGTCCAAACCTACATTGGGAAGAAGAATCTGGGAAGTTTTCCCTGCTTAGGGTGCTCAAATTGTAACAGCTTGATTAAAGGGCCAACATTTAGTCATCTGACTTTGTGGTATATTTGATTAGATTCCCATGTGGGCTGCGGTATGTGGGGGAGACCTCCCAGTGTGTACGGGAACGCATAGTCCAACACAAAAGTAGTATTAGAACTAAGAAAAAGGATGCCCCAGTTGCCCATCATTTTTTGTCTGCAGGCCATAATCTGAGTCAATTAAGGTTCCAGATTCTAGAACAGGTTAAACATCCTAGGAGGGGGGGGGGTGATCGTATTAAATTACTAAAGAAACGTGAAGCATATTGGATTTATGAACTGGGTACATTATTTCCAGGGGGCATGAATAAAGAACTGGATTGGTCAATTTTTTTGTAAAAAACTTTTTTGTATATATTTTTCTACAACATTAGTAATATCTGTTTAT
This sequence comes from Bombina bombina, assembly GCF_027579735.1. NCBI lineage: Eukaryota > Metazoa > Chordata > Amphibia > Anura > Bombinatoridae > Bombina > Bombina bombina. The sequence continues at coordinate 1,599,321,596 of NC_069499.1, forward strand.
GCAAATATGTGATACAAATGAGCATTGATTTATGGAAATAATATGTATTACATATGTGCCTGCACTATACACAGATATCTTTAGACTATGTATTAATTCATTGCTAGTTTAAAATAATTATAGAGGTGTGATTTTTTGTATGACCACTAGGTGACAGCATTTGGTAAACAGAGGTATACCTGGTTTATACAGGGTTTGCAATTAGCTTTGAAGGTGGGACCTATTTGGGTATATAAGAAGTGAATTAGTGTCTGTTTGTTATGCATGATTAAGGACTTGTGTCCAAAACGTTGCTGATTTTTTGAATTTGGCTCAATAAAGCAATACATTTGATAAACTTGGTGGTGCGACTATCATCTTTTGCTACATTGACTGGGGGTATTGTGCAGTGCCCCCTAGTTTGCACACCTTGGATCCCAGGTGCTGGACTTTTTGAACTTTATACTATTTTGATATGTATAATGACCCCAGTGATCTCACAGCTCTCATTGCTACCGCTGATACGTATAATGACCCCAGTGATCTCACTGCTAAGTGCTACCGCTTATACGTATAATGACCTCAGTGATCTCACAGCTCAGTGCTCCCGCTGATACTTATGACCTCAGTGATCTCATAGCTAAGTGCTACCACTGATACGTATAATGACCTTAGTGATCTTACTGCTCTCAGTGCTACCGCTGATACGTATAATGACCTCAGTGATCTTACTGCTCTCAGTGCTACTGCTGATACGTATAATGACCTCAGTGATCTCACAGCTCAGTGCTCACGATGATACGTATAATGACCCCAGTGATCTCACAGCTCAGTGCTCCTGCTGATACGTATAATGACCTCAGTGATCTTACTGCTCTCAGTGCTACTGCTGATACTTATAATGACCTCAGTGATCTCACAGCTCAGTGCTCACGATGATACGTATAATGACCTCAGTGATCTCACAGCTCAGTACTCCCGCTGATATGTATAATGACCCCAGTGATCTCACAGCTCTCAGTGCTACCGCTGATACGTATAATGACCTCAGTTATCTCACAGTTCAGTGCTCCCGCTGATACTTATAATGACCTCAGTGATCTCATAGCTCAGTGCTACCACTTATACGTATAACGACCTCAGTGATCTTACTGCTCTCAGTGCTACCGCTGATACGTATAATGACCTCAGTGATCTTACTGCTCTCAGTGGTACTGCTGATACGTATAATGACCCCAGTGATCTCACAGCTCAGTGCTCACGCTGATACGTATAATGACCCCAGTGATCTCACAGCTCAGTGCTCCCGCTGATACGTATAATGACCTCAGTGATCTCACAGCTCAGTGCTCCCGCTGATACGTATAATGACCTCAGTGATCTCACTACTCAGTGCTACCGCTGATACGTATAATGACCTCAGTAATCTCACAGCTCAGTGCTCCCGCTGATACTTATTATGGCCTCAGTGATCTCACTACTCAGTGCTACCGCTGATACGTATAATGACCTCAGTGATCTCATAGCTCAGTGCTACCGCTGATACGTATAATGACCTCAGTGATCTCACAGCTCAGTGCTACCACTGATACGTATAATGACCTTAGTGATCTCACAGCTCAGTGCTACTGCTGATGCGTATAATGACCTCAGTGATCTCACAGCTCAGTGCTACAGCTGATACATATAATGACCTCAGTGATCTCACAGCTCAGTGCTACCGCTGATACGTATAATGACCTCAGTGATCTCATAGCTCAGTGCTACCGCTGATACGTATAATGACCTCAGTGATCTCACAGATCAGTGTTACCGCTGATACGTATAATGACCTCAGTGATCTCACAGCTCAGTGCTCCCGCTGATACATAGAATTACCTCAGTGATATCACAGCTCAGTGCTCCCGCTGATACGTATAATGACCTCAGTGATCTAACTACTCAGTGCTACCGCTGATACGTATAATGACCTTAGTGATCTCACAGCTCTCAGTGCTACCGCTGATACGTATAATGACCTCAGTGATCTCACAGCTCTCAGTGCTAACACTGATACGTATAATGACCTCAGTGATCTCACAGCTCTCAGTGCTACCACTGATACGTATAATGACCTCAGTGATCTTACAGCTCAGTGCTACCGCTGATACGTATAATGACCTCAGTGATCTCACAGCTCAGTGCTACCGCTGATACGTATAATGACCTCAGTGATCTCACAGCTCTGTGCTACCGCTGATACGTATAATGACCTCAGTGATCTCACAGCTCTGTGCTACAGCTGATACGTATAATAACCTCAGTGATCTCACAGCTCAGTGCTACCGCTGATACGTATAATGACCTCAGTGATCTCACAGCTCAGTGCTCCCGCAGATACGTATAATGACCCCAGTGATCTTACAGCTCAGTGCTACCGCTGATACATATGACCTCAGTGATCTCACAGCTCTCAGTGCTACCGCTGATACGTATAATGACCTCAGTGATCTCACAGCTCAGTGCTACAGCTGATACGTATAACGACCTCAGTGATCTCACAGCTCAGTGCTACTGCTCATACGTATAATGACCTCAGTGATCTCACAGCTCAGTGCTACAGCTGATACGTATAACGACCTCAGTGATCTCACAGCTCAGTGCTACTGCTCATACGTATAATGACCTCAGTGATCTCACAGCTCAGTGCTACTGCTGATATGTATAATGACCACAGTGATCTCACAGCTCTGTGCTACCGCTGATACGTATAATGACCTCAGTGATCTCACAGCTCAGTGCTCCCGCAGATAAATATAATGACCCCAGTGATCTTACAGCTCAGTGCTACCGCTGATACGTATAATGACCTCAGTGATCTCACAGCTCTCAGTGCTCCCGCTAATATGTATAATGATCCCAGTGATCTCACAGTTCTCAGTGCTACCGCTAATACGTATAATGACCTCAGTGATCTCACAGCTGAGTGCTACCACTGATACGTATAATGACCTCAGTGATCTCACAGCTCAGTGCTACTGCTGATATGTATAATGACCTCAGTGATCTCACAGCTCTCAGTGCTACCGCTGATACGTATAATGACCTCAGTGATCTCACAGCTCAGTGCTCCCGCTGATACGTATAATGACCTCAGTGATCTCACAGGTCTCAGTGCTACCACTGATACGTATAATGACCTCAGTGATCTCACAGCTCTCAGTGCTGCCACTGATACGTATAATGACCTCAGTGATCTCACAGCTCAGTGCTACCGCTGATACGTATAATGACCTCAGTGATCTCACAGCTATCAGTGCTACCGCTGATACGTATAACAACCTCAGTGAACTCACAGTTCAGTGCTACTGCTCATACGTATAATGACCTCAGTGATCTCACAGCTCTGTGCTACCGCTGATACGTATAATGACCCCAGTGATCTCACAGCTCAGTGCTACCGCTGATACGTATAATGACCTCAGTGATCTCACAGCTCAGTTCTACCGCTAATACATATAATGACCCCAGTGATCTCACTACTCAGTGCTCCCACTGATACGTATAATGACCTCAGTGATCTCACAGCTCAGTTCTACCGCTGATACGTATAATGACCCCAGTGATCTCACAGCTCAGTGCTACCGCTGATACGTATAATGACCTCAGTGATCTCACAGCTCAGTGCTACCGCTGATACGTATAATGACCTCAGTGATCTCACAGCTCAGTGCTACCGCTGATACGTATAATGACCTCAGTGATCTCACATCTCAGTGCTACCGCTGATACGTATAATGACCTCAGTGATCTCACAGCTCAGTGCTACTGCTGATACGTATAATTACCCCAGTGAACTCACAGCTCAGTGCTACTGCTGATACGTATAATGACCTCAGTGATCTCACAGCTCTGTGCTACTGCTGATACGTATAATGACCTCAGTGATCTCACAGCTCAGTGCTACCGCTTATACGTATTATGACCTCAGTGATCTCACAGCTCTGTGCTACCGCTGATACGTATAATGACCTCAGTGATCTCACAGCTCAGTGCTACCGCTTATACGTATTATGACCTCAGTGATCTCACAGCTCTGTGCTACTGCTGATACGTATAAGGACTTCAGTGATCTCACAGCTCAGTTCTACCGCTGATACGTATAATGACCCCAGTGATCTCACAGCTCAGTGCTACTGCTGATACGTATAATGACCCCAGTGATCTCACAGCTCAGTGCTACCGCTGATACGTATAATGACCTCAGTGATCTCACAGCTCTCAGTGCTACCGCTGATTCTTATAATGACCTCAGTGATCTCATAGCTCAGTGCTACTGCTGATACGTATAATGACCCCAGTCTTCTCACAGAGCTCAGTGCTACCACTGATATATATGAGTAACCCCAGTGATTTCCTCACAGGGCCCAGTGCTACAGCTGATACGTATAATGACCCCAGTGATCTCACAGCTCAGTGCTACTGCTGATACGTATAATGACCTCAGTGATCTCACATCTCAGTGCTACCGCTGATACGTATAATAACCTCAGTGATCTCATAGCTCAGTGCTACCGCTGATACGTATAATGACCTCAGTGATCTCATAGCTCAGTGCTACCGCTGATACGTATAATGACCCCAGTGATCTCACAGCTCAGTGCTACCGCTGATACGTATAATGACCTCAGTGATCTCACAGCTCAGTGCTACCGCTGATACGTATAATGACCTCAGTGATCTCATAGCTCAGTGCTACCGCTGATACGTATAATGACCTTAGTGATCTCACAGCTCAGTGCTCCCGCTGATACGTATAATGACCTCAGTGATCTCACAGCTCAGTGCTCCCGCTGATACGTATAATGACCTCAGTGATCTCACTACTCAGTGCTACTGCTGATACGTATAATGACCTCAGTAATCTCACAGCTCAGTGCTCCCGCTGATACTTATTATGACCTCAGTGATCTCACTACTCAGTGCTACCGCTGATACGTATAATGACCTCAGTGATCTCATAGCTCAGTGCTACCGCTGATACGTATAATGACCTCAGTGATCTCACAGCTCAGTGCTACCACTGATACGTATAATGACCTTAGTGATCTCACAGCTCAGTGCTACCGCTGATGCGTATAATGACCTCAGTGATCTCACAGCTCAGTGCTACAGCTGATACATATAATGACCTCAGTGATCTCACAGCTCAGTGCTACCGCTGATACGTATAATGACCTCAGTGATCTCATAGCTCAGTGCTACCGCTGATACGTATAATGACCTCAGTGATCTCACAGATCAGTGTTACCGCTGATACGTATAATGACCTCAGTGATCTCACAGCTCAGTGCTCCCGCTGATACATAGAATTACCTCAGTGATATCACAGCTCAGTGCTCCCGCTGATACGTATAATGACCTCAGTGATCTCACTACTCAGTGCTACCGCTGATACGTATAATGACCTTAGTGATCTCACAGCTCTCAGTGCTACCGCTGATACGTATAATGACCTCAGTGATCTCACAGCTCTCAGTGCTAACACTGATACGTATAATGACCTCAGTGATCTCACAGCTCTCAGTGCTACCACTGATACGTATAATGACCTCAGTGATCTCACAGCTCAGTGCTACCGCTGATACGTATAATGACCTCAGTGATCTTACAGCTCAGTGCTACCGCTGATACGTATAATGACCTCAGTGATCTCACAGCTCAGTGCTACCGCTGATACGTATAATGACCTCAGTGATCTCACAGCTCTGTGCTACCGCTGATACGTATAATGACCTCAGTGATCTCACAGCTCTGTGCTACAGCTGATACGTATAATAACCTCAGTGATCTCACAGCTCAGTGCTACCGCTGATACGTATAATGACCTCAGTGATCTCACAGCTCAGTGCTCCCGCAGATACGTATAATGACCCCAGTGATCTTACAGCTCAGTGCTACCGCTGATAGATATGACCTCAGTGATCTCACAGCTCTCAGTGCTACCGCTGATACGTATAATGACCTCAGTGATCTCACAGCTCAGTGCTACAGCTGATACGTATAACGACCTCAGTGATCTCACAGCTCAGTGCTACTGCTCATACGTATAATGACCTCAGTGATCTCACAGCTCAGTGCTACAGCTGATACGTATAACGACCTCAGTGATCTCACAGCTCAGTGCTACTGCTCATACGTATAATGACCTCAGTGATCTCACAGCTCAGTGCTACTGCTGATATGTATAATGACCACAGTGATCTCACAGCTCTGTGCTACCGCTGATACGTATAATGACCTCAGTGATCTCACAGCTCAGTGCTCCCGCAGATAAATATAATGACCCCAGTGATCTTACAGCTCAGTGCTACCGCTGATACGTATAATGACCTCAGTGATCTCACAGCTCTCAGTGCTCCCGCTAATATGTATAATGATCCCAGTGATCTCACAGTTCTCAGTGCTACCGCTAATACGTATAATGACCTCAGTGATCTCACAGCTGAGTGCTACCACTGATACGTATAATGACCTCAGTGATCTCACAGCTCAGTGCTACTGCTGATATGTATAATGACCTCAGTGATCTCACAGCTCTCAGTGCTACCGCTGATACGTATAATGACCTCAGTGATCTCACAGCTCAGTGCTCCCGCTGATACGTATAATGACCTCAGTGATCTCACAGGTCTCAGTGCTACCACTGATACGTATAATGACCTCAGTGATCTCACAGCTCTCAGTGCTGCCACTGATACGTATAATGACCTCAGTGATCTCACAGCTCAGTGCTACCGCTGATACGTATAATGACCTCAGTGATCTCACAGCTCTCAGTGCTGCCACTGATACGTATAACAACCTCAGTGAACTCACAGTTCAGTGCTACTGCTCATACGTATAATGACCTCAGTGATCTCACAGCTCTGTGCTACCGCTGATACGTATAATGACCCCAGTGATCTCACAGCTCAGTGCTACCGCTGATACGTATAATGACCTCAGTGATCTCACAGCTCAGTTCTACCGCTAATACATATAATGACCCCAGTGATCTCACTACTCAGTGCTCCCACTGATACGTATAATGACCTCAGTGATCTCACAGCTCAGTTCTACCGCTGATACGTATAATGACCCCAGTGATCTCACAGCTCAGTGCTACCGCTGATACGTATAATGACCTCAGTGATCTCACAGCTCAGTGCTACCGCTGATACGTATAATGACCTCAGTGATCTCACAGCTCAGTGCTACCGCTGATACGTATAATGACCTCAGTGATCTCACATCTCAGTGCTACCGCTGATACGTATAATGACCTCAGTGATCTCACAGCTCAGTGCTACTGCTGATACGTATAATTACCCCAGTGAACTCACAGCTCAGTGCTACTGCTGATACGTATAATGACCTCAGTGATCTCACAGCTCTGTGCTACTGCTGATACGTATAATGACCTCAGTGATCTCACAGCTCAGTGCTACCGCTTATACGTATTATGACCTCAGTGATCTCACAGCTCTGTGCTACCGCTGATACGTATAATGACCTCAGTGATCTCACAGCTCAGTGCTACCGCTTATACGTATTATGACCTCAGTGATCTCACAGCTCTGTGCTACTGCTGATACGTATAAGGACTTCAGTGATCTCACAGCTCAGTTCTACCGCTGATACGTATAATGACCCCAGTGATCTCACAGCTCAGTGCTACTGCTGATACGTATAATGACCCCAGTGATCTCACAGCTCAGTGCTACCGCTGATACGTATAATGACCTCAGTGATCTCACAGCTCAGTGCTACCGCTTATACGTATTATGACCTCAGTGATCTCACAGCTCTGTGCTACCGCTGATACGTATAATGACCTCAGTGATCTCACAGCTCAGTGCTACCGCTTATACGTATTATGACCTCAGTGATCTCACAGCTCTGTGCTACTGCTGATACGTATAAGGACTTCAGTGATCTCACAGCTCAGTTCTACCGCTGATACGTATAATGACCCCAGTGATCTCACAGCTCAGTGCTACTGCTGATACGTATAATGACCTCAGTGATCTCACAGCTCTCAGTGCTACCGCTGATTCTTATAATGACCTCAGTGATCTCATAGCTCAGTGCTACTGCTGATACGTATAATGACCCCAGTCTTCTCACAGAGCTCAGTGCTACCACTGATATATATGAGTAACCCCAGTGATTTCCTCACAGGGCCCAGTGCTACAGCTGATACGTATAATGACCCCAGTGATCTCACAGCTCAGTGCTACTGCTGATACGTATAATGACCCCAGTGATCTCACAGCTCAGTGCTACCGCTGATACGTATAATGACCTTAGTGATCTCACAGCTCAGTGCTACCGCTGATGCGTATAATGACCTCAGTGATCTCACAGCTCAGTGCTACAGCTGATACATATAATGACCTCAGTGATCTCACAGCTCAGTGCTACCGCTGATACGTATAATGACCTCAGTGATCTCATAGCTCAGTGCTACCGCTGATACGTATAATGACCTCAGTGATCTCACAGATCAGTGTTACCGCTGATACGTATAATGACCTCAGTGATCTCACAGCTCAGTGCTCCCGCTGATACATAGAATTACCTCAGTGATATCACAGCTCAGTGCTCCCGCTGATACGTATAATGACCTCAGTGATCTCACTACTCAGTGCTACCGCTGATACGTATAATGACCTTAGTGATCTCACAGCTCTCAGTGCTACCGCTGATACGTATAATGACCTCAGTGATCTCACAGCTCTCAGTGCTAACACTGATACGTATAATGACCTCAGTGATCTCACAGCTCTCAGTGCTACCACTGATACGTATAATGACCTCAGTGATCTCACAGCTCAGTGCTACCGCTGATACGTATAATGACCTCAGTGATCTTACAGCTCAGTGCTACCGCTGATACGTATAATGACCTCAGTGATCTCACAGCTCAGTGCTACCGCTGATACGTATAATGACCTCAGTGATCTCACAGCTCTGTGCTACCGCTGATACGTATAATGACCTCAGTGATCTCACAGCTTTGTGCTACAGCTGATACGTATAATGACCTCAGTGATCTCACAGCTTTGTGCTACAGCTGATACGTATAATAACCTCAGTGATCTCACAGCTCAGTGCTACCGCTGATACGTATAATGACCTCAGTGATCTCACAGCTCAGTGCTCCCGCAGATACGTATAATGACCCCAGTGATCTTACAGCTCAGTGCTACCGCTGATACATATGACCTCAGTGATCTCACAGCTCTCAGTGCTACCGCTGATACGTATAATGACCTCAGTGATCTCACAGCTCAGTGCTACAGCTGATACGTGTAACGACCTCAGTGATCTCACAGCTCAGTGCTACTGCTCATACGTATAATGACCTCAGTGATCTCACAGCTCAGTGCTACTGCTGATATGTATAATGACCACAGTGATCTCACAGCTCTGTGCTACCGCTGATACGTATAATGACCTCAGTGATCTCACAGCTCAGTGCTACCGCTTATACGTATTATGACCTCAGTGATCTCACAGCTCTGTGCTACTGCTGATACGTATAAGGACTTCAGTGATCTCACAGCTCAGTTCTACCGCTGATACGTATAATGACCCCAGTGATCTCACAGCTCAGTGCTACTGCTGATACGTATAATGACCCCAGTGATCTCACAGCTCAGTGCTACCGCTGATACGTATAATGACCTCAGTGATCTCACAGCTCAGTGCTACCGCTTATACGTATTATGACCTCAGTGATCTCACAGCTCTGTGCTACCGCTGATACGTATGATGACCTCAGTGATCTCACAGCTCAGTGCTACCGCTTATACGTATTATGACCTCAGTGATCTCACAGCTCTGTGCTACTGCTGATACGTATAAGGACTTCAGTGATCTCACAGCTCAGTTCTACCGCTGATACGTATAATGACCCCAGTGATCTCACAGCTCAGTGCTACTGCTGATACGTATAATGACCTCAGTGATCTCACAGCTCTCAGTGCTACCGCTGATTCTTATAATGACCTCAGTGATCTCATAGCTCAGTGCTACTGCTGATACGTATAATGACCCCAGTCTTATCACAGAGCTCAGTGCTACCACTGATATATATGAGTAACCCCAGTGATTTCCTCACAGGGCCCAGTGCTACAGCTGATACGTATAATGACCCCAGTGATCTCACAGCTCAGTGCTACTGCTGATACGTATAATGACCCCAGTGATCTCACAGCTCAGTGCTACCGCTGATACGTATAATGACCTTAGTGATCTCACAGCTCAGTGCTACCGCTGATGCGTATAATGACCTCAGTGATCTCACAGCTCAGTGCTACAGCTGATACATATAATGACCTCAGTGATCTCACAGCTCAGTGCTACCGCTGATACGTATAATGACCTCAGTGATCTCATAGCTCAGTGCTACCGCTGATACGTATAATGACCTCAGTGATCTCACAGATCAGTGTTACCGCTGATACGTATAATGACCTCAGTGATCTCACAGCTCAGTGCTCCCGCTGATACATAGAATTACCTCAGTGATATCACAGCTCAGTGCTCCCGCTGATACGTATAATGACCTCAGTGATCTCACTACTCAGTGCTACCGCTGATACGTATAATGACCTTAGTGATCTCACAGCTCTCAGTGCTACCGCTGATACGTATAATGACCTCAGTGATCTCACAGCTCTCAGTGCTAACACTGATACGTATAATGACCTCAGTGATCTCACAGCTCTCAGTGCTACCACTGATACGTATAATGACCTCAGTGATCTCACAGCTCAGTGCTACCGCTGATACGTATAATGACCTCAGTGATTTTACAGCTCAGTGCTACCGCTGATACGTATAATGACCTCAGTGATCTCACAGCTCAGTGCTACCGCTGATACGTATAATGACCTCAGTGATCTCACAGCTCTGTGCTACCGCTGATACGTATAATGACCTCAGTGATCTCACAGCTTTGTGCTACAGCTGATACGTATAATGACCTCAGTGATCTCACAGCTTTGTGCTACAGCTGATACGTATAATAACCTCAGTGATCTCACAGCTCAGTGCTACCGCTGATACGTATAATGACCTCAGTGATCTCACAGCTCAGTGCTCCCGCAGATACGTATAATGACCCCAGTGATCTTACAGCTCAGTGCTACCGCTGATACATATGACCTCAGTGATCTCACAGCTCTCAGTGCTACCGCTGATACGTATAATGACCTCAGTGATCTCACAGCTCAGTGCTACAGCTGATACGTGTAACGACCTCAGTGATCTCACAGCTCAGTGCTACTGCTCATACGTATAATGACCTCAGTGATCTCACAGCTCAGTGCTACTGCTGATATGTATAATGACCACAGTGATCTCACAGCTCTGTGCTACCGCTGATACGTATAATGACCTCAGTGATCTCACAGCTCAGTGCTCCCGCAGATAAATATAATGACCCCAGTGATCTTACAGCTCAGTGCTACCGCTGATACGTATAATGATCCCAGTGATCTCACAGCTCTGTGCTACCGCTAATACGTATAATGACCTCAGTGATCTCACAGCTGAGTGCTACCACTGATACGTATAATGACCTCAGTGATCTCACAGCTCAGTGCTACTGCTGATATGTATAATGACCTCAGTGATCTCACAGCTCTCAGTGCTACCGCTGATACGTATAATGACCTCAGTGATCTCACAGCTCAGTGCTCCCGCTGATACGTATAATGACCTCAGTGATCTCACAGGTCTCAGTGCTACCACTGATACGTATAATGACCTCAGTGATCTCACAGCTCTCAGTGCTGCCACTGATACGTATAATGACCTCAGTGATCTCACAGCTCAGTGCTACCGCTGATACGTATAATGACCTCAGTGATCTCACAGCTATCAGTGCTACCGCTGATACGTATAACAACCTCAGTGAACTCACAGTTCAGTGCTACTGCTCATACGTATAATGACCTCAGTGATCTCACAGCTCTGTGCTACCGCTGATACGTATAATGACCCCAGTGATCTCACAGCTCAGTGCTACCGCTGATACGTATAATGACCTCAGTGATCTCACAGCTCAGTTCTACCGCTAATACATATAATGACCCCAGTGATCTCACTACTCAGTGCTCCCACTGATACGTATAATGACCTCAGTGATCTCACAGCTCAGTTCTACCGCTGATACGTATAATGACCCCAGTGATCTCACAGCTCAGTGCTACCGCTGATACGTATAATGACCTCAGTGATCTCACAGCTCAGTGCTACCGCTGATACGTATAATGACCTCAGTGATCTCACAGCTCAGTGCTACCGCTGATACGTATAATGACCTCAGTGATCTCACATCTCAGTGCTACCGCTGATACGTATAATGACCTCAGTGATCTCACAGCTCAGTGCTACTGCTGATACGTATAATTACCCCAGTGAACTCACAGCTCAGTGCTACTGCTGATACGTATAATGACCTCAGTGATCTCACAGCTCTGTGCTACTGCTGATACGTATAATGACCTCAGTGATCTCACAGCTCAGTGCTACCGCTTATACGTATTATGACCTCAGTGATCTCACAGCTCTGTGCTACTGCTGATACGTATAAGGACTTCAGTGATCTCACAGCTCAGTTCTACCGCTGATACGTATAATGACCCCAGTGATCTCACAGCTCAGTGCTACTGCTGATACGTATAATGACCCCAGTGATCTCACAGCTCAGTGCTACCGCTGATACGTATAATGACCTCAGTGATCTCACAGCTCTCAGTGCTACCGCTGATTCTTATAATGACCTCAGTGATCTCATAGCTCAGTGCTACTGCTGATACGTATAATGACCCCAGTCTTCTCACAGAGCTCAGTGCTACCACTGATATATATGAGTAACCCCAGTGATTTCCTCACAGGGCCCAGTGCTACAGCTGATACGTATAATGACCCCAGTGATCTTACAGGGCTCAGTGCTACTGCTGATACGTATAATGACCTCAGTGATCTCACAGCTCTCAGTGCTACCGCTGATACGTATAATGACCTCAGTGATCTCACAGCTCAGTGCTACTGCTGATACGTATAATGACCCCAGTGTTCTCCTCACAGGGCTCAGTGCTACCACTGATACGTATAATGACCACAGTGATCTCATAGCTCAGTGCTACCGCTGATACGTATAATGACCTCAGTGATCTCACAGCTCTCAGTGCTACCGCTGATACGTATAATGACCTCAGTGATCTCACAGCTCTCAGTGCTACCGCTGATACGTATAATGACCCCAGTGTTCTCCTCACAGGGCTCAGTGCTTTCACTGATACGTATAATGACCACAGTGATCTCATAGCTCAGTGCTACCGCTGATACGTATAATGACCTTAGTGATCTCACAGCTCAGTGCTACCGCTGATACGTATAATGACCTCAGTGATCTCACAGCTCTCAGTGCTACCGCTGATACGTATAATGACCTCAGTGATCTCACAGCTCAGTGCTACTGCTGATACGTATAATGACCTCAGTGATCTCACAGCTCAGTGCTACCGCTGATACGTATAATGACCTCAGTGATCTCCTCACAGGGCTCAGTGCTACCACTGATATGTATAATGACCACAGTGATCTCATAGCTCAGTGCTACTTCTGATACGTATAATGACCTCAGTGATCTCACAGCTCAGTGCTACTGCTGATACCTATAATGACCCCAGTGTTCTCCTCACAGGGCTCAGTGCTACCGCTGATACGTATAATGACCCCAGTGATCTTACAGGGCTCAGTGCTACTGCTGATACGTTTAATGACCCCAGTGTTCTCCTCACACGGCCCAGTGCTACCGCTGATACGTATAATGACCTCAGTGATCTCACAGCTATCAGTGCTACTGCTGATACGTATAATGACCTTAGTGATCTCACAGCTCAGTGCTACCGCTGATACGTATAATGACCTCAGTGATCTCACAGCTCAGTGCTACCGCTGATACGTATAATGACCTCAGTGATCTCACAGCTCAGTGCTACTGCTGATACGTATAATGACCTCAGTGATCTCACAGCTCAGTGCTACCGCTGATACGTATAATGACCTCAGTGATCTCCTCACAGGGCTCAGTGCTACCACTGATATGTATAATGACCACAGTGATCTCATAGCTCAGTGCTACTTCTGATACGTATAATGACCTCAGTGATCTCACAGCTCAGTGCTACCGCTGATACGTATAATGACCTCAGTGATCTCACAGCTCAGTGCTACTGCTGATACGTATAATGACCCCAGTGTTCTCCTCACAGGGCTCAGTGCTACCGCTGATACGTATAATGACCTTAGTGATCTCACAGCTCAGTGCTACCGCTGATACGTATAATGACCTCAGTGATCTCACAGCTCTCAGTGCTACCGCTGATACGTATAATGACCTCAGTGATCTCACAGCTCTCAGTGCTACCGCTGATACGTATAATGACCTCAGTGATCTCACAGCTATCAGTGCTACTGCTGATACGTATAATGACCTCAGTGATCTCACAGCTCTCAGTGCTACCACTGATACGTATAATGACCTCAGTGATCTCACAGCTATCAGTGCTACTGCTGATACGTATAATGACCTCAGTGATCTCACAGCTCAGTGCTACTGCTGATACGTATAATGACCTCAGTGATCTCACAGCTCAGTGCTACCGCTGATACGTATAATGACCTCAGTGATCTCACAGCTCAGTGCTACCGCTGATACGTATAATGACCTCAGTGATCTCACAGCTATCAGTGCTACTGCTGATACGTATAATGACCTCAGTGATCTCACAGCTCAGTGCTACCGCTGATACGTATAATGACCCCAGTGATCTCACAGCTCAGTGCTACCGCAGATACGTATAATGACCTCAGTGATCTCACAGCTCAGTGCTCCCGCTGATACGTATAATGACCTCAGTGATCTCACAGCTCAGTGCTACTGCTGATACGTATAATGACCTTAGTGATCTCACAGCTCAGTGCTACCACTGATACGTATAATGACCTCAGTGATCTCATAGCTCAGTGCTACCGCTGATACGTATAATGACCTCAGTGATCTCACAGCTCAGTGCTCCCGCTGATACGTATAATGACCTCAGTGATCTCACAGCTCAGTGCTACTGCTGATACGTATAATGACCTTAGTGATCTCACAGCTCAGTGCTACCACTGATACGTATAATGACCTCAGTGATCTCATAGCTCAGTGCTACCGCTGATACGTATAATGACCTCAGTGATCTCATAGCTCAGTGCTACCGCTGATACGTATAATGACCTTAGTGATCTCACAGCTCAGTGCTACCGCTGATACGTATAATGACCTCAGTGATCTCACAGCTATCAGTGCTACTGCTGATACGTATAATGACCTCAGTGATCTCACAGCTCAGTGCTACCGCTGATACGTATAATGACCCCAGTGATCTCACAGCTGAGTGCTACCGCTGATACGTATAATGACCTCAGTGATCTCCTCACAGGGCTCAGTGCTACCACTGATACGTATAATGACCTTAGTGATCTCACAGCTGAGTGCTACCACTGATACGTATAATGACCTCAGTGATCTCACAGCTCAGTGCTACTGCTGATACGTATAATGACCTCAGTGATCTCATAGCTCAGTGCTACTGCTGATACGTATAATGACCTCAGTGATCTCACAGCTCAGTGCTACTGCTGATACGTATAATGACCTCAGTGATCTCACAGCTCAGTTCTACCGCTGATACGTATAATGACCTCAGTGATCTCCTCACAGGGCTCAGTGCTACCACTGATATGTATAATGACCACAGTGATCTCACAGCTCAGTGCTACCGCTGATACGTATAATGACCTCAGTGATCTCACAGCTCAGTGCTACCGCTGATACGTATAATGACCTCAGTGATCTCACATCTCAGTGCTACCGCTGATACGTATAATGACCTCAGTGATCTCACATCTCAGTGCTACTGCTGATACGTATAATGACCTCAGTGATCTCACAGCTCAGTGCTACCGCTGATACGTATAATGACCTCAGTGATCTCACAGATCAGTGCTACCGCTGATACGTATAATGACCTCAGTGATCTCACAGCTCAGTGCTACCGCTGATACGTATAATGACCTCAGTGATATCACATCTCAGTGCTACCGCTGATACGTATAATGACCTCAGTGATCTCACAGCTCAGTGCTACCGCTGATACGTATAATGACCCCAGTGTTCTCCTCACAGGGCTCAGTGCTACCACTGATACGTATAATGACCCCAGTGTTCTCCTCACAGGGCTCAGTGCTACCACTGATACGTATAATGACCTTAGTGATCTCATAGCTTAGTGCTACCGCTGATACGTATAATGACCTCAGTGATCTCACAGCTCTCAGTGCTACCGCTAATACGTATAATGACCTCAGTGATCTCACAGCTCAGTGCTACCGCTGATACGTATAATGACCTCAGTGATCTCACAGCTCTGTGCTACCGCTGATACGTATAATGACCTCAGTGATCTCATAGCTCTGTGCTACAGCTGATACGTATAATGACCTCAGTGATCTCACAGCTCAGTGCTACCGCTGATTCTTATAATGACCTCAGTGATCTCATAGCTCAGTGCTACTGCTGATACGTATAATGACCTCAGTGATCTCATAGCTCAGTGCTACTGCTGATACGTATAATGACCTCAGTGATCTCACAGCTCAGTGCTACTGCTGATACGTATAATGACCTCAGTGATCTCACAGCTCAGTTCTACCGCTGATACGTATAATGACCTCAGTGATCTCACAGCTCAGTGCTACTGCTGATACGTATAATGACCTTAGTGATCTCACAGCTCTCAGTGCTACCACTGATACGTATAATGACCTCAGTGATCTCATAGCTCAGTGCTACTGCTGATACGTATAATGACCTCAGTGATCTCATAGCTCAGTGCTACCGCTGATACGTATAATGACCTCAGTGATCTCACAGCTCTGTGCTACCGCTGATACGTATAATGACCTCAGTGATCTCATAGCTCTGTGCTACAGCTGATACGTATAATGACCTCAGTGATCTCATAGCTCAGTGCTACTGCTGATACGTATAATGACCTCAGTGATCTCATAGCTCAGTGCTACCGCTGATACGTATAATGACCCCAGTGTTCTCCCCACAGGGATCAGAGCTACCACTGATACGTATAATGACCTTAGTGATCTCACAGCTCAGTGCTACCGCTGATACGTATAATGACCTCAGTGATCTCATAGCTCAGTGCTACCGCTGATACGTATAATGACCTTAGTGATCTCACAGCTCAGTGCTACCGCTTATACGTATAATGACCTCAGTGATCTCACAGCTCAGTGCTACCGCTGATACGTATAATGACCTCAGTGTTCTCCTCACAGGGATCAGTGCTACCGCTGATACGTATAATGACCTCAGTGATCTCACAGCTCTGTGCTACCGCTGATACGTATAATGACCTCAGTGATCTCATAGCTCTGTGCTACAGCTGATACGTATAATGACCTCAGTGATCTCACAGCTCAGTGCTACCGCTGATTCTTATAATGACCTCAGTGATCTCATAGCTCAGTGCTACTGCTGATACGTATAATGACCTCAGTGATCTCATAGCTCAGTGCTACTGCTGATACGTATAATGACCTCAGTGATCTCATAGCTCAGTGCTACCGCTGATACGTATAATGACCCCAGTGTTCTCCCCACAGGGATCAGAGCTACCACTGATACGTATAATGACCTTAGTGATCTCACAGCTCAGTGCTACCGCTGATACGTATAATGACCTCAGTGATCTCACAGCTCTGTGCTACCGCTGATACGTATAATGACCTCAGTGATCTCATAGCTCTGTGCTACAGCTGATACGTATAATGACCTCAGTGATCTCACAGCTCTCAGTGCTACCGCTGATTCTTATAATGACCTCAGTGATCTCATAGCTCAGTGCTACCGCTGATACGTATAATGACCCCAGTGATCTCACAGCTCAGTGCTACCGCTGATACGTATAATGACCTCAGTGATCTCACAGCTCAGTGCTACCGCTGATACGTATAATGACCTTAGTGATCTCACAGCTCAGTGCTACCGCTGATACGTATAATGACCTCAGTGATCTCATAGCTCAGTGCTACCGCTGATACGTATAATGACCTTAGTGATCTCACAGCTCAGTGCTACCGCTGATACGTATAATGACCTCAGTGATCTCACAGCTCAGTGCTACCGCTGATACGTATAATGACCTCAGTGTTCTCCTCACAGGGATCAGTGCTACTGCTGATACGTATAATGACCTCAGTGATCTCACAGCTATCAGTGCTACTGCTGATACGTATAATGACCTCAGTGATCTCACAGCTCAGTGCTACCGCTGATACGTATAATGACCTCAGTGATCTCACATCTCAGTGCTACCGCTGATACGTATAATGACCTCAGTGATCTCACATCTCAGTGCTACTGCTGATACGTATAATGACCTCAGTGATCTCACAGCTCAGTGCTACCGCTGATACGTATAATGACCTCAGTGATCTCACAGATCAGTGCTACCGCTGATACGTATAATGACCTCAGTGATCTCACAGCTCAGTGCTACCGCTGATACGTATAATGACCTCAGTGATATCACATCTCAGTGCTACCGCTGATACGTATAATGACCTCAGTGATCTCACAGCTCAGTGCTACCGCTGATACGTATAATGACCCCAGTGTTCTCCTAACAGGGCTCGGTGCTACCACTGATACGTATAATGACCCCAGTGTTCGCCTCACAGGGCTCAGTGCTACCACTGATACGTATAATGACCTTAGTGATCTCATAGCTTAGTGCTACCGCTGATACGTATAATGACCTCAGTGATCTCACAGCTCTCAGTGCTACCGCTAATACGTATAATGACCTCAGTGATCTCACAGCTCAGTGCTACCGCTGATACGTATAATGACCTCAGTGATCTCACAGCTCTGTGCTACCGCTGATACGTATAATGACCTCAGTGATCTCATAGCTCTGTGCTACAGCTGATACGTATAATGACCTCAGTGATCTCACAGCTCAGTGCTACCGCTGATTCTTATAATGACCTCAGTGATCTCATAGCTCAGTGCTACTGCTGATACGTATAATGACCTCAGTGATCTCATAGCTCAGTGCTACTGCTGATACGTATAATGACCTCAGTGATCTCACAGCTCAGTGCTACTGCTGATACGTATAATGACCTCAGTGATCTCACAGCTCAGTTCTACCGCTGATACGTATAATGACCTCAGTGATCTCACAGCTCAGTGCTACTGCTGATACGTATAATGACCTTAGTGATCTCACAGCTCTCAGTGCTACCACTGATACGTATAATGACCTCAGTGATCTCATAGCTCAGTGCTACTGCTGATACGTATAATGACCTCAGTGATCTCATAGCTCAGTGCTACCGCTGATACGTATAATGACCTCAGTGATCTCACAGCTCTGTGCTACCGCTGATACGTATAATGACCTCAGTGATCTCATAGCTCTGTGCTACAGCTGATACGTATAATGACCTCAGTGATCTCATAGCTCAGTGCTACTGCTGATACGTATAATGACCTCAGTGATCTCATAGCTCAGTGCTACCGCTGATACGTATAATGACCCCAGTGTTCTCCCCACAGGGATCAGAGCTACCACTGATACGTATAATGACCTTAGTGATCTCACAGCTCAGTGCTACCGCTGATACGTATAATGACCTCAGTGATCTCATAGCTCAGTGCTACCGCTGATACGTATAATGACCTTAGTGATCTCACAGCTCAGTGCTACCGCTTATACGTATAATGACCTCAGTGATCTCACAGCTCAGTGCTACCGCTGATACGTATAATGACCTCAGTGTTCTCCTCACAGGGATCAGTGCTACCGCTGATACGTATAATGACCTCAGTGATCTCACAGCTCTGTGCTACCGCTGATACGTATAATGACCTCAGTGATCTCATAGCTCTGTGCTACAGCTGATACGTATAATGACCTCAGTGATCTCACAGCTCAGTGCTACCGCTGATTCTTATAATGACCTCAGTGATCTCATAGCTCAGTGCTACTGCTGATACGTATAATGACCTCAGTGATCTCATAGCTCAGTTCTACCGCTAATACATATAATGACCCCAGTGATCTCACATCTCAGTGCTACTGCTGATACGTATAATGACCTCAGTGATCTCATAGCTCAGTGCTACCGCTGATACGTATAATGACCCCAGTGTTCTCCCCACAGGGATCAGAGCTACCACTGATACGTATAATGACCTTAGTGATCTCACAGCTCAGTGCTACCGCTGATACGTATAATGACCTCAGTGATCTCACAGCTCTGTGCTACCGCTGATACGTATAATGACCTCAGTGATCTCATAGCTCTGTGCTACAGCTGATACGTATAATGACCTCAGTGATCTCACAGCTCTCAGTGCTACCGCTGATTCTTATAATGACCTCAGTGATCTCATAGCTCAGTGCTACCGCTGATACGTATAATGACCCCAGTGATCTCACAGCTCAGTGCTACCGCTGATACGTATAATGACCTCAGTGATCTCACAGCTCAGTGCTACCGCTGATACGTATAATGACCTTAGTGATCTCACAGCTCAGTGCTACCGCTGATACGTATAATGACCTCAGTGATCTCATAGCTCAGTGCTACCGCTGATACGTATAATGACCTTAGTGATCTCACAGCTCAGTGCTACCGCTGATACGTATAATGACCTCAGTGATCTCACAGCTCAGTGCTACCGCTGATACGTATAATGACCTCAGTGATCTCACAGCTCAGTGCTACCGCTGATACGTATAATGACCTCAGTGTTCTCCTCACAGGGATCAGTGCTACTGCTGATACGTATAATGACCTCAGTGATCTCATAGCTCAGTGCTACTGCTGATACGTATAATGACCTCAGTGATCTCACAGCTATCAGTGCTACTGCTGATACGTATAATGACCTCAGTGATCTCACAGCTCAGTGCTACCGCTGATACGTATAATGATCCCAGTGATCCCCTCACAATGGTTCAATTCCCTCTCTTGTAGGTGTCATTAGGTGATGATATCATTATGTCACATTACTGAGTGCTGACGTTTCATTCTCTGTAGGTGTCATTAGGTGATGATATCATTATGTCACATTACTGAGTGCTGACGTTTCATTCTCTGTAGGTGTCACTAAGTGATGATATCATTATGTCACATTACTGAGTGCTGACGTTTCATTCTCTGTAGGTGTCATTAGGTGATGATATCATTATGTCACATTACTCAGTGCTGACGTTACATTCTCTGTAGGTGTCATTAGGTGATGATATCATTATGTCACATTACTCAGTGCTGACGTTTCATTCTCTGTAGGTGTCATTAGGTGATGATATCATTATGTCACATTACTCAGTGCTGACGTATCATTCTCTGTAGGTGTCATTAGGTGATGATATCATTATGTCACATTACTCAGTGCTGACGTCTCATTCTCTGTAGGTGTCATTAGGTGATGATATCATTATGTCACATTACTCAGTACTGACGTTACATTCTCTGTAGGTGTCATTAGGTGATGATATCATTATGTCACATTACTGAGTGCTGACGTTTCATTCTCTGTAGGTGTCATTAGGTGATGATATCATTATGTCACATTACTCAGTACTGACGTTTCATTCTCTGTAGGTGTCATTAGGTGATGATATCATTATGTCACATTACTCAGTGCTGACGTCTCATTCTCTGTAGGTGTCATTAGGTGATGATATCATTATGTCACATTACTCAGTGCTGACGTCTCATTCTCTGTAGGTGTCATTAGGTGATGATATCATTATGTCACATTACTCAGTGCTGACGTTTCATTCTCTGTAGGTGTCATTAGGTGATGATATCATTATGTCACATTACTCAGTACTGACGTTTCATTCTCTGTAGGTGTCATTAGGTGATGATATCATTATGTCACATTACTCAGTACTGACGTCTCATTCTCTGTAGGTGTCATTAGGTGATGATATCATTATGTCACATTACTCAGTGCTGACGTTACATTCTCTGTAAGTGTCATTAGGTGATGATATCATTATGTCACATTACTCAGTGCTGACGTTACATTCTCTGTAGGTGTCATTAGGTGATGATATCATTATGTCACATTACTGAGTGCTGACGTTTCATTCTCTGTAGGTGTCATTAGGTGATGATATCATTATGTCACATTACTCAGTGCTGACGTTTCATTCTCTGTAGGTGTCACTAGGTGATGATATCATTATGTCACATTACTCAGTGCTGACGTTTCATTCTCTGTAGGTGTCATTAGGTGATGATATCATTATGTCACATTACTCAGTGCTGACGTTTCATTCTCTGTAGGTGTCATTAGGTGATGATATCATTATGTCACATTACTCAGTGCTGACGTTACATTCTCTGTAGGTGTCATTAGGTGATGATATCATTATGTCACATTACTCAGTGCTGACGTCTCATTCTCTGTAGGTGTCATTAGGTGATGATATCATTATGTCACATTACTCAGTACTGACGTTTCATTCTCTGTAGGTGTCATTAGGTGATGATATCATTATGTCACATTACTCAGTGCTGACGTCTCATTCTCTGTAGGTGTCATTAGGTGATGATATCATTATGTCACATTACTCAGTGCTGACGTTACATTCTCTGTAGGTGTCATTAGGTGATGATATCATTATGTCACATTACTCAGTACTGACGTCTCATTCTCTGTAGGTGTCATTAGGTGATGATATCATTATGTCACATTACTCAGTGCTGACGTCTCATTCTCTGTAGGTGTCATTAGGTGATGATATCATTATGTCACATTACTCAGTGCTGACGTTTCATTCTCTGTAGGTGTCATTAGGTGATGATATCATTATGTCACATTACTCAGTGCTGACGTCTCATTCTCTGTAGGTGTCATTAGGTGATGACATCATTATGTCACATTACTCAGTGCTGACGTCTCATTCTCTGTAGGTGTCATTAGGTGATGATATCATTATGTCACATTACTCAGTGCTGACGTCTCATTCTCTGTAGGTGTCATTAGGTGATGATATCATTATGTCACATTACTCAGTGCTGACGTTACATTCTCTGTAGGTGTCATTAGGTGATGATATCATTATGTCACATTACTCAGTGCTGACGTTACATTCTCTGTAGGTGTCATTAGGTGATGATATCATTATGTCACATTACTCAGTGCTGACGTTTCATTCTCTGTAGGTGTCATTAGGTCATGATATCATTATGTCACATTACTCAGTACTGACGTTACATTCTCTGTAGGTGTCATTAGGTGATGATATCATTATGTCACATTACTCAGTGCTGACGTTTCATTCTCTGTAGGTGTCATTAGGTGATGATATCATTATGTCACATTACTCAGTGCTGACGTTACATTCTCTGTAGGTGTCATTAAGTGATGATATCATTATGTCACATTACTCAGTGCTGACGTTACATTCTCTGTAGGTGTCATTAGGTGATGATATCATTATGTCACATTACTCAGTGCTGACGTCTCATTCTCTGTAGGTGTCATTAGGTGATGATATCATTATGTCACATTACTCAGTACTGACGTTTCATTCTCTGTAGGTGTCATTAGGTGATGATATCATTATGTCACATTACTCAGTGCTGACGTCTCATTCTCTGTAGGTGTCATTAGGTGATGATATCATTATGTCACATTACTCAGTGCTGACGTTACATTCTCTGTAGGTGTCATTAGGTGATGATATCATTATGTCACATTACTCAGTACTGACGTCTCATTCTCTGTAGGTGTCATTAGGTGATGATATCATTATGTCACATTACTCAGTGCTGACGTCTCATTCTCTGTAGGTGTCATTAGGTGATGATATCATTATGTCACATTACTCAGTGCTGACGTCTCATTCTCTGTAGGTGTCATTAGGTGATGATATCATTATGTCACATTACTCAGTGCTGACGTCTCATTCTCTGTAGGTGTCATTAGGTGATGATATCATTATGTCACATTACTCAGTGCTGACGTCTCATTCTCTGTAGGTGTCATTAGGTGATGATATCATTATGTCACATTACTCAGTGCTGACGTTTATTTCTCTGTAGGTGTCATTAGGTGATGATATCATTATGTCACATTACTCAGTGCTGACGTTACATTCTCTGTAGGTGTCATTAGGTGATGATATCATTATGTCACATTACTCAGTGCTGACGTCTCATTCTCTGTAGGTGTCATTAGGTGATGATATCATTATGTCACATTACTCAGTACTGACGTCTCATTCTCTGTAGGTGTCATTAGGTGATGATATCATTATGTCACATTACTCAGTACTGACGTTTCATTCTCTGTAGGTGTCATTAGGTGATGATATCATTATGTCACATTACTCAGTACTGACGTTTCATTCTCTGTAGGTGTCATTAGGTGATGATATCATTATGTCACATTACTCAGTGCTGACGTCTCATTCTCTGTAGGTGTCATTAGGTGATGATATCATTATGTCACATTACTCAGTGCTGACGTCTCATTCTCTGTAGGTGTCATTAGGTGATGATATCATTATGTCACATTACTCAGTACTGACGTCTCATTCTCTGTAGGTGTCATTAGGTGATGATATCATTATGTCACATTACTCAGTGCTGACGTTTCATTCTCTGTAGGTGTCATTAGGTGATGATATCATTATGTCACATTACTCAGTGCTGACGTTACATTCTCTGTAGGTGTCATTAGGTGATGATATCATTATGTCACATTACTCAGTACTGACGTCTCATTCTCTGTAGGTGTCATTAGGTGATGATATCATTATGTCACATTACTCAGTGCTGACGTTTCATTCTCTGTAGGTGTCATTAGGTCATGATATCATTATGTCACATTACTCAGTGCTGACGTTACATTCTCTGTAGGTGTCATTAGGTCATGATATCATTATGTCACATTACTCAGTGCTGACGTTACATTCTCTGTAGGTGTCATTAGGTGATGATATCATTATGTCACATTACTCAGTGCTGACGTCTCATTCTCTGTAGGTGTCATTAGGTGATGATATCATTATGTCACATTACTCAGTACTGACGTCTCATTCTCTGTAGGTGTCATTAGGTGATGATATCATTATGTCACATTACTCAGTGCTGACGTCTCATTCTCTGTAGGTGTCATTAGGTGATGATATCATTATGTCACATTACTCAGTACTGACGTCTCATTCTCTGTAGGTGTCATTAGGTGATGATATCATTATGTCACATTACTCAGTGCTGACGTTTCATTCTCTGTAGGTGTCACTAGGTGATGATATCATTATGTCACATTACTCAGTGCTGACGTTTCATTCTCTGTAGGTGTCATTAGGTGATGATATCATTATGTCACATTACTCAGTACTGAAGTTTCATTCTCTGTAGGTGTCATTAGGTGATGATATCATTATGTCACATTACTCAGTGCTGACGTCTCATTCTCTGTAGGTGTCATTAGGTGATGATATCATTATGTCACATTACTCAGTGCTGACGTCTCATTCTCTGTAGGTGTCATTAGGTGATGATATCATTATGTCACATTACTCAGTGCTGACGTCTCATTCTCTGTAGGTGTCATTAGGTGATGATATCATTATGTCACATTACTCAGTGCTGACGTTACATTCTCTGTAGGTGTCATTAGGTGATGATATCATTATGTCACATTACTCAGTGCTGACGTTACATTCTCTGTAGGTGTCATTAGGTGATGATATCATTATGTCACATTACTCAGTGCTGACGTCTCATTCTCTGTAGGTGTCATTAGGTGATGATATCATTATGTCACATTACTCAGTGCTGACGTTTCATTCTCTGTAGGTGTCATTAGGTGATGATATCATTATGTCACATTACTTAGTGCTGACGTCTCATTCTCTGTAGGTGTCATTAGGTGATGATATCATTATGTCACATTACTCAGTGCTGACGTTACATTCTCTGTAGGTGTCATTAAGTGATGATATCATTATGTCACATTACTCAGTGCTGACGTTACATTCTCTGTAGGTGTCATTAGGTGATGATATCATTATGTCACATTACTCAGTGCTGACGTCTCATTCTCTGTAGGTGTCATTAGGTGATGATATCATTATGTCACATTACTCAGTGCTGACGTCTCATTCTCTGTAGGTGTCATTAGGTGATGATATCATTATGTCACATTACTCAGTACTGACGTTTCATTCTCTGTAGGTGTCATTAGGTGATGATATCATTATGTCACATTACTCAGTGCTGACGTCTCATTCTCTGTAGGTGTCATTAGGTGATGATATCATTATGTCACATTACTGAGTGCTGACGTTTCATTCTCTGTAGGTGTCATTAGGTGATGATATCATTATGTCACATTACTCAGTGCTGACGTTACATTCTCTGTAGGTGTCATTAGGTGATGATATCATTATGTCACATTACTCAGTGCTGACGTCTCATTCTCTGTAGGTGTCATTAGGTGATGATATCATTATGTCACATTACTCAGTGCTGACGTCTCATTCTCTGTAGGTGTCATTAGGTGATGATATCATTATGTCACATTACTCAGTGCTGACGTCTCATTCTCTGTAGGTGTCATTAGGTGATGATATCATTATGTCACATTACTCAGTGCTGACGTTTCATTCTCTGTAGGTGTCATTAGGTGATGATATCATTATGTCACATTACTCAGTGCTGACGTTTCATTCTCTGTAGGTGTCATTAGGTGATGATATCATTATGTCACATTACTCAGTGCTGACGTCTCATTCTCTGTAGGTGTCATTAGGTGATGATATCATTATGTCACATTACTCAGTGCTGACGTCTTCATTCTCTGTAGGTGTCATTAGGTGATGATATCATTATGTCACATTACTCAGTGCTGACGTTTCATTCTCTGTAGGTGTCATTAGGTGATGATATCATTATGTCACATTACTCAGTACTGACGTTTCATTCTCTGTAGGTGTCATTAGGTGATGATATCATTATGTCACATTACTCAGTGCTGACGTCTCATTCTCTGTAGGTGTCATTAGGTGATGATATCATTATGTCACATTACTCAGTGCTGACGTCTCATTCTCTGTAGGTGTCATTAGGTGATGATATCATTATGTCACATTACTCAGTGCTGACGTCTCATTCTCTGTAGGTGTCATTAGGTGATGATATCATTATGTCACATTACTCAGTGCTGACGTTACATTCTCTGTAGGTGTCATTAGGTGATGATATCATTATGTCACATTACTCAGTGCTGACGTTTCATTCTCTGTAGGTGTCATTAGGTGATGATATCATTATGTCACATTACTCAGTGCTGACGTCTCATTCTCTGTAGGTGTCATTAGGTGATGATATCATTATGTCACATTACTCAGTGCTGACGTTTCATTCTCTGTAGGTGTCATTAGGTGATGATATCATTATGTCACATTACTCAGTGCTGACGTCTCATTCTCTGTAGGTGTCATTAGGTGATGATATCATTATGTCACATTACTCAGTGCTGACGTCTCATTCTCTGTAGGTGTCATTAGGTGATGATATCATTATGTCACATTACTCAGTGCTGACGTTACATTCTCTGTAGGTGTCATTAGGTGATGATATCATTATGTCACATTACTCAGTAGCTGACGTCTCATTCTCTGTAGGTGTCATTAGGTGATGATATCATTATGTCACATTACTCAGTGCTGACGTTTCATTCTCTGTAGGTGTCATTAGGTGATGATATCATTATGTCACATTAATCAGTAACTGACGTTACATTCTCAGTAGGTGTCATTAGGTGATGATATCATTATGTCACATTACTCAGTGCTGACGTCTACATTCTCTGTAGGTGTCATTAGGTGATGATATCATTATGTCACATTACTCAGTGCTGACGTTACATTCTCTGTAGGTGTCATTAGGTGATGATATCATTATGTCACATTACTCAGTGCTGACGTTACATTCTCTGTAGGTGTCATTAGGTGATGATATCATTATGTCACATTACTCAGTGCTGACGTCTCATTCTCTGTAGGTGTCATTAGGTGATGATATCATTATGTCACATTACTCAGTGCTGACGTTACATTCTCTGTAGGTGTCATTAGGTGATGATATCATTATGTCACATTACTCAGTGCTGACGTCTCATTCTCTGTAGGTGTTATTAGGTGATGATATCATTATGTCACATTACTCAGTGCTGACGTCTCATTCTCTGTAGGTGTCATTAGGTGATGATATCATTATGTCACATTACTCAGTGCTGACGTTACATTCTCTGTAGGTGTCACTAAGTGATGATATCATTATGTCACATTACTCAGTACTGACATTTCATTCTCTGTAGGTGTCATTAAGTGATGATATCATTATGTCACATTACTCAGTACTGACGTTACATTCTCTGTAGGTGTCATTAGGTGATGATATCATTATGTCACATTACTCAGTACTGACGTTTCATTCTCTGTAGGTGTCATTAGGTGATGATATCATTATGTCACATTACTCAGTGCTGACGTTTAATTCTCTGTAGGTGTCATTAGGTGATGATATCATTATGTCACATTACTCAGTACTGACGTTTCATTCTCTGTAGGTGTCATTAGGTGATGATATCATTATGTCACATGACTCAGTGCTGACGTTTCATTCTCTGTAGGTGTCATTAGGTGATGATATCATTATGTCACATTACTCAGTGCTGACGTTTCATTCTCTGTAGGTGTCATTAGGTGATGATATCATTATGTCACATTACTCAGTACTGACGTTTCATTCTCTGTAGGTGTCATTAGGTGATGATATCATTATGTCACATTACTCAGTGCTGACGTTTCATTCTCTGTAGGTGTCATTAGGTGATGATATCATTATGTCACATTACTCAGTGCTGACGTTTATTTCTCTGTAGGTGTCATTAGGTGATGATATCATTATGTCACATTACTCAGTACTGACGTTTCATTCTCTGTAGGTGTCATTAGGTGATGATATCATTATGTCACATGACTCAGTGCTGACGTTTCATTCTCTGTAGGTGTCATTAGGTGATGATATCATTATGTCACATTACTCAGTGCTGACGTTTCATTCTCTGTAGGTGTCATTAGGTGATGATATCATTATGTCACATTACTCAGTACTGACATTTCATTCTCTGTAGGTGTCATTAAGTGATGATATCATTATGTCACATTACTCAGTGCTGACGTTACATTCTCTGTAGGTGTCATTAGGTGATGATATCATTATGTCACATTACTCAGTGCTGACGTTACATTCTCTGTAGGTGTCATTAGGTGATGATATCATTATGTCACATTACTCAGTACTGACGTTTCATTCTCTGTAGGTGTCATTAGGTGATGATATCATTATGTCACATTACTCAGTACTGACGTTTCATTCTCTGTAGGTGTCATTAGGTGATGATATCATTATGTCACATTACTCAGTACTGACGTTTCATTCTCTGTAGGTGTCATTAGATGATGATATCATTATGTCACATTACTCAGTGCTGACGTCTCATTCTCTGTAGGTGTCACTAAGTGATGATATCATTATGTCACATTACTCAGTACTGACGTCTCATTCTCTGTAGGTGTCATTAGGTGATGATATCATTATGTCACATTACTCAGTGCTGACGTCTCATTCTCTGTAGGTGTCATTAGGTGATGATATCATTATGTCACATTACTCAGTGCTGACGTCTCATTCTCTTGTAGGTGTCATTAGGTGATGATATCATTATGTCACATTACTCAGTGCTGACGTTTATTTCTCTGTAGGTGTCATTAGGTGATGATATCATTATGTCACATTACTCAGTACTGACGTTTCATTCTCTGTAGGTGTCATTAGGTGATGATATCATTATGTCACATGACTCAGTGCTGACGTTTCATTCTCTGTAGGTGTCATTAGGTGATGATATCATTATGTCACATTACTCAGTGCTGACGTTTCATTCTCTGTAGGTGTCATTAGGTGATGATATCATTATGTCACATTACTCAGTACTGACATTTCATTCTCTGTAGGTGTCATTAAGTGATGATATCATTATGTCACATTACTCAGTGCTGACGTCTCATTCTCTGTAGGTGTCATTAGGTGATGATATCATTATGTCACATTACTCAGTACTGACGTTACATTCTCTGTAGGTGTCATTAGGTGATGATATCATTATGTCACATTACTCAGTGCTGACGTTTCATTCTCTGTAGGTGTCATTAGGTGATGATATCATTATGTCACATTACTCAGTACTGACGTCTCATTCTCTGTAGGTGTCATTAGGTGATGATATCATTATGTCACATTACTCAGTACTGACGTTTCATTCTCTGTAGGTGTCATTAGGTGATGATATCATTATGTCACATTACTCAGTGCTGACGTCTCATTCTCTGTAGGTGTCATTAGGTGATGATATCATTATGTCACATTACTCAGTACTGACGTCTCATTCTCTGTAGGTGTCATTAAGTGATGATATCATTATGTCACATTACTCAGTACTGACGTTTCATTCTCTGTAGGTGTCATTAGGTGATGATATCATTATGTCACATGACTCAGTGCTGACGTTTATTTCTCTTGTAGGTGTCACTAAGTAATGGCGAGCCAGGACAGAGGAGAGATGATTGAGAAGATCTTGAATCATGCTCTGGGGATCATCTACGTGCTGACGGGAGAGGTGCGAGTACACTGTGTATATAGAACATGCTTGTTGTTACTTATAGACAGGGAGCAATATTTTATTCAAGACACTTAAAGGGACATTAGTTTGTAACATAAAATGTTTAGGAAAACAACTTCACAATACATATTTGTTATTTACTTTGCCCCTTTTTCTGTAATTTAGATCTGCAAACTGAGAGTTTTCTTACTGTGAGGATTTGAACTTCTTAATCCTAATTGTGCCACATAGCCATCCTTAAGTGGCCTCAGCAGAGATTATTAGACACCACTTCTTAATGAAATGACAGTGGCTAGCTGCGTCTTTTCCAGTGTTGTAAATAAGGCAACTGGTGGTTGAAAACAAATGCAGCAAACAAGTTGTTAATGCATTCACTGTCACGTAGCATGTTAATTTCTTGTTATCTTATGATTACAAGGTGTTTATTGTCTCTCTGAACCAGGACATTCTTACATAAATGCTTGACTGTAGGGGTCGCTTTTAGCACTGTTTAAAGAGACAGTAAAGGCAAATTAAAACTTTCATGATTTAGGTAGAGCAGCAAAAAACTTTTACTTCTATTATCTAAATTGCTTTTGTTCTCTTGGCATCCTTCGTTGAATAATATTCCTAGGCAAGATCATGAGCAGAAATGCATTATTGGGAGATAGCTGCTGATTGGTTGATGCACTTATATATATTTTGTCATTAAGTAACCTGAAATGTTCAGCTAGTTCCAAGTAGTGCATTACAGCTTTTTCAACAAAGGATACCAAGATAACGAAGCAAATTTGTTAATAGAAATAAAATGTGAAGATGTTTTAAACTATATGCTCTGAATCATGAAGGCAATTAATCTGTGTCTAATGTCCCTTTAATTTATTAGATATGTGTGTGTAATATGCTGCATCTGTATAAAGCTTGTAGTCTACGGAGAAACAGGCAGTAGAGTGGCAGGTCAGCAAAAATCATGCACGGCTGAGGCTTAGCACCCAATCCCTTGTTACCAGAAACCAGTGCTCTGCTTTAGCATCCAATCCGCTTGCAGCGTGACATTGAATGGTCCTGGTAACAAGTAAGTAGTGTTTTGCTTAGCACCTCTAAAGTAGGATATTGCAGAATGCTGGGAATTATAGTTCCCAAGATCTGCCAACCAGAATCTGTAAAATCAGGCTGCAGGCAGAGCAACCGGCATATGCCACCCCTAACCCTTTTGTACATAATAGATCTGTGTCCTCGTATTATGCATAATCTAATGTATAAATATAAGGAGTGAGGGGCCACGTGCACAGTAATTAGGCTTGTGTGTATATTATGTGTAATCTAATGTATAAATGCACGGACCAGCAATAAAACTAATGGGCCGGCTAGTGAGAGGCCACGTGCACAATAATTAGGCTTGTGTGTATATTATGTGTAATCTAATGTATAAATGCACGGACCAGCTATTAAACTGAGGAGCCGGCTAGTGAGGGGCCACGTGCACAGTAATTAGTAGGCACCTAAGGCTTGTGTGTATATCATGTGTAATCTAATGTATAAATGCACGGACCAGCTATAAAACTAATGGGCCGGCTAGTGAGAGGCCACGTGCACAATAATTAGGCTTGTGTGTATATTATGTGTAATCTAATGTATAAATGCAGGGACCAGCTATAAAACTGTGGAGCCGGCTAGTGAGAGGCCACGTGCACAGTAATTAGTAGGCACCTAAGGCTTGTGTGTATATTATGTGTAATCTAATGTATAAATGCAGGGACCAGCTATAAAACTGAGGAGCCGGCTAGTGAGAGGCCACGTGCACAGTAATTAGTAGGCACCTAAGGCTTGTGTGTATATCATGTGTAATCTAATGTATAAATGCACGGACCAGCTATAAAACTGAGGAGCCGGCTAGTGAGAGGCCACGTGCACAGTAATTAGTAGGCACCTAAGGCTTGTGTGTATATTATGTGTAATCTAATGTATAAATGCACGGACCAGCTATAAAACTGAGGAGCCGCTAGTGAGGGGCCACGTGCACAGTAATTAGTAGGCACCTAAGGCTTGTGTGTATATTATGTGTAATCTAATGTATAAATGCACGGACCAGCTATAAAACTGAGGAGCCGGCTAGTGAGGGGCCACGTGCACAGTAATTAGTAGGCACCTAAGGCTTGTGTGTATATTATGTGTAATCTAATGTATAAATGCACGGACCAGCTATAAAACTGAGGAGCCGCTAGTGAGGGGCCACGTGCACAGTAATTAGTAGGCACCTAAGGCTTGTGTGTATATTATGTGTAATCTAATGTATAAATGCACGGACCAGCTATAAAACTGAGGAGCCGGCTAGTGAGGGGCCACGTGCACAGTAATTAGTAGGCACCTAAGGCTTGTGTGTATATTATGTGTAATCTAATGTATAAATGCAAGGACTGAGGAGTCGGCTAGTGAGGGGCCACGTGCACAGTAATTAGTAGGCACCTAAGGCTTGTGTGTATATTATGTGTAATCTAATGTATAAATGCACGGACCAGCTTTAAAACTGAGGAGCCGCTAGTGAGGGGCCACGTGCACAGTAATTAGTAGGCACCTAAGGCTTGTGTGTATATTATGTGTAATCTAATGTATAAATGCACGGACCAGCAATAAAACTGAGGAGCCGGCTAGTGAGGGGCCACGTGCACAGTAATTAGTAGGCACCTAAGGCTTGTGTGTATATTATGTGTAATCTAATGTATAAATGCACGGACCAGCTATAAAACTGAGGAGCCGCTAGTGAGGGGCCACGTGCACAGTAATTAGTAGGCACCTAAGGCTTGTGTGTATATTATGTGGTAATCTAATGTATAAATGCAGGGACCAGCTATAAAACAGAGGAGCCGGCTAGTGAGGGGCCACGTGCACAGTAATTAGTAGGCACCTAAGGCTTGTGTGTATATCATGTGTAATCTAATGTATAAATGCACGGACCAGCTTTAAAACTGAGGAGCCGCTAGTGAGGGGCCACGTGCACAGTAATTAGTAGGCACCTAAGCCTTGTGTGTATATTATGTGTAATCTAATGTATAAATGCACGGACCAGCTTTAAAACTGAGGAGCCGCTAGTGAGAGGCCACGTGCACAGTAATTAGTAGGCACCTAAGCCTTGTGTGTATATCATGTGTAATCTAATGTATAAATGCACGGACCAGCTATAAAACTGAGGAGCCGGCTAGTGAGGGGCCACGTGCACAGTAATTAGTAGGCACCTAAGGCTTGTGTGTATATTATGTGTAATCTAATGTATAAATGCAGGGACCAGCTATAAAACTGAGGAGCCGCTAGTGAGAGGCCACGTGCACAGTAATTAGTAGGCACCTAAGGCTTGTGTGTATATTATGTGTAATCTAATGTATAAATGCACGGACCAGCTATAAAACTGAGGAGCCGGCTAGTGAGGGGCCACGTGCACAGTATTTAGTAGGCACCTAAGGCTTGTGTGTATATTATGTGTAATCTAATGTATAAATGCACGGACCAGCTATAAAACTGAGGAGCCGCTAGTGAGGGGCCACGTGCACAGTAATTAGTAGGCACCTAAGGCTTGTGTGTATATTATGTGTAATCTAATGTATAAATGCACGGACCAGCAATAAAACTGAGGAGCCGGCTAGTGAGGGGCCACGTGCACAGTAATTAGTAGGCACCTAAGGCTTGTGTGTATATTATGTGTAATCTAATGTATAAATGCAGGGACCAGCTATAAAACTGAGGAGCCGCTAGTGAGGGGCCACGTGCACAGTAATTAGTAGGCACCTAAGGCTTGTGTGTATATTATGTGTAATCTAATGTATAAATGCAGGGACCAGCTATAAAACTGAGGAGCCGCTAGTGAGAGGCCACGTGCACAGTAATTAGTAGGCACCTAAGGCTTGTGTGTTTATTATGTGTAATCTAATGTATAAATGCAGGGACCAGCTATAAAACTGAGGAGCCGGCTAGTGAGGGGCCACGTGCACAGTAATTAGTAGGCACCTAAGGCTTGTGTGTATATCATGTGTAATCTAATGTATAAATGCAGGGACCAGCTATAAAACTGAGGAGCCGCTAGTGAGAGGCCACGTGCACAGTAATTAGTAGGCACCTAAGGCTTGTGTGTATATTATGTGTAATCTAATGTATAAATGCACGGACCAGCTATAAAACTGAGGAGCCGCTAGTGAGAGGCCACGTGCACAGTAATTAGTAGGCACCTAAGGCTTGTGTGTATATTATGTGTAATCTAATGTATAAATGCACGGACCAGCTATAAAACTGAGGAGCCGCTAGTGAGAGGCCACGTGCACAGTAATTAGTAGGCACCTAAGGCTTGTGTGTATATTATGTGTAATCTAATGTATAAATGCACGGACCAGCTATAAAACTGAGGAGCCGGCTAGTGAGGGGCCACGTGCACAGTAATTAGTAGGCACCTAAGCCTTGTGTGTATATTATGTGTAATCTAATGTATAAATGCACGGACCAGCTATAAAACTGAGGAGCTGCTAGTGAGGGGCCACGTGCACAGTAATTAGTAGGCACCTAAGGCTTGTGTGTATATTATGTGTAATCTAATGTATAAATGCAGGGACCAGCTATAAAACTGAGGAGCCGGCTAGTGAGGGGCCACGTGCACAGTAATTAGTAGGCACCTAAGGCTTGTGTGTATATTATGTGTAATCTAATGTATAAATGCACGGACCAGCTTTAAAACTGAGGTACCGCTAGTGAGAGGCCACGTGCACAGTAATTAGTAGGCACCTAAGGCTTGTGTGTATATTATGTGTAATCTAATGTATAAATGCAAGGACTGAGGAGTCGGCTAGTGAGGGGCCACGTGCACAGTAATTAGTAGGCACCTAAGGCTTGTGTGTATATTATGTGTAATCTAATGTATAAATGCACGGACCAGCTATAAAACTGAGGAGCCGGCTAGTGAGGGGCCACGTGCACAGTAATTAGTAGGCACCTAAGGCTTGTGTGTATATTATGTGTAATCTAATGTATAAATGCACGGACCAGCTATAAAACTGAGGAGCCGCTAGTGAGGGGCCACGTGCACAGTAATTAGTAGGCACCTAAGGCTTGTGTGTATATTATGTGTAATCTAATGTATAAATGCACGGACCAGCTATAAAACTGAGGAGCCGGCTAGTGAGAGGCCACGTGCACAGTAATTAGTAGGCACCTAAGGCTTGTGTGTATATTATGTGTAATCTAATGTATAAATGCAGGGACCAGCTATAAAACTGAGGAGCCGCTAATGAGAGGCCACGTGCACAGTAATTAGTAGGCACCTAAGGCTTGTGTGTATATTATGTGTAATCTAATGTATAAATGCACGGACCAGCTATAAAACTGAGGAGCCGGCTAGTGAGGGGCCACGTGCACAGTAATTAGTAGGCACCTAAGGCTTGTGTGTATATTATGTGTAATCTAATGTATAAATGCACGGACCAGCTATAAAACTGAGGAGCCGCTAGTGAGGGGCCACGTGCACAGTAATTAGTAGGCACCTAAGGCTTTTGTGTATATTATGTGTAATCTAATGTATAAATGCAGGGACCAGTTATAAAACTGAGGAGCCGGCTAGTGAGGGGCCACGTGCACAGTAATTAGTAGGCACCTAAGGCTTGTGTGTATATTATGTGTAATCTAATGTATAAATGCAGGGACTGAGGAGTCGGCTAGTGAGGGGCCACGTGCACAGTAATTAGTAGGCACCTAAGCCTTGTGTGTATATTATGTGTAATCTAATGTATAAATGCAGGGACCAGCTATAAAACTGAGGAGCCGCTAGTGAGGGGCCACGTGCACAGTAATTAGTAGGCACCTAAGGCTTGTGTGTATATTATGTGTAATCTAATGTATAAATGCACGGACCAGCTATAAAACTGAGGAGCCGGCTAGTGAGAGGCCACGTGCACAGTAATTAGTAGGCACCTAAGGCTTGTGTGTATATTATGTGTAATCTAATGTATAAATGCAGGGACCAGCTATAAAACTGAGGAGCCGGCTAGTGAGAGGCCACGTGCACAGTAATTAGTAGGCACCTAAGGCTTGTGTGTATATCATGTGTAATCTAATGTATAAATGCACGGACCAGCTATAAAACTGAGGAGCCGCTAGTGAGGGGCCACGTGCACAGTAATTAGTAGGCACCTAAGGCTTGTGTGTATATCATGTGTAATCTAATGTATAAATGCACGGACCAGCTATAAAACTGAGGAGCCGGCTAGTGAGGGGCCACGTGCACAGTAATTAGTAGGCACCTAAGGCTTGTGTGTATATTATGTGTAATCTAATGTATAAATGCACGGTCCAGCTATAAAACTGAGGAGCCGCTAGTGAGGGGCCACGTGCACAGTAATTAGTAGGCACCTAAGGCTTGTGTGTATATTATGTGTAATCTAATGTATAAATGCAGGGACCAACTATAAAACTGAGGAGCCGCTAGTGAGAGGCCACGTGCACAGTAATTAGTAGGCACCTAAGGCTTGTGTGTATATTATGTGTAATCTAATGTATAAATGCAGGGACCAGCTATAAAACTGTGGAGCCGGCTAGTGAGAGGCCACGTGCACAGTAATTAGTTGGCACCTAAGGCTTGTGTGTATATTATGTGTAATCTAATGTATAAATGCACGGACCAGCTATAAAACTGAGGAGCCGGCTAGTGAGGGGCCACGTGCACAGTAATTAGTAGGCACCTAAGGCTTGTGTGTATATTATGTGTAATCTAATGTATAAATGCAGGGACCAGTTATAAAACTGAGGAGCCGGCTAGTGAGGGGCCACGTGCACAGTAATTAGTAGGCACCTAAGGCTTGTGTGTATATTATGTGTAATCTAATGTATAAATGCAGGGACCAGCTATAAAACTGAGGAGCCGCTAGTGAGAGGCCACGTGCACAGTAATTAGTAGGCACCTAAGGCTTGTGTGTATATCATGTGTAATCTAATGTATAAATGCACGGACCAGCTATAAAACTGAGTAGCCGGCTAGTGAGGGGCCACGTGCACAGTAATTAGTAGGCACCTAAGGCTTGTGTGTATATTATGTGTAATCTAATGTATAAATGCACGGACCAGCTATAAAACTGAGGAGCCGCTAGTGAGAGGCCACGTGCACAGTAATTAGTAGGCACCTAAGGCTTGTGTGTATATTATGTGTAATCTAATGTATAAATGCACGGACCAGCTATAAAACTGAGGAGCCGGCTAGTGAGGGGCCACGTGCACAGTAATTAGTAGGCACCTAAGGCTTGTGTGTATATTATGTGTAATCTAATGTATAAATGCAGGGACTGAGGAGTTGGCTAGTGAGGGGCCACGTGCACAGTAATTAGTAGGCACCTAAGCCTTGTGTGTATATTATGTGTAATCTAATGTATAAATGCACGGACCAGCTTTAAAACTGAGGAGCCGTCTAGTGAGAGGCCACGTGCACAGTAATTAGTAGGCACCTAAGGCTTGTGTGTATATTATGTGTAATCTAATGTATAAATGCACGGACCAGCTTTAAAACTGAGGAGCCGCTAGTGAGGGGCCACGTGCACAGTAATTAGTAGGCACCTAAGGCTTGTGTGTATATTATGTGTAATCTAATGTATAAATGCAGGGACCAGCTATAAAACTGAGGAGCCGCTAGTGAGGGGCCACGTGCACAATAATTAGTAGGCACCTAAGGCTTGTGTGTATATTATGTGTAATCTAATGTATAAATGCACGGACCAGCAATAAAACAGAGGAGCCGGCTAGTGAGGGGCCACGTGCACAGTAATTAGTAGGCACCTAAGGCTTGTGTGTATATTATGTGTAATCTAATGTATAAATGCACGGACCAGCTATAAAACTGAGGAGCCGGCTAGTGAGAGGCCACGTGCACAGTAATTAGTAGGCACTTAAGGCTTGTGTGTATATTATGTGTAATCTAATGTATAAATGCAGGGACCAGCTATAAAACTGAGGAGCCGGCTAGTGAGAGGCCACGTGCACAGTAATTAGTAGGCACCTAAGGCTTGTGTGTATATTATGTGTAATCTAATGTATAAATGCACGGACCAGCTATAAAACTGAGGAGCCGCTAGTGAGGGGCCACGTGCACAGTAATTAGTAGGCACCTAAGGCTTGTGTGTATATCATGTGTAATCTAATGTATAAATGCACGGACCAGCTATAAAACTGAGGAGCCGGCTAGTGAGGGGCCACGTGCACAGTATTTAGTAGGCACCTAAGGCTTGTGTGTATATTATGTGTAATCTAATGTATAAATGCAGGGACCAGCTATAAAACTGAGGAGCCGGCTAGTGAGAGGCCACGTGCACAGTAATTAGTAGGCACCTAAGCCTTGTGTGTATATTATGTGTAATCTAATGTATAAATGCACGGACCAGCTATAAAACTGAGGAGCCGCTAGTGAGGGGCCACGTGCACAGTAATTAGTAGGCACCTAAGGCTTGTGTGTATATTATGTGTAATCTAATGTATAAATGCACGGACCAGCTATAAAACTGAGGAGCCGGCTAGTGAGAGGCCACGTGCACAATAATTAGTAGGCACCTAAGGCTTGTGTGTATGTTATGTGTAATCTAATGTATAAATGCACGGACCAGCTATAAAACTGAGGAGCCGCTAGTGAGGGGCCACGTGCACAGTAATTAGTAGGCACCTAAGGCTTGTGTGTATATTATGTGTAATCTAATGTATAAATGCACGGACCAGCTATAAAACTGAGGAGCCGGCTAGTGAGGGGCCACGTGCACAATAATTAGTAGGCACCTAAGGCTTGTGTGTATATTATGTGTAATCTAATGTATAAATGCACGGACCAGTTATAAAACTGAGGAGCCGGCTAGTGAGAGGCCACGTGCACAGTAATTAGTAGGCACCTAAGGCTTGTGTGTATATTATGTGTAATCTAATGTATAAATGCAGGGACCAGCTATAAAACTGAGGAGCCGGCTAGTGAGGGGCCACGTGCACAGTAATTAGTAGGCACCTAAGGCTTGTGTGTATATTATGTGTAATCTAATGTATAAATGCACGGACCAGCTATAAAACTGAGGAGCCGCTAGTGAGAGGCCACGTGCACAGTAATTAGTAGGCACCTAAGCCTTGTGTGTATATCATGTGTAATCTAATGTATAAATGCACGGACCAGCTATAAAACTGAGGAGCCGCTAGTGAGAGGCCACGTGCACAGTAATTAGTAGGCACCTAAGGCTTGTGTGTATATTATGTGTAATCTAATGTATAAATGCACGGACCAGCTATAAAACTGAGGAGCCGGCTAGTGAGGGGCCACGTGCACAGTAATTAGTAGGCACCTAAGGCTTGTGTGTATATTATGTGTAATCTAATGTATAAATGCACGGACCAGCTATAAAACTGAGGAGCCGCTAGTGAGGGGCCACGTGCACAGTAATTAGTAGGCACCTAAGGCTTGTGTGTATATTATGTGTAATCTAATGTATTAATGCACGGGACCAGCAATGAAACTGAGGAGCCGGCTAGTGAGGGGCCACGTGCACAGTAATTAGTAGGCACCTAAGCTTGTGTGTATATTATGTGTAATCTAATGTATAAATGCACGGACCAGCTATAAAACTGAGGAGCCGGCTAGTGAGGGGCCACGTGCACAGTAATTAGTAGGCACCTAAGGCTTGTGTGTATATTATGTGTAATCTAATGTATAAATGCACGGACCAGCTATAAAACTGAGGAGCCGCTAGTGAGGGGCCACGTGCACAGTAATTAGTAGGCACCTAAGGCTTGTGTGTATATTATGTGTAATCTAATGTATAAATGCACGGACCAGCTATAAAACTGAGGAGCCGGCTAGTGAGAGGCCACGTGCACAGTAATTAGTAGGCACCTAAGGCTTGTGTGTATATTATGTGTAATCTAATGTATAAATGCACGGACCAGCTATAAAACTGAGGAGCCGCTAGTGAGAGGCCACGTGCACAGTAATTAGTAGGCACCTAAGGCTTGTGTGTATATTATGTGTAATCTAATGTATAAATGCACGGACCAGCTATAAAACTGAGGAGCCGGCTAGTGAGGAGGCCAAGTGCACAGTAATTAGTAGGCACCTAAGGCTTGTGTGTATATTATGTGTAATCTAATGTATAAATGCAGGGACCAGCTATAAAACTGAGGAGCCGCTAGTGAGGGGCCACGTGCACAGTAATTAGTAGGCACCTAAGGCTTGTGTGTATATTATGTGTAATCTAATGTATAAATGCACGGACCAGCTATAAAACTGAGGAGCCGGCTAGTGAGGGGCCACGTGCACAGTAATTAGTAGGCACCTAAGGCTTGTGTGTATATCATGTGTAATCTAATGTATAAATGCACGGACCAGCTATAAAACTGAGGAGCCGCTAGTGAGGGGCCACGTGCACAATAATTAGTAGGCACCTAAGGCTTGTGTGTATATTATGTGTAATCTAATGTATAAATGCACGGACCAGCTATAAAACTGAGGAGCCGGCTAGTGAGAGGCCACGTGCACAGTAATTAGTATGCACCTAAGGCTTGTGTGTATATTATGTGTAATCTAATGTATAAATGCACGGACCAGCTATAAAACTGAGGAGCCGCTAGTGAGAGGGCCACGTGCACATTAATTAGTAGGCACCTAAGGCTTGTGTGTATATCATGTGTAATCTAATGTATAAATGCACGGACCAGCTATAAAACTGAGGAGCCGCTAGTGAGGGCCACGTGCACAGTAATTAGTAGGCACCTAAGGCTTGTGTGTATATTATGTGTAATCTAATGTATAAATGCACGGACCAGCTATAAAACTGAGGAGCCGCTAGTGAGGGGCACGTGCACAGTTACTAGTAGGCACCTATGGCTTGTGTGTATATTATGTGTAATCTAATGTATAAATGCAGGGACCAGCTATAAAACTGAGGAGCCGGCTAGTGAGAGGCCACGTGCACAATAATTAGGCTTGTGTGTATATTATGTGTAATCTAATGTATAAATGCAGGGACCAGGTATAAAACTGAGGTGCCGCTAGTGAGGGGCCACGTGCACAGTAATTAGTAGGCACCTAAGGCTTGTGTGTATATTATGTGTAATCTAATGTATAAATGCAAGGACTGAGGAGTCGGCTAGTGAGGGGCCACGTGCACAGTAATTAGTAGGCACCTAAGGCTTGTGTGTATATTATGTGTAATCTAATGTATAAATGCAGGGACCAGCTATAAAACTGTGGAGCCGGCTAGTGAGAGGCCACGTGCACAGTAATTAGTAGGCACCTAAGGCTTGTGTGTATATCATGTGTAATCTAATGTATAAATGCACGGACCAGCTATAAAAACTGAGGAGCCAGGCTAGTGAGAGGGCCACGTGCACAGTAATTAGTAGGCACCTAAGGCTTGTGTGTATATTATGTGTAATCTAATGTATAAATGCAGGGACCAGCTATAAAACTGAGGAGCCGGCTAGTGAGAGGCCACGTGCACAGTAATTAGTAGGCACCTAAGGCTTGTGTGTATATTATGTGTAATCTAATGTATAAATGCACGGGACCAGCTATAAACTGAGGTGCGGCTAGTGAGGGGCCACGTGCACAGTAATTAGTAGGCACCTAAGGCTTGTGTGTATATCATGTGTAATCTAATGTATAAATGCACGGACCAGCTATAAAACTGAGGAGCCGCTAGTGAGGGGCCACGTGCACAGTAATTAGTAGGCACCTAAGGCTTGTGTGTATATTATGTGTAATCTAATGTATAAATGCACGGACCAGCTATAAAACTGAGGAGCCGCTAGTGAGGGGCCACGTGCACAGTAATTAGTAGGCACCTAAGGCTTGTGTGTATATTATGTGTAATCTAATGTATAAATGCACTGGACCAGCTATAAAACTGAGGAGCCGGCTAGTGAGAGGCCACGTGCACAGTAATTAGTAGGCACCTAAGGCTTGTGTGTATATTATGTGTAATCTAATGTATAAATGCACGGGACCAGCTATAAAACTGAGGAGCCGGCTAGTGAGAGGGCCACGTGCACAGTAATTAGTAGGCACCTAAGGCTTGTGTGTATATATGTGTAATCTAATGTATAAATGCACGGACCAGCTATAAAACTGAGGAGCCGGCTAGTGAGGGGCCACGTGCACAGTAATTAGTAGGCACCTAAGGCTTGTGTGTATATTATGTGTAAT
Organism: Bombina bombina; assembly: GCF_027579735.1. Lineage (NCBI taxonomy): Eukaryota > Metazoa > Chordata > Amphibia > Anura > Bombinatoridae > Bombina > Bombina bombina. The sequence continues at coordinate 1,599,364,645 of NC_069499.1, forward strand.
CTAATGTATAAATGCAGGGACCAGCTATAAAACTGAGGAGCCGGCTAGTGAGGGGCCACGTGCACAGTAATTAGTAGGCACCTAAGGCTTGTGTGTATATTATGTGTAATCTAATGTATAAATGCAGGGACCAGCTATAAAACTGAGGAGCCGGCTAGTGAGGGGCCACGTGCACAGTAATTAGTAGGCACCTAAGGCTTGTGTGTATATTATGTGTAATCTAATGTATAAATGCACGGACCAGCTATAAAACTGAGGAGCCGGCTAGTGAGGGGCCACGTGCACAGTAATTAGTAGGCACCTAAGGCTTGTGTGTATATCATGTGTAATCTAATGTATAAATGCACGGACCAGCTATAAAACTGAGGAGCCGCTAGTGAGGGCCACGTGCACAATAATTAGTAGGCACCTAAGGCTTGTGTGTATATTATGTGTAATCTAATGTATAAATGCACGGACCAGCTATAAAACTGAGGAGCCGCTAGTGAGAGGCCACGTGCACAGTAATTAGTAGGCACCTAAGGCTTGTGTGTATATTATGTGTAATCTAATGTATAAATGCACAGACCAGCTATAAAACTGAGGAGCCGCTAGTGAGGGGCCACGTGCACATTAATTAGTAGGCACCTAAGGCTTGTGTGTATATCATGTGTAATCTAATGTATAAATGCACGGACCAGCTATAAAACTGAGGAGCCGCTAGTGAAGGGCCACGTGCACAGTAATTAGTAGGCACCTAAGGCTTGTGTGTATATTATGTGTAATCTAATGTATAAATGCAGGGACCAGCTATAAAACTGAGGAGCCGGCTAGTGAGGGGCCACGTGCACAGTAATTAGTAGGCACCTAAGGCTTGTGTGTATATTATGTGTAATCTAATGTATAAATGCAGGGACCAGCTATAAAACTGAGGAGCCGGCTAGTGAGGGGCCACGTGCACATTAATTAGTAGGCACCTAAGGCTTGTGTGTATATTATGTGTAATCTAATGTATAAATGCACGGACCAGCTATAAAACTGAGGAGCCGCTAGTGAGAGGCCACGTGCACAGTAATTAGTAGGCACCTAAGGCTTGTGTGTATATTATGTGTAATCTAATGTATAAATGCACGGACCAGCTATAAAACTGAGGAGCCGCTAGTGAGAGGCCACGTGCACAGTTATTAGTAGGCACCTATGGCTTGTGTGTATATTATGTGTAATCTAATGTATAAATGCAGGGACCAGCTATAAAACTGAGGAGCCGCTAGTGAGAGGCCACGTGCACAATAATTAGGCTTGTGTGTATATTATGTGTAATCTAATGTATAAATGCAGGGACCAGGTATAAAACTGAGGTGCCGCTAGTGAGGGGCCACGTGCACAGTAATTAGTAGGCACCTAAGGCTTGTGTGTATATTATGTGTAATCTAATGTATAAATGCAAGGACTGAGGAGTCGGCTAGTGAGGGGCCACGTGCACAGTAATTAGTAGGCACCTAAGGCTTGTGTGTATATTATGTGTAATCTAATGTATAAATGCAGGGACCAGCTATTAAACTGAGGAGCCGGCTAGTGAGGGGCCACGTGCACAGTAATTAGTAGGCACCTAAGGCTTGTGTGTATATCATGTGTAATCTAATGTATAAATGCACGGACCAGCTATAAAACTGAGGAGCCAGCTAGTGAGAGGCCACGTGCACAATAATTAGTAGGCACCTAAGGCTTGTGTGTATATTATGTGTAATCTAATGTATAAATGCAGGGACCAGCTATAAAACTGAGGAGCCGGCTAGTGAGAGGCCACGTGCACAGTAATTAGTAGGCACCTAAGGCTTGTGTGTATATTATGTGTAATCTAATGTATAAATGCACGGACCAGCTATAAAACTGAGGAGCCGCTAGTGAGGGGCCACGTGCACAGTAATTAGTAGGCACCTAAGGCTTGTGTGTATATCATGTGTAATCTAATGTATAAATGCACGGACCAGCTATAAAACTGAGGAGCCGGCTAGTGAGGGGCCACGTGCACAGTATTTAGTAGGCACCTAAGGCTTGTGTGTATATTATGTGTAATCTAATGTATAAATGCACGGACCAGCTATAAAACTGAGGAGCCGCTAGTGAGGGGCCACGTGCACAGTAATTAGTAGGCACCTAAGGCTTGTGTGTATATTATGTGTAATCTAATGTATAAATGCACGGACCAGCTATAAAACTGAGGAGCCGGCTAGTGAGGGGCCACGTGCACAATAATTAGTAGGCACCTAAGGCTTGTGTGTATATTATGTGTAATCTAATGTATAAATGCACGGACCAGCTATAAAACTGAGGAGCCGCTAGTGAGAGGCCACGTGCACAGTAATTAGTAGGCACCTAAGGCTTGTGTGTATATTATGTGTAATCTAATGTATAAATGCACGGACCAGCTATAAAACTGAGGAGCCGGCTAGTGAGGGGCCACGTGCACAGTAATTAGTAGGCACCTAAGGCTTGTGTGTATATTATGTGTAATCTAATGTATAAATGCACGGACCAGCTATAAAACTGAGGAGCCGGCTAGTAAGAGGCCACGTGCACAGTAATTAGTAGGCACCTAAGGCTTGTGTGTATATTATGTGTAATCTAATGTATAAATGCAGGGACCAGCTATAAAACTGAGGAGCCGGCTAGTGAGGGGCCACGTGCACAGTAATTAGTAGGCACCTAAGGCTTGTGTGTATATTATGTGTAATCTAATGTATAAATGCAAGGACTGAGGAGTCGGCTAGTGAGGGGCCACGTGCACAGTAATTAGTAGGCACCTAAGGCTTGTGTGTATATTATGTGTAATCTAATGTATAAATGCACGGACCAGCTATAAAACTGAGGAGCCGGCTAGTGAGAGGCCACGTGCACAGTAATTAGTAGGCACCTAAGGCTTGTGTGTATATTATGTGTAATCTAATGTATAAATGCACGGACCAGCTATAAAACTGAGGAGCCGCTAGTGAGAGGCCACGTGCACAGTAATTAGTAGGCACCTAAGCCTTGTGTGTATATCATGTGTAATCTAATGTATAAATGCAGGGACCAGCTATAAAACTGAGGAGCCGGCTAGTGAGGGGCCACGTGCACAGTAATTAGTAGGCACCTAAGGCTTGTGTGTATATTATGTGTAATCTAATGTATAAATGCAGGGACCAGCTATAAAACTGAGGAGCCGGCTAGTGAGAGGCCACATGCACATTAATTAGTAGGCACCTAAGGCTTGTGTGTATATTATGTGTAATCTAATGTATAAATGCACGGACCAGCTATAAAACTGAGGAGCCGCTAGTGAGAGGCCACGTGCACAGTAATTAGTAGGCACCTAAGGCTTGTGTGTATATTATGTGTAATCTAATGTATAAATGCACGGACCAGCTATAAAACTGAGGAGCCGGCTAGTGAGGGGCCACGTGCACAGTAATTAGTAGGCACCTAAGGCTTGTGTGTATATCATGTGTAATCTAATGTATAAATGCACGTACCAGCTATAAAACTGAGGAGCCGCTAGTGAGGGGCCACGTGCACAATAATTAGTAGGCACCTAAGGCTTGTGTGTATATTATGTGTAATCTAATGTATAAATGCAGGGACCAGCAATGAAACTGAGGAGCCGGCTAGTGAGGGGCCACGTGCACAGTAATTAGTAGGCACCTAAGCCTTGTGTGTATATTATGTGTAATCTAATGTATAAATGCACGGAGCAGTTATAAAACTGAGGAGCCGCTAGTGAGAGGCCACGTGCACAGTAATTAGTAGGCACCTAAGGCTTGTGTGTATATTATGTGTAATCTAATGTATAAATGCACAGACCAGCTATAAAACTGAGGAGCCGCTAGTGAGGGGCCACGTGCACATTAATTAGTAGGCACCTAAGCCTTGTGTGTATATCATGTGTAATCTAATGTATAAATGCACGGACCAGCTATAAAACTGAGGAGCCGCTAGTGAGGGGCCACGTGCACAGTAATTAGTAGGCACCTAAGGCTTGTGTGTATATTATGTGTAATCTAATGTATAAATGCACGGACCAGCTATAAAACTGAGGAGCCGCTAGTGAGAGGCCACGTGCACAGTAATTAGTAGGCACCTATGGCTTGTGTGTATATTATGTGTAATCTAATGTATAAATGCAGGGACCAGCTATAAAACTGAGGAGCCGCTAGTGAGAGGCCACGTGCACAGTAATTAGGCTTGTGTGTATATTATGTGTAATCTAATGTATAAATGCAGGGACCAGGTATAAAACTGAGGTGCCGCTAGTGAGGGGCCACGTGCACAGTAATTAGTAGGCACCTAAGGCTTGTGTGTATATTATGTGTAATCTAATGTATAAATGCAAGGACTGAGGAGTCGGCTAGTGAGGGGCCACGTGCACAGTAATTAGTAGGCACCTAAGGCTTGTGTGTATATTATGTGTAATCTAATGTATAAATGCAGGGACCAGCTATTAAACTGAGGAGCCGGCTAGTGAGGGGCCACGTGCACAGTAATTAGTAGGCACCTAAGGCTTGTGTGTATATCATGTGTAATCTAATGTATAAATGCACGGACCAGCTATAAAACTGAGGAGCCAGCTAGTGAGAGGCCACGTGCACAATAATTAGTAGGCACCTAAGGCTTGTGTGTATATTATGTGTAATCTAATGTATAAATGCACGGACCAGCTATAAAACTGAGGAGCCGCTAGTGAGAGGCCACGTGCACAGTAATTAGTAGGCACCTAAGGCTTGTGTGTATATTATGTGTAATCTAATGTATAACTGCACGGACCAGCTATAATACTGAGGAGCCGGTTAGTGAGGGGCCACGTGCACAGTAATTAGTAGGCACCTAAGGCTTGTGTGTATATTATGTGTAATCTAATGTATAAATGCACGGACCAGCTATAAAACTGAGGAGCCGCTAGTGAGGGGCCACGTGCACAGTAATTAGTAGGCACCTAAGGCTTGTGTGTATATTATGTGTAATCTAATGTATAAATACAGGGACCAGCTATAAAACTGAGGAGCCGGCTAGTGAGGGGCCACGTGCACAGTAATTAGTAGGCACCTAAGGCTTGTGTGTATATTATGTGTAATCTAATGTATAAATGCAGGGACCAGCTATAAAACTGAGGAGCCGCTAGTGAGAGGCCACGTGCACAGTAATTAGTAGGCACCTAAGGCTTGTGTGTATATTATGTGTAATCTAATGTATAAATGCACGGACCAGCTATAAAACTGAGGAGCCGCTAGTGAGGGGCCACGTGCACAGTAATTAGTAGGCACCTAAGGCTTGTGTGTATATTATGTGTAATCTAATGTATAAATGCACGGACCAGCTATAAAACTGAGGAGCCGCTAGTGAGGGGCCACGTGCACAGTAATTAGTAGGCACCTAAGGCTTGTGTGTATATTATGTGTAATCTAATGTATAAATGCACGGACCAGCTATAAAACTGAGGAGCCGGCTAGTGAGAGGCCACTTGCACAGTAATTAGTAGGCACCTAAGGCTTGTGTGTATATTATGTGTAATCTAATGTATAAATGCACGGACCAGCTATAAAACTGAGGAGCCGGCTAGTGAGAGGCCACGTGCACAGTAATTAGTAGGCACCTAAGGCTTGTGTGTATATTATGTGTAATCTAATGTATAAATGCAGGGACCAGCTATAAAACTGAGGAGCCGCTAGTGAGAGGCCACGTGCACATTAATTAGTAGGCACCTAAGGCTTGTGTGTATATTATGTGTAATCTAATGTATAAATGCACGGACCAGCTATAAAACTGAGGAGCCGGCTAGTGAGAGGCCACGTGCACAGTAATTAGTAGGCACCTAAGGCTTGTGTGTATATCATGTGTAATCTAATGTATAAATGCACGGACCAGCTATAAAACTGAGGAGCCGGCTAGTGAGGGGCCACGTGCACAGTAATTAGTAGGCACCTAAGGCTTGTGTGTATATTATGTGTAATCTAATGTATAAATGCACGGACCAGCTATAAAACTGAGGAGCCGCTAGTGAGGGGCCACGTGCACAGTAATTAGTAGGCACCTAAGGCTTGTGTGTATATTATGTGTAATCTAATGTATAAATGCACGGACCAGCTATAAAACTGAGGAGCCGGCTAGTGAGAGGCCACGTGCACAGTAATTAGTAGGCACCTAAGGCTTGTGTGTATATTATGTGTAATCTAATGTATAAATGCAGGGACCAGCTATAAAACTGAGGAGCCGGCTAGTGAGGGGCCACGTGCACAGTAATTAGTAGGCACCTAAGGCTTGTGTGTATATTATGTGTAATCTAATGTATAAATGCACGGACCAGCTATAAAACTGAGGAGCCGCTAGTGAGGGGCCACGTGCACAGTAATTAGTAGGCACCTAAGGCTTGTGTGTATATTATGTGTAATCTAATGTATAAATGCACAGACCAGTTATAAAACTGAGGAGCCGGCTAGTGAGAGGCCACGTGCACAGTTATTAGTAGGCACCTAAGGCTTGTGTGTATATTATGTGTAATATAATGTATAAATGCACGGACCAGATATAAAACTGAGGAGCCGCTAGTGAGAGGCCACGTGCACAGTAATTAGTAGGCACCTAAGGCTTGTGTGTATATTATGTGTAATCTAATGTATAAATGCACGGACCAGCTATAAAACTGAGGAGCCGCTAGTGAGAGGCCACGTGCACAGTAATTAGTAGGCACCTAAGGCTTGTGTGTATATTATGTGTAATCTAATGTATAAATGCACGGACCAGCTATAAAACTGAGGAGCCGGCTAGTGAGGGGCCACGTGCACAGTAATTAGTAGGCACCTAAGGCTTGTGTGTATATTATGTGTAATCTAATGTATAAATGCACGGACCAGCTATAAAACTGAGGAGCCGGCTAGTGAGAGGCCACGTGCACAGTTATTAGTAGGCACCTAAGGCTTGTGTGTATATTATGTGTAATCTAATGTATAAATGCACGGACCAGCTATAAAACTGAGGAGCCGGCTAGTGAGGGGCCACGTGCACAGTAATTAGTAGGCACCTAAGGCTTGTGTGTATATTATGTGTAATCTAATGTATAAATGCAGGGACCAGCAATGAAACTGAGGAGCCGGCTAGTGAGGGGCCACGTGCACAGTAATTAGTTGGCACCTAAGCCTTGTGTGTATATTATGTGTAATCTAATGTATAAATGCACGGACCAGCTATAAAACTGAGGAGCCGCTAGTGAGGGGCCACGTGCACAGTAATTAGTAGGCACCTAAGGCTTGTGTGTATATTATGTGTAATCTAATGTATAAATGCACGGACCAGCTATAAAACTGAGGAACCGCTAGTGAGAGGCCACGTGCACAATAATTAGGCTTGTGTGTATATTATGTGTAATCTAATGTATAAATGCACGGACCAGCTATAAAACTGAGGAGCCGGCTAGTGAGAGGCCACGTGCACAGTAATTAGTAGGCACCTAAGGCTTGTGTGTATATTATGTGTAATCTAATGTATAAATGCACGGACCAGCTATAAAACTGAGGAGCCGCTAGTGAGGGGCCACGTGCACAGTAATTAGTAGGCACCTAAGGCTTGTGTGTATATTATGTGTAATCTAATGTATAAATGCACGGACCAGCTATAAAACTGAGGAGCCGCTAGTGAGAGGCCACGTGCACAGTAATTAGTAGGCACCTATGGCTTGTGTGTATATTATGTGTAATCTAATGTATAAATGCAGGGACCAGCTATAAAACTGAGGAGCCGCTAGTGAGAGGCCACGTGCACAATAATTAGGCTTGTGTGTATATTATGTGTAATCTAATGTATAAATGCAGGGACCAGGTATAAAACTGAGGTGCCGCTAGTGAGGGGGCCACGTGCACAGTAATTAGTAGGCACCTAAGGCTTGTGTGTATATTATGTGTAATCTAATGTATAAATGCAAGGACTGAGGAGTCGGCTAGTGAGGGGCCACCTGCACAGTAATTAGTAGGCACCTAAGGCTTGTGTGTATATTATGTGTAATCTAATGTATAAATGCAGGGACCAGCTATTAAACTGAGGAGCCGGCTAGTGAGGGGCCACGTGCACAGTAATTAGTAGGCACCTAAGGCCTGTGTGTATATCATGTGTAATCTAATGTATAAATGCACGGACCAGCTATAAAACTGAGGAGCCAGCTAGTGAGAGGCCACGTGCACAATAATTAGTAGGCACCTAAGGCTTGTGTGTATATTATGTGTAATATAATGTATAAATGCAGGGACCAGCTATAAAACTGAGGAGCCGGCTAGTGAGAGGCCACGTGCACAGTAATTAGTAGGCACCTAAGGCTTGTGTGTATATTATGTGTAATCTAATGTATAAATGCACGGACCAGCTATAAAACTGAGGAGCCGCTAGTGAGGGGCCACATGCACAGTAATTAGTAGGCACCTAAGGCTTGTGTGTATATCATGTGTAATCTAATGTATAAATGCACGGACCAGCTATAAAACTGAGGAGCCGGCTAGTGAGGGGCCACGTGCACAGTATTTAGTAGGCACCTAAGGCTTGTGTGTATATTATGTGTAATCTAATGTATAAATGCACGGACCAGCTATAAAACTGAGGAGCCGCTAGTGAGGGGCCACGTGCACAGTAATTAGTAGGCACCTAAGGCTTGTGTGTATATTATGTGTAATCTAATGTATAAATGCATGGACCAGCTATAAAACTGAGGAGCCGGCTAGTGAGAGGCCACGTGCATAATAATTAGTAGGCACCTAAGGCTTGTGTGTATATTATGTGTAATCTAATGTATAAATGCAGGGACCAGCTATAAAACTGAGGAGCCGCTAGTGAGAGGCCACGTGCACAGTAATTAGTAGGCACCTAAGGCTTGTGTGTATATTATGTGTAATCTAATGTATAAATGCAGGGACCAGCTATAAAACTGTGGAGCCGGCTAGTGAGAGGCCACGTGCACAGTAATTAGTAGGCACCTAAGGCTTGTGTGTATATCATGTGTAATCTAATGTATAAATGCACGGACCAGCTATAAAACTGAGGAGCCGGCTAGTGAGGGGCCACGTGCACAGTAATTAGTAGGCACCTAAGGCTTGTGTGTATATTATGTGTAATCTAATGTATAAAAGCAGGGACCAGTTATAAAACTGAGGAGCCGGCTAGTGAGGGGCCACGTGCACAGTAATTAGTAGGCACCTAAGGCTTGTGTGTATATTATGTGTAATCTAATGTATAAATGCACGGACCAGCTATAAAACTGAGGAGCCGGCTAGTGAGGGGCCACGTGCACAGTAATTAGTAGGCACCTAAGGCTTGTGTGTATATTATGTGTAATCTAATGTATAAATGCACGGACCAGCTATAAAACTGAGGAGCCGCTAGTGAGAGGCCACGTGCACAGTAATTAGTAGGCACCTAAGGCTTGTGTGTATATTATGTGTAATCTAATGTATAAATGCACGGACCAGCTATAAAACTGAGGAGCCGGCTAGTGAGGGGCCACGTGCACAGTAATTAGTAGGCACCTAAGGCTTGTGTGTATATTATGTGTAATCTAATGTATAAATGCACGGACCAGCTATAAAACTGAGGAGCCGCTAGTGAGAGGCCACGTGCACAGTAATTAGTAGGCACCTAAGGCTTGTGTGTATATTATGTGTAATCTAATGTATAAATGCACGGACCAGCTATAAAACTGAGGAGCCGGCTAGTAAGAGGCCACGTGCACAGTAATTAGTAGGCACCTAAGGCTTGTGTGTATATTATGTGTAATCTAATGTATAAATGCAGGGACCAGCTATAAAACTGAGGAGCCGGCTAGTGAGGGGCCACGTGCACAGTAATTAGTAGGCACCTAAGGCTTGTGTGTATATTATGTGTAATCTAATGTATAAATGCAAGGACTGAGGAGTCGGCTAGTGAGGGGCCACGTGCACAGTAATTAGTAGGCACCTAAGGCTTGTGTGTATATTATGTGTAATCTAATGTATAAATGCACGGACCAGCTATAAAACTGAGGAGCCGGCTAGTGAGAGGCCACGTGCACAGTAATTAGTAGGCACCTAAGGCTTGTGTGTATATTATGTGTAATCTAATGTATAAATGCACGGACCAGCTATAAAACTGAGGAGCCGCTAGTGAGAGGCCACGTGCACAGTAATTAGTAGGCACCTAAGCCTTGTGTGTATATCATGTGTAATCTAATGTATAAATGCAGGGACCAGCTATAAAACTGAGGAGCCGGCTAGTGAGGGGCCACGTGCACAGTAATTAGTAGGCACCTAAGGCTTGTGTGTATATTATGTGTAATCTAATGTATAAATGCACGGACCAGTTATAAAACTGAGGAGCCGGCTAGTGAGAGGCCACGTGCACAGTAATTAGTAGGCACCTAAGGCTTGTGTGTATATTATGTGTAATCTAATGTATAAATGCAGGGACCAGCTATAAAACTGAGGAGCCGGCTAGTGAGAGGCCACATGCACATTAATTAGTAGGCACCTAAGGCTTGTGTGTATATTATGTGTAATCTAATGTATAAATGCACGGACCAGCTATAAAACTGAGGAGCCGCTAGTGAGAGGCCACGTGCACAGTAATTAGTAGGCACCTAAGGCTTGTGTGTATATCATGTGTAATCTAATGTATAAATGCACGGACCAGCTATAAAACTGAGGAGCCGGCTAGTGAGGGGCCACGTGCACAGTAATTAGTAGGCACCTAAGGCTTGTGTGTATATCATGTGTAATCTAATGTATAAATGCACGTACCAGCTATAAAACTGAGGAGCCGCTAGTGAGGGGCCACGTGCACAATAATTAGTAGGCACCTAAGGCTTGTGTGTATATTATGTGTAATCTAATGTATAAATGCAGGGACCAGCAATGAAACTGAGGAGCCGGCTAGTGAGGGGCCACGTGCACAGTAATTAGTAGGCACCTAAGCCTTGTGTGTATATTATGTGTAATCTAATGTATAAATGCACGGACCAGCTATAAAACTGAGGAGCCGGCTAGTGAGGGGCCACGTGCACAGTAATTAGTAGGCACCTAAGGCTTGTGTGTATATTATGTGTAATCTAATGTATAAATGCACGGACCAGCTATAAAACTGAGGAGCCGCTAGTGAGGGGCCACGTGCACAGTAATTAGTAGGCACCTAAGGCTTGTGTGTATATTATGTGTAATCTAATGTATAAATGCAGGGACCAGCTATAAAACTGAGGAGCCGGCTAGTGAGAGGCCACGTGCACAGTAATTAGTAGGCACCTAAGGCTTGTGTGTATATTATGTGTAATCTAATGTATAAATGCACGGACCAGTTATAAAACTGAGGAGCCGCTAGTGAGAGGCCACGTGCACAGTAATTAGTAGGCACCTAAGGCTTGTGTGTATATTATGTGTAATCTAATGTATAAATGCACGGACCAGCTATAAAACTGAGGAGCCGGTTAGTGAGGGGCCACGTGCACAGTAATTAGTAGGCACCTAAGGCTTGTGTGTATATTATGTGTAATCTAATGTATAAATGCACGGACCAGCTATAAAACTGAGGAGCCGCTAGTGAGGGGCCACGTGCACAGTAATTAGTAGGCACCTAAGGCTTGTGTGTATATTATGTGTAATCTAATGTATAAATGCACGGAGCAGTTATAAAACTGAGGAGCCGCTAGTGAGAGGCCACGTGCACAGTAATTAGTAGGCACCTAAGGCTTGTGTGTATATTATGTGTAATCTAATGTATAAATGCACAGACCAGCTATAAAACTGAGGAGCCGCTAGTGAGGGGCCACGTGCACATTAATTAGTAGGCACCTAAGCCTTGTGTGTATATCATGTGTAATCTAATGTATAAATGCACGGACCAGCTATAAAACTGAGGAGCCGCTAGTGAGGGGCCACGTGCACAGTAATTAGTAGGCACCTAAGGCTTGTGTGTATATTATGTGTAATCTAATGTATAAATGCACGGACCAGCTATAAAACTGAGGAGCCGCTAGTGAGAGGCCACGTGCACAGTAATTAGTAGGCACCTATGGCTTGTGTGTATATTATGTGTAATCTAATGTATAAATGCAGGGACCAGCTATAAAACTGAGGAGCCGCTAGTGAGAGGCCACGTGCACAGTAATTAGGCTTGTGTGTATATTATGTGTAATCTAATGTATAAATGCAGGGACCAGGTATAAAACTGAGGTGCCGCTAGTGAGGGGCCACGTGCACAGTAATTAGTAGGCACCTAAGGCTTGTGTGTATATTATGTGTAATCTAATGTATAAATGCAAGGACTGAGGAGTCGGCTAGTGAGGGGCCACGTGCACAGTAATTAGTAGGCACCTAAGGCTTGTGTGTATATTATGTGTAATCTAATGTATAAATGCAGGGACCAGCTATTAAACTGAGGAGCCGCTAGTGAGAGGCCACTTGCACAGTAATTAGTAGGCACCTAAGGCTTGTGTGTATATTATGTGTAATCTAATGTATAACTGCACGGACCAGCTATAATACTGAGGAGCCGGTTAGTGAGGGGCCACGTGCACAGTAATTAGTAGGCACCTAAGGCTTGTGTGTATATTATGTGTAATCTAATGTATAAATGCACGGACCAGCTATAAAACTGAGGAGCCGCTAGTGAGGGGCCACGTGCACAGTAATTAGTAGGCACCTAAGGCTTGTGTGTATATTATGTGTAATCTAATGTATAAATACAGGGACCAGCTATAAAACTGAGGAGCCGGCTAGTGAGGGGCCACGTGCACAGTAATTAGTAGGCACCTAAGGCTTGTGTGTATATTATGTGTAATCTAATGTATAAATGCAGGGACCAGCTATAAAACTGAGGAGCCGCTAGTGAGAGGCCACGTGCACAGTAATTAGTAGGCACCTAAGGCTTGTGTGTATATTATGTGTAATCTAATGTATAAATGCACGGACCAGCTATAAAACTGAGGAGCCGCTAGTGAGGGGCCACGTGCACAATAATTAGTAGGCACCTAAGGCTTGTGTGTATATTATGTGTAATCTAATGTATAAATGCACGGACCAGTTATAAAACTGAGGAGCCGCTAGTGAGAGGCCACGTGCACAGTAATTAGTAGGCACCTAAGGCTTGTGTGTATATTATGTGTAATCTAATGTATAAATGCACGGACCAGCTATAAAACTGAGGAGCCGCTAGTGAGGGGCCACGTGCACATTAATTAGTAGGCACCTAAGCCTTGTGTGTATATCATGTGTAATCTAATGTATAAATGCACGGACCAGCTATAAAACTGAGGAGCCGCTAGTGAGGGGCCACGTGCACAGTAATTAGTAGGCACCTAAGGCTTGTGTGTATATTATGTGTAATCTAATGTATAAATGCACGGACCAGCTATAAAACTGAGGAGCCGCTAGTGAGAGGCCACGTGCACAGTAATTAGTAGGCACCTATGGCTTGTGTGTATATTATGTGTAATCTAATGTATAAATGCAGGGACCAGCTATAAAACTGAGGAGCCGCTAGTGAGAGGCCACGTGCACAATAATTAGGCTTGTGTGTATATTATGTGTAATCTAATGTATAAATGCAGGGACCAGGTATAAAACTGAGGTGCCGCTAGTGAGGGGCCACGTGCACAGTAATTAGTAGGTACCTAAGGCTTGTGTGTATATTATGTGTAATCTAATGTATAAATGCAAGGACTGAGGAGTCGGCTAGTGAGGGGCCACGTGCACAGTAATTAGTAGGCACCTAAGGCTTGTGTGTATATTATGTGTAATCTAATGTATAAATGCAGGGACCAGCTATTAAACTGAGGAGCCGGCTAGTGAGGGGCCACGTGCACAGTAATTAGTAGGCACCTAAGGCTTGTGTGTATATCATGTGTAATCTAATGTATAAATGCACGGACCAGCTATAAAACTGAGGAGCCAGCTAGTGAGAGGCCACGTGCACAATAATTAGTAGGCACCTAAGGCTTGTGTGTATATTATGTGTAATCTAATGTATAAATGCAGGGACCAGCTATAATACTGAGGAGCCGGCTAGTGAGGGGCCACGTGCACAGTAATTAGTAGGCACCTAAGGCTTGTGTGTATATCATGTGTAATCTAATGTATAAATGCACGGACCAGCTATAAAACTGAGGAGCCAGCTAGTGAGAGGCCACGTGCACAATAATTAGTAGGCACCTAAGGCTTGTGTGTATATTATGTGTAATCTAATGTATAAATGCAGGGACCAGCTATAAAACTGAGGAGCCGCTAGTGAGAGGCCACGTGCACAGTAATTAGTAGGCACCTAAGGCTTGTGTGTATATTATGTGTAATCTAATGTATAAATGCACGGACCAGCTATAAAACTGAGGAGCCGCTAGTGAGGGGCCACGTGCACAGTAATTAGTAGGCACTTAAGGCTTGTGTGTATATTATGTGTAATCTAATGTATAAATGCACGGACCAGCTATAAAACTGAGGAGCCGGCTAGTGAGGGGCCACGTGCACAGTAATTAGTAGGCACCTAAGGCTTGTGTGTATATTATGTGTAATCTAATGTATAAATGCAGGGACCAGCTATAAAACTGAGGAGCCGGCTAGTGAGAGGCCACGTGCACAGTAATTAGTAGGCACCTAAGGCTTGTGTGTATATTATGTGTAATCTAATGTATAAATGCACGGACCAGCTATAAAACTGAGGAGCCGGCTAGTGAGAGGCCACGTGCACAGTAATTAGTAGGCACCTAAGGCTTGTGTGTATATTATGTGTAATCTAATGTATAAATGCAGGGACCAGCTATAAAACTGAGGAGCCGCTAGTGAGAGGCCACGTGCACATTAATTAGTAGGCACCTAAGGCTTGTGTGTATATTATGTGTAATCTAATGTATAAATGCACGGACCAGCTATAAAACTGAGGAGCCGGCTAGTGAGAGGCCACGTGCACAGTAATTAGTAGGCACCTAAGGCTTGTGTGTATATTATGTGTAATCTAATGTATAAATGCACGGACCAGCTATAAAACTGAGGAGCCGGCTAGTGAGGGGCCACATGCACAGTAATTAGTAGGCACCTAAGGCTTGTGTGTATATCATGTGTAATCTAATGTATAAATGCACGGACCAGCTATAAAACTGAGGAGCCGGCTAGTGAGGGGCCACGTGCACAGTAATTAGTAGGCACCTAAGGCTTGTGTGTATATTATGTGTAATCTAATGTATAAATGCACGGACCCGCTATAAAACTGAGGAGCCGGCTAGTGAGAGGCCACGTGCACAGTAATTAGTAGGCACCTAAGCCTTGTGTGTATATTATGTGTAATCTAATGTATAAATGCACGGACCAGCTATAAAACTGAGGAGCCGCTAGTGAGGGGCCACGTGCACAGTAATTAGTAGGCACCTAAGGCTTGTGTGTATATTATGTGTAATCTAATGTATAAATGCAGGGACCAGCTATAAAACTTAGGAGCCGCTAGTGAGAGGCCACGTGCACAGTAATTAGTAGGCACCTAAGGCTTGTGTGTATATTATGTGTAATCTAATGTATAAATGCACGGACCAGCTATAAAACTGAGGAGCCGCTAGTGAGGGGCCACGTGCACAGTAATTAGTAGGCACCTAAGGCTTGTGTGTATATTATGTGTAATCTAATGTATAAATGCACGGACCAGCTTTAAAACTGAGGAGCCGCTAGTGAGGGGCCACGTGCACAGTATTTAGTAGGCACCTAAGGCTTGTGTGTATATTATGTGTAATCTAATGTATAAATGCAGGGACCAGCTATAAAACTGAGGAGCCGCTAGTGAGAGGCCACGTGCACAGTAATTAGTAGGCACCTAAGGCTTGTGTGTATATTATGTGTAATCTAATGTATAAATGCACGGACCAGCTATAAAACTGAGGAGCCGCTAGTGAGGGGCCACGTGCACAGTAATTAGTAGGCACCTAAGGCTTGTGTGTATATTATGTGTAATCTAATGTATAAATGCAGGGACCAGCTATAAAACTGAGGAGCCGGCTAGTGAGAGGCCACGTGCACAGTAATTAGTAGGCACCTAAGGCTTGTGTGTATATTATGTGTATACTAATGTATAAATGCACGGACCAGCTATAAAACTGAGGAGCCGTCTAGTGAGAGGCCACGTGCACAGTAATTAGTAGGCACCTAAGGCTTGTGTGTATATTATGTGTAATCTAATGTATAAATGCAGGGACCAGCTATAAAACTGAGGAGCCGCTAGTGAGAGGCCACGTGCACATTAATTAGTAGGCACCGAAGGCTTGTGTGTATATTATGTGTAATCTAATGTATAAATGCACGGACCAGCTATAAAACTGAGGAGCCGGCTAGTGAGAGGCCACGTGCACAGTAATTAGTAGGCACCTAAGGCTTGTGTGTATATTATGTGTAATCTAATGTATAAATGTACGGACCAGCTATAAAACTTAGGAGCCGCTAGTGAGAGGCCACGTGCACAGTAATTAGTAGGCACCTAAGCCTTGTGTGTATATCATGTGTAATCTAATGTATAAATGCACTGACCAGCTATAAAACTGAGGAGACGCTACTGAGGGGCCACGTGCACAGTAATTAGTAGGCACCTAAGGCTTGTGTGTATATTATGTGTAATCTAATGTATAAATGCACGGACCAGCTATAAAACTGAGGAGCCGGCTAGTGAGGGGCCACGTGCACAGTAATTAGTAGGCACCTAAGGCTTGTGTGTATATTATGTGTAATCTAATGTATAAATGCACGGACCAGCTATAAAACTGAGGAGCCGCTAGTGAGGGGCCACGTGCACAGTAATTAGTAGGCACCTAAGGCTTGTGTGTATATTATGTGTAATCTAATGTATAAATGCACGGACCAGCTATAAAACTGAGGAGCCGCTAGTGAGAGGCCACGTGCACAGTAATTAGTAGGCACCTAAGGCTTGTGTGTATATTATGTGTAATCTAATGTATAAATGCAGGGACCAGCTTTAAAACTGAGGAACCGCTAGTGAGAGGCCACGTGCACAGTAATTAGTAGGCACCTAAGGCTTGTGTGTATATTATGTGTAATCTAATGTATAACTGCACAGACCAGCTATAATACTGAGGAGCCGGTTAGTGAGGGGCCACGTGCACAGTAATTAGTAGGCACCTAAGGCTTGTGTGTATATTATGTGTAATCTAATGTATAAATGCAGGGACCAGCTATAAAACTGAGGAGCCGGCTAGTGAGAGGCCACGTGCACAGTAATTAGTAGGCACCTAAGGCTTGTGTGTATATTATGTGTAATCTAATGTATAAATGCACGGACCAGCTATAAAACTGAGGAGCCGGCTAGTGAGGGGCCACATGCACAGTAATTAGTAGGCACCTAAGGCTTGTGTGTATATCATGTGTAATCTAATGTATAAATGCACGGACCAGCTATAAAACTGAGGAGCCGGCTAGTGAGGGGGCCACGTGCACAGTAATTAGTAGGCACCTAAGGCTTGTGTGTATATTATGTGTAATCTAATGTATAAATGCAGGGACCAGCTATAAAACTGAGGAGCCGGCTAGTGAGAGGCCACGTGCACAGTAATTAGTAGGCACCTAAGGCTTGTGTGTATATTATGTGTAATCTAATGTATAAATGCACGGACCAGCTATAAAACTGAGGAGCCGGCTAGTGAGAGGCCACGTGCACAGTAATTAGTAGGCACCTAAGCCTTGTGTGTATATTATGTGTAATCTAATGTATAAATGCACGGACCAGCTATAAAACTGAGGAGCCGCTAGTGAGGGGCCACGTGCACAGTAATTAGTAGGCACCTAAGGCTTGTGTGTATATTATGTGTAATCTAATGTATAAATGCAGGGACCAGCTATAAAACTTAGGAGCCGCTAGTGAGAGGCCACGTGCACAGTAATTAGTAGGCACCTAAGGCTTGTGTGTATATTATGTGTAATCTAATGTATAAATGCACGGACCAGCTATAAAACTGAGGAGCCGCTAGTGAGGGGCCACGTGCACAGTAATTAGTAGGCACCTAAGGCTTGTGTGTATATTATGTGTAATCTAATGTATAACTGCACAGACCAGCTATAATACTGAGGAGCCGGTTAGTGAGGGGCCACGTGCACAGTAATTAGTAGGCACCTAAGGCTTGTGTGTATATTATGTATAATCTAATGTATAAATGCACGGACCAGCTATAAAACTGAGGAGCCGCTAGTGAGGGGCCACGTGCACAGTATTTAGTAGGCACCTAAGGCTTGTGTGTATATTATGTGTAATCTAATGTATAAATGCAGGGACCAGCTATAAAACTGAGGAGCCGGCTAGTGAGAGGCCACGTGCACAGTAATTAGTAGGCACCTAAGGCTTGTGTGTATATTATGTGTAATCTAATGTATAAATGCAGGGACCAGCTATAAAACTGAGGAGCCGCTAGTGAGAGGCCACGTGCACATTAATTAGTAGGCACCTAAGGCTTGTGTGTATATTATGTGTAATCTAATGTATAAATGCACGGACCAGCTATAAAACTGAGGAGCCGGCTAGTGAGAGGCCACGTGCACAGTAATTAGTAGGCACCTAAGGCTTGTGTGTATATTATGTGTAATCTAATGTATAAATGCACGGACCAGCTATAAAACTTAGGAGCCGCTAGTGAGAGGCCACGTGCACAGTAATTAGTAGGCACCTAAGCCTTGTGTGTATATCATGTGTAATCTAATGTATAAATGCACGGACCAGCTATAAAACTGAGGAGACGCTACTGAGGGGCCACGTGCACAGTAATTAGTAGGCACCTAAGGCTTGTGTGTATATTATGTGTAATCTAATGTATAAATGCACGGACCAGCTATAAAACTGAGGAGCCGGCTAGTGAGAGGCCATGTGCACAGTAATTAGTAGGCACCTAAGGCTTGTGTGTATATTATGTGTAATCTAATGTATAAATGCAGGGACCAGCTATAAAACTGAGGAGCCGGCTAGTGAGAGGCCACGTGCACAGTAATTAGTAGGCACCTAAGGCTTGTGTGTATATTATGTGTAATCTAATGTATAAATGCACGGACCAGCTATAAAACTGAGGAGCCGGCTAGTGAGAGGCCACGTGCACAGTAATTAGTAGGCACCTAAGGCTTGTGTGTATATTATGTGTAATCTAATGTATAAATGCAGGGACTGAGGAGTCGGCTAGTGAGGGGCCACGTGCACAGTAATTAGTAGGCACCTAAGGCTTGTGTGTATATTATGTGTAATCTAATGTATAAATGCACGGACCAGCTATAAAACTGAGGAGCCGGCTAGTGAGGGGCCACGTGCACAGTAATTAGTAGGCACCTAAGGCTTGTGTGTATATTATGTGTAATCTAATGTATAAATGCACGGACCAGCTATAAAACTGAGGAGCCGGCTAGTGAGGGGCCACGTGCACAGTAATTAGTAGGCACCTAAGGCTTGTGTGTATATTATGTGTAATCTAATGTATAAATGCAGGGACCAGCTATAAAACTGAGGAGCCGCTAGTGAGAGGCCACGTGCACAGTAATTAGTAGGCACCTAAGGCTTGTGTGTATATTATGTGTAATCTAATGTATAAATGCACGGACCAGCTATAAAACTGAGGAGCCGCTAGTGAGGGGCCACGTGCACAGTAATTAGTAGGCACCTAAGGCTTGTGTGTATATTATGTGTAATCTAATGTATAAATGCAAGGTGCTGTGGCGATTTGTCAAGTTCTGTAGTTTAGCATATTTTACTCTAATGCTGCCATTCCTGTCAGTGTGACGTTAGGCTAAGGAAGATCTGCCATTCCTGTCAGTGTGACGTTAGGCTAAGGAAGATCTGCCATTCCTGTCAGTGTGACGTTAGGCTAAGGAAGATCTGCCATTCCTGTCAGTGTGACGTTAGGCTAAGGAAGATCTGCCATTCCTGTCAGTGTGACGTTAGGCTAAGGAAGATCTGCCATTCCTGTCAGTGTGACGTTAGCTAAGGAAGATCTGCCATTCCTGTCAGTGTGACGTTAGGCTAAGGAAGATCTGCCATTCCGGTCAGTGTGACGTTAGGCTAAGGAAGATCTGCCATTCCTGTCAGTGTGACGTTAGGCTAAGGAAGATCTGCCATTCCTGTCAGTGTGACGTTAGGCTAAGGAAGATCTGCCATTCCTGTCAGTGTGACGTTAGGCTAGGGAAGATCTGCCATTGCTGTCAATGTGATGTTAGGCTACGGAAGATCTGCCATTCCTGTCAGTGTGACGTTAGGCTAAGGAAGATCTGCCATTCCTGTCAGTGTGACGTTAGGCTACGGAAGATCTGCCATTCCTGTCAGTGTGACGTTAGGCTAAGGAAGATCTGCCATTCCTGTCAGTGTGACGTTAGGCTAAGGAAGATCTGCCATTCCTGTCAGTGTGACGTTAGGCTAAGGAAGATCTGCCATTCCTGTCAGTGTGACGTTAGGCTAAGGAAGATCTGCCATTCCTGTCAGTGTGACGTTAGGCTAAGGAAGATCTGCCATTCCTGTCAGTGTGACGTTAGGCTAAGGAAGATCTGCCATTCCTGTCAGTGTGACGTTAGGCTAAGGAAGATCTGCCATTCCGGTCAGTGTGACGTTAGGCTAAGGAAGATCTGCCATTCCTGTCAGTGTAACGTTAGGCTAAGGAAGATCTGCCATTCCTGTCAGTGTGACGTTAGGCTAAGGAAGATCTGCCATTCCTGTCAGTGTGACGTTAGGCTAAGGAAGATCTGCCATTCCTGTCAGTGTGACGTTAGGCTAAGGAAGATCTGCCATTCCTGTCAGTGTGACGTTAGGCTAAGGAAGATCTGCCATTCCTGTCAGTGTGACGTTAGCTAAGGAAGATCTGCCATTCCTGTCAGTGTGACGTTAGGCTAAGGAAGATCTGCCATTCCTGTCAGTGTGACGTTAGCTAAGGAAGATCTGCCATTCCTGTCAGTGTGACGTTAGGCTAGGGAAGATCTGCCATTGCTGTCAATGTGATGTTAGGCTACGGAAGATCTGCCATTCCTGTCAGTGTGACGTTAGGCTAAGGAAGATCTGCCATTCCTGTCAGTGTGACGTTAGGCTAAGGAAGATCTGCCATTCCTGTCAGTGTGACGTTAGGCTAAGGAAGATCTGCCATTCCTGTCAGTGTGACGTTAGGCTAAGGAAGATCTGCCATTCCTGTCAGTGTGACGTTAGGCTAGGGAAGATCTGCCATTGCTGTCAATGTGATGTTAGGCTACGGAAGATCTGCCATTCCTGTCAGTGTGACGTTAGGCTAAGGAAGATCTGCCATTCCTGTCAGTGTGACGTTAGGCTACGGAAGATCTGCCATTCCTGTCAGTGTGACGTTAGGCTAAGGAAGATCTGCCATTCCTGTCAGTGTGACGTTAGGCTAAGGAAGATCTGCCATTCCTGTCAGTGTGACGTTAGGCTAAGGAAGATCTGCCATTCCTGTCAGTGTGACGTTAGGCTAAGGAAGATCTGCCATTCCTGTCAGTGTGACGTTAGGCTAAGGAAGATCTGCCATTCCTGTCAGTGTGACGTTAGGCTAAGGAAGATCTGCCATTCCTGTCAGTGTGACGTTAGGCTAAGGAAGATCTGCCATTCCTGTCAGTGTGACGTTAACTAAGGAAGATCTGCCATTCCTGTCAGTGTGACGTTAGGCTAAGGAAGATCTGCCATTCCTGTCAGTGTGACGTTAGCTAAGGAAGATCTGCCATTCCTGTCAGTGTGACGTTAGGCTAAGGAAGATCTGCCATTCCGGTCAGTGTGACGTTAGGCTAAGGAAGATCTGCCATTCCTGTCAGTGTGACGTTAGGCTAAGGAAGATCTGCCATTCCTGTCAGTGTGACGTTAGGCTAAGGAAGATCTGCCATTCCTGTCAGTGTGACGTTAGGCTAGGGAACATCTGCCATTGCTGTCAATGTGATGTTAGGCTACGGAAGATCTGCCATTCCTGTCAGTGTGACGTTAGGCTACGGAAGATCTGCCATTCCTGTCAGTGTGACGTTAGGCTACGGAAGATCTGCCATTCCTGTCAGTGTGACGTTAGGCTAAGGAAGATCTGCCATTCCTGTCAGTGTGACGTTAGGCTAAGGAAGATCTGCCATTCCTGTCAGTGTGACGTTAGGCTAAGGAAGATCTGCTATTCCTGTCAGTGTGACGTTAGGCTAAGGAAGATCTGCCATTCCTGTCAGTGTGACGTTAGGCTAAGGAAGATCTGCCATTCCTGTCAGTGTGACGTTAGGCTAAGGAAGATCTGCCATTCCTGTCAGTGTGACGTTAGGCTAAGGAAGATCTGCCATTCCTGTCAGTGTGACGTTAGGCTAAGGAAGATCTGCCATTCCTGTCAGTGTGACGTTAGGCTAAGGAAGATCTGCCATTCCTGTCAGTGTGACGTTAGGCTAAGGAAGATCTGCCATTCCTGTCAGTGTGACGTTAGGCTAAGGAAGATCTGCCATTCCTGTCAGTGTGACGTTAGGCTAAGGAAGATCTGCCATTCCTGTCAGTGTGACGTTAGGCTAAGGAAGATCTGCCATTCCTGTCAGTGTGACGTTAGGCTAAGGAAGATCTGCCATTCCTGTCAGTGTGACGTTAGGCTAAGGAAGATCTGCCATTCCTGTCAGTGTGACGTTAGGCTAAGGAAGATCTGCCATTCCTGTCAGTGTGACGTTAGGCTAAGGAAGATCTGCCATTCCTGTCAGTGTGACGTTAGGCTAAGGAAGATCTGCCATTCCTGTCAGTGTGACGTTAGGCTAAGGAAGATCTGCCATTCCTGTCAGTGTGACGTTAGGCTAAGGAAGATCTGCCATTCCTGTCAGTGTGACGTTAGGCTAAGGAAGATCTGCCATTCCTGTCAGTGTGACGTTAGGCTAAGGAAGATCTGCCATTCCTGTCAGTGTGACGTTAGGCTAAGGAAGATCTGCCATTCCTGTCAGTGTGACGTTAGGCTAAGGAAGATCTGCCATTCCTGTCAGTGTGACGTTAGGCTAAGGAAGATCTGCCATTCCTGTCAGTGTGACGTTAGGCTAAGGAAGATCTGCCATTCCTGTCAGTGTGACGTTAGGCTAAGGAAGATCTGCCATTCCTGTCAGTGTGACGTTAGGCTAAGGAAGATCTGCCATTCCTGTCAGTGTGACGTTAGGCTAAGGAAGATCTGCCATTCCGGTCAGTGTGACGTTAGGCTAAGGAAGATCTGCCATTCCTGTCAGTGTGACGTTAGGCTAAGGAAGATCTGCCATTCCTGTCAGTGTGACGTTAGGCTAAGGAAGATCTGCCATTCCTGTCAGTGTGACGTTAGGCTACGGAAGATCTGCCATTGCTGTCAATGTGATGTTAGGCTACGGAAGATCTGCCATTCCTGTCAGTGTGACGTTAGGCTAAGGAAGATCTGCCATTCCTGTCAGTGTGACGTTAGGCTACGGAAGATCTGCCATTCCTGTCAGTGTGACGTTAGGCTAAGGAAGATCTGCCATTCCTGTCAGTGTGACGTTAGGCTAAGGAAGATCTGCCATTCCTGTCAGTGTGACGTTAGGCTAAGGAAGATCTGCCATTCCTGTCAGTGTGACGTTAGGCTAAGGAAGATCTGCCATTCCTGTCAGTGTGACGTTAGGCTAAGGAAGATCTGCCATTCCTGTCAGTGTGACGTTAGGCTAAGGAAGATCTGCCATTCCTGTCAGTGTGACGTTAGGCTAAGGAAGATCTGCCATTCCTGTCAGTGTTACGTTAGCTAAGGAAGATCTGCCATTCCTGTCAGTGTGACGTTAGGCTAAGGAAGATCTGCCATTCCTGTCAGTGTGACGTTAGCTAAGGAAGATCTGCCATTCCTGTCAGTGTGACGTTAGCTAAGGAAGATCTGCCATTCCTGTCAGTGTGACGTTAGGCTAAGGAAGATCTGCCATTCCTGTCAGTGTGACGTTAGGCTAAGGAAGATCTGCCATTCCTGTCAGTGTGACGTTAGGCTAAGGAAGATCTGCCATTCCTGTCAGTGTGACGTTAGCTAAGGAAGATCTGCCATTCCTGTCAGTGTGACGTTAGGCTAAGGAAGATCTGCCATTCCTGTCAGTGTGACGTTAGGCTAAGGAAGATCTGCCATTCCTGTCAGTGTGACGTTAGCTAAGGAAGATCTGCCATTCCTGTCAGTGTGATGTTAGGCTAAGGAAGATCTGCCATTCCTGTCAGTGTGACGTTAGGCTAAGGAAGATCTGCCATTCCTGTCAGTGTGACGTTAGCTAAGGAAGATCTGCCATTCCTGTCAGTGTGACGTTAGCTAAGGAAGATCTGCCATTCCTGTCAGTGTGATGTTAGGCTAAGGAAGATCTGCCATTCCTGTCAGTGTGACGTTAGCTAAGGAAGATCTGCCATTCCTGTCAGTGTGACGTTAGGCTAAGGAAGATCTGCCATTCCTGTCAGTGTGACGTTAGGCTAAGGAAGATCTGCCATTCCTGTCAGTGTGACGTTAGCTAAGGAAGATCTGCCATTCCTGTCAGTGTGATGTTAGGCTAAGGAAGATCTGCCATTCCTGTCAGTTTGACGTTAGCTAAGGAAGATCTGCCATTCCTGTCAGTGTGACGTTAGGCTAAGGAAGATCTGCCATTCCTGTCAGTGTGACGTTAGCTAAGGAAGATCTGCCATTCCTGTCAGTGTGACGTTAGGCTAGGGAAGATCTGCCATTCCTGTCAGTGTGACGTTAGGCTAAGGAAGATCTGCCATTCCTGTCAGTGTGACGTTAGGCTAAGGAAGATCTGCCATTGCTGTCAGTGTGACGTTAGGCTAAGGAAGATCTGCCATTCCTGTCAGTGTGACGTTAGGCTAAGGAAGATCTGCCATTCCTGTCAGTGTGACGTTAGGCTAAGGAAGTTCTGCCATTCCGGTCAGTGTGACGTTAGCTAAGGAAGATCTGCCATTCCTGTCAGTGTGACGTTAGCTAAGGAAGATCTGCCATTCCTGTCAGTGTAACGTTAGGCTAAGGAAGATCTGCCATTCCTGTCAGTGTGACGTTAGGCTAAGGAAGATCTGCCATTCCTGTCAGTGTGACGTTAGGCTAAGGAAGATCTGCCATTCCTGTCAATGTGACGTTAGCTAAGGAAGATCTGCCATTCCTGTCAGTGTGACGTTAGGCTAAGGAAGATCTGCCATTCCTGTCAGTGTGACGTTAGGCTAAGGAAGATCTGCCATTCCTGTCAGTGTGACGTTAGGCTAAGGAAGATCTGCCATTCCTGTCAGTGTGACGTTAGGCTAAGGAAGATCTGCCATTCCTGTCAGTGTGATGTTAGGCTAAGGAAGATCTGCCATTCCTGTCAATGTGACGTTAGCTAAGGAAGATCTGCCATTCCTGTCAATGTGACGTTAGCTAAGGAAGATCTGCCATTCCTGTCAGTGTGACGTTAGGCTAAGGAAGATCTGCCATTCCTGTCAGTGTGACGTTAGGCTAAGGAAGATCTGCCATTCCTGTCAGTGTGACGTTAGGCTAAGGAAGATCTGCCATTCCTGTCTGTGTGACGTTAGGCTAAGGAAGATCTGCCATTCCTGTCAATGTGACGTTAGCTAAGGAAGATCTGCCATTCCTGTCAGTGTGACGTTAGCTAAGGAAGATCTGCCATTCCTGTCAGTGTGACGTTAGGCTAAGGAAGATCTGCCATTCCTGTCAATGTAACGTTAGCTAAGGAAGATCTGCCATTTCTGTTGTCTCAGGTCTCCCTCCTGCAGCATCTGAAGAACTCGGTGATAAGGTTCTCGATAAACAGGGACAGGAAAATGATGTGTGAGAGGATCATGAATCACGCTCTGGAGATAATCTACCTGATGGCAGGAGAGGTGATGTCACATGTATACCCTACTTCATTACAGATACGTATGACTAGAGAGGTGATGTCACATGTATACACCACTGTATTACAGATATGTATGACTAGAGATGATGTCACATGTATACACCACTGTATTACAGATATGTATGACTAGAGATGATGTCACATGTATACACCACTGTATTACAGATATGTATGACTAGAGATGATGTCACATGTATACACCACTGTATTACAGATACGTATGACTAGAGAGATGATGTCACATGTATACACCACTGTATTACAGATACGTATGACTAGAGAGATGATGTCACATGTATACACCACTGTATTACAGATACGTATGACTAGAGAGATGATGTCACATGTATACACCACTGTATTACAGATACGTATGACTAGAGAGATGATGTCACATGTATACACCACTGTATTACAGATACGTATGACTAGAGAGATGATGTCACATGTATACACCACTGTATTACAGATACGTATGACTAGAGATGATGTCACATGTATACACCACTGTATTACAGATATGTATGACTAGAGAGATGATGTCACATGTATACACCACTGTATTACAGATACGTATGACTAGAGAGGTGATGTCACATGTATACACCACTGTATTACAGATATGTATGACTAGAGAGATGATGTCACATGTATACACCACTGTATTACAGATATGTATGACTAGAGAGGTGATGTCACATGTATACACCACTGTATTACAGATACGTATGACTAGAGATGATGTCACATGTATACACCACTGTATTACAGATATGTATGACTAGAGAGATGATGTCACATGTATACACCACTGTATTACAGATACGTATGACTAGAGATGATGTCACATGTATACACCACTGTATTACAGATATGTATGACTAGAGAGATGATGTCACATGTATACACCACTGTATTACAGATATGTATGACTAGAGAGGTGATGTCACATGTATACACCACTGTATTACAGATATGTATGACTAGAGAGATGATGTCACATGTATACACCACTGTATTACAGATATGTATGACTAGAGAGATGATGTCACATGTATACACCACTGTATTACAGATATGTATGACTAGAGAGATGATGTCACATGTATACACCACTGTATTACAGATACGTATGACTAGAGATGATGTCACATGTATACACCACTGTATTACAGATACGTATGACTAGAGAGGTGATGTCACATGTATACACCACTGTATTACAGATACGTATGACTAGAGAGATGATGTCACATGTATACATCACTGTATTACAGATACGTATGACTAGAGAGATGATGTCACATGTATACACCACTGTATACTAAGGGGGATTATTCTACATTTGCGAGACTCATATAGAATACTATGGAAAGCAGTTTCTCCCCTCTTCAGCAATAGGAATCCAGGCTACTAAGCGGTCCATCTCTCAGCGAGACTAAGGGTAACCGTAACACTACTATATGCCTGTGTCAGCTAGTCATGTTGCAGGGGCTACTATATGCCTGTGTCAGTTGCTTATGTAGCAGGGGCTGCTATATAACTGTGTCAGTTGCTCATGTAGCAAGGGCTACTATATAACTGTGTCAGTTGTTCATGTAGCAGGGGCTGCTATATAATGGTGTCAGCTAGTCATGTAGCGGGGGCTACTATATGCCTGTGTCAGTTGCTCATATAGCAGGGGCTACTATATAACTGTGTCAGTTGCTCATGTAGCAGGGGCTACTATATGCCTGTGTCAGCTAGTCATGTTGCAGGGGCTACTATATGCCTGTGTCAGTTGCTCATGTAGCAGGGGCTGCTATATAACTGTGTCAGTTGCTCATGTAGCAAGGGCTACTATATAACTGTGTCAGTTGCTCATGTAGCAAGGGCTACTATATAACTGTGTCAGTTGCTCATGTAGCAGGGGCTGCTATATAATGCTGTCAGTTGCTCATGTAGCAGGGGCTACTATATGCCTGTGTCAGTTGCTCATGTAGCAGGGGCTACTATATAACTGTGTCAGTTGCTCATGTAGCAGGGGCTACTATATGCCTGTGTCAGCTAGTCATGTTGCAGGGGCTACTATATGCTTGTGTCAGTTGCTCATGTAGCAGGGGCTGCTATATAACTGTGTCAGTTGCTCATGTAGCAGGGGCTACTATTTAACTGTGTCAGTTGCTCATGTAGCAGGGGCTACTATATAACTGTGTCAGTTGCTCATGTAGCAAGGACTACTATATAACTGTGTCAGTTGCTCATGTAGCAGGGGCTGCTATATAATGGTGTCATTTGCTCATGTAGCAGGGGCTACTATATGCCTGTGTCAGTTGCTCATGTAGCAGGGGCTACTATATAACTGTCAGTTGCTCATGTAGCAGGGGCTACTATATAACTGTGTCAGTTGCTTATGTAGCAGGGGCTACTATATAACTGTGTCAGTTGCTCATGTAGCAGGGGCTACTATATAACTGTGTCAGCTAGTCATGTAGCAGGGTCTACTATATATCTGTGTCAGTTGCTCATGTAGCTGTGGCTGCTATATAACTGTGTCAGTTGCTCATGTAGCAGGGGCTACTATATAACTGTGTCAGTTGCTCATGTAGCAGGGGCTACTATATAACTGTGTCAGTTGCTCATGTAGCAGGGGCTACTATATGCTTGTGTCAGTTGCTTATGTAGCAGGGGCTACTATATGCCTGTGTCATTTGCTCATGTAGTAGGGGCTACTATATGCCTGTGTCAGTTGCTCATGTAGCGGGGGCTACTATATGCTTGTGTCAGTTGCTCATGTAGCAGGGGCTACTATATGCTTGTCAGTTGCTCATGTAGCAGGGGCTACTATATTCCTGTGCCAGTTGCTCATGTAGCAGGGGCTACTATATGCCCATGTCAGTTGCTCATGTAGCAGGGGCTACTATATGCCCATGTCAGTTGCTCATGTAGCAGGGACTGCTATATAACTGTGTCAGTTGCTCATGTAGCAGAGGGTGCTATATAACTGTGTCAGTTGCTCATGTAGCAGGGTCTGCTATATAACTGTGTCAGTTGCTCATGTAGCAGGGGCTATTATATGCCTGTGTCAGCTGCTCATGTAGCAGGGGCTACTATATGCCTGTGTCAGCTGCACATGTAGCAGGGGCAACTATATGCCTGTGTCAGTTGCTCATATAGCAGGGGCTACTATATGCCGGTGGCAGTTGCTCATGTAGCAGGGGCTACTATATAACTGTCAGTTGCTCATGTAGCAGGGGCTACTATATGCCTGTGTCAGTTGCTCATGTAGCAGGGGCTACTATATAACTGTGTCAGTTGCTCGTGTAGCAGGGGCTACTATATCCCTGTGTCAGTTGCTCATGTATCAGGGGCTACTATATAACTGTTTCAACTAGTCATGTGGCAGGGGCTACTATATGCCTGTGTCAGTTGCTCATGTAGCAGGGGCTACTATATGCCTGTGTCAGCTAGTCATGTTGCAGGGGCTACTATATGCTTGTGTCAGTTGCTCATGTAGCAGGGGCTGCTATATAACTGTGTCAGTTGCTCATGTAGCAAGGGCTACAATATAACTGTGTCAGTTGCTCATGTAGCAAGGGCTACTATATAACTGTGTCAGTTGCTCATGTAGCAGGGGCTGCTATATAATGGTGTCAGTTGCTCATTTAGCAGGGCCTACTATATGCCTGTGTCAGTTGCTCATGTAGCAGGGGCTACTATATAACTGTGTCAGCTAGTCATGTAGCAGGGTCTACTATATAACTGTGTCAGTTGCTTATGTAGCAGGGGCTGCTATATAACTGTGTCAGTTGCTCATGTAGCAAGGGCTACTATATAACTGTGTCAGTTGCTCATGTAGCAAGGGCTACTATATAACTGTGTCAGTTGTTCATGTAGCAGGGGCTGCTATATAATGGTGTCAGCTAGTCATGTAGCGGGGGCTACTATATGCCTGTGTCAGTTGCTCATATAGCAGGGGCTACTATATAATGGTGTCAGCTAGTCATGTAGCGGGGGCTACTATATGCCTGTGTCAGTTGCTCATGTAGCAGGGGCTACTATATGCCTGTGTCAGCTAGTCATGTTGCAGGGGCTACTATATGCCTGTGTCAGTTGCTCATGTAGCAGGGGCTGCTATATAACTGTGTCAGTTGCTCATGTAGCAAGGGCTACTATATAACTGTGTCAGTTGCTCATGTAGCAAGGGCTACTATAACTGGTGTCAGTTGCTCATTTAGCAGGGGCTACTATATGCCTGTGTCAGTTGCTCATGTAGCAGGGGCTACTATATAACTGTGTCAGCTAGTCATGTAGCAGGGGCTACTATATAACTGTGTCAGTTGCTCATGTAGCAGGGGCTGCTATATAACTGTGTCAGTTGCTTATGTAGCAGGGGCTATTATATGCCTGTGTCAGCTGCTCATGTAGCAGGGGCTACTTTATGCCTGTGTCAGCTGCACATGTAGCAGGGGCAACTATATGCCTGTGTCAGTTGCTCATATAGCAGGGGCTACTATATGCCAGTGTCAGTTGCTCATGTAGCAGGGGCTGCTATATAACTGTGTCAGTTGCTCATGTAGCAGGGGCTACTATATGCCTGTGTCAGTTGCTCATGTTGCAGGGGCTACTATATAACTGTGTCAGTTGCTCATGTAGCAGGGGCTGCTATATAACTGTGTCAGTTGCTCATATAGCAGGGGCTACTATATGCCTGTGTCAGCTAGTCATGTTGCAGGGGCTACTATATGCCTGTGTCAGTTGCTTATGTAGCAGGGGCTGCTATATAACTGTGTCAGTTGCTCATGTAGCAGGGGCTACTATATAACTGTGTCAGTTGCTCATGTAGCAGGGGCTACTATATAACTGTGTCAGTTGCTCATGTAGCAAGGGCTACTATATAACTGTGTCAGTTGTTCATGTAGCAGGGGCTGCTATATAATGGTGTCAGCTAGTCATGTAGCGGGGGCTACTATATGCCTGTGTCAGTTGCTCATATAGCAGGGGCTACTATATAACTGTGTCAGTTGCTCATGTAGCAGGGGCTACTATATGCCTGTGTCAGCTAGTCATGTTGCAGGGGCTACTATATGCCTGTGTCAGTTGCTCATGTAGCAGGGGCTGCTATATAACTGTGTCAGTTGCTCATGTAGCAAGGGCTACTATATAACTGTGTCAGTTGATCATGTAGCAAGGGCTACTATATAACTGTGTCAGTTGCTCATGTAGCAGGGGCTGCTATATAATGCTGTCAGTTGCTCATGTAGCAGGGGCTACTATATGCCTGTGTCAGTTGCTCATGTAGCAGGGGCTACTATATAACTGTGTCAGCTAGTCATGTAGCAGGGGCTTCTATATAACTGTGTCAGTTGCTCATGTAGCAGGGGCTACTATATGCCTGTGTCAGCTAGTCATGTTGCAGGGGCTACTATATGCTTGTGTCAGTTGCTCATGTAGCAGGGGCTGCTATATAACTGTGTCAGTTGCTCATGTAGCAGGGGCTACTATTTAACTGTGTCAGTTGCTCATGTAGCAGGGGCTACTATATAACTGTGTCAGTTGCTCATGTAGCAAGGACTACTATATAACTGTGTCAGTTGCTCATGTAGCAGGGGCTGCTATATAATGGTGTCATTTGCTCATGTAGCAGGGGCTACTATATCCCTGTGTCAGTTGCTCATGTAGCAGGGGCTACTATATAACTGTCAGTTGCTCATGTAGCAGGGGCTACTATATAACTGTGTCAGTTGCTTATGTAGCAGGGGCTACTATATAACTGTGTCAGTTGCTCATGTAGCAGGGGCTACTATATAACTGTGTCAGCTAGTCATGTAGCAGGGTCTACTATATATCTGTGTCAGTTGCTCATGTAGCTGTGGCTGCTATATAACTGTGTCAGTTGCTCATGTAGCAGGGGCTACTATATAACTGTGTTAGTTGCTCATGTAGCAGGGGCTACTATTTAACTGTGTCAGTTGCTCATGTAGCAGGGGCTACTATATGCTTGTGTCAGTTGCTTATGTAGCAGGGGCTACTATATGCCTGCGTCATTTGCTCATGTAGTAGGGGCTACTATATGCCTGTGTCAGTTGCTCATGTAGCGGGGGCTACTATATGCTTGTGTCAGTTGCTCATGTAGCAGGGGCTACTATATGCCTTTGTCAGTTGCTCATGTAGCAGGGGCTACTATATGCTTGTCAGTTGCTCATGTAGCAGGGGCTACTATATTCCTGTGTCAGTTGCTCATGTAGCAGGGGCTACTATATGCCCATGTCAGTTGCTCATGTAGCAGGGGCTACTATATGCCCATGTCAGTTGCTCATGTAGCAGGGACTGCTATATAACTGTATCAGTTGCTCATGTAGCAGGAGTTGCTATATAACTGTTAGTTGCTCTTGTAGCAGGGGTTGCTATTTAACTGTGTCAGTTGCTCATGTAGCAGGGGCTGCTATATAACTGTGTCAGTTGCTCATGTAGCAGAGGGTGCTATATAACTGTGTCAGTTGCTCATGTAGCAGTGGCTGCTATATAACTGTGTCAGTTGCTCATGTAGCAGTGGCTGCTATATAACTGTGTCAGTTGCTCATGTAGCAGGGGCTACAATATAACTGTGTCAGTTGCTCATGTAGCAGGGGCTACTATATGCTTGTCTCAGTTGCTTATGTAGCAGGGGCTACTACAGGGAGTGCAGAATTATTAGGCAAATGAGTATTTTGACCACATCATCCTCTTTATGCATGTTGTCTTACTCCAAGCTGTATAGGCTCGAAAGCCTACTACCAATTAAGCATATTAGGTGATGTGCATCTCTGTAATGAGAAGGGGAGTGGTCTAATGACATCAACACCCTATATCAGGTGTGCATAATTATTAGGCAACTTCCTTTCCTTTGGCAAAATGGGTCAAAAGAAGGACTTGACAGGCTCAGAAAAGTCAAAAATAGTGAGATATCTTGCAGAGGGATGCAGCACTCTTAAAATTGCAAAGCTTCTGAAGCGTGATCATCGAACAATCAATCGTTTCATTCAAAATAGTCAACAGGGTCGCAAGAAGCGTGTGGAAAAACCAAGGCGCAAAATAACTGCCCATGAACTGAGAAAAGTCAAGCGTGCAGCTGCCAAGATGCCACTTGCCACCAGTTTGGTCATATTTCAGAGCTGCAACATCACTGAAGTGCCCAAAAGCACAAGGTGTGCAATACTCAGAGACATGGCCAAGGTAAGAAAGGCTGAAAGACGACCACCACTGAACAAGACACACAAGCTGAAACGTCAAGACTGGGCCAAGAAATATCTCAAGACTGATTTTTCTAAAGTTTTATGGACTGATGAAATGAAAGTGAGTCTTGATGGGCCAGATGGATGGGCCCGTGGCTGGATTGGTAAAGGGCAGAGAGCTCCAGTCCGACTCAGACGCCAGCAAGGTGGAGGTGGAGTACTGGTTTGGGCTGGTATCATCAAAGATGAGCTTGTGGGGCCTTTTCGGGTTGAGGATGGAGTCAAGCTCAACTCCCAGTCCTACTGCCAGTTTCTGGAAGACACCTTCTTCAAGCAGTGGTACAGGAAGAAGTCTGCATCCTTCAAGAAAAACATGATTTTCATGCAGGACAATGCTCCATCACACGCGTCCAAGTACTCCACAGCGTTGCTTGCAAGAAAGGGTATAAAAGAAGAAAATCTAATGACATGGCCTCCTTGTTCACCTGATCTGAACCCCATTGAGAACCTGTGGTCCATCATCAAATGTGAGATTTACAAGGAGGGAAAACAGTACACCTCTCTGAACAGTGTCTGAGAGGCTGTGGTTGCTGCTGCACGCAATGTTGATGGTGAACAGATCAAAACACTGACAGAATCCATGGATGGCAGGCTTTTGAGTGTCCTTGCAAAGAAAGGTGGCTATATTGGTCACTGATTTGTTTTTGTTTTGTTTTTGAATGTCAGAAATGTATATTTGTGAATGTTGAGATGTTATATTGGTTTCACTGGTAAAAATAAATAATTGAAATGGGTATATATTTGTTTTTTGTTAAGTTGCCTAATAATTTATGCACAGTAATAGCCACCTGCACACACAGATATCCCCCTAAAATAGCTATAACTAAAAACAAACTAAAAACTACTTCCAAAACTATTTAGCTTTGATATTAAAGGGACAGTCTAGGCCAAAATAAACTTTCATGATTCAGATAGAGCATGTAATTTTAAACAATTTTCCAATTTACTTTTATCACCAATTTTGCTTTGTTCTCTTGGTATTCTTAGTTGAAAGCTTAACCTAGGAGGTTCATATGCTAATTTCTTAGACCTTGAAGCCCACCTCTTTCAGATTGCATTTTAATAGTTTTTCACCACTGGAGGGTGTTAGTTCACATATTTCATATAGATAACACTGTGCTCGTGCACGAGAAGTTATCTGGGAGCAGGCACTGATTGGCTAGACTGCAAGTCTGTCAAAAGAACTGAAAAAAGGGGCAGTTTGCAGAGGCTTAGATACAAGATAATCACAGAGGTTAAAAGTATATTATTATCACTGTGTTGGTTATGCAAAACTGGGGAATGGGTAATAAAGGGATTATCTATCTTTTAAAACAATAAAAATTCTGGTGTAGACTGTCCCTTTAATGAGTTTTTTGGGTTCATTGAGAACATGGTTGTTGTTCAAGAATAAAATTAATCCTCAAAAATACAACTTGCCTAATAATTCTGCACTCCCTGTATATACCTGTGTCAGTTGCTCATGTAGCAGGGGCTGCTATATAACTGTGTCAGTTGCTCATGTAGCAGGGGCTACTATATAACTGTGTCAGTTGCTCATGTAGCAGAGGCTACTATATGCTTGTGTCAGTTGCTTATGTAGCAGGGGCTACTATATGCCTGTGTCAGTTGCTCATGTAGCAGTGGCTGCTATATAACTGTGTCAGTTGCTTATGTAGCAGGGGCTACTATATGCCTGTGTCAGTTGCTCATGTAGTAGGGGCTACTATATGCCTGTGTCAGTTGCTCATGTAGCGGGGGCTACTATATGCTTGTGTCAGTTGCTCATGTAGCAGGGGCTACTATATGCCTGTGTCAGTTGCTCATGTAGCAGGGGCTACTATATGCTTGTCAGTTGCTCATGTAGCAGGGGCTACTATATGCCTGTGTCAGTTGCTCATGTAGCAGGGGCTACTATATGCTTGTCAGTTGCTCATGTAGCAGGGGCTACTATATGCCTGTGTCAGTTGCTCATGTAGCAGGGGCTACTATATGCCCATGTCAGTTGCTCATGTAGCATGAGCTACTATATGCCCATGTCAGTTGCTCATGTAGCAGGAGTTGCTATATAACTGTTAGTTGCTCTTGTAGCAGGGGTTGCTATTTAACTGTGTCAGTTGCTCATGTAGCAGGGGCTGCTATATAACTGTGTCAGTTGCTCATGTAGCAGGGGCTATTATATGCCTGTGTCAGCTGCACATGTAGCAGGGGCAACTATATGCCTGTGTCAGTTGCTCATATAGCAGGGGCTACTATATGCCGGTGTCAGTTGCTCATGTAGCAGGGGCTACTATATAACTGTGTCAGTTGCTCATGTAGCAGGGGCTACTATATAACTGTGTCAGCTAGTCATGTAGCAGGGGCTACTATATAACTGTGTCAGTTGCTCATGTAGCAGGGCTGCTATATAACTGTGTCAGTTGCTCATGTAGCAGGGGCTACTATATGCCTGTGTCAGCTAGTCATTTTGCAGGGGCTACTATATGCCTGTGTCAGTTGCTCATGTAGCAGGGGCTGCTATATAACTGTGTCAGTTGCTCATGTAGCAAGGGCTACTATATAACTGTGTCAGTTGCTCATGTAGCAAGGGCTACTATATAACTGTGTCAGTTGCTCATGTAGCAGGGGCTGCTATATAACGGTGTCAGCTAGTCATGTAGCAGGGGCTACTATATAACTTTGTCAGTTGCTCATGTAGCAGGGGCTACTATATGCCTGTGTCAGTTGCTCATGTAGCAGGGGCTACTATATAACTGTCAGCTAGTCATGTAGCAAGGGCTACTATATAACTGTGTCAGTTAAACAGTAGCCCCTGCTACATGAGCAACTGTGTCAGTTGCTCATGTAGCAGGGGCTACTATATAACTGTGTCAGTTGCTCATGTAGCAGGGGCTACTATTTAACTGTGTCAGTTGCTCATGTAGCAGGGGCTGCTTTATAACTGTGTCAGTTGCTCATGTAGCAGGGGCTACTATATAACTGTGTCAGTTGCTCATGTAGCAGAGGCTACTATATAACTGTGTCAGTTGCTCATGTAGTAGGGGCTACTATATAACTGTGTCAGTTGCTCATGTAGCAGGGGCTACTATATAACTGTGTAAGTTGCTCATGTTGCAGGGGCTACTATATAACTGTGTCAGTTGCTCATGTAGCAGGGGCTACTATATAACTGTGTCAGTTGCTCATGTAGCAGGGGCTACTATATAACTGTGTCAGTTGCTCATGTAGCAAGGGCTACTATATAACTGTGTCAGTTGCTCATGTAGCAGGGGCTACTATATTACTGTGTCAGTTGCTCATGTAGCAGGGGCTACTATATAACTGTTTCAGTTGCTCATGTAGCAGGGGCTACTATATAACTGTGTCAGTTGCTCATGTAGCAGGGGCTACTGTTTAACTGTGTCAGTTGCTCATGTAGCAGGGGCTACTATATAACTGTGTCAGTTGCTCATGTAGCAGGGGCTACTATATAACTGTGTCAGCTAGTCATGTAGCAGGGGCTACTATATAACTGTGTCAGCTAGTCATGTAGCAGGGGCTACTATATAACTGTGTCAGTTGCTTATGTAGCAGGGGCTACTATATAACTGTGTCAGCTAGTCATGTAGCAGGGTCTACTATATAACTGTGTCAGTTGCTCATGTAGCAGGGGCTACTATATAACTGTGTCAGCTAGTCATGTAGCAGGGGCTACTATATAACTGTCAGTTGCTCATGTAGCAGTGGCTGCTATATAACTGTGTCAGTTGCTCATGTAGCAGGGGCTACTATATAACTGTGTCAGTTGCTCATGTAGCAGGGGCTACTATATGCTTGTGTCAGTTGCTTATGTAGCAGGGGCTACTACAGGGAGTGCAGAATTATTAGGCAAATGAGTATTTTGACCACATCATCCTCTTTATGCATGTTGTCTTACTCCAAGCTGTATAGGCTCGAAAGCCTACTACCAATTAAGCATATTAGGTGATGTGCATCTCTATAATGAGAAGGGGTGTGGTCTAATGACATCAACACCCTATATCAGGTGTGCATAATTATTAGGCAACTTCCTTTCCTTTGGCAAAATGGGTCAAAAGAAGGACTTGACAGGCTCAGAAAAGTCAAAAATAGTGAGATATCTTGCAGAGGGATGCAGCACTCTTAAAATTGCAAAGCTTCTGAAGCGTGATCATCGAACAATCAATCGTTTCATTCAAAATAGTCAACAGGGTCGCAAGAAGCGTGTGGAAAAACCAAGGCGCAAAATAACTGCCCATGAACTGAGAAAAGTCAAGCGTGCAGCTGCCAAGATTCCTCTTGCCACCAGTTTGGTCATATTTCAGAGCTGCAACATCACTGGAGTGCCCAAAAGGACAAGGTGTGCAATACTCAGAGACATGGCCAAGGTAAGAAAGGCTGAAAGACGACCACCACTGAACAAGACACACAAGCTGAAACGTCAAGACTGGGCCAAGAAATATCTCAAGACTGATTTTTCTAAAGTTTTATGGACTGATGAAATGAAAGTGAGTTTTGATGGGCCAGATGGATGGGCCCGTGGCTGGATTGGTAAAGGGCAGAGAG
Source organism: Bombina bombina (assembly GCF_027579735.1). Classification (NCBI taxonomy): domain Eukaryota; kingdom Metazoa; phylum Chordata; class Amphibia; order Anura; family Bombinatoridae; genus Bombina; species Bombina bombina. The sequence continues at coordinate 1,599,402,230 of NC_069499.1, forward strand.
CTCCAGTCCGACTCAGACGCCAGCAAGGTGGAGGTGGAGTACTGGTTTGGGCTGGTATCATCAAAGATGAGCTTGTGGGGCCTTTTCGGGTTGAGGATGGAGTCAAGCTCAACTCCCAGTCCTACTGCCAGTTTCTGGAAGACACCTTCTTCAAGCAGTGGTACAGGAAGAAGTCTGCATCCTTCAAGAAAAACATGATTTTCATGCAGGACAATGCTCCATCACACGCGTCCAAGTACTCCACAGCGTTGCTTGCAAGAAAGGGTATAAAAGAAGAAAATCTAATGACATGGCCTCCTTGTTCACCTGATCTGAACCCCATTGAGAACCTGTGGTCCATCATCAAATGTGAGATTTACAAGGAGGGAAAACAGTACACCTCTCTGAACAGTGTCTGAGAGGCTGTGGTTGCTGCTGCACGCAATGTTGATGGTGAACAGATCAAAACACTGACAGAATCCATGGATGGCAGGCTTTTGAGTGTCCTTGCAAAGAAAGGTGGCTATATTGGTCACTGATTTGTTTTTGTTTTGTTTTTGAATGTCAGAAATGTATATTTGTGAATGTTGAGATGTTATATTGGTTTCACTGGTAAAAATAAATAATTGAAATGGGTATATATTTGTTTTTTGTTAAGTTGCCTAATAATTTATGCACAGTAATAGCCACCTGCACACACAGATATCCCCCTAAAATAGCTATAACTAAAAACAAACTAAAAACTACTTCCAAAACTATTCAGCTTTGATATTAATGAGTTTTTTGGGTTCATTGAGAACATGGTTGTTGTTCAAGAATAAAATTAATCCTCAAAAATACAACTTGCCTAATAATTCTGCACTCCCTGTATATGCCTGTGTCAGTTGCTCATGTAGCAGGGGCTGCTATATAACTGTGTCAGTTGCTCATGTAGCAGGGGCTACTATATGCTTGTGTCAGTTGCTTATGTAGCAGGGGCTACTATATGCCTGTGTCAGTTGCTCATGTAGCAGGGGCTACTATATAACTGTGTCAGTTGCTCATGTAGCAGGGGCTACTATATGCTTGTGTCAGTTGCTTATGTAGCAGGGGCTACTATATGCCTGTGTCAGTTGCTCATGTAGTAGGGGCTACTATATGCCTGTGTCAGTTGCTCATGTAGCGGGGGCTACTATATGCTTGTGTCAGTTGCTCATTTAGCAGGGGCTACTATATGCTTGTGTCAGTTGCTCATGTAGCAGGGGCTACTATATGCTTGTCAGTTGCTCATGTAGCAGGGGCTACTATATGCCTGTGTCAGTTGCTCATGTAGCAGGGGCTACTATATGCTTGTCAGTTGCTCATGTAGCAGGGGCTACTATATGCCTGTGTCAGTTGCTCATGTAGCAGGGGCTACTATATGCCCATGTCAGTTGCTCATGTAGCATGGGCTACTATATGCCCATGTCAGTTGCTCATGTAGCAGGAGTTGCTATATAACTGTTAGTTGCTCTTGTAGCAGGGGTTGCTATTTAACTGTGTCAGTTGCTCATGTAGCAGGGGCTGCTATATAACTGTGTCAGTTGCTCATGTAGCAGGGGCTATTATATGCCTGTGTCAGCTGCACATGTAGCAGGGGCAACTATATGCCTGTGTCAGTTGCTCATATAGCAGGGGCTACTATATGCCGGTGTCAGTTGCTCATGTAGCAGGGGCTACTATATAACTCTGTCAGTTGCTCATGTAGCAGGGGCTACTATATAACTCTGTCAGTTGCTCATGTAGCAGGGGCTACTATATAACTGTGTCAGTTGCTCATGTAGCAGGGGCTACTATATAACTGTGTCAGTTGCTCATGTAGCAGGGCTGCTATATAACTGTGTCAGTTGCTCATGTAGCAGGGGCTACTATATGCCTGTGTCAGCTAGTCATTTTGCAGGGGCTACTATATGCCTGTGTCAGTTGCTCATGTAGCAGGGGCTGCTATATAACTGTGTCAGTTGCTCATGTAGCAAGGGCTACTATATAACTGTGTCAGTTGCTCATGTAGCAAGGGCTACTATATAACTGTGTCAGTTGCTCATGTAGCAGGGGCTGCTATATAACGGTGTCAGCTAGTCATGTAGCAGGGGCTACTATATAACTTTGTCAGTTGCTCATGTAGCAGGGGCTACTATATGCCTGTGTCAGTTGCTAATGTAGCAGGGGCTACTATATAACTGTCAGCTAGTCATGTAGCAAGGGCTACTATATAACTGTGTCAGTTGCTCATGTAGCAGGGGCTACTGTTTAACTGTGTCAGTTGCTCATGTAGCAGGGGCTACTATATAACTGTGTCAGTTGCTCATGTAGCAGGGGCTACTATTTAACTGTGTCAGTTGCTCATGTAGCAGGGGCTGCTTTATAACTGTGTCAGTTGCTCATGTAGCAGGGGCTACTATATAACTGTGTCAGTTGCTCATGTAGCAGAGGCTACTATATAACTGTGTCAGTTGCTCATGTAGTAGGGGCTACTATATAACTGTGTCAGTTGCTCATGTAGCAGGGGCTACTATATAACTGTGTAAGTTGCTCATGTTGCAGGGGCTACTATTTAACTGTGTCAGTTGCTCATGTAGCAGGGGCTACTATATAACTGTGTCAGTTGCTCATGTAGCAGGGGCTACTATTTAACTGTGTCAGTTGCTCATGTAGCAGGGGCTACTATATAACTGTGTCAGTTGCTAATGTAGCAGGGGCTACTATATAACTGTGTCAGTTGCTCATGTAGCAGGGGCTACTATATAACTGTGTCAGTTGCTCATGTAGCAAGGGCTACTATATAACTGTCAGTTGCTCATGTAGCAGGGGCTACTATATAACTGTGTCAGTTGCTCATGTAGCAGGGGCTACTATATAACTGTGTCAGTTGCTAATGTAGCAGGGGCTACTATATAACTGTGTCAGTTGCTCATGTAGCAGGGGCTACTATATAACTGTGTCAGTTGCTCATGTAGCAGGGGCTACTATATAACTGTCAGTTGCTCATGTAGCAGGGGCTACTATATAACTGTGTCAGTTGCTCATGTAGCAGGGGCTACTATATAACTGTGTCAGTTGCTCATGTAGCAGGGGCTACTGTTACGGTACCAACAGTGTACCAAGGGTTAGTACCAGGGAACAATGTCCTGCATAAAGAATCAGCACTTCACAACCTTGATCAGTTTCCCTGCAAACATGAGACCAAGCTCCACATTTCAGGTTTAAAACAGACTGACTACTTTATTTGAAGGCAGCACACAGATTTATACACCCTGGCTTCAGGTTACAAAGGGCATTGGTTTAACAGTAAAGCAAACATATGAACAATGCATCAAACCTCTAACAATTGTCTATTCACAGGTAAAACAGATTAACATATTAAGTTAATTAACTAGGGAAGAACGTTTACTCAGACAATCTGATGTTGGGCAGTCTAGTTAACATAATCACACAAGGACACAATCAGTTTACCCAGACAGACTCCTGAGACACAATCAGATCTGAAACATACATAGAATACATCTTATTACTGAATATAGGAACAGTTCTTATTAGCTATAAAGTCTTTTATGCCCACTTGGCTTATAGAGTCACAATTGCTCCCACAAGGGGCACTCACACCCTGTACCCATCCTGTATTTATGGATACAGGGTGACCTAGACATAAGACAGAGTTATGAAAGTACATGGGGTGTCCAACATATAACATTCCATATTTCCATGCAGTCTCTGGGTATCCTTAAGCCCATGTACCTCCAGCCCAAAGAATGTTCCATAACAGGCCCTCCAATGTACAGTGGCGAGATTGGTTTTGTCACATCTCTCCCCTTTTCCAAACAGACTAACAGGGTATCTGACCTCCTGCCGGTCAGTGCCCTGGTTAGTCCAGCAACCCACCCATAAAACACAATTAGTAGTACAGCCCACCCACAATAAATGGTTACTACACCTGAGTACGGGGAAAACTTGTCCATGTCCAGGTGCCTCACCACAGCTGTGTGGGGGACTGGTACGCTGAATTGGTGGGTTGCGAGGTGGGCAGAGACCAGCTGTACTCTGCCCGGGTGCCAGCACTACCATGGAAGTAGCCTGGTGGGAGCCTGGTTGCTGGAGGGGGAGACCGACTGTCTCCCCTTTGGATACATAGCTGTGCTGCTGGAGGGGGAGACCAATCGTCTCCCCTTTGGCTAAACAGCCGTGTTGCTGGGGGACAGGACCAACGCAGCCTGCCGCTGGGGAATGGAGTCTGGGCTCCCAAAGTCAGGCTCTGCAAAGGACTCCCATAACAAGCCAGGACCATCAAACTCCTCTCCCTCTGGTTTGTCATGCTCGGCTGTCCAAGGTATATACTGTGCCATATACCACCAGAGCGCCTGGTAGGCATGTCAGTTTGCTGGGACAATCCATCTGGATTCCCGTTATGAGAGAGAATTCCTGTCCATGCAAACAAGGGTTCAAATTCCTCAGTGCCCAGACCAGGGCCAAACAGTCCTTCAAAATCCCATCAGCTTCTTTACGAGTTTTCTGTACCTGCTCTTTATAGGTATCCACAATCCCTTCATACTGACATAGGGTGCCCTTGAGTTGCTGCACCTCACTATGAGCCAGCGTCAGCTTCTCCTCAAGTGTCGCTAAGTTTGTCTTTAAGGTTTCATGTCCCACTCTCAAGCTGGTGTTTTCTGCAGTCTGTCGGTGCAGCTTGTCTAGCAGAGATTCACGGTCATAAACGTGCTTTTTCCTCTGCGCTCCTCTTCTCCTTCATCAGCGCATTGTAACGGGACCTCCACATATCAATAGCGGATAGAGATTTACTGAGCTCAGCGTCCTGGGGCTTAACAGCAGGTGGGTCAGTCTCTGCTGCATGGATCTGGGCACGGGTAGTCACAGAGTTAACATCAGCGGGACCCATAGGAGCGTAGGCAGAAACAAGGGGGGCCAAGTCATTTCCAAGAAGAACATCAGCAGGTAAGTCCTTCTTGACCCCCACATTCACAGGTCTAGCGCCCACTCCCCAATCCAAATGTACCCTGGCAACAGGTAGGCTGAACACATCGCCCCCTGCTACCCTCACAGCCACAGTGTCTCCAGTGTACTGTTTCTCAGACACCAAGTTCTTTTGAAGCAAGGTCATGGTAGCACCAGTATCCCGTAGACCACTGACCTTCTTCCCATTCACTTTAACCAGTTGCCGGTTATTCCGGTGGGCAGCTTGCACAAGGTCTGCCTCATGTAGGATGCTCCAGCATTCTTGCGCCTCTACGTAGCGGGCCGCAGGCTGAGGATTACGTGGGATTCCGCCGGCGGGTCTTCTCCAGGACTGCGCTTGGTTCGCTGCGTTTAGGGGACACTCTGGTCTTTTGTGCCCTAGTTGCTTACATCTAAAGCACCGAATAGGTTGTGAGTAGCCCCGCAAATTGAACAGGGCTCTCTGAGGGTAGTTCGTGGCCGGAGGCCGTGTGGTATAGCGGTGCGCCGGGGTTTGGTAACTGGCAGCTGCTGGGGTGACTGGGGGTCTGTACTCCACTCTAGCAGGGGGCTTAGTGGTAGCAGTGTCCAGTTTGCGGGCATCCGTATACTCATCTGCCAAGCGAGCCGCTTCCTGCAGGGTGGAGGGTTTACGGTCCCGAACCCACTCTCGAACTCCTGCGGGTAACTTGTCGAAGCAATGTTCCAACAGGAATAGCTGCAGCACCTCTTCCCCAGATATGGCTTGGCACCCCGCTATCCAGTGAGCTGCTGTGCGGTGCACCTTACATGCCCACTCAAGGTAGGAATCTCCAGCTAATTTAACAGTGTCTCTGAACCGCCTCCGGTATGCCTCCGGTGTAACCGCATACCTGGAGAGCAGAGCCTCTTTTACAGTATTATAATCCCTGACTTCCTCATCTGGAATGGCCCGAAAAGCCTCTCTGGCCCGGCCGGATAATTTTCCAGATAATATTGTGACCCAGTCCTCTGCGGGTACCTTGTGTAGTGCACATTGCCTCTCAAAATCCGCAAGGTACCCATCAATCTCTCCTTCTGTTTCCAGGAAGTTTTTAAAAGCTGCAAAATTTACTTTTCTCTTTTCCATCTTAGTCAGTATTGTAATAATCCCCCTCTTCCTGAGGTTACTGGCTTGTGTAGTTGCTCTTCTGGGCGATAAGGTTCATCCCGTCGCTGCCACCAATGTTACGGTACCAACAGTGTACCAAGGGTTAGTACCAGGGAACAATGTCCTGCATACAGAATCAGCACTTCACAACCTTGATCAGTTTCCCTGCAAACATAAGACCAAGCTCCACATTTCAGGTTTAAAACAGACTGACTACTTTATTTGAAGGCAGCACACAGATTTATACACCCTGGCTTCAGGTTACAAAGGGCATTGGTTTAACAGTAAAGCAAACATATGAACAATGCATCAAACCTCTAACAATTGTCTATTCACAGGTAAAACAGATTAACATATTAAGTTAATTAACTAGGGAAGAACGTTTACTCAGACAATCTGATGTTGGGCAGTCTAGTTAACATAATCACACAAGGACACAATCAGTTTACCCAGACAGACTCCTGAGACACAATCAGATCTGAAACATACATAGAATACATCTTATTACTGAATATAGGAACAGTTCTTATTAGCTATAAAGTCTTTTATGCCCACTTGGCTTATAGAGTCACAATTGCTCCCACAAGGGGCACTCACACCCTGTACCCATCCTGTATTTATGGATACAGGGTGACATAGACATAAGACAGAGTTATGAAAGTACATGGGGTGTCCAGCATATAACATTCCATATTTCCATGCAGTCTCTGGGTATCCTTAAGCCCATGTACCTCCAGCCCAAAGAATGTTCCATAACAGGCCCTCCAATGTACAGTGGCGAGATTGGTTTTGTCACAGCTACTGTTTAACTGTGTCAGTTACTCATGTAGCAGGGGCTACTATATAACTGTGTCAGTTGCTCATGTAGCAGGGGCTACTATATAACTGTGTCAGTTGCTCATGTAGCAGGGGCTGCTTTATAACTGTGTCAGTTGCTCATGTAGCAGGGGCTATTATATAACTGTGTCAGTTGCTCATGTAGCAGGGGCTACTATATAACTGTGTCAGTTGCTCATGTAGCAGAGGCTACTATATAACTGTGTCAGTTGCTCATGTAGTAGGGGCTACTATATAACTGTCAGTTGCTCATGTAGCAGGGGCTACTATATAACTGTAAGTTGCTCATGTTGCAGGGGCTACTATTTAACTGTGTCAGTTGCTCATGTAGCAGGGGCTACTATATAACTGTGTCAGTTGCTCATGTAGCAGGGGCTACTATATAACTGTGTCAGTTGCTCATGTAGCAGGGGCTACTATTTAACTGTGTCAGTTGCTCATGTAGCAGGGGCTACTATATAACTGTCAGTTGCTCATGTAGCAGGGGCTACTATATAACTGTGTCAGTTGCTCATGTAGCAGGGGCTACTATATAACTGTGTCAGTTGCTCATGTAGCAGGGGCTACTATATAACTGTGTCAGTTGCTCATGTAGCAGGGGCTACTGTTTAACTGTGTCAGTTGCTCATGTAGCAGGGGCTACTATATAACTGTGTCAGTTGCTCATGTAGCAGGGGCTACTATATAACTGTCAGTTGCTCATGTAACAAGGGCTACTATAAAACTGTGTCAGTTGCTCATGTAGCAGAGGCTACTATATAACTGTGTCAGTTGCTCATGTAGCAGGGGCTACTATATAACTGTGTCAGTTGCTCATGTAGCAGGGGCTACTATTTCACTGTGTCAGTTGCTCATGTAGCAGGGGCTACTATATAACTGTGTCAGTTGCTCATGTAGCAGGGGCTACTATTTAACTGTGTCAGTTGCTCATGTAGCAGGGGCTGCTTTATAACTGTGTCAGTTGCTCATGTAGCAGGGGCTACTATATAACTGTGTCAGTTGCTCATGTAGCAGGGGCTACTATATAACTGTGTCAGTTGCTCATGTAGCAGGGGCTACTATATAACTGTGTCAGTTGCTCATGTAGCAGGGGCTACTATATAACTGTCAGTTGCTCATGTAGCAGAGGCTACTATATAACTGTGTCAGTTGCTCATGTAGTAGGGGCTACTATATAACTGTGTCAGTTGCTCATGTATCAGGGGCTACTATATAACTGTGTAAGTTGCTCATGTTGCAGGGGCTACTATATAACTGTGTCAGTTGCTCATGTAGCTGGAGCTACTATATAACTGTGTCAGTTGCTCATGTAGCAGGGGCTACTATATAACTGTGTCAGTTGCGCATGTAGCAGGGGCTACTATATAACTGTGTCAGTTGCTCATGTAGCAGGGGCTACTATATAACTGTGTCAGTTGCTCATGTAGCAGGGGCTACTATATAACTGTGTCAGTTGCTCATGTAGCAGGGGCTACTATATAACTGTGTCAGTTGCTCATGTAGCAGGGGCTACTATATAACTATGTCAGTTGCTCATGTAGCAGGGGCTACTATATAACTGTGTCAGTTGCTAATGTAGCAGGGGCTACTATATAACTGTGTCAGTTGCTCATGTAGCAGGGGCTACTATTTAACACAAATATAGGGATGTCTGTGGATCTATTTGTCAGTTACATTACCTGCACATGCTCAGTTCACATGTTAAACACAAATATAGGGATGTCTGTGGATCTATTTGTCAGTTACATTACCTGCACATGCTCAGTTCACATGTTAAACACAAATATAGGGATGTCTGTGAATCTATTTGTCAGTTACATTACCTGCACATGCTCAGTTCACATGTTAAACACAAATATAGGGATGTCTGTGGATCTATTTGTCAGTTACTTTACCTGCACATGCTCAGTTAACATATTAAACACAAGTATAGGGATGTCTGTGAATATTCGTGTGAACGTAATCAGGTGTTTACGATTAATTCAGATAATGATCACAATGACTTGTTTATAAAGCACCCGAGTACTGTACACTGTTTCATGTACAATTAGACATCAGTCTTACCCTGTAGCTCCCTGTGATAATACATTCATGTTTCATTCTACAGGAATACACCATTGTGAGGATGAATTCCCCCCACAGCAGCAGTAGCCTACTGACCGGTGAGGTGAGCACTACTGACATATTATTTATATCAGGTCACAGTGATTCCCTTTACTTAGCAAGTTATGTATGAACCTCCGTAGCATTACCCCTACTCTCCTCGCTCTAGTAACACACACACAAGTGAATGTATCAGGACTGAATGGGATGTGTGTATTACTCTCTGTGTGCTGTCAGTAACGTTACCCCCTCTCCTGGCTCTGTCAGTAACACACACACAAGTGAATGTATCAGGACTGAATGGGATATGTGTATTACTCTCTGTGTGCTGTCAGTAACGTTACCCCTGCTCTTGTGGCTCTATCAGTAACACACACACACACAAGTGACTGTATCAGGACTGAATAGGATATGTGTATTACCCTCTGTGTGCTGTCAGTAACATTACCTCTGCTCTCCTGGCTCTATCAGTAACACACACACAAGTGACTGTATCAACACTGAATAGGATATGTGTATTACCCTCTGTGTGCTGTCAGTAACGTTACCCCCTCTCCTGGCTCTATCAGTAATACACACACAAGTGAATGTATCAGGACTGAATGGGATGTGTGTATTACTCTCTGTGTGCTGTCAGTAACGTTACCCCCTCTCCTGGCTCTATCAGTAATACACACACAAGTGAATGTATCAGGACTGAATGGGATATGTGTATTACTCTCTGTGTGCTGTCAGTAACGTTACCCCTGCTCTTGTGGCTCTATCAGTAACACACACACACACAAGTGACTGTATCAGGACTGAATAGGATATGTGTATTACCCTCTGTGTGCTGTCAGTAACATTACCTCTGCTCTCCTGGCTCTATCAGTAACACACACACAAGTGACTGTATCAACACTGAATAGGATATGTGTATTACCCTCTGTGTGCTGTCAGTAACGTTACCCCCTCTCCTGGCTCTGTCAGTAACACACACACAAGTGACTGTATCAGGACTGAATAGGATATGTGTATTACCCTCTGTGTGCTGTCAGTAGCATTACCCTTGCTCTCCTGGCTCTATCAGTAACACACACACAAGTGACTGTATCAACACTGAATAGGATATGTGTATTACCCTCTGTGTGCTGTCAGTAGCATTACCCTTGCTCTCCTGGCTCTATCAGTAACACACACACAAGTGACTGTATCAACACTGAATAGGATATGTGTATTACTCTCTGTGTGCTGTCAGTAACATTACCCCTGCTCTCCTGGCTCTATCAGTAATACACACACACAAGTGACTGTATCAACACTGAATAGGATATGTGTATTACCCTCTGTGTGCTGTCAGTAACATTACCCCTGCTCTCCTGGCTCTATCAGTAATACACACACAAGTGACTGTATCAGCACTGAATAGGATATGTGTATTACCCTCTGTGTGCTGTCAGTAATGTTACCCTTGCTCTCCTGGCTCTATCAGTAACACACACACAAGTGACTGTATCAGCACTGAATAGGATATGTGTATTACCCTCTGTGTGCTGTCAGTAACATTACCCCTGCTCTCCTGGCTCTATCAGTAACACACACACACACACAAGTGACTGTATCAACACTGAATAGGATATGTGTATTACCCTCTGTATGCTGTCAGTAACATTACCCCTGCTGTCCTGGCTCTATCAGTAACACACACACAAGTGACTGAATGGGATATGTGTATTACCCTCTGTGTGCTGTCAGTAACATTACCCCTGCTCTCCTGGCTCTATCAGTAATACACACACAAGTGACTGTATCAGCACTGAATAGGATATGTGTATTACCCTCTGTGTGCTGTCAGTAACATTACCCCTGCTCTCCTGGCTCTATCAGTAACACACACACACACAAGTGACTATATCAGGACTGAATAGGATATGTGTATTACCCTCTGTGTGCTGTCAGTAGCATTACCCTTGCTCTCCTGGCTCTATCAGTAGCACACACAAGTGACTGTATTAGCACTGAATAGGATATGTGTATTACCCTCTGTGTGCTCTCAGTAACATTACCCCTGCTCTCCTGGCTCTATTAGTAACACACACACAAGTGACTGTATTAGCACTGAATAGGATATGTGTATTACCCTCTGTGTGCTGTCAGTAGTATTACCCCTGCTCTCCTGGCTCTATCAGTAACACACACACAAGTGACTGTATTAGCACTGAATAGGATATGTGTATTACCCTCTGTGTGCTCTCAGTAACATTACCCCTGCTGTCCAGGCTCTATCAGTAACACACACACAAGTGACTGTATCAGCACTGAATAGGATATGTGTATTACCCTCTGTGTGCTCTCAGTAACATTACCCCTGCTGTCCAGGCTCTATCAGTAACACACACACAAGTGACTGTATCAGCACTGAATAGGATATGTGTATTACCCTCTGTGTGCTGTCAGTAGTATTACCCCTGCTCTCCTGGCTCTATCAGTAACACACACACAATTGACTTTGTCAGGACTGAATGGGATATGTTTATTACCCTTTGTCATGACTGAATGGGATATGTTTATTACCCTCTGTGTGCTGTCAGTAGCATTACCCTTGCTCTCCTGGCTCTATCAGTAACACACACACACACACGTGACTTTATCAGCACTGAATAGGATATGTGTATTACCCTCTGTGTGCTGTCAGTAGCATTACCCTTGCTCTCCTGGCTCTATCAGTAACACACACACAAGTGACTGTATTAGCACTGAATAGGATATGTGTATTACCCTCTGTGTACTGTAAGTAACGTTACCACTGCTCTCCTGGCTCTATCAGTAACTCACACACAAGTGACTATGTCAGAACTGAATAGGATATGAGTATTACCCTCTGTGTGCTGTCAGTAACATTTTCCCTGCTCTCCTGGCTCTATCAGTAACACACACACAAGTGACTGTATTAGTACTGAATAGGATATGTGTATTACCCTCTGTGTGCTGTCAGTAACGTTTCCCCTGCTCCCCTGGCTCTATCAGTAACACACAAGTGACTATGTCAGCACTGAATGGGACATGTGTATTACCCTCTGTGTACTGTCAGTAACGTTACCCCTGCTCTCCTGGCTCTATCAGTAACACACACACACGTGACTGTATCAGTACTGAATAGGATATGTGTATTACCCTCTGTGTGCTGTCAGTAACGTTTCCCCTGCTCCCCTGGCTCTATCAGTAACACACAAGTGACTATGTCAGCACTGAATGGGACATGTGTATTACCCTCTGTGCTGTCAGTAACATTACCCCTGCTCTCCTGGCTCTATCAGTAACACACACACACGTGACTGTATCAGTACTGAATAGGATATGTGTATTACCCTCTGTGTGCTGTCAGTAACATTACCCTTGCTCTCCTGGCTCTATCAGTAACACACACACACGTGACTGTATCAGTACTGAATAGGATATGTGTATTACCCTCTGTGTGCTGTCAGTAACATTACCCCTGCTCTCCTGGCTCTATCAGTAACACACACACAAGTGACTATGTTAGCACTGAATAGGATATGTGTATTACCCTCTGTGTGGTGTCAGTAAGATTACCCCTGCTCTCCTGACTCTATTAGTAACACACACAAGTGACTATATCAGTACTGAATAGGATATGTGTATTACCCTCTGTGTGCTCTTAGTAACATTACCCTTGCTCTCCTGGCTCTATCAGTAATACACACACAAGTGACTGTATAACACTGAATAGGATATGTGTATTACCCTCTGTGTGCTGTCAGTAACATTACCTCTGCTCTCCTGGCTCTATCAGTAATACACACACAAGTGACTGTATAAGCACTGAATAGGATATGTGTATTACCCTCTGTGTGCTGTCAGTAGCATTACCCTTGCTCTACTGGCTCTATCAGTAACACACACAAGTGACTGTATCAACACTGAATAGGATATGTGTATTACCCTCTGTGTACTATAAGTAACATTACCCCTGCTCTCCTGGCTCTATCAGTAACACACACACAAGTGACTGTCAGGACTGAATAGGATATGTGTATTACCCTCTGTGTGCTGTCAGTAACATTACCTCTGCTCTCCTGGCTCTATCAGTAATACACACACAAGTGACTGTATAAGCACTGAATAGGATATGTGTATTACCCTCTGTGTGCTGTCAGTAGCATTACCCTTGCTCTCCTGGCTCTATCAGTAATACACACACAAGTGACTGTATAAGCACTGAATAGGATATGTGTATTACCCTCTGTGTGCTGTCAGTAACGTTACCCCTGCTCTCCTGGATCTATCAGTAACACACACAAGTGACTGTATCAGCACTGAATAGGATATGAGTATTACCCTCTGTGTGCTGTCAGTAACATTACCCTTGCTCTCCTGGCTCTATCAGTAATACACACACAAGTGACTGTATAAGCACTGAATAGGATATGTGTATTACCCTCTGTGTGCTGTCAGTAACATTACCCCTGCTCTCCTGGCTCTATCAGTAACACACACACACAAGTGACTGTATCAGCACTGAATAGGATATGTGTAATACCCTCTGTGTGCTGCCATTAACATTACCCCTGCTCTCCTGGCTCTATCAGTAACACACACACACAAGTGACTGTATCAACACTGAATAGGATATGTGTATTACCCTCTGTGTGCTGTCAGTAACATTACACCCTCTCCTGGCTCTATCAGTAATACACACACAAGTGACTGTATCAGCACTGAATAGGATATGTGTAATACCCTCTGTGTGCTGTCATTAACATTACCCCTGCTGTCCTGGCTCTATCAGTAACACACACACAAGTGGCGGTGTCAGGACTGAATAGGATATGTGTATTACCCTCTGTGTGCTGTCAGTAACATTATGAATAATATATCCAGGCGCCAACAATGGAGGCTAAGGTTAAAATTTCAATGTTTATTCAAGACAATTATTCTGTATAGTAAGTGCTGGTAAGATTGTTAAAAATGATTAAAATGTATTAAAACACTTTAAATGATAAAAAGAAACGCAAGGATCCTCGCTAAAATATAGTTAAAAACAATAATCTATAATTTTACACTTTATACGGGTATTTAAACAATTTGCAACAATTATCAACAATTTTAAAACAATATTGTGCGTGATAGTGTGTGTGAGAGCTTGCGCTCCACACTATGGACTATGTTCAAGTGGTGATAGGTGTGCTTAAATAAGCAAAGATTGTCAGTCCTGTGAAAAAATAATAAATGTCAATCCTGTGAACAAAATTAAATCCTGTGAGAAAAAATTAAATCCTTTGAGAAAAGAACAAAAAAAAAAAAAAAAAAAAAAAAAGGTTAAATCCTGTGAGAAAAAAACTTGTGGGAAAATAATAATGCAATGAGAGTCAATCCTGTTGAAGTAAAAAATCCACTCCTGTGCACAAAAACAAAATTACTTCTGTGTAAAAGATATCCAAAACAGCGTGATAAGTGTTTGCAGAAGAAAAAATGCTCTTTGGAGACTGAGCTATAAGCAAAAATAAAGACTGAGCTATAAGCAAAAATAACGACAGTGCTCTTTGGAGACTAAGCTCCTAACAAAAATAGAGACAATGCACTAATGATAACAGACATGCTGCCAAACGATGAAAAACCTGTGGAGAAAAAATAATAACAATGTGTAGAAAATTCTTCAAATGTACCCTCCTAGTGGAATAGAGCTTACCAGGTCTACGCGTTTCGGCCTTGCCTAGGCCTTTATCAAGACTGATGGTAAGCTATTAGTTTGGGCCTTATATAGGGGAATCCAATTTGTAACCGGAAGTGTCATTTGTAAATGACTTCCGGTTTAACGTTGCTATACTGTATGATAATATAAAATATCATAAGGGGTCATTTGAAAATCACTGTTAGAGTTTATTTAATATATCCTTTGCCTCCGTTTTTACGATTACGTCACTTCCGGTGGGGAATGGGTGACTAATTTGTTACTGATTTAAACCTATAATGATCGGTTGCTTGCTTATACCTTTGCCAACTTAGTTTAGTAGTTGTAAATCTATACTTATTTGTTTTAATCATTTTTAGGTTGATTAATTTTAGTTCCGGTTACTACTAAACTAAGTTGGCAAAGGTATAAGCAAGCAACCGATCATTATAGGTTTAAATCAGTAACAAATTAGTCACCCATTCCCCACCGGAAGTGACGTAATCGGAGGCAAAGGATATATTAAATAAACTCTAACAGTGATTTTCAAATGACCCCTTATGATATTTTATATTATCATACACCAACATGTTTTTAAAAAAACAGACTCACAGCAATTACCCATATTTATTTAGAAAAGTATAGCAACGTTAAACCGGAAGTCATTTACAAATGACACTTCCGGTTACAAATTGGATTCCCCTATATAAGGCCCAAACTAATAGCTTACCATCAGTCTTGATAAAGGCCTAGGCGAGGCCGAAACGCGTAGACCTGGTAAGCTCTATTCCACTAGGAGGGTACATTTGAAGAATTTTCTACACATTGTTATTATTTTTTCTCCACAGATTTTTCATCGTTTGGCAGCATGTCTGTTATCATTAGTGCATTGTCTCTATTTTTGTTAGGAGCTTAGTCTCCAAAGAGCACTGTCGTTATTTTTGCTTATAGCTCAGTCTTTATTTTTGCTTATAGCTCAGTCTCCAAAGAGCATTTTTTCTTCTGCAAACACTTATCACGCTGTTTTGGATATCTTTTACACAGAAGTAATTTTGTTTTTGTGCACAGGAGTGGATTTTTTACTTCAACAGGATTGACTCTCATTGCATTATTATTTTCCCACAAGTTTTTTTCTCACAGGATTTAACCTTTTTTTTTTTTTTTTTGTTCTTTTCTCAAAGGATTTAATTTTTTCTCACAGGATTTAATTTTGTTCACAGGATTGACATTTATTATTTTTTCACAGGACTGACAATCTTTGCTTATTTAAGCACACCTATCACCACTTGAACATAGTCCATAGTGTGGAGCGCAAGCTCTCACACACACTATCACGCACAATATTGTTTTAAAATTGTTGATAATTGTTGCAAATTGTTTAAATACCCGTATAAAGTGTAAAATTATAGATTATTGTTTTTAACTATATTTTAGCGAGGATCCTTGCGTTTCTTTTTATCATGTAAAGTGTTTTAATACATTTTAATCATTTTTAACAATCTTACCAGCACTTACTATACAGAATAATTGTCTTGAATAAACATTGAAATTTTAACCTTAGCCTCCATTGTTGGCGCCTGGATATATTATTCATATTAGATTCACCCCAGGTGGCAGCTAGGTACCACCACTCCAGGCATAGAAGGTTTAGTTGGCGCTGAGATATACATACACATATTCACTGTCAGTAACATTACCCCTGCTGTCCTGGCTCTATCAGTAACACACACACAAGTGACTGTATCAGCACTGAATAGGATATGTGTATTACCCTCTGTATGCTGTCTGTAACGTTACCCCTGCTCTCCTGGCTCTATCAGTAATACACACACAAGTGACTGTATCAGCACTGAATAGGATATGTGCATTACCCTCTGTGTGCTGTCAGTAACATTACCCCTGCTCTCCTGGCTCTATCAGTAATACACACACAAGTGACTGTATAAGCACTGAATAGGATATGTGTATTACCCTCTGTGTGCTGTCAGTAGCATTACCCTTGCTCTCCTGGCTCTATCAGTAATACACACACAAGTGACTGTATCAGCACTGAATAGGATATGTGTATTACCCTCTGTGTGCTGTCAGTAGCATTACCCTTGCTCTCCTGGCTCTATCAGTAATACACACACAAGTGACTGTATAAGCACTGAATAGGATATGTGTATTACCCTCTGTGTGCTGTCAGTAGCATTACCCTTGCTCTCCTGGCTCTATCAGTAATACACACACAAGTGACTATATCAGCACTGAATGGGATATGTGTATTACCCTCTGTATGCTGTCAGTAACATTACCCCTGCTCTCCTGGCTCTATCAGTAACACACACAAGTGACTGTATTAGCACTTAATAGGATATGTGTATTACCCTCTTTGTGCTGTCAGTAACATTACCCCTGCTGTCCTGGCTCTATCAGTAACACACACACACAAGTTACTATATCAGCACTGAATAGGATATGTGTATTACCCTCTGTGTGCTGTCAGTAACATTACCCCTGCTCTCCTGGCTCTATCAGTAACACACACACAAGTGACTATCAGCACTAAATAGGATATGAGTATTACTCTCTGTGTGCTGTCAGTAACATTACCCCTGCTCTCCTGGTTCTATCAGTAACACACACACAAGTGATTGTATTAGCACTGAATAGGATATGTGTATTACCCTCTGTATGCTCTCAGTAACATTACCCTTGCTCTCCTGGCTCTATCAGTAACACACACACACAAGTGACTGTATCAGCACTGAATGGGATATGTATATTACCCTCTGTGTACTATCAGTAACATTACCCCTGCTCTCCTGGCTCTATCAGTAACACACACACAAGTGACTGAATCAGCACTGAATAGGATATGTATATTACCCTCTGTGTGCTGTCAGTAACATTGCCCCTGCTCTCCTGGCTCTATCAGTAACACACACACGTGACTGTATCAGCACTGAATAGGATATGTGTATTACCCTCTCTGTGCTATCAGTAACATTACCCCTGCTGTCCTGGCTCTATCAGTAACACACACACAAGTGACTATATCAGGACTGAATATGATATGTGTATTACCCTCTGTGTGCTGTCAGTAACATTACCCCTGCTCTCCTGGCTCTATCAGTAACACACACACACACAAGTGACTGTATCAGGACTGAATAGGATATGTGTATTACCCTCTGTGTGCTGTCAGTAACATTACCCCTGCTCTCCTGGCTCTATCAGTAACACACACACACACACAAGTGACTGTATCAGGACTGAATAGGATATGTGTATTACCCTCTGTGTGCTGTCAGTAACATTACCCCTGCTCTCCTGGCTCTATCAGTAACACACACACACAAGTGACTGTATCAGCACTGAATGGGATGTGTGTATTACCCTCTTTGTGCTCTCAGTAACATTACCCCTGCTCTCCTAGCTCTATCAGTAACACACACACAAGTTACTGTATCAGCACTGAATAGGATATGTGTATTACCCTCTGTGTGCTCTCAGTAACATTACCCCTGCTGTCCAGGCTCTATCAGTAACACACACACAAGTGACTGTATCAGCACTGAATAGGATATGTGTATTACCCTCTGTGTGCTCTCAGTAACATTACCCCTGCTGTCCAGGCTCTATCAGTAACACACACACACACGTGACTGTATCAGCACTGAATGGGATATGTGTATTACCCTCTGTGTGCTGTCAGTAATGTTACCCTTGCTCTCCTGGCTCTATCAGTAACACACACACACACGTGACTGTATCAGTACTGAATGGGATATGTGTATTACCCTCTGTGTGCTGTCAGTAGCGTTACCCCTGCTGTCCTGGCTCTATCAGTAACACACACACACAAGTGACTGTATTAGCACTGAATAGGATATGTGTATTACCCTCTTTGTGCTGTCAGTGACGTTACCTCTGCTCCACTGGCTCTATCAGTAACACACACACAAGTGACTGTATCAGGACTGAATAGGATATGTGTATTACCCTCTGTGTGCGGTCAGTGACGTTACCCCTGCTCTCCTGGCTCTATTAGTAACACACACACACACAAGTGACTGTATCAGCACTGAATGGGATATGTGTATTACCCTCTGTGTGCTGTCAGTAGCGTTACCCCTGCTGTCCTGGCTCTATCAGTAACACACACACACAAGTGACTGTATTAGCACTGAATAGGATATGTGTATTACCCTCTTTGTGCTGTCAGTGACGTTACCTCTGCTCCACTGGCTCTATCAGTAACACACACACAAGTGACTGTATCAGGACTGAATAGGATATGTGTATTACCCTCTGTGTGCCGTCAGTAATGTTACCCCTGCTCTCCTGGCTCTATTAGTAACACACACACAAGTGACTGTATCAGGACTGAATAGGATATGTGTATCCGCACTGCTGTGTATGTCTGTCGGGCGACCTAAAGTCCCGTCCCGCTCTACTAGGCATTCTCATATGCCGCTATCCTTGTGAGTATACCCCATCACGGGCTGCGTCATTGTTTGCCTTCTCTGGTTGTTACGATACTGTCCCATGAGGCGCCTCTCTCTTTCTCTTTGAATTGGATATGTGTATTACCCTCTGTGTGCTGTCAGTAACATTACCCCTGCTCTCCTGGCTCTATCAGTAACACACACACACAAGTGACTGTATCAGCACTGAATAGGATATGTGTATTACCCTCTGTGTGCTGTCAGTAACATTACCCCTGCTCTCCTGGCTCTATCAGTAACACACACACACAAGTGACTGTATCAGCACTGAATAGGATATGTGTATTACCCTCTGTGTGCTGTCAGTAACATTACCCCTGCTCTCCTGGCTCTATCAGTAACACACACACACAAGTGACTGTATCAGCACTGAATAGGATATGTGTATTACCCTCTGTGTGCTGTCAGTAACATTACCCCTGCTGTCCTGGCTCTATCAGTAACACACACACAAGTGACTGTATTAGCACTGAATAGGATATGTGTATTACCCTCTGTGTGCTGTCAGTAACATTACCCCTGCTCTCCTGGCTCTATCAGTAACACACACACACAAGTGACTGTATCAGCACTGAATAGGATATGTGTATTACCCTCTGTGTGCTGTCAGTAACATTACCCCTGCTCTCCTGGCTCTATCAGTAACACACACACACAAGTGACTGTATCAGCACTGAATAGGATATGAGTATTACCCTCTGTGTGCTGTCAGTAACATTACTCCTGATCTCCTGGCTCTATCAGTAACACACACACACAAGTTACTATATCAGCACTGAATAGGATATGTGTATTACCCTCTGTGTGCTGTCAGTAACCTTACCCCTGCTCTCCTGGCTCTATCAGTAACACACACACACAAGTCACTTATCAGGACTGAATGGGATATGTGTATTACCCTCTGTGTGCTGTCATTAACGTTACCCCTGCTCTCCTGGCTCTATCAGTAACAAACACACAAGTGACTGTATCAGCACTGAATAGGATATGTGTATTACCCTCTATGTGCTGTCAGTAACATTACCCCTGCTCTCCTGGCTCTATCAGTAACACACACACAAGTGACTGAATGGTATATGAGTATTACTCTCTGTATGCTGTCAGTAACATTACCCCCTCTCCTGGCTCTGTCAATAACACACACACGTGACTGTATCAGCACTGAATGGGATATGTGTATTACCCTCTGTGTGCTGTCAGTAACATGACCCCTGCTCTCCTGGCTCTATCAGTAACACACACATACAAGTGACTGTATCAGCACTGAATAGGATATGTGTATTACCCTCTGTATGCTGTCAGTAACATTACCCCTGCTCTCCTGGTTCTATCAGTAACACACACACAAGTGACTGAATAGGATATTAGTATTACCCTCTGTATGCTGTCAGTAACGTTACCCCTGCTCTCCTGGCTCTATTAGTAACACACA
This sequence comes from Bombina bombina, assembly GCF_027579735.1. Taxonomy (NCBI): domain Eukaryota; kingdom Metazoa; phylum Chordata; class Amphibia; order Anura; family Bombinatoridae; genus Bombina; species Bombina bombina. The sequence goes on from NC_069499.1 coordinate 1,599,422,839, forward strand.
CACAAGTGACTGTATCAGGACTGAATAGCATATTAGTATTACCCTCTTTGTGCTGTCAGTAACATTACCCCTGCTCTCCTGGCTCTATCAGTAACACACACACACAAGTGACTGAATAGGATATTAGTATTACCCTCTGTGTGCTATCAGTAACATTACCCCTGTGTTACGGTTGCCTCCAGGCTGGCTGGAAGTTGGACCGTAGAAAAGGATGCTTTTAGCGCTCACCAAAGGAGCAGCAGCACCGTAGACACTATAACTGCTGCGTAGCCACCATAAGTAACGCAGACTCTACGAACCACCGCTGCTGGGCTGGTATCTCGCCGTCTGCTCTGCGCCCTGGACCTACGACCAGGCTCCAGTAGGTGAATCCAGGAACAAGAGCTCTTACAGGAGCTCAGTAGCTAAGGGAGTATATAGAGCATAGCAATCCCTGTAGTGATATAAGCTGTATCCTACAAACATGAGTCAAAGCTGCACGTTAGAGGGTCAAAATAGGTCTGATGTGCTGGAGCACACAGCCTGCTTTTTATTGAGGTTACATGCAAACAGGACACTCTCAGGGGGAGACATAAAATCCCCCATCACACATTTGATATTAGATAGAGAGACACTCCCTTTGACAGGCCACAACATTACTTCAGCAGATAACAAGTTACACACAATAAAACAATGCAGTCCACCTTATCACTACCAGTCTGATTAGACAATGGGAATGTTTTATCACTAAACTTAATTAGAGCTGATCCCAGCAAACTTGTATTTAGAATTGAACAAAATTAACTCTTAATGGCACGCAATGAAACTGAACCAAGTGGGAGAAAGCCAGGGACAAGTCATTTCACAGGTCTGGGGACATAGTCTTAAAAGGGCATTGTTCACCAAAGTCACAATATGTCCCCAGACGGTTCTTAAAGGGCCATACACACCCAATAAAAGTTAATATACTCTCAGGGGCACAATCTTCCAGGGGCCATAGTCATGAGGAAGAAGGCTGGCAAATAGGCTTCTCCAAAATCCAGGGAAGCAGGGCAACCTTCCATTTAAAGGGCCAGTCACAAATAGCAGTTTGTAACACCCTGCTCTCCTGGCTCTATCAGTAACACACACACAAGTGACTGTTAGCACTGAATGGGATATGTGTATTACCCTGTGTGCTGTCAGTAACATTACCCCTGCTCTCTTGGCTCTATCAGTAACACACACGCAAGTGACTGTATTAACACTGAATTGGATATGTGTATTACCCTCTGTATGCTGTCAGTAACGTTACCCCTGCTCTCCTGGCTCTATCAGTAACACACACACAAGTGACTATGTCAGGACTGAATAGGATATGTGTATTACCCTCTGTGTGCTGTCAGTAACATTACCCCTGCTCTCCTGGCTCTATCAGTAACACACACAAGTGACTGTATTAGCACTGAATAGGATATGTATATTACCCTCTGTGTGCTGTCAGTAATGTTACCCCTGCTCTCCTGGCTCTATCAGTAACACACACACAAGTGACTATGTCAGGACTGAATAGGATATGTGTATTACCCTCTGTGTGCTGTCAGTAACGTTACCCCTGCTCTCCTGGCTCTATCAGTAACACACACACACAAGTGACTGTATCAGGACTGAATAGGATATGTGTATTACCCTCTGTGTGCTGTCAGTAACATTACCTCTGCTCTCCTGGCTCTATCATTAACACACACACAAGTGACTGTATCAACACTGAATAGGATATGTGTATTACCCTCTGTGTGCTGTCAGTAACGTTACCACCTCTCCTGGCTCTGTCAGTAACACACACACAAGTGACTGTATCAGGACTGAATAGGATATGTGTATTACCCTCTGTGTGCTGTCAGTAGCATTACCCTTGCTCTCCTGGCTCTATCAGTAACACACACACAAGTGACTGTATCAACACTGAATAGGATATGTGTATTACCCTCTGTGTGCTGTCAGTAGCATTACCCTTGCTCTCCTGGCTCTATCAGTAACACACACACAAGTGACTGTATCAACACTGAATAGGATATGTGTATTACTCTCTGTGTGCTGTCAGTAACATTACCCCTGCTCTCCTGGCTCTATCAGTAATACACACACACAAGTGACTGTATCAACACTGAATAGGATATGTGTATTACCCTCTGTGTGCTGTCATTAACATTACCCCTGCTGTCCTGGCTCTATCAGTAACTCACACACAAGTGAGTGTATCAGCACTGAATAGGATATGTGTATTACCCTCTGTGTGCTGTCAGTAACATTACCCCTGCTCTCCTGGCTCTATCAGTAATACACACACAAGTGAGTGTATCAGCACTGAATAGGATATGTGTATTACCCTCTGTGTGCTGTCAGTAATGTTACCCTTGCTCTCCTGGCTCTATCAGTAACACACACACAAGTGACTGTATCAGCACTGAATAGGATATGTGTATTACCCTCTGTGTGCTGTCAGTAACATTACCCCTGCTCTCCTGGCTCTATCAGTAACACACACACACAAGTGACTGTATCAACACTGAATAGGATATGTGTATTACCCTCTGTATGCTGTCAGTAACATTACCCCTGCTGTCCTGGCTCTATCAGTAACACACACACAAGTGACTGAATGGGATATGTGTATTACCCTCTGTGTGCTGTCAGTAACATTACCCCTGCTCTCCTGGCTCTATCAGTAATACACACACAAGTGACTGTATCAGCACTGAATAGGATATGTGTATTACCCTCTGTGTGCTGTCAGTAACATTACCCCTGCTCTCCTGGCTCTATCAGTAACACACACACACACAAGTGACTATATCAGGACTGAATAGGATATGTGTATTACCCTCTGTGTGCTGTCAGTAGCATTACCCTTGCTCTCCTGGCTCTATCAGTAGCACACACAAGTGACTGTATTAGCACTGAATAGGATATGTGTATTACCCTCTGTGTGCTCTCAGTAACATTACCCCTGCTCTCCTGGCTCTATTAGTAACACACACACAAGTGACTGTATTAGCACTGAATAGGATATGTGTATTACCCTCTGTGTGCTGTCAGTAGTATTACCCCTGCTCTCCTGGCTCTATCAGTAACACACACACAAGTGACTGTATTAGCACTGAATAGGATATGTGTATTACCCTCTGTGTACTGTAAGTAACGTTACCACTGCTCTCCTGGCTCTATCAGTAACTCACACACAAGTGACTATGTCAGAACTGAATAGGATATGAGTATTACCCTCTGTGTGCTGTCAGTAACATTTTCCCTGCTCTCCTGGCTCTATCAGTAACACACACACAAGTGACTGTATTAGTACTGAATAGGATATGTGTATTACCCTCTGTGTGCTGTCAGTAACGTTTCCCCTGCTCCCCTGGCTCTATCAGTAACACACAAGTGACTATGTCAGCACTGAATGGGACATGTGTATTACCCTCTGTGTACTGTCAGTAACGTTACCCCTGCTCTCCTGGCTCTATCAGTAACACACACACACGTGACTGTATCAGTACTGAATAGGATATGTGTATTACCCTCTGTGTGCTGTCAGTAACGTTTCCCCTGCTCCCCTGGCTCTATCAGTAACACACAAGTGACTATGTCAGCACTGAATGGGACATGTGTATTACCCTCTGTGCTGTCAGTAACATTACCCCTGCTCTCCTGGCTCTATCAGTAACACACACACACGTGACTGTATCAGCACTGAATAGGATATGTGTATTACCCTCTGTGTGCTGTCAGTAACATTACCCTTGCTCTCCTGGCTCTATCAGTAACACACACACACACGTGACTGTATCAGCACTGAATAGGATATGTGTATTACCCTCTGTGTGCTGTCAGTAACATTACCCCTGCTCTCCTGGCTCTATCAGTAACACACACACAAGTGACTATGTTAGCACTGAATAGGATATGTGTATTACCCTCTGTGTGGTGTCAGTAAGATTACCCCTGCTCTCCTGACTCTATTAGTAACACACACAAGTGACTATATCAGTACTGAATAGGATATGTGTATTACCCTCTGTGTGCTCTTAGTAACATTACCCTTGCTCTCCTGGCTCTATCAGTAATACACACACAAGTGACTGTATAACACTGAATAGGATATGTGTATTACCCTCTGTGTGCTGTCAGTAGCATTACCCTTGCTCTCCTGGCTCTATCAGTAATACACACACAAGTGACTGTATAAGCACTGAATAGGATATGTGTATTACCCTCTGTGTGCTGTCAGTAACATTACCCCTGCTCTCCTGGCTCTATCAGTAACACACACACACAAGTGACTGTATCAGCACTGAATAGGATATGTGTAATACCCTCTGTGTGCTGCCATTAACATTACCCCTGCTCTCCTGGCTCTATCAGTAACACACACACAAGTGGCGGTGTCAGGACTGAATAGGATATGTGCATTACCCTCTGTGTGCTGTCAGTAACATTACCCCTGCTGTCCTGGCTCTATCAGTAACACACACACACACACACACACAAGTGACTATATCAGCACTGAATGGGATATGTGTATTACCCTCTGTATGCTGTCAGTAACATTACCCCTGCTCTCCTGGCTCTATCAGTAACACACACAAGTGACTGTATTAGCACTTAATAGGATATGTGTATTACCCTCTTTGTGCTGTCAGTAACATTACCCCTGCTGTCCTGGCTCTATCAGTAACACACACACACAAGTTACTATATCAGCACTGAATAGGATATGTGTATTACCCTCTGTGTGCTGTCAGTAACATTACCCCTGCTCTCCTGGCTCTATCAGTAACACACACACAAGTGACTATCAGCACTAAATAGGATATGAGTATTACTCTCTGTGTGCTGTCAGTAACATTACCCCTGCTCTCCTGGTTCTATCAGTAACACACACAAGTGATTGTATTAGCACTGAATAGGATATGTGTATTACCCTCTGTGTGCTGTCAGTAACATTACCCCTGCTCTCCTGGCTCTATCAGTAACACACACACACACACACAAGTGACTGTATCAGGACTGAATAGGATATGTGTATTACCCTCTGTGTGCTGTCAGTAACATTACCCCTGCTCTCCTGGCTCTATCAGTAACACACACACACAAGTGACTGTATCAGCACTGAATGGGATGTGTGTATTACCCTCTTTGTGCTCTCAGTAACATTACCCCTGCTCTCCTAGCTCTATCAGTAACACACACACAAGTTACTGTATCAGCACTGAATAGGATATGTGTATTACCCTCTGTGTGCTCTCAGTAACATTACCCCTGCTGTCCAGGCTCTATCAGTAACACACACACAAGTGACTGTATCAGCACTGAATAGGATATGTGTATTACCCTCTGTGTGCTCTCAGTAACATTACCCCTGCTGTCCAGGCTCTATCAGTAACACACACACACACGTGACTGTATCAGCACTGAATGGGATATGTGTATTACCCTCTGTGTGCTGTCAGTAATGTTACCCTTGCTCTCCTGGCTCTATCAGTAACACACACACACGTGACTGTATCAGTACTGAATGGGATGTGTGTATTACCCTCTTTGTGCTCTCAGTAACATTACCCCTGCTCTCCTGGCTCTCTCAGTAATACACACACACAAGTGACTGTATCAGCACTGAATGGGATGTGTGTATTACCCTCTTTGTGCTCTCAGTAACATTACCCCTGCTCTCCTAGCTCTATCAGTAACACACACACAAGTTACTGTATCAGCACTGAATAGGATATGTGTATTACCCTCTGTGTGCTCTCAGTAACATTACCCCTGCTGTCCAGGCTCTATCAGTAACACACACACAAGTGACTGTATCAGCACTGAATAGGATATGTGTATTACCCTCTGTGTGCTCTCAGTAACATTACCCCTGCTGTCCAGGCTCTATCAGTAACACACACACACACGTGACTGTATCAGCACTGAATGGGATATGTGTATTACCCTCTGTGTGCTGTCAGTAATGTTACCCTTGCTCTCCTGGCTCTATCAGTAACACACACACACGTGACTGTATCAGTACTGAATTGGATGTGTGTATTACCCTCTTTGTGCTCTCAGTAACATTACCCCTGCTCTCCTGGCTCTATCAGTAATACACACACACAAGTGACTGTATCAGCACTGAATGGGATGTGTGTATTACCCTCTTTGTGCTCTCAGTAACATTACCCCTGCTCTCCTAGCTCTATCAGTAACACACACACAAGTTACTGTATCAGCACTGAATAGGATATGTGTATTACCCTCTGTGTGCTCTCAGTAACATTACCCCTGCTGTCCAGGCTCTATCAGTAACACACACACAAGTGACTGTATCAGCACTGAATAGGATATGTGTATTACCCTCTGTGTGCTCTCAGTAACATTACCCCTGCTGTCCAGGCTCTATCAGTAACACACACACACACGTGACTGTATTAGCACTGAATAGGATATGTGTATTACCCTCTTTGTGCTGTCAGTGACGTTACCTCTGCTCCACTGGCTCTATCAGTAACACACACACAAGTGACTGTATCAGGACTGAATAGGATATGTGTATTACCCTCTGTGTGCCGTCAGTAATGTTACCCCTGCTCTCCTGGCTCTATTAGTAACACACACACAAGTGACTGTATCAGGACTGAATAGGATATGTGTATCCGCACTGCTGTGTATGTCTGTCGGGCGACCTAAAGTCCTGTCCCGCTCTACTAGGCATTCTCATATGCCGCTATCCTTGTGAGTATACCCCATCACGGGCTGCCTCATTGTTTGCCTTCTCTGGTTGTTACGATACTGTCCCATGAGGCGCCTCTCTCTTTCTCTTTGAATTGGATATGTGTATTACCCTCTGTGTGCTGTCAGTAACATTACCCCTGCTCTCCTGGCTCTATCAGTATCACACACACACAAGTGACTGTATCAGCACTGAATAGGATATGTGTATTACCCTCTGTGTGCTGTCAGTAACATTACCCCTGCTGTCCTGGCTCTATCAGTAACACACACACAAGTGACTGTATTAGCACTAAATAGGATATGTGTATTACCCTCTGTGTGCTGTCAGTAACATTACCCCTGCTCTCCTGGCTCTATCAGTAACACACACACACAAGTGACTGTATCAGCACTGAATAGGATATGTGTATTACCCTCTGTGTGCTGTCAGTAACATTACCCCTGCTCTCCTGGCTCTATCAGTAACACACACACACACAAGTGACTGTATCAGCACTGAATAGGATATGTGTATTACCCTCTGTGTGCTGTCAGTAACATTACTCCTGATCTCCTGGCTCTATCAGTAACACACACACAAGTGACTGTATCAGCACTGAATAGGATATGAGTATTACCCTCTGTGTGCTGTCAGTAACATTACTCCTGATCTCCTGGCTCTATCAGTAACACACACACACAAGTTACTATATCAGCACTGAATAGGATATGTGTATTACCCTCTGTGTGCTGTCAGTAACCTTACCCCTGCTCTCCTGGCTCTATCAGTAACACACACACACAAGTGACTGTATCAACACTGAATTGGATATGTGTATTACCCTCTGTGTGCTGTCAGTAACATTACCCCTGCTCTCCTGGCTCTATCAGTAACACACACACACAAGTGACTGTATCAGCACTGAATAGGATATGAGTATTACCCTCTGTGTGCTGTCAGTAACATTACTCCTGATCTCCTGGCTCTATCAGTAACACACACACACAAGTTACTATATCAGCACTGAATAGGATATGTGTATTACCCTCTGTGTGCTGTCAGTAACCTTACCCCTGCTCTCCTGGCTCTATCAGTAACACACACACACAAGTCACTTATCAGGACTGAATGGGATATGTGTATTACCCTCTGTGTGCTGTCAGTAACGTTACCCCTGCTCTCCTGGCTCTATCAGTAACAAACACACAAGTGACTGTATCAGCACTGAATAGGATATGTGTATTACCCTCTATGTGCTGTCAGTAACATTACCCCTGCTCTCCTGGCTCTATCAGTAACACACACACAAGTGACTGAATGGTATATGAGTATTACTCTCTGTATGCTGTCAGTAACATTACCCCCTCTCCTGGCTCTGTCAGTAACACACACACGTGACTGTATCAGCACTGAATGGGATATGTGTATTACCCTCTGTGTGCTGTCAGTAACATGACCCCTGCTCTCCTGGCTCTATCAGTAACACACACATACAAGTGACTGTATCAGCACTCAATAGGATATGTGTATTACCCTCTGTATGCTGTCAGTAACATTACCCCTGCTCTCCTGGTTCTATCAGTAACACACACACAAGTGACTGAATAGGATATTAGTATTACCCTCTGTATGCTGTCAGTAACGTTACCCCTGCTCTCCTGGCTCTATTAGTAACACACACACAAGTGACTGTATCAGGACTGAATAGCATATTAGTATTACCCTCTTTGTGCTGTCAGTAACATTACCCCTGCTCTCCTGGCTCTATCAGTAACACACACACACAAGTGACTGAATAGGATATTAGTATTACCCTCTGTGTGCTATCAGTAACATTACCCCTGTGTTACGGTTGCCTCCAGGCTGGCTGGAAGTTGGACCGTAGAAAAGGATGCTCCTAGCGCTCACCAAAGGAGCAGCAGCACCGTAGACACTATAACTGCTGCGTAGCCACCATAAGTAACGCAGACTCTACGAACCACCGCTGCTGGGCTGGTATCTCGCCGTCTGCTCTGCGCCCTGGACCTACGACCAGGCTCCAGTAGGTGAATCCAGGAACAAGAGCTCTTACAGGAGCTCAGTAGCTAAGGGAGTATATAGAGCATAGCAATCCCTGTAGTGATATAAGCTGTATCCTACAAACATGAGTCAAAGCTGCACGTTAGAGGGTCAAAATAGGTCTGATGTGCTGGAGCACACAGCCTGGTTTTTATTGAGGTTACATGCAAACAGGACACTCTCAGGGGGAGACATAAAATCCCCCATCACACATTTGATATTAGATAGAGAGACACTCCCTTTGACAGGCCACAACATTACTTCAGCAGATAACAAGTTACACACAATAAAACAATGCAGTCCACCTTATCAATACTAGTCTGATTAGACAATGGGAATGTTTTATCACTAAACTTAATTAGAGCTGATCCCAGCAAACTTGTATTTAGAATTGAACAAAATTAACTCTTAATGGCACGCAATGAAACTGAACCAAGTGGGAGAAAGCCAGGAACAAGTCATTTCACAGGTCTGGGGACATAGTCTTAAAAGGGCATTGTTCACCAAAGTCACAATATGTCCCCAGACGGTTCTTAAAGGGCCATACACACCCAATAAAAGTTAATATACTCTCAGGGGCACAATCTTCCAGGGGCCATAGTCATGAGGAAGGAGGCTGGCAAATAGGCTTCTCCAAAATCCAGGGAAGCAGGGCAACCTTCCATTTAAAGGGCCAGTCACAAATAGCAGTTTGTAACACCCTGCTCTCCTGGCTCTATCAGTAACACACACACAAGTGACTGTTAGCACTGAATGGGATATGTGTATTACCCTGTGTGCTGTCAGTAACATTACCCCTGCTCTCTTGGCTCTATCAGTAACACACACACAAGTGACTGTATTAACACTGAATTGGATATGTGTATTACCCTCTGTATGCTGTCAGTAACGTTACCCCTGCTCTCCTGGCTCTATCAGTAACACACACACAAGTGACTATGTCAGGACTGAATAGGATATGTGTATTACCCTCTGTGTGCTGTCAGTAACATTACCCCTGCTCTCCTGGCTCTATCAGTAACACACACAAGTGACTGTATTAGCACTGAATAGGATATGTATATTACCCTCTGTGTGCTGTCAGTAATGTTACCCCTGCTCTCCTGGCTCTATCAGTAACACACACACAAGTGACTATGTCAGGACTGAATAGGATATGTGTATTACCCTCTGTGTGCTGTCAGTAACGTTACCCCTGCTCTCCTGGCTCTATCAGTAACACACACACACAAGTGACTGTATCAGGACTGAATAGGATATGTGTATTACCCTCTGTGTGCTGTCAGTAACGTTACCCCTGCTCTCCTGGATCTATCAGTAACACACACAAGTGACTGTATCAGCACTGAATAGGATATGTGTATTACCCTCTGTGTGCTGTCAGTAACGTTACACCTGCTCCCCTGGCTCTATCAGTAAAACACACACAAGTGACTGTATCAGCACTGAATAGGATATGTGTATTACCCTCTGTGTGCTGTCAGTAACGTTACCCCTGCTCTCCTGGCTCTATCAGTAACACACACACAAGTGACTGTATCAGCACTGAATAGGATATGTGTATTACCCTCTGTGTGCTGTCAGTAACATTACCTCTGCTCTCCTGGCTCTATTAGTAACACACACACAAGTGACTGTATCAGGACTGTATAGCATATTAGTATTACCCTCTTTGTGCTGTCAGTAACATTACCCCTGCTCTCCTGGCTCTATCAGTAACACACACACAAGTGACTGAATAGGATATTAGTATTACCCTCTGTGTGCTATCAGTAACATTACCCCTGTGTTACGGTTGCCTCCAGGCTGGCTGGAAGTTGGACCGTAGAAAAGGATGCTCCTAGCGCTCACCAAAGGAGCAGCAGCACCGTAGACACTATAACTGCTGCGTAGCCACCATAAGTAACGCAGACTCTACGAACCACCGCTGCTGGGCTGGTATCTCGCCGTCTGCTCTGCGCCCTGGACCTACGACCAGGCTCCAGTAGGTGAATCCAGGAACAAGAGCTCTTACAGGAGCTCAGTAGCTAAGGGAGTATATAGAGCATAGCAATCCCTGTAGTGATATAAGCTGTATCCTACAAACATGAGTCAAAGCTGCACGTTAGAGGGTCAAAATAGGTCTGATGTGCTGGAGCACACAGCCTGGTTTTTATTGAGGTTACATGCAAACAGGACACTCTCAGGGGGAGGCATAAAATCCCCCATCACACATTTGATATTAGATAGAGAGACACTCCCTTTGACAGGCCACAACATTACTTCAGCAGATAACAAGTTACACACAATAAAACAATGCAGTCCACCTTATCACTACCAGTCTGATTAGACAATGGTAAGGTTTATCACTAAACTTAATTAGAGCTGATCCCAGCAAACTTGTATTTAGAATTGAACAAAATTAACTCTTAATGGCACGCAATGAAACTGAACCAAGTGGGAGAAAGCCAGGGACAAGTAATTTCACAGGTCTGGGGACATAGTCTTAAAAGTGCATTGTTCACCAAAGTCACAATATGTCCCCAGACGGTTCTTAAAGGGCCATACACACCCAATAAAAGTTAATATACTCTCAGGGGCACAATCTTCCAGGGGCCATAGTCATGAGGAAGGAGGCTGGCAAATAGGCTTCTCCAAAATCCAGGGAAGCAGGGCAATTTTCCATTTAAAGAGCCAGTTACAAATAGCAGTTTGTAACACCCTGCTCTCCTGGCTCTATCAGTAACACACACACAAGTGACTGTTAGCACTGAATGGGATATGTGTATTACCCTGTGTGCTGTCAGTAACATTACCCCTGCTCTCTTGGCTCTATCAGTAACACACACACAAGTGACTGTATTAACACTGAATTGGATATGTGTATTACCCTCTGTATGCTGTCTGTAACGTTACCCCTGCTCTCCTGGCTCTATCAGTAACACACACACAAGTGACTATGTCAGGACTGAATAGGATATGTGTATTACCCTCTGTGTGCTGTCAGTAACATTACCCCTGCTCTCCTGGCTCTATCAGTAACACACACACACAAGTGACTGTATCAGGACTGAATAGGATATGTGTATTACCCTCTGTGTGCTGTCAGTAACGTTACCCCTGCTCTCCTGGATCTATCAGTAACACACACAAGTGACTGTATCAGCACTGAATGGGATATGTGTAATACCCTCTGTGTGCTGTCAGTAACATTACCCTTGCTCTCCTGGCTCTATCAGTAACACACACAAGTGACTGTATTAGCACTGAATAGGATATGTATATTACCCTCTGTGTGCTGTCAGTAATGTTACCCCTGCTCTCCTGGCTCTATCAGTAAGACACACACAAGTGACTATGTCAGGACTGAATAGGATATGTGTATTACCCTCTGTGTGCTGTCAGTAACGTTACCCCTGCTCTCCTGGCTCTATCAGTAACACACACACACAAGTGACTGTATCAGGACTGAATAGGATATGTGTATTACCCTCTGTGTGCTGTCAGTAACGTTACCCCTGCTCTCCTGGATCTATCAGTAACACACACAAGTGACTGTATCAGCACTGAATAGGATATGTGTATTACCCTCTGTGTGCTGTCAGTAACGTTACCCCTGCTCTCCTGGCTCTATCAGTAACACACACACAAGTGACTGTATCAGCACTGAATAGGATATGTGTATTACCCTCTGTGTGCTGTCAGTAACGTTACCCCTGCTCTCCTGGCTCTATCAGTAACACACACACAAGTGACTGTATCAGCACTGAATAGGATATGTATATTACCCTCTGTGTGCTGTCAGTAACGTTACCCCTGCTCTCCTGGCTCTATCAGTAACACACACACAAGTGACTGTATCAGCACTGAATAGGATATGTGTATTACCCTCTGTGTGCTGTCAGTAACATTACCTCTGCTCTCCTGGCTCTATCAGTAACACACACACAAGTGACTGTATCAGGACTGAATAGGATATGTGTATTACCCTCTGTGTGCTGTCAGTAACGTTACCCCTGCTCTCCTGGCTCTATCAGTAACACACACACAAGTGACTGTATCAGCACTGAATTGGATATGTGTATTACCCTCTGTGTGCTGTCAGTAACATTACCCATGCTCTCCTGGCTCTATCAGTAACACACACACACAAGTGACTATCAGGACTGAATAGGATATGTGTATTACCCTCTGTGTGCTGTCAGTAACATTACCCCTGCTCTCCTGGCTTTATCAGTAACACACACACAAGTGACTGTCAGGACTAAATTGTGTATTACCCTCTGTGTGCTGTCAGTAACATTACCCCTGCTCTCCTGGCTCTATCAGTAACACACACAAGTGACTGTATCAGCACTGAATAGGATATGTGTATTACCCTCTGTGTGCTGTCAGTAACATTACCCCTGCTCTCCTGGATCTATCAGTAACACACACACAAGTGACTGTATCAGGACTGAATAGGATATGTGTATTACCCTCTGTGTGCGGTCAGTAACATTACCCCTGCTCTCCTGGCTCTATCAGTAACACACACACACAAGTGACTGTATCAGCACTGAATAGGATATGTGTATTACCCTCTGTGTGCTGTCAGTAACATTACCCCTGCTCTCCTGGCTCTATCAGTAACACACACACACAAGTGACTGTATCAGCACTGAATAGGATTTGTGTTTTACCCTCTCTGTGCTGTCAGTAACATTACCCCTGCTCTCCTGGCTCTATCAGTAATACACACACAAGTGACTGTATAAGCACTGAATAGGATATGTGTATTACCCTCTGTGTGCTGTCAGTAACATTACCCCTGCTCTCCTGGCTCTATCAGTAACACACACACACAAGTGACTGTATCAGGACTGAATAGGATATGTGTATTACCCTCTGTGTGCTGTCATTAACATTTTCCCTGCTCTACTGGCTCTATCAGTAACACACACACACAAGTGACTGTATTAGCACTGAATAGGATATGTGTATTACCCTCTGTGTGCTGTCAGTAACGTGACCCCTGCTCTCCTGGCTCTATCAGTAACACACACACACAAGTGACTGTATCAGGACTGAATAGGATATGTGTATTACCCTCTGTGTGCTGTCAGTAGCATTACCCTTGCTCTCCTGGCTCTATCAGTAACACACACACAAGTGACTGTATCAACACTGAATAGGATATGTATATTACCCTCTGTGTGCTGTCAGTAATGTTACCCCTGCTCTCCTGGCTCTATCAGTAACACACACAAGTGACTGTATCAGCACTGAATAGGATATGTGTATTACCCTCTGTGTGCTGTCAGTAACATTACCCCTGCTCTCCTGGCTCTATCAGTAACACACACACAAGTGACTGTATCAGGACTGAATAGGATATGTGTATTACCCTCTGTGTGCGGTCAGTAACATTACCCCTGCTCTCCTGGCTCTATCAGTAACACACACACACAAGTGACTGTATCAGCACTGAATATGATATGTGTATTACCCTCTGTGTGCTGTCAGTAACATTACCCCTGCTCTCCTGGCTCTATCAGTAACACACACACACAAGTGGCTGTATCAGCACTGAATAGGATATGTGTATTACCCTCTGTGTGCTGTCAGTAACATTACCCCTGCTCTCCTGGCTCTATCAGTAACACACACACACATGCGCGCGGCTGTATCAGCACTGAATAGGATATGTGTATTACCCTCTGTGTGCTGTCAGTAACATTACCCCTGCTCTCCTGGCTCTATCAGTAATACACACACAAGTGACTGTATAAGCACTGAATAGGATATGTGTATTACCCTCTGTGTGCTGTCAGTAACATTACCCCTGCTCTCCTGGCTCTATCTGTAACACACACACAAGTGACTGTATCAGGACTAAATAGGATATGTGTATTACCCTCTGTGTTCTGTCAGGAACATTACCCCTGCTCTCCTGGCTCTATCAGTAACACACACAAGTGACTTTATCAGCACTGAGCGGGATATGTGTATTACCCTCTGTGTGCTGTCAGTAACATTACCCCTGCTCTCCTGGCTCTATCAGTAACACACACACAAGTGACTGTATCAGGACTAAATAGGATATGTGTATTACCCTCTGTGTGCTGCCAGTAACATTACCCCTGCTCTCCTGGCTCTATCAGTAACACACACACAAGTGACTGTATTAGCACTGAATAGGATATGTGTATTACCCTCTGTGTGCTGTCAGTAACAATACGCTTGCTCTCCTGGCTCTATCAGTAACACACAAGTGACTGTATCAGCACTGAAAAGGATATGTGTATTACCCTCTGTGTGCTGTCAGTAACAATACACTTGCTCTCCTGGCTATATCAGTAACACACACACACGTTTATGTATCAGCACTGAATAGGATATGAGTATTACCCTCTGTGTGCTGTCAGTAACATGACCCCTGCTCTCCTTGCTCTATCAGTAACACACACACAAGTGACTGTATCAGCACTGAATAGGATATGAGTATTACCCTCTGTGTGCTCTCAGTAACATTACCCCTGCTCTCCTGGCTCTATCAGTAACACACACACACAAGTGACTGTATCAGCACTGAATGGGATATGAGTATTACCCTCTGTGTGCTCTCAGTAACATTACCCCTGCTCTCCTGGCTCTATCAGTAACACACACACACACACACACAAGTGACTGTATCAGCACTGAATAGGATATGTGTATTACCCTCTATGTACTGTCAGTAACAATACACTTGCTCTCCTGGCTATATCAGTAACACACACACACGTTTATGTATCAGCACTGAATAGGATATGAGTATTACCCTCTGTGTGCTGTCAGTAACATGACCCCTGCTCTCCTTGCTCTATCAGTAACACACACACAAGTGACTGTATCAGCACTGAATAGGATATGAGTATTACCCTCTGTGTGCTCTCAGTAACATTACCCCTGCTCTCCTGGCTCTATCAGTAACACAAGTGACAAACACCTAGATTACAATTTTAGTGCTATAGAGGGTTCGAAACGAACGCAACAAAAGTTGCGTTATTACACCCTCCATAGCACTGCCATTACAAGTTTCTAAAAAGCCGCCTTGTGCGTGCGATATGGTGGCGATGAGCTCCATACCGCACAAAATCCAAGGGCTGAGAATATGTGCTCGTGCACGCTTACCCCGTAGGCATCAATGGGGAGAGAGTGTTAGAAAAATAACTAACACCTGAAGCGCGGAATGGTGATCGCCTTAACGCAACCCCATTGATGTCTATGGGGATAAAAAGTTACGTTTAAACCTAACACCCTGACATAAACCCCAAGTCTAAACACCGTTAATCTGCTGCCCCTAACATCGCCAACACTGAAATAAAGTTATTAACCCTTAATCTGCCGCTCCCGACATTGCCGCCACTATAATAAAGTTATTAACCCCTATACCCCCGCACGTCAACATCCCAGACACTATAATAAAGATATTAACCCCTATTCTGCCGGTCCCCTACATCGCGGCCATTAAATAAAGTTATAAACCCCTAAAACTCTGGCCTCCCACATCACCACCACTAAATAAACCTATTAACCCCTAAACCGCCAGTCCCCCACATCGCAGAAAACTAAATTAAACTATTAACCCCTAAACCTAACAACCCCATAACTTTAAATTAAAATTACAATATCCCTATCTTAAAATAAATAAAAACTTACATGTGAAATAAAAAAAAAACTAAGTTTAAACTAACAATTAACCTAAAATAACTATTATACTAAAATTAAAATAACTACAAATTTTAAAAAACTAAATTACACATTAAAAAAACTAACTAACTATTTTGGATAATCAAAATTATCCAAAATAAAAACAATTATACCTAATCTAATAGCCCTATAAAAATAAAAAATCCCCCCAAAATAAAAAAACATAGCCTACAATAAACTACCTATAGCCCTTAAAAGGTCCTTTTGTAGGGCATTGCCCTAAGTTAAACAGCTCTTTTACCTTAAAAAATTACTTAGTCCCCCCAACAGTAAAACCCACCACCCAACCAACCCCCCAAAATAAAAAAAACCTAACTCTAACAAAAACCTAAGCTACCCATTGCCCTGAATAGGGCATTTGTTTGGGCATTGCCCTGATAAGGGCATTTAGCTCTTTTAAAAAAGCCCAAACCCTAAGCTAAAAAAAAACGATCCACTTACAGTTTCTGTAGTCCGGAATTTCAGTAGCTCTCATCCTATTGGCTGATTTGAATTTAAATAATCAAATCAGCCAATAGGAATGCAAGGGACGCCATTTTGAAAAGGCTCCCTTGCATTGAAGATTCAGTGTACGGCGGTGACTGTATGAAGAAGACGTTCTGCACCGGATGTCTTCATGGATTGATCCGCTCCGCGCCGCCGGGATGAAGATAGAAGACGTCGCCTGGATGGGTGAAGACTTCTTGCTGCCTGGATGAAGACTTCTCGCCGCCTAGATGAAGACTTCTTGCCACCTGGATGTCCGGACTTCAGAAACTGTAAGTGGATCGTCGGGGGTTAGTGCTAGGGTTTTTTTGTAACTTTTTTGGGTGTTTTTTTTTTTCTTTTTTAAAATTAGGGTTTGGGCTTTTTTTAAAAGAGCTTAATGCCCTTTTCAGGGCAATGCAAAAGAGCTAAATACCACTTTTAAGGGCAATTCCCATACAAATGCCCTTTTCAGGGCAATGGGTAGCTTAGGTTTTTGTTAGTTAGTTTTTTTATTTTGGGGGTTGGTTGGGTGTTCTTTTTTTTACAGGTAAAAGAGTTGATTTATTTAGGGCAATGCCCATACAAACGGCCCTTTTAAGGGCTATTGGTAGTTTATTGTAGGCTAGGTTTTTTTTTTTTTTATATATAGGGCTATTAGAATAGGAGAAATTGTTTTGTTTTGTTTTTGATAATTTAGTTTATTTTTTGTAATTTTAGAATTGAATTTTTTTAGTAGTGTTAGGTTTTTTAAATGTGTAATTTAGTTTATTTAATTTGTAGTTATTTTAATTTCTTTCTAATGACACGGTGAGTCCACGGATGATCATAATTACTGTTGGGAATATCACTCCTGACCAGCAGAAGGAGGCAAAGAGCACCACAGCAAAGCTGATAAATACTTCCCTACCCACAAACCCCAGTCATTCTCTTTGCCTGTAACAGTTGCAAGGAGGTGGTAAAGTTTAGGTGTCTGAAAGAATTTCTTCAATCAAGAGTTTATTTTAAAGCAGAGCAGGGTTGCTCTGATATTTTTCTGGGGTTTAGCCGTAGTCCATATCAGTCTCTTCAGTAGAGCAGTGGTGGCTTTTAAGCATTTGAGAACTTGTGGGGTATAATCCCCACTGTGCCTCTCAAACTGTTTGTTGCTGCCCTAATTGGAAAGCCTGTGTAGAATTATTCAGTCTTTATTTTCCACAGGTCCATGTGAGGAGGATGCCTCTCAAACTTGTGAGCTACCCTGCTGCCAGGCAGATTTATTTTAAGGTAAGTGCTAAGTTTTTATTTTCTAAGAGGAAGAAAAGACTTTTGGCACGTTAACAGTTAATTCTGTTATATATGGGACGTGGTTATTCATTATCCTGTTAGGTGAACAGGATTTTGTAGGGCAGTTTGTGCAGGGCACTGGGACGTTAGGTTTTATTTAAAGTCTTTTAAGATTTTTTTAATAGGGCTCAGTGGTGGTGTGTTCCGGTTTGGATATGCACTGTTTATGTGTGTTTCTACTACTCTAGGCGGCTGTTTCTCCATAGTAGGAGTAATGCCGGCCAGGAGCTTTGGTCGGGTATGACCACGATGGGTGGGGCTTGTCAGAAGCAGCAAAAGAGTTGCACGATTTTTCTCTGTTTCCGGAGTGCCGGAACGGTTTGGTGTGGCTCTGCGGTCTGTGTGAGCGGCAGTCTGCTATCTGGAAGGTGTTGAGTCCGGATCTTTCTCTTCAGTTGCTCCGGTAGCCAGCAGGACAGGTAGGCACCTCAGCAAGGCTTGCTGAGGTGTAGAGGCTGCCTGAGTGATTTATTTAGAGATGTTGCTCTGCAAAAAATATTTAACGTTACTTTAAATTTTAAAGGTACAGTAACGTTTTTATTGCATTAATTTCTAAATTGACAAAAAGTTTAATTAAGGTATTTTCTTTTATTTTTTGTTATTTATTGGGTAAAGATGGACCAAGATGCCCTGCAAGATGTTGTTCATTGTGTTTTGATGCTAATGTGGAACCACCAATCCCTTTTTGTTTCTCATGTATT
The DNA here is from genome assembly GCF_027579735.1 of Bombina bombina. Classification (NCBI taxonomy): domain Eukaryota; kingdom Metazoa; phylum Chordata; class Amphibia; order Anura; family Bombinatoridae; genus Bombina; species Bombina bombina. Next base: position 1,599,441,817 of record NC_069499.1, read on the forward strand.
TGAGAACATTGCATTACAGGGATACACTTTTTGAATCTAAGCCATCATTGTCTAAGGCGGATGCTGTTCAGCGGTCTCCTGTTCAAGCTATGCCGCAGCTATCTTTTCAAGCGTCCCAAACCTTATACTCTTAACATGCAGTGCCCTGCGTTTCCTCTCATACTCCGGTTGGAATCACATTGCAAGACATGGCTAGCCTTGCGGTTTCTGATGCTCTGTCTGCTTTTCCTATGCTGAAGGGGATGCATAAAAGGAAATATAGGGAGTCAGTGAGTATGGTTTCTGATTCAGCTGCGGCTATGTTGAATGTTTCTTCCCATAAGTCTGAGGAGGAAGATACTTCTGTAGCGTCTGAGGGTGAAGTCTCAGATTCTGACAGTGTAATTCCTTCTTCTGATGCTGAAGTTGTATCCTCCAGGTTTAAGCTAGAGCATCTCTGTTTGTTGCTTAAGAAGGTTTTGGCTACCTTGGACGACTCTGACACAAAGGTCATAGTGACTCCTAAGAAGTCTAGTAAGCTGAATACGTACTTTGATGTACCTTCCGCAGTGGAGGTATTTCCTGTTCCAGACCATGCTTCAGAGATTATTTCACGGGAGTGGAAGAAGCCTGGGATTCCCTTTTCCCCTTCTCCAATTTTCAAGAAGATGTTTCCAATTGCTGATTTTATCAAGGAGTCTTGGCAGACGGTTATCAAGGTGGAAGGAGCAATTTCCACCTTGGCTAAGAGAACCACTATTCCTATTGAAGATAGCTGTTCCTTTAAGGATCCTATGGATAACAAGTTGGAAGCATTACTTAAAGGGACAGTCTACACCAGAATTTGTATTGTTTTAAAAGATAGAAATTCCCTTTATTACCCATTTCCCAGTTTTGCATAACCAACACAGTTATAATAATATACTTTTAACCTCTGTGATTATCTTGTATCTAAGCCTCTGCAAACTGCCCCTTTTTCAGTTCTTTTGACAGACTTGTAGTCTAGCCAATCAGTGCCTGCTCCCAGGTAACTTCTTGTGCACGAACACAGTGTTATCTATATGAAATACATGAACTAACACCCTCTAGTGGTGAAAAACTGTTAAAATGCAATCTGAAAGAGGTGGGCTTCAAGGTCTAAGAAATTAGGATATGAACCTCCTAGGTTAAGCTTTCAACTAAGAATACCAAGAGAACAAAGCAAAATTGGTGATAAAAGTAAATTGGAAAATTGTTTAAAATTACATGCTCTATCTGAATCATGAAAGTTTATGTTGGCCTAGACTGTCCCTTTAAGAGGATGTATGTTCACCAGGGTTTACAATGGCAGCCTGCGGTGTGTATTGCTACTGTCACCAGTGCGGCAGCATATTGGTTTGATGCATTGTCTGAATCTATTCAGACTGATACTCCTCTTGAGGAGATCCATGATAGGATTAAGGCTCTTTAGTTGGTCAATTCCTTTATTACGGATGCTTCCTTACAAGTCATTAAATTGGGAGCAAAGATTTCTGGCTTTGCTATACTGGCGAGCAAGAGCCTTATGGTTGATGTCCTGGTCTGTGGATGTGTCCTCTAAATCTAAGCTTTTGTGGATTCCTTACAAGGGTAAGACCTTGTTTGGGCCAGGTTTGGCTGAGATTATTTCTGATTTTACGGGAGGAAAGGGGCATTCTCTCCCTCAGGATAAAAGAAATAAGCAGAATAGTCGTCAGTAATTTTCGTTCCTTTCTAAACTTTTCTGGTAAGCCTTCCCCCTCCTCTTCCATGCAGGAGCGGTCTAAGTCATCCTAGAAGTCCAATCAGTCTTGGATTAAGGGGAAGCAATCTAAGAAGTGGTGGAAAGACTTTATTTTTTCGCTTGGGTTTGGGATGTCCCGGATCCTTGGGAGGTGGACATTGTGTCCCAGGGATACAAGTTAGAGTTTAAGGCCTTTCCTCCCAGGGGCAGGTTCCTTCTCTCCAGGTTATCTGTAGACCAGATAAAGAGAGAGGCATTCTTACGTTGTGTTCAGGATCTTTCCGACATGGGAGTGATAGTTCCTGTTCCAGTACAAGAGCAGGGTCTGGGATTCTATTCCAATCTGTTTGTGGTTCCAAAAAAGGAGGGAACCTTCAGACCAATTTTAGATCTCAAGAGCGTAAACAAGTTCCTCAGAGTACCGTCTTTCAAGATGGACACTATTCGTTCCATTTTTCCTTTGGTTCAAGAGGGCCAATTCATGACAACGATAGATCTGAAGGATGCATATCTGCATATTCCCATCCACAGGGACCATCACAAGTTTCTGAGATTTGCTCTCCTAGACAGGCACTTTCAGTTTGTGCTTCTTCCGTTCGGTCTGTCAACAGTGCCCAGGATTTTCTCAAAGGTCCTGGGAGCATTGTTGGTGGTGCTCCGATTCAGGGTTGTTGCTGTGGCGCCGTATCAGGACGACATTGTAGTTCAGGTGCCATCTTTTCAACAAGCAAGCTCCCACACTGAGATGTTGTCTTTTCTGCGTTCTCACGGATGGAAGGTGAATTTTGGAAAAAGTTCCTTGATTCCAGCTACAAGGGTGGTGTTCTTGGGAACAATCATAGACTCTCTATCTATGAAGATTTTTCTGACAAAGGCCAGAAAAACAAAGATCTTCAATTCTTGTCTTGCCCTTCATTACTCTCTTCGGCCGTCAGTGGCTTAGTGCATGGAGGTCATTGCTCTGATGGTGTCGGCTATGGACATCATACCGTTTGCTCGGTTCCATCTCAGGCCTCTGCAGTTATGCATGCTCAGTCAATGGAATGGGGATTATGTGGATCCGTCTCCACAAATCGATCTGGATCAGGCATCAAGGGACTCTCTCCTGTGGTGGTTGTCTCAGGATCATCTCTCTCAGGGAACTTGTTTTCGCAGACCTTCCTGGATGATCGTGACCTCGGATGCCAGTCTGCTAGGATGGGGAGCTGTCTGGGGCTCGTTAAAGGCTCAGGGTCTATGGAATTGGGAGGAGTCGGTTCTTCCCATAAATATCCTAGAACTGAGGGCAATCTTCAGTGCTCTTCTGGCCTGGCCTCAGTTAGCTTCAGCCCAGTTTATAAGGTTCCAGTCGGACAACATAACCTCAGTGGCTTACATCAATCATCAGAGAGAAACTCAGAGTTCCTTGGCCGTGACAGAGGTAGCCAAGATTATTCAGTGGGCCTAGGCTCACAACTGCTGTCTGTCTGCGATCCAAATTCCAGGGGTTGACAATTGGGAAGCAGATTTTCTGAGCAGACAGACCTTTCATCCGGGGGAGGGGGAACGGGAGGTGTTTTCCAGCTTGATCCTCAAGTGGGGACAGCCGGAGCTGGATCTCATGGCATCTCGTCAGAATGCCAAGCTTCCAAGATACGGGTCGAGGTCAAGGGACCCTCAGGCTGTACTGATAGATGCTCTGGCAGTTCCTTGGAATTTCATTCTAGCTTATGTTTTTCCACCGTTTGCTCTCCTTCCACGGGTCATTGCTCAAATCAGGCAGGAGAGGGCGTCAGTGATTCTCATTGCTCTGGCGTGGCCTCGCAGAATCTGGTATGCGGATCTGGTGGTGATGTCATCTCTTCCACCTTGGAGACTTCCGTTAAGGAAGGACCATCTACTTCAGGGGCCCTTCCTTCATCCAAATCTCGTTTCTCTGAAGCTGACTGCTTGGAGATTGAACGCTTGATATTATCTAAGCGTGGGTTTTCTGAGTGGCTAGAAAAATTTACTATAAGATATGGCGTAAATATCTGTATTGGTGTGAGTCCAGAGAGTTAGGATACCTTGGATTTTGTCTTTTTTGAAGGGTCAAATTTCTGCTTTATTCATTTTGTTATACAAGCGTCTGGTGGATGTGCCAGATTTTCAATCTTTTTGTCAGGCCCTGGTTAGAATCCGGCCTATGTTTAAGTTTGTTACTCCTCCTTGGAGTCTTAATTTGGTTCTTAGAGTTCTTCAACAGGCTCCGTTTGAGCCTATGCATTCTTTGGATATCAAGATGTTATCCTGGAAGGTTTTATTTTTGGTTGCCATTTCTGCGGCTCAAAGAGTTTCAGAGCTTTCAGCATTTTAGTGTGAAGCTCCTTACCTTATTTTTCATTCCGATAAGGTGGTCCTGCATACTGCCATAGGTTTCCTTCCCAAAGTGGTTTCGGATAGGAATATTAATCAAGAAATCATTGTTCCTTCTTTGTGTCCTAATCCTTCCTCTCATAAGGAGCGTTGGTGCACATCCTGGATGTGGTTCGTGCGTTGAAATATTATTTGCAGGCGACTAAGGATTTTTGCCAGTCTTCTTCTTTGTTTGTTGTTTTTTTCTGGGAAGCGCAAGGGTCAGAAAGCTACGGCTACTTCTCTTTCTTTCTGGCTGAGGAGTGTTTTTCGTTTGGCATATGAGACTGCTGGTCAGCAGCCTCCTGAGAGAATCACGGCTCATTCCACAAGGGCTGTTTCTTCTACTTGGTCTTTCAAAAATGAATCTTTTGTGGAACAGATTTGCAAAGCTGTCACTTGGTCATCTTTACACACTTTTACAAAATTTTACAAGTTCGATACTTTTGCTTCGGCTGAGGCTTCTTTTGGGAGAAAGGTTCTTCAAGCAGTGGTGCCTTCTGTATAGGTTCCCTGTCTTGTCCCTCCCTTATCATCCGTGTCCTCTGGCTTGGGTATTGGTTCCCAACAGTAATTATGATGATCCGTGGACTCAGTGTCATTAGAAAGAAAAGAAAATATATGCTTACCTGATAAATGTATTTATTTCTTGACACGGTGAGTCCACGGCCCGCCCTGTATTTTTCAGACAGTTTATTTTTCCATAAACTTCAGGCACCTCTGCACCTTATGTTACTTCCTTTCTCCTATCCCTTTGGTCGAATGACTGTGGTTTGTGGGTAGGGAAGTGATATTTATAAGCTTTCCTGTGGTGCTCTTTGCCTCCTCCTGCTGATCAGAAGTGATATTCCCAACAGTAATTATGATGATCTGTGGACTCACCGTGTCAGGAAATAAATACATTTATCAGGTAAGCATACATTTTCTTTTTAGTATAATAGTTATGTTAGGTTGTTAGTTTAAACTTAGGATTTTTTTATTTCACAGGTAAGTTTTTATTTATTTTAAGATAGGGATATTTTAATTTTAATTTAAAGTTAGGGGGTTCTTAGCCTTAGGGGTTAATTGTTTAATTTATTTTTTTGCAATGTGGGGTGCTGGCCGTTTAGGGGTTAATAACTTTATTTAGTGGCGGCAATGTCGGGGAGCAGCGGAATTGGGGTTAATATCTTTATTATAGTGTGGACGATGTTGGGATGCAGGGGAATAGGGGTTCATAACTATTATAGTGGTGGCGATGTCGGGGAGCAGCGGAATAGGGGTTAATTACTTTTATTAGTGGTGGCAATGTCGGAGCGGCAGATTAGGGTTAATAAATTTAATATAGTGTTTGCGATGCGGGAGGGTGGCGTAATAGGGGTTAATAGGTAGTTTATGGGTGTTAGTGTACTTTGTAACATTTTAGTTATGAGTTTTGTGTAACAGTTTTGTTGCACAAAACTCATAACTACTGGTCTCAGATGGCGGAACATATCGTGTCAGTATAGGCTGGAACGCAAGCATTTTAGCCTCACCACACAACTTGTAATACCGGCGCTATTGAAATCCCACGCAAAAACGAAAAAATTTTGAGTGCGGGATTGACGTGTTACAGGCTAAAATGCTTGCGGTATAGCTATACCGACACGTCTCGTAATGGCTACGTTACTGTTTTTATGCTAAAATTACCATTTTTTCAGCGTTAAAACCGTAATGCAAAACTCGTAATCTAGGTGTATGTTAGCACTGAATATGATATGTGTATTACTCTCTGTGTGTTCTCAGTAACATGACCCCTGTTCTACTGGCTCTATCAGTAACACACACACAAGTGACTGTATCAGCACTGAATAGGATATGTGTATTACCCTCTGTATGCTCTCAGTAACATTACCCCTGCTCTACTGGCTCTATCAGTAACACACACACAAGTGACTGTATCAGCACTGAATAGGATATGTGTATTACCCTCTGTATGCTCTCAGTAACATTACCCCTGCTCTACTGGCTCTATCAGTAACACACACACAAGTGACTGTCAGGACTGAATAGGATATGTGTATTACCCTCTGTGTGTTCTCAGTAACATTACCCCTGCTCTACTGGCTCTATCAGTAACACACACACACAAGTGACTGTATCAGCACTGAATAGGATATGTGTATTACCCTCTGTGTGCTGTCAGTAACATTACCCCTGCTCTCCTGGCTCTATCAGTAACACACACACAAGTGACTGTATCAGCACTGAATAGGATATGTGTATTACCCTCTGTATGCTCTCAGTAACATTACCCCTGCTCTACTGGCTCTATCAGTAACACACACACAAGTGACTGTATCAGCACTGAATAGGATATGTGTATTACCCTCTGTATGCTCTCAGTAACATTACCCCTGCTCTACTGGCTCTATCAGTAACACACACAAGTGACTGTCAGGACTGAATAGGATATGTGTATTACCCTCTGTATGCTCTCAGTAACATTACCCCTGCTCTACTGGCTCTATCAGTAACACACACACAAGTGACTGTCAGGACTGAATAGGATATGTGTATTACCCTCTGTGTGCTGTCACTAACATTACCCCTGCTCTACTGGCTCTATCAGTAACACACACACACAAGTGACTGTCAGGACTGAATAGGATATGTGTATTACCCTCTGTATGCTCTCAGTAACATTACCCCTGCTCTCCTGGCTCTATCAGTAACACACACACAAGTGACTGTATTAGCACTGAATGTGATATGTGTATTACTCTCTGTGTGTTCTCAGTAACATTACCCCTGCTCTCCTGGCTCTATCAGTAACACACACACAAGTGACTGTATCAGCACTGAATAGGATATGTGTATTACCCTCTGTGTGCTGTCAGTAACATTACCCCTGCTCTACTGGCTCTATCAGTAACACACACACAAGTGACTGTCAGGACTGAATAGGATATGTGTATTACCCTCTGTATGCTCTCAGTAACATTACCCCTGCTCTACTGGCTCTATCAGTAACACACACACAAGTGACTGTCAGGACTGAATAGGATATGTGTATTACCCTCTGTATGCTCTCAGTAACATTACCCCTGCTCTACTGGCTCTATCAGTAACACACACACAAGTGACTGTCAGGACTGAATAGGATATGTGTATTACCCTCTGTGTGTTCTCAGTAACATTACCCCTGCTCTACTGGCTCTATCAGTAACACACACACACAAGTGACTGTATCAGCACTGAATAGGATATGTGTATTACCCTCTGTATGCTCTCAGTAACATTACCCCTGCTCTACTGGCTCTATCAGTAACACACACACAAGTGACTGTATCAGCACTGAATAGGATATGTGTATTACTCTCTGTGTGTTCTCAGTAACATTACCCCTGCTCTCCTGGCTCTATCAGTAACACACACACAAGTGACTGTATCAGCACTGAATAGGATATGTGTATTACCCTCTGTGTGCTGTCAGTAACATTACCCCTGCTCTACTGGCTCTATCAGTAACACACACACAAGTGACTGTCAGGACTGAATAGGATATGTGTATTACCCTCTGTATGCTCTCAGTAACATTACCCCTGCTCTCCTGGCTCTATCAGTAACACACACACAAGTGACTGTATTAGCACTGAATGTGATATGTGTATTACCCTCTGTATGCTCTCAGTAACATTACCCCTGCTCTACTGGCTCTATCAGTAACACACACACAAGTGACTGTCAGGACTGAATAGGATATGTGTATTACCCTCTGTATGCTCTCAGTAACATTACCCCTGCTCTACTGGCTCTATCAGTAACACACACACAAGTGACTGTCAGGACTGAATAGGATATGTGTATTACCCTCTGTATGCTGTCAGTAACATTACCCCTGCTCTCCTGGCTCTATCAGTAACACAAGTAGTAAGAAGTGAATACAGCGCCAACAAGAGGCCAAGGGATAAATATACTCACAGAGAGATAAAAGAAGATTATTTAATGAACCATGTTAAAAAGCATCAGTAATAAAAGACTATATATAAAAAAATGTAAAAAGCACATATAAATAAAATTACAAATACAGGAATATCTTACAGAAGCGGCTCAAAGGGCCAAAGCTGATAATTACAATAAAAACAGAGGTAATAACAGGTGATCAGTGTGAGTGGTACACCAGAATAAGAGTGTATACTGATAAAACAGAATTAGCCTAAGTACAACTGTAGCAAGTGCATCAAGCAAAAAACTAATAAACAATAATACAAACAATAGTGTTCAAAATTAGTGTTACAAAAATAGTGTTCCAAAAAATAGAAAAATGCACTGCAGTGCAAAAAAAAGGGGGGTAGCAAAATAATTGTATAGATACAATCAAATAGTGAGTGAGTGCAAATGGATATAAAAATGCTAGCTACTTAATCCAGTGAGGTTAAGATATAATTAAATAAAATACACAATATGCAATAACATAAAAAATAAAAAAAATAAAAAATATAAAATATAATCCAAAAAAGTGTTCAAAAAGTTGATCAACAAATGTTAGTGAAGAACAAAAATAAGTCAATCAAAACTAAAAAATGGAAAAAATGGGTGATGAAAAGCAAGGTGAAAGTGAGGAAATTGATTCCTTCCAATGTTAGTTACTTTAACAGATCCAAATTCCTGAGTGTGGTTGCTGAAGTAGCTGATTGGATCCTAGCACCTGTCAGCTGCTCCTATGGTATCCTAAAAAGTGTCCCTGTAAAAAAAGAAATTCACAACATAGTGTATCCAATATGAGAATGAAGTAAAGATTAAAGTAATGCTTACCAATATGTCAACGCGTTTCTGCCCTCAAAAAAGGGCCTCTCTCAAGACTAGCAGCTAGTGTGTGTGTTTCAGGTCCCTATAAAGTGTGATGATGTTGCCGTCTATTTCACTATGGAGGAGTGGGATTATATAGAGGGACACAAGGACGTTTACAAGGACCTGATGATGAAGACTGCTCAACCTATCAGTGCATTGAAGATTTCGGTACACGGAGCATTAGGTAATATGGGGTTCCCTGTTACTAAATGTGTTTCTTAAATCCATCAGACAGACCTTTGCATGTTTGTAGAAGCTGCTGCAGATGTATAACACATGAATGTCATCATCTGGTTTACAGAACATTTGTAAAAAGGTCATTTATTCCTGTATTACTGTCACATTTAATAACGTCTGAATAAATCGGAAAAAAGAAAGAAAAGAAGGCAGTAGTAGGTCAGGGTGGTATCCCCACAAATGAATAAACCCCCTAGTGTGCAGAGTACTCAGATAGTGCAGTCTGGGTCATTAAAAGCTTCCCAGCTAGCTGACCAGTTGCAGAGATATATACACAGATCAATAACATTATCTACAGGCAAAAGAAACGTAATTCTTTATTCAGCGCCTATGTCATGGTATCAATACAATTACATTCTTTTCTTTCTTAATATAAGGAGAGTCCACGGCTTCATTCCTTACTGTTGGGAAATACTGAACCTGGCCACCAGGAGGGGGCAAAGACACCCCAGCCAAAGGCTTAAATACCTCTCCCACTTCCCCCAGTCATTCTTTGTCTTTCATCACAGGAGGATGGCAGAAAAGTGTCAGAAGATTTCGGAGTTGTTCCTCAGGAGGGATATGTGCCCTTCAATATGGGACTGGAGTTTAAGTAGTCTTGTCAGCCTCTCAGTGAGAGCATTGACGAAAGTTAGAGTCTGGAGATGCAGGTAGAGTCTTCCTACAAACACATCCAGACTGCCTGCTAACAGCTCCTTAAGCAACCACGAGTTTCACGATCTGCTTTTTCTTCACTCAAGTCCATGTCAGGAGCGATGCTACAAGACCGTCACACTTGAGAGGCTGTGTTTCTGTTCCACAGCACGGATTCTGGTAAGATCGTTTAAATTTTTACTTATGTTGAAAACGCTGAAGACAGGGTCACAGTGTGGCTCCTTTTATCTTAATAGAATCATGGGTTAATATCTCCTAAAGAAGGTTATTGAACAGTGGGGATTAATCAAATGTGTTACTTTGATTTTATGCTGCTTTATGTGTGAGATTTTTTTAGGGTCATAGACTGTTGTTATGCAGTAACGGAACATACAGGTTTTTACTTTCACTTTGAACGCTGCACAGCTTGATGTCTTGGCGCGCTTTTTCTCATAGCAGGGGCAGTCCTGCCTTGCGCACCACATGACTGGGTGTGGTCACACTTTCGTTTTCTCTTTCCTGACCGAGCTAGCTGTCGGAGAGGTCGCTTCTTTCTCTGGTTGCCTGGGTCTAGGAGGTGGTAAGTGCCCCAGTCATTGGGAGAAAAAAGGTACCGTAATAAATAAAAAGTTAATTTATTCTGTATCCTACTGTTAGCGCAAGCTAAGGAGGATTCTGATATGCTTGAGGGTACTCCCTCTATCCCTAATAGTAATACCTGTCTATATTGTGAGGAGGCCTTGGTGTGCCCGCCCTCTCAACTATGTTCCATATGCATCAACAAGCTTATTATGTCTAAGAAGGTTAACCGCTTTAGTAGTACTACTGAGCCATCCACCTCTGAGGACTCGCCGTCCAGTGAGTTGCATACCCATCAGTCATCTCCATTGTCACATGCAGCTTCCCGTAGCACACCTTATCCTTCGTCTGGAGGGAGCTTTTTACCGTCAGACTTTACCGCGCAGTTGAAGATGGCGGTGTCTGAGGCTCTTACTGCTAATAGAACACACAGGTAGCACACTATCGGCTAGATTACGAGTTTTTGTCGGTAAAGCTGTGCGGTGCTAATGAGCCTTTTTTTCTTACCGCTCACTTATGACAACGCTGGTATTACAGGTTTTCTTCAAGACGGCGTTAGCCTCAGCACTGCTTACGGTAGCGGTAAGCTGGCAAAATGTGCTTGTGCACGATTTCCCCATAGGAAACAATGGGGCTGAGCCTGCTGAAAAAAAAACCTAACTGCTGCTAAAAAGCAGCATTCAGCTCCTAACGCAGCCCCATTGTTTCCTATGGGGAAATTAATTTTATGTCTGCACCTAACACCCTAACATGAACCCCGGGTCTAAACACCCCTAATCTTACACTTATTATCCCCTAATCTGCTGCCCCCAACATCGTCACCACCTACATTATATTATTAACCCCTAATCTGCCGCTCTGGACACCGCCGCCACCTACATTATACTTATGAACCCCTAATCTACTGCCCCCAACATCGCCGATACCTACATTATTTTTATTAACCCCTAATCTGCCCCCCCCAACGGCGCCGCCACTATAATAAATGTATTAACCCCTAACACCCCCCTAACTTAAATATAATTTAAATACATCTAAATAAATTTACTACAATTAAATAAATTATTCCTATTTAAAACTAAATACTTTACCTATAAAATAAACCCTAAGCTAGCTACAATATAACTAATAGTTGCATTGTAGCTAGTTTAGGATTTATATTTATTTTACAGGCAACTTTGTATTCATTTTAACTAGGTACAATAGTTATTAAATAGTTATTAACTATTTAATAACTTCCTAGTTAAAATAAATACAAATCTACCTAAGTTACAATTACACCTAACACTACACTATCATTAAATTAATTACATAAATTACCTACAATTAACTACAATTTAAATTAAATAAACTAAAGTACAAAAAAACCCCTAAATTACATAAAATAAAAAAGAATTACATTTTTTTTAAACTAATTACACCTAATCTAATCCCCCTAATAAAATAAAAAAGCCCCCCAAAATAATAAAATTCCCTACCCTATACTAAATTACAAATAGCCCTTAAAAGGGACTTTTGCGGGGCATTATCCCAAAGTAATCAGCTCTTTTACCTGTAAAAAAAAAATACAATACCCCCCCCAACATTAAAACCCACCACCCACACACCCAACCCTACACTAAAACCCACCCAATCCCCCCTTAAAAAAACCTAACACTACTCCCTTGAAGATCACCCTACCTTGAACCGTCTTCACCCAGCTGGGCACAAGTGGATGTCCAGAGGGGCAGAAGTCTTCATCCGATCCGGCCAGAAGAGGTCCTCCAAGCGGCAGAAGTCTTCATCCAGGCGGCATCTTCTATCTTCTTCCACCCAGAGCGGAGCGGGTCATCCTCTTCCATCCAACGGCGACTGAAAAATGAAGGTTCCTTTAAGTGACGTCATCCAAGATGGCGTCCCTTCAATTCTGATTGGCTGATAGAATCCTATCAGCCAATCGGAATTAAGGTAGGAAAAAATCCTATTGGCTGATGCAATCAGCCAATAGGATTGATCTCGCATTCTATTGGCTGTTCCAATCAGCCAATAGAATGCAAGCTCAATCCTATTGGCTGATTGGATGACATACTGTAATATGCACAAACATAATCACATACTGTAATATGCACAAACATAATCACATACTGTAATATGCACAAACATAATCACATACTGTAAAATACACAAACATAATCACATACTATAATATGCACAAACATAATCAAAATACTATAATACCCACAAACATAATCACATACTGTAATACGCACAAACATAATCACATACTGTAATACGCACAAACATAATCACATACTGTAATATACACAAACATAATCACATACTGTAATATACACAAACATAATCACATACTGTAATATACACAAACATAATCACATACTATAATATACACAAACATAATCACATACTATAATATGCACAAACATAATCACATACTGTAATATACACAAACATAATCACATACTGTAATACGCACAAACATAATCACATACTGTAATATACACAAACATAATCACATACTGTAATATGCACAAACATAATCACATACTGTAATATACACAAACATAATCACATACTGTAATATACACAAACATAATCACATACTATAATATGCACAAACATAATCACATACTGTAATACGCACAAACATAATCACATACTGTAATACGCACAAACATAATCACATACTGTAATATACACAAACATAATCACATACTGTAATACCCACAAACATAATCACATACTGTAATATACACAAACATAATCACATACTGTAATATGCACAAACATAATCACATACTGTAATATGCACAAACATAATCACATACTATAATATACACAAACATAATCACATACTGTAATATACACAAACATAATCACATACTGTAATACGCACAAACATAATCACATACTGTAATACGCACAAACATAATCACATACTGTAATACGCACAAACATAATCACATACTATAATATGCACAAACATAATCACATACTGTAATATACACAAACATAATCACATACTGTAATACGCACAAACATAATCACATACTGTAATATACACAAACATAATCACATACTGTAATACGCACAAACATAATCACATACTGTAATACGCACAAACATAATCACATACTGTAATACACACAAACATAATCACATACTGTAATATGCACAAACATAATCACATACTGTAATACGCACAAACATAATCACATACTATAATATACACAAACATAATCACATACTGTAATACGCACAAACATAATCACATACTGTAATACGCACAAACATAATCACATACTGTAATACGCACAAACATAATCACATACTATAATACGCACAAACATAATCACATACTGTAATATACACAAACATAATCACATACTGTAATATACACAAACATAATCACATACTATAATATGCACAAACATAATCACATACTGTAATACGCACAAACATAATCACATACTATAATATGCACAAACATAATCACATACTGTAATATGCACAAACATAATCACATACTGTAATACGCACAAACATAATCACATACTGTAATACGCACAAACATAATCACATACTATAATACGCACAAACATAATCACATACTATAATACGCACAAACATAATCACATACTGTAATATACACAAACATAATCACATACTGTAATACGCACAAACATAATCACATACTGTAATATACACAAACATAATCACATACTGTAATATGCACAAACATAATCACATACTGTAATATACACAAACATAATCACATACTGTAATATACACAAACATAATCACATACTGTAATACGCACAAACATAATCACATACTGTAATACGCACAAACATAATCACATACTGTAATACACACAAACATAATCACATACTGTAATATACACAAACATAATCACATACTGTAATATGCACAAACATAATCACATACTGTAATATACACAAACATAATCACATACTGTAATATACACAAACATAATCACATACTGTAATATACACAAACATAATCACATACTGTAATATACACAAACATAATCACATACTGTAATACGCACAAACATAATCACATACTGTAATATACACAAACTTAATCACATACTGTAATATACACAAACATAATCACATACTGTAATATACACAAACATAATCACATACTGTAATACGCACAAACATAATCACATACTGTAATACGCACAAACATAATCACATACTGTAATATACACAAACATAATCACATACTGTAATATACACAAACATAATCACATACTGTAATACGCACAAACATAATCACATACTGTAATATGCACAAACATAATCACATACTGTAATATACACAAACATAATCACATACTGTAATACGCACAAACATAATCACATACTGTAATATACACAAACATAATCACATACTGTAATACGCACAAACATAATCACATACTGTAATACACACAAAACATAATCACATACTGTAATACGCACAAACATAATCACATACTGTAAATATGCACAAACATAATCACATACTGTAATATACACAAACATAATCACATACTGTAATATACACAAACATAATCACATACTGTAATATACACAAACATAATCACATACTGTAATATACACAAACATAATCACATACTGTAATATACACAAACATAATCACATACTATAATATGCACAAACATAATCACATACTGTAATATACACAAACATAATCACATACTGTAATATACACAAACATAATCACATACTGTAATATGCACAAACATAATCACATACTGTAATACACACAAACATAATCACATACTGTAATACGCACAAACATAATCACATACTGTAATATGCACAAAACATAATCACATACTGTAATATACACAAACATAATCACATACTGTAATATACACAAACATAATCACATACTGTAATATACACAAACATAATCACATACTGTTTTTGTCTAACACCTGAGATCTCATATCTTTGATCCCTTATAATTTTTTTGTGCAATATTTTTTAAATAATGTTTATTTGACAGTGTTATGAGTGTAAGTGTACTTTGTAATGTATTTTTTTATGTGTTTTGTGAGACTTTTTTTGTTTCGGAAAACGGTTAACCACAGCTCTGAGATCACGGTAAGGATTGAAGCATAAAAGGCGATTATGCTAGCGCAATCTTGATTTCGCTCAACTTGCAATATCAGCTCAATGAAAAAAAACACTATCAATACCGCAAAACCTTTTGCGACTCACTTATAATCTATAGCCCTATTTGAGGGGGAGGTGCAGAGCTGTGTCTGCTTGCACAGGCTGAGAGATCTGGACAACCATTGTTTTATAATTATTCATAAGTAGTGAGGACCTAAACTTCATCAGACTTTATTAAAGGGACAGTAAACCTTAAAAATAATGTTATATAATTCTGCAAATATTGCAGAATTATATAACATTATTTAAGTGCTATAGTTCTAATAGCCTTTTTTCTCTTTAAATATGTAAAAATTACGGCGCTTTTACAGACCCGCTCTCTGCTGAGCGGGTCTGTAATATTTAGTCAGCGCATCGGGCCAGCTGTATAGTCACAGCCCGGCCCGACCGTGCCATAAGACTAAGTGCAGCTCGCTCCTTTGACAATATAAACGTGCACTGCTAAACGGTCACACAAGAAATCAGCCTAACTGGGCAAGAAGAAAGCTGTGGGCGGAGCTTGACAGCCATTTTCTATTGCTAACAAACAATGATTATTTAAAAGTTTCATGTACTTCTTACAAGCTTATAGATGTGGAGCCCATTGCAAGATGCTTGTCTGGTATGTAACAATTAGTCATAAAGAATAAGTATTGGGTCTAGACTGTCCCTTTAAGCACTGGTTCTATTGATGATGAATCACAGGAAGATAGGGATAATTACTCAGTTGAATTTTTAATGAATTGGCTCCTTCTAGAATGCCAGTTTATAAACTCAATCATAAAATTGGCAGTATTATTATGCTTTTGCGTAATCTTAACGCCAGAAAAAGGTCTTTGTAATGGCACCAGATTGGTTGTGAAAGCTTTGCGTCAAAATGTAATTATTGCTCAAGTATTAACAGGTACAGCTGAAGGGCAAAATGTCTTTATTCCTCGAATAGACTTAGCCCCAAGTAATACTGAACTTCCTTTTGTATTATGAAGAAGACAATTTCTAGTTAAATGAGCATTCGTTATATTAACAAATCTTAAGGTCAAACTTTAGATAGAGTTGGCATCTATTTGCCAGAGCCAGTTTTCAGACATGGACAAGCTATGTGTAGGTAAAAAGCTCTGCTGATGTAAAAGTGAAGGTCATAGATGGACAAGAACAAGGCTACTTATTAATTGGAAGTGATGCCCGTTTTACTAAAAATGTTGTTTTACAAAGAAATATTTGAAGAGCAGCAATTTTGGATTTATTTAGGACAGTAGTTCGTCCAAATAGGGTGCTGCTACACCTGTGGCTTATATATTTAAAATAATTGTGACCAAATAGGGTGTTGCTATACCTGTAGTTTATTATATATAAAATAATTGTGACCAAATAGGGTGTTGCTATACCTGTAGTTTATTATATATAAAATAATTGTGACCAAATAGGGTGTTGCTATACCTGTAGTTTATTATATATAAAATAATTGTGACCAAATAGGGTGTTGCTATACCTGTAGTTTATTATATATAAAATAATTGTGACCAAATAAGGTGTTGCTATACCTGTAGTTTATTATATATAAAATAATTGTGACCAAATAAGGTGTTGCTATACCTGTAGTTTATTATATATAAAATAATTGTGACCAAATAGGTGTTGCTATACCTGTAGTTTATTATATATAAAATAATTGTGACCAAATAAGGTGTTGCTATACCTGTAGTTTATTATATATAAAATAATTGTGACCAAATAGGGTGTTGCTACTGTGGCTTATATATATAAAATAATTGTGACCAAATAGGGTGTTGCTATACCTGTAGTTTATTTATATAAAATAATTGTGACCAAATAAGGTGTTGCTATACCTGTAGTTTATTATATATAAAATAATTGTGACCAAATAGGGTGTTGCTATACCTGTAGTTTATTATATATAAAATAATTGTGACCAAATAAGGGTGTTGCTATACCTGTGGTGTTTATTATATATAAAATAATTGTGACCAAATAAGGGTGTTGCTATACCTGTAGTTTATTATATATTAAAATAATTGTGACCAAAATAGGGTGTTGCTACTACCTGTTGCTTAATATATAAAATAATTGTGACCAAATAGGGTGTGCTATACCTGTAGTTTATTATATATAAAATAATTGTGACCAAATAGGGTGTTGCTATACCTGTAGTTTATTATATATAAAATAATTGTGACCAAATAAGGTGTTGCTATACCTGTAGTTTATTATATATTAAATAATTATGACCAAATAGGGTGTTGCTATATCTGTAGTTATTATATATTTAAAATAATTGTGACCAAATAAGGTGTTGCTATACCTGTAGTTTATTATATATAAAATAATTGTGACCAAATAAGGTGTTGCTATACCTGTAGTTTATTATATATAAAATAATTGTGACCAAATAAGGTGTTGCTATACCTGTAGTTTATTATATATAAAATAATTGTGACCAAATAGGGTGTTGCTACACCTGTGGCTTATATATATAAAATAATTGTGACTAAATAGGGTGTTGCTATACCTGTAATTTATTATATATAAAATAATTGTGACCAAATAGGGTGTTGCTATACCTGTAGTTTATTATATATAAAATAATTGTGACCAAATAGGGTGTTGCTACACCTGTGGCTTATATATATAAAATAATTGTGACTAAATAGGGTGTTGCTATACCTGTAATTTATTATATATAAAATAATTGTGACCAAATAGGGTGTTGCTATACCTGTAGTTTATTATATATAAAATAATTGTGACCAAATAGGGTGTTGCTATACCTGTAGTTTATTATATATTAAATAATTATGACCAAATAGGGTGTTGCTATATCTGTAGTTATTATATATTTAAAATAATTGTGACCAAATAAGGTGTTGCTATACCTGTAGTTTATTATATATAAAATAATTGTGACCAAATAAGGTGTTGCTATACCTGTAGTTTATTATATATAAAATAATTGTGACCAAATAGGGTGTTGCTACACCTGTGGCTTATATATATATATATATATATAAAATAATTGTGACTAAATAGGGTGTTGCTATACCTGTAATTTATTATATATAAAATAATTGTGACCAAATAGGGTGTTGCTATACCTGTAGTTTATTATATATAAAATAATTGTGACCAAATAGGGTGTTGCTATACCTGTAGTTTATTATATATAAAATAATTGTGACCAAATAGGGTGTTGCTATACCTGTAGTTTATTATATATAAAATAATTGTGACCAAATAGGGTGTTGCTATACCTGTAGTTTATTATATATTAAATAATTATGACCAAATAGGGTGTTGCTATATCTGTAGTTATTATATATTTAAAATAATTGTGACCAAATAAGGTGTTGCTATACCTGTAGTTTATTATATATAAAATAATTGTGACCAAATAGGGTGCTGCACCTGTGGCTTATATATATAAAATAATTGTGACCAAATAGGGTGTTGCAATATCTGTAGTTTATTATATATAAAATAGTTTTGATAAATTTAGGACAGCAGTCCATACAAATACAGTATTGCTACACCTTTAGCTTAAATATTTATATAAAAGCAGATTTACAAAATAGGTTGTTTCTACATCTGTAGCTTAAAAAAAATAAATAGACTGCCCTTTTGGCAGGCTTATTGGCTAGTGTATATATATATATATAATCAAAATTTATGCTTACCTGATACATTTCTTTTGGCGCATAGAGTGTCCACGATCTCATTCCAATTACTAGTAGGAATTCAACTCCTGACCAGCAGGAGGAGGCAAAGAGCACCCTAGCAGAGCCCTTACCCATAATCCCCAGTCATTCGGCTGTAGGAAAATGGAAAAAGAAGAAAAGTACAAGTGTATAGAGGTGCCTGAGGTTTGTACACAAAAATCACCAAAGTAAATGTAAATAAGGTCGGGTCATGGACTCTCCATGCCCGGAAAGAAAGACATTTATCAGGTAAGCATACATTTTGTTTTCTTTCCTATGGCATGGAGAGTCCACGATTTCATTCCAATTACTAGTGGGAACCAATACCCAAGCTGGAGGACACAGAATAAAAGGAAGGGAAAACAAAAACAAGCAGACCTAAACTGAAGGCACCACCGTTTGACAAACTTTTCTCCCAAAGAAAGCCTCAACAGAAGCAAAAGTATCAAAATAGTAGAATTTGGAAAAGGGATGCAATGAAGACCATGTTGCCACCTTGCAAATTTGTTCCACAGAAGCTTCATTTTCGAAATCCCATGAAGAAGAGACAGCCGAAATGGAATAAGTCATCATTCTCTCAGGAGACAGTAGTCCAGCTGTCTCATATGCTAACACTTCTTAACCAGAGAGAAAGAGTAGAAGAAGGGGCCTTCAAACCTTTTCGCTGAACCCGAGAAATCAGCGAACTGGGCAGAAGATTGCCGAAAATCTTTAGTGGCTTGAATGTAAACAATTTGAGTATGCATAACATCCAGGTTATGCAACCTGCGTTCCTTCTGTGAAGAAGTTTCAGGGCAAAAGGAAGGAACAACAATTTCCTGATTGATATTGCGATCCAAGACTACCTCAGGAAGAAATCCCAGGTTAGGAAGAAGGACCACCTTATCCGGATGAAAAATGAGGTAAAAGGAACACTGCAGAGCTGAAAGATCGTGATCGGAAACTCTGCGAACAGAAGAAATAGCAAGAAGAAACAAAATATTCCAAGATAACAAATTAATATCAACAGAATGCATTGGCTCAAATGGAGCCTGCTGCAAAAACTTAACAAGAATAAGACTCCATGAAGGAGCAACAGGTTTAAACACAGGCCTGAATTTGACCAAGGCCTGAACAAAGGATAGAACCTTTGTCAGATCTGCCAAACGTTAGAGATAAAGAATAAAACGAGCAGAAATCTGACCCTTCAGAGAAAATGAATGTCAAACTTTTTTCCATCTAAAGTGGAGGAGAGTCCATGGTGTCATTCATTACTTGTGGGAAATAAGAACCTAGCCACCAGGAAGAGGCAAAGACACCCCAGCCAAAGGCTTAAATACCTCCCCTACTTCCCTCATCCCCCAGTCATTCTTTGCCTTTCATCACAGGATGAATGGGAGAGATTAGGTTCTTCCTTTTCCCCTTCTTCTTCCTTTAAGAAGCTGTTCCCCGTCCCGGACTCTCAGCTTGAGCTATGGGGGACTGTCCCAAAGGTAGATTGGTGCTAGGGGGGAGGCGCCGCTGCTGGCTGCCACACTTTCCTCAGGCTCCTGACCTCTTCTGGATTTATCTTAATTTTAACCTTTTTACATTCAAAATTCATCATAATTATTTCAAGGACCAATACCGACTCCACATAACGCACAGCTAGACTCAAAAAGATTGAACGGATGACATTACTAAAGTGAGATACTCAACGGATGGAAATTTACTCCCACCGGACCATCTTACTACCAGAAGAAATACCTTCAGCTGAACACCACAAACAAGGTACACTTAAACTAAAAAAAAAAAAAAAAAAGACTCAACCCATGCACAAATTGGGTTTTGGATTCATCATCCATTTAGCAATGCTCAGATTTCATTTCTAAACACAAGAAAAACTAATTGATTTAAGTCTATTTTACTAAAATATATTGGTTTTAAAACCCCTGCATGCTTTCTTATCTGTTATCTACAATGCAGCCTGAAGTGCAAAATCTCACACCTCACTCTGGCCTGAATCCTATAGAGCAGGGCAATGTAACCAGCCCCCACTGCTAACATTCCTACAAATACTAGAAGCTATTTTAACCCCTTCACTGCAGAGGGAATGACCACCTATACGCCCTCACATCTGCACTCCTTAAGACCCCAAAAAGCGGTTGCAGCACTCAGTCCCTCACTAGTGGCTACCCTAAAATCACTCAGCATTTTCAAAGGGACCGACAGGGGCTGTCATGGAGGAAAATCAAAATTTAAAGTTCTATATCCTGACACTATCACAGCTGCCCCACCACCCTGTCCACCCGCAAGCCCAATTGAAGTGATCCAACCTAAAAGCCACAAAAACCGCACTATCAAATCAAGAAAATCTCTTTGTGTGATCCCTATTAGAAGACACGTTGTCACCAAAGTACAGAGCAAAAACTCAGAATCCCAAGACTGTCCTATCAGAGAAATCCTATGCAATGCCAGATCAATAAAGAACAAAACAGCTATTATTTCCGACCTTATTGAAACATGCGAATTAGCATGTATCACAGAATCATGGTTAGATGAAAATGCAGGGCCTATTCTAGAGGCAGCTATTCCAGACAATTACACAGTGTTCCACCGCCCGAGACAAGATCGCAAGGGAGGCGGAGTTATGATCTGTGCAAAATCATCCTTAAATCCCAGACCAATATCAGTCCACAAAACCCAATCTTTTGAATGTGTAGCTGCCAGCCTCTCAATAGAGAGAGGATTCAGAATACTGCTAATATACAGACCCCCAGGAGATGGGAAGAGATTTCTTCAGGAACTCCCAGACCTTTTGGCTGGCTTAATCCTTGAACACCCCAGATGGCTTATATTCGGAGACTTCAACACTTGGATTGACAACACCCTATCCCTGCTTGGGCAGGATCTCCTCAGCTTGATGAGTACACTCGGCTTTACACAAATCGTCACCACTCCCACCCACAGAAAAGGTCATACACTTGATCTAGTGTTTCAGTCTGGACTAGAAGTGTCACCAGTAACTGTAAACCCAGTTTCCTGGTCAGACCACCACTCCATTCACTTCTCCATTGTATCACAATCAACCAGACACCAGCCTCAGAACCTGGTCAAACACTGCTCATTAAAAGGGGTGACACCACTGGATGTAGCATCACATATGGATCTAAGTGAACTAATGAGCACCTGCGAAGACCCCAGCTCCTTACTCCGTCTCTACAACAAAACCATGAGAGACACCCTAGAAAGCATTGCACCATCTCGCATACGCACTGTCCAAACCCACAACAATGCACCGTGGTTTGATAGCTCCATCAGAGAAATGAAAAGAACAGAACGTAAGCTCGAGAGAAAGTGGCGCAGAACACATGATCCTGAGGATAAAGCCGCTCTTACCAAACATCTAAATAAATATCAATCCAAGATAACTCGATAACGCGAAATTGCACTCTCCCACAATAGACCCAAGCAACTGTTTCGCACAGTAGAAAGGCTCTGCAAACCAGCATGCATTCTTAGCCCCACCAACTTTTCTCAGGATAAATGTGAAGCATTTGCAAACTTCTTCAGAGACAAGATTTCCTCAATCCGAACCGCTATCACAGCAGGCCAAACAGTTACACACCAAAACCACTACAATGGAATGCCAGATTGCCCCAGTTTATGGTCCACTTTTACAAATGTGGATATAAAAGAAGTTAAAAACACCATACAAAAGTTGCACCCTACTACGTGTGACTTAGACCCTGCTCCAACTCAGCTCCTATCTGGATGCATTGAAACACTCGCCCCAGTCCTCACAAAAATAGTGCAGTGTTCACTAAAAACAGGAGACTTTCCAGATCCTCTAAAAGAAGCTGTGGTAAAACCACTCCTAAAGAAACCTTTATTAGACCCAGACTGCATGACTAATTACAGACCAGTATCCAACCTCCCATTTCTGGGGAAAATAATTAAAAAGGAGTGGCAACTCAACTGGAAGCCCATCTATCACGCCTAAACATATTCGATACTTTCCAGTCAGGCTTCAGATGCCGCCACAGCACTGAAACAGCAATAGTCCAAGTGCTAAATGATCTCCTCATGGCAAGAGACAAAGGTGATTACTCCATCCTAATCCTCCTGGATCTCTCAGCTGCATTTGATACCATTGACCATAGGATTCTTATAGAGCACTTGCAGTACATCTGTGGTCTAGGAGGCACAGTCCTTAACTGGTTTAAATCTTTCCTCGCTGGTAGATCACAGAGAGTAATGTCAGGATCAAGCTCATCAGCACCAACAGAACTGGCCTGCGGAGTTCCACAAGGATCTATCTTGTCTCCCATGCTATTCGCAATTTACTTACTACCACTGAGGGACATCATTAACCGACATGGCCTAAGGTATCATTGTTACGCTGATGACACACAACTCTACTTCTCCTTTGCTCCAGATACTACAGACCCAGCATGCCGCATAAACAGTTGCTTAACAGACCTCATAGAATGGATGAATGCTAGCTGTCTCAAAGTGAACCCGGACAAAACAGAGTTACTATTGGTGAGGGGACCCCGGGCATCAAAAATATCCCACGATCACCCAACTGGCCTGGAGCTTGGAGGCTGTGAACTCGTTAGTTCAGCAAAGGTACGAAAACTTGGAGTGCTGATTGACGCTGAACTATCTTTTAAACAGCAGATTTCCTCCGTAATAAAATCTGCCTACTTTCATCTGAAAAACATAACCAGGATACAACACTTAATTCCACCGGATTATATGCCAATATTAATCCATGCATTTGTATCCTCTGCAATGCACTTTACTTGGGCCTCCCAAAAAAAGAACTCCATCGCCTTCAGACAGTACAAAACGCAGCAGCCAGACTATTGACCAATCAAACTCGCTCCTGCCACATAACACCTGTTCTCCACTCCCTGCATTGG
The DNA here is from genome assembly GCF_027579735.1 of Bombina bombina. NCBI lineage: Eukaryota > Metazoa > Chordata > Amphibia > Anura > Bombinatoridae > Bombina > Bombina bombina. Next base: position 1,599,465,959 of record NC_069499.1, read on the forward strand.
CTTCCAATTAAATGGCGAACATATTTTAAAATTGGCCTGCTGACCTTCAAAGCCTTAAACAACCAAGGCCCACAGTACCTGAAAGAGCTCCTGACACCCTACATCCCATCCCGTTCACTTAGGTCAGCCAACACATCCCTCCTCTCAGTGCCAAGAATAAGGACAAACTCAGGCTCCAGAGCATTCTGCCACGCTGCCCCTACTTTCTGGAACTCTTTACCGTGCGCAATCAGAGAGGCACCGTCCTTACAGGCTTTTAAAAAAAAACTAAAGACCCACCTCTTCCATCAGGCATTCATTCCGCTTATCTGACCTTCAGAAACTCCTAACTTTTATGTCTTATGTTGGTATATTTGTAAAGTGCTTTGAGTATCACAGGGAGAAAAGCGCTATATAAATCGCAAATTATTATTATATCTACGCTCGCAAAGCGGACAATGATTACTCTTGAGGATAGTTCGTCGTTTAAAGAGCTCATAGATAAAAAGTTTGAGAACATGTTAAGAAAGATGTTCCAACACACAGGGTTTGTTTTTTAGCTGGCAGCGGTGGTAGCCGGAACTGCAACATATTGCTGCGAGTCTCTGTCTGACATGATCGAGAGGGAGACTCCCCTCGATGAGATACAGGAGAGAATTAAGGCCTCGAGGGTTGCTAATTCTTTTATTTGTGATGCCTATATGGAAATTATTCGCCTGAATGCAAAGGTGTCAGGTTTTTCCGTATTAGCCCGCAGAGCTCTGTGGCTAAAATCATGGTCTACAGACTTCTATCCCTTCCCTTTCAGGGAAAGATCCTGTTCGGTCCAGGATTGGACTCGATTATATCCACAGTTACGGGAGGCAAGGGCACTTTCCTACCGCAGGATAAAAAGGCTAAGCCTAAGTGATCTACTTTTCGTCACTTTCATGCAGACAAGGCCCAATGCCAGCACCCCGCCTCGAAAGCGGATCAGTCCAAGGGTACTTGGAAACCAGCTCAGTCTTGGAATAATAACAAAGTTGCAGGATGTTCAGGACCCTTGGGCTCTGGAGGTTGTCGCCCAGGGTTACAGGATAGGGTTCAGATCTCATCTGCCCAGGCAGATTCCTCCTGTCAAATCTGTCTTCCAGACCGGAAAAGAGAGAAGCCTTTCTAGACTGTGTGAGGGATTTCTCTTCTCTCAGAGTTATTGTACCAGTACCCCCAGCAGAAATGGGTCTAGGGTACTATTCAAACCTTTTCATGGTCCCAAAGAAGGAGAGCACGTTCTGCCTGATTTTAGACCTAAAATGTTTAAACAAGTTTTTGGCTGTTCCATCTTTCAAAATGGAAACGATTAGATCGATTATGCCCCTAGTTCAAGAGGGTCAGTTCATGACGACAATAGACTTGAAAGATGCCTACCTTCATGTGCCGATCCACAGGGATCACTTCAGGTTCCTGAGATTTGCGTTTCTGGACCAACATTTCCAGTTTGTGGCCCTTCCCTTTGGTCTGGCGATGGCCCAGAGAGTCTTTACGAAGGTTCTGGGGGCGCTATTTGCAGTGGCTAGATCCAGAGGCATTTCTGTGGTGCCCTATCTGGACAATATCCTAGTCTTGCAGAGGATCACTCCAGGGCCCTTCTTTTGTTATTCCAATCTCACGGTTGGAAGATAAATTCAGGAAAGAGCTCCCTGATTCCAAGCAACAGGGTGGAGTTCCTAGGAACGATAATAGATTCTATATCAATGAAGATATTTCTCACAGATCAGCGACGCAGGAAGATTGTGTCCACCTGTCTTGCCCTTCAGTCCTCCACCAGTCCCTTGGTGGCATCAATGTCATTCCATTTGCCAGGTTCCATCTCAGACCTCTTCAGCTGTGCATGTTGAGACAGTGGAATGGCGATCATTCAGATCTATCACAACAGATTTCTCTGGATGTTCAGACGAGGTATTCCCTTTCTTGGTGGATCCGTCCGCAACAACTGTCCCAGGGGACATCCTTCCTGAGACCGTTCTAAGAAATTGTTACCACAGACGCGAGTATAGGGGGATGGGGTGCTGTTTGGGGTGCCAGGATGGCACAGGGAAGGTGGTCTTGGGAAGAGTCTCTCCTTCCCATCAATATTCTGGAACTTCGAGCAATCTACAATGCTCTGAAGGCGTGGCCTCTCCTGGGGTCATTCAACTTCATCATGTTCCAGACAGACATTACCTCGGTGGCTTACATCAACCATCAGGGGGGGATGAGAAGCTCCAAATATGAAAGAGTTTAGCAGCACAGCAGTACAATAAAAAAGTGACTTTATTCAACAAGATGGCAAAACAATCGTCTGACGTGTTTCGCGCCCCCTAGTGGTGCTTCCTCATAGACTGAGGGGACGAGAAGCTCCCTAACAATGAGGGAGGTTTCTCGGATATTAGAATGGGCAGAGTCCCACAGATGCTTGCTCTCAGCAATCTACATTCCGGGTGTGGACAACTGGGAAGCGGATTTTCTAAGCAGGCAATCCATCCATCCGGGGGAATGGTCTCTCCATCCCGAGGTGTTTGCGGAGATTTGTCTCAGATGGGAGACGCCGGAGATAGATCTCATGGCATCCAGACTCAATTGCAAGCTACCCAAATACTGGTCGCGATCCAGGGATCCCCAGGCAGAGCTGACAGATGCCTTAGCAGTTCCTTGGGGGTTCAACCTAGTTTACGTTTTTCCACCGTTGCCACTTCTACCTCGAGTAGTGGCCTGCATCAAGCAGGAGCAAGCTTTGGCTATTCTGATTGCTCCATCGTGGCCGCAGAGGACGTGGTTTGCGGATCTGGCGGCGATGTCATTGTCTCCTCCATGGAGGTTACCCTGTCACAGGGATCTGTTGGTACAGATTCCCTTTCAACATCAAAATCTAGATTCTCTGAGGCTACTGGAGATTGAACGCTTAGTCTTAGCTAAGAGAAGATTCTCTGAGAGAGTGATTGATACTCTCATTCAGGCCAGGAAGCCGGTCACTCGTCGCATCTATCATAAGGTGTGGAGGACTTACTTGTCCTGGTGTGAGAAGTATGGATATCCTTGACACAAGTTTAAGGTATCCAGGATTCTGTTCTTTCTCCAGGATGGACTGGAGAAGGGTCTTGCCGCTAGTTCCTTGAAGGGACAGATTCCAGCTTTATCTTTTCTGTTGCACAAGAGGCTCGCTGAGCTTCATTAAATCCAGTCTTTTGTACAGGCTCTGTCTAGAATCAGGCCTGTTTTCAGAAAGTCCGCTCCTCCCTGGAGCTTGAACTTGGTTCTGAAAGTGTTGCAGAGGGTTCCGTTTGACCATATGCACTCTTGACATTAAGTTACTTTCTTGGAAGGTTCTGTTTTTGTTGGCTATTGCATCGGCACGCAGAGTATCTGAGTTGGCGGCCTTGCAATTTGAGCCTACTTATCTGTTTTTTCATGCTGATAAGGCTGTTCTTCGCACTGGTTTGAGATTTCTTACCAAGGTTTTGTTTACCCGTAACATCAATCAGGAAATAGTTGTTCCTTCTTTGTGTCCTAACCCTTCTTCTCCTTTGGAGAGGTTACTTCATAATTTGGATGTGGTTCGTGCTTTGAAGTTTTATCTTCAGGCTACGAAGGATTTCAGACAGTCTACATCTCTTTTTGTGGTGTATTCAGGGAAGCGCAAGGGGCAGAAGGCCTCTTTAACTTCTTTGTCCATTTGGTTGAGGAGCATGATTCGCTTGGCCTATGAGACAGCAGGACAAACTTCCTCAGAGGATTACGGCTCATTCAACTAGAGCTGTGGCTTCTTCTTGGGCTTTCAAGAATGAGGCCTCTATGGAGCAGATTTGTAAGGCAGCTACCTTGTCCTCCTTACATACCTTTACAAAATTTTACAAATTTGGTGTTTTTGATACGGCAGAAGCAGTTTTTGGGAGAATGTTGTTACAGGCTGTGGTGCCCTCAGATTAGGGTCCGCCTTTTTACCCTCCCGGTTTCATTCAGTGCCCTCTAAAGCTTGGGTATTTGTTCCCACAAGTAATGAATGAAGCCATGGACTCTCCTACCCTTTAGATGGAAAATATAAATTATGCTTACCTGATAATTGCATTTCCATCTTGGGGAGGAGAGTCCACGGCTCCCGCCCGTTGCTCCGGTGGGGGGACCTAAAATTAATATTAGCCTTCTGGCACTATTTATACCCTGATATTTCTCCTACTGTTCCTTGTTCCCTCTGCAGAATGACTGCGGGATAAGGGAAGTTGGGGAGGTATTTAAGCCTTTGGTTGGGGTGTCTTTGCCTTCTCCTGGTGGCCAGGAAAATAAAGAGCGTCCGCCATTATCGTAGCAAATAGGCCACGCCCTAAGAAAAATGGCCCCTCTACAGCGCTCTAAATAACTGCACCACAATATTGTGTAAAAATGAGACGCCATGTTTTTGTAAAAATCCCATGGACATGTACCATTCCCTGACCAGTTGGCAGCGCTCCTCACAGGGAGACGCTTTCTGCTCTCATGACTACTTACATAGGGAAATAAAGGCATAATGCCCATAGAGGGATAAACCCCTAATTTCCTGAATGAAAGGACGAAATGGCGTCCAAATCTAACAGGCTGGTGTTGACACTACGTACTGACCACTTGCGCCCTGTGAACTAGAGCAGGGACTGAGGAAAAGATGTGTGTCACTAAGTGTCCCACACAAAGATTACACACACACTGGTTAACTGTGATAAATAAACAGCAGCACAGATACGCTGCATAACTGACATAAATATACAGTAGCACAGATACGCTGGATAACTGCTATAAATATACAGCAGCACACATACGCTGGATAACTGCTATAAATATACAGAAGCACAGATACGCTGGATAACTGCTATAAATATACAGCAGCACAGATACGCTGGATAACTGCTATAAATATACAGTAGCACAAATACGCTGCATAACTGACATAAATATACAGTAGCACAGATACGCTGCATAACTGACATAAATATACAGTAGCACAGATACGCTGCATAACTGCTATAAATATACAGTAGCACAGATACGCTGGATAACTGCTATAAATATACAGCAGCACACATACGCTGGATAACTGCTATAAATATACAGTAGCACAGATACGCTGGATAACTGCTATAAATATACAGCAGCACAGATACGCTGGGTAACTGCTATAAATATACAGTAGCACAGATACGCTGGATAACTGCTATAAATATACAGTAGCACAGATACGCTGGATAACTGCTATAAATATACAGCAGCACAGATACGCTGGATAACTGCTATAAATATACAGCAGCACAGATACGCTGGATAACTGCTATAAATATACAGCAGCACAGAAACGCTGGATAACTGCTATAAATATACAGTAGCACAGATACGCTGGGTAACTGCTATAAATATACAGTAGCACAGATACGCTGGATAACTGCTATAAATATACAGCAGCACACATACGCTGGATAACTGCTATAAATATACAGCAGCACAGATACGCTGGGTAACTGCTATAAATATACAGCAGCACAGATACGCTGGATAACTGACATAAATATACAGCAGCACAGATACGCTGGATAACTGCTATAAATATACAGCAGCACACATACGCTGGATAACTGCTATAAATATACAGCAGCACAGATACACTGGGTAACTGCTATAAATATACAGCAGCACAGATACGCTGGATAACTGCTATAAATATACAGCAGCACACATACGCTGGATAACTGCTATAAATATACAGTAGCACAGATACGCTGGATAACTGCTATAAATATACAGTAGCACAGATACGCTGGATAACTGCTATAAATATACAGCAGCACAGATACGCTGGATAACTGCTATAAATATACAGCAGCACAGATACGCTGGATAACTGACATAAATATACAGCAGCACAGATACGCTGGATAACTGCTATAAATATACAGCAGCACAGATACGCTGGATAACTGCTATAAATATACAGCAGCACAGATACGCTGGATAACTGATATAAATATACAGCAGCACACATACGCTGGATAACTGCTATAAATATACAGCAGCACAGATACGCTGGATAACTGCTATAAATATACAGCAGCACAGATACGCTGGATAACTGACATAAATATACAGCAGCACAGATACGCTGGATAACTGCTATAAATATACAGCAGCACAGATACGCTGGATAACTGCTATAAATATACAGCAGCACAGATACGCTGGATAACTGACATAAATATACAGCAGCACAGATACGCTGGATAACTGCTATAAATATACAGTAGCACAGATACGCTGGATAACTGACATAAATATACAGCAGCACAGATACGCTGGATAACTGCTATAAATATACAGCAGCACAGATACGCTGGATAACTGCTATAAATATACAGCAGCACACATACGCTGGATAACTGCTATAAATATACAGCAGCACAGATACGCTGGATAACTGCTATAAATATACAGCAGCACAGATACGCTGGATAACTGCTATAAATATACAGCAGCACAGATACGCTGGATAACTGCTATAAATATACAGTAGCACACATACGCTGGATAACTGCTATAAATATACAGCAGCACAGATACGCTGGATAACTGCTATAAATATACAGCAGCACAGATACGCTGGATAACTGCTATAAATATACAGCAGCACAGATACGCTGGATAACTGCTATAAATATACAGCAGCACAGATACGCTGGATAACTGCTATAAATATACAGCAGCACAGATACGCTGGATAACTGCTATAAATATACAGTAGCACAGATACGCTGGATAACTGCTATAAATATACAGTAGCACAGATACGCTGGATAACTGCTATAAATATACAGTAGCACAGATACGCTGGATAACTGCTATAAATATACAGCAGCACAGATACGCTGGATAACTGCTATAAATATACAGCAGCACAGATACGCTGGATAACTGCTATAAATATACAGTAGCACAGATACGCTGGGTAACTGCTATAAATATACAGCAGCACAGATACGCTGGATAACTGCTATAAATATACAGCAGCACAGATACGCTGGGTAACTGCTATAAATATACAGTAGCACAGATACGCTGGATAACTGCTATAAATATACAGCAGCACAGATACGCTGGATAACTGCTATAAATATACAGCAGCACAGATACGCTGGATAACTGCTATAAATATACAGCAGCACAGATACGCTGGATAACTGCTATAAATATACAGCAGCACAGATACGCTGGATAACTGCTATAAATATACAGCAGCACAGATACGCTGGATAACTGCTATAAATATACAGCAGCACAGATACGCTGGATAACTGCTATAAATATACAGCAGCACAGATACGCTGGGTAACTGCTATAAATATACAGTAGCACAGATACGCTGGATAACTGCTATAAATATACAGCAGCACACATACGCTGGATAACTGCTATAAATATACAGCAGCACAGATACGCTGGATAACTGCTATAAATATACAGCAGCACAGATACACTGGGTAACTGCTATAAATATACAGCAGCACAGATACACTGGGTAACTGCTATAAATATACAGCAGCACAGATACGCTGGATAACTGCTATAAATATACAGCAGCACAGATACGCTGGATAACTGCTATAAATATACAGCAGCACAGATACGCTGGATAACTGTGATAAATATACAGCAGCACAGAAACGCTGGATAACTGCTATAAATATACAGCAGCACAGATACGCTGGATAACTGCTATAAATATACAGAAGCACAGATACGCTGGATAACTGCTATAAATATACAGCAGCACAGATACGCTGGATAACTGCCATAAATATACAGAAGCACAGATACGCTGGATAACTGCTATAAATATACAGCAGCACACATACGCTGGATAACTGCTATAAATATACAGTAGCACAGATACGCTGGATAACTGCTATAAATATACAGCAGCACAGATACGCTGGATAACTGCTATAAATATACAGCAGCACAGATACGCTGGGTAACTGCTATAAATATACAGCAGCACAGATACGCTGGATAACTGACATAAATATACAGCAGCACAGATACGCTGGATAACTGCTATAAATATACAGCAGCACAGATACGCTGGATAACTGCTATAAATATACAGCAGCACAGATACGCTGGATAACTGCTATAAATATACAGCAGCACAGATACGCTGGATAACTGCTATAAATATACAGCAGCACACATACGCTGGATAACTGCTATAAATATACAGTAGCACACATACGCTGGGTAACTGCTATAAATATACAGTAGCACAGATACGCTGGATAACTGCTATAAATATACAGCAGCACAGATACGCTGGATAACTGCTATAAATATACAGCAGCACAGATACGCTGGATAACTGCTATAAATATACAGCAGCACAGATACACTGGATAACTGCTATAAATATACAGCAGCACACATACGCTGGATAACTGCTATAAATATACAGCAGCACAGATACGCTGGATAACTGCTATAAATATACAGAAGCACAGTTACGCTGGATAACTGCTATAAATATACAGCAGCACAGATACGCTGGATAACTGCTATAAATATACAGCAGCACAGATACGCTGGATAACTGTCACAAATATACAGCAGCACAGATACGCTGGATAACTGTCACAAATATACAGCAGCACAGATACGCTGGATAACTGTGATAAATATACAGTAGCACACATACGCTGGATAACTGCTATAAATATACAGCAGCACAGATACGCTGCATAACTGCTATAAATATACAGCAGCACAGATACGCTGGATAACTGTGATAAATATACAGCAGCACAGATACGCTGGATAACTGCTATAAATATACAGCAGCACAGATACGCTGGATAACTGCTATAAATATACAGCAGCACACATACGCTGGATAACTGCTATAAATATACAGCAGCACAGATACGCTGGATAACTGCTATAAATATACAGTAGCACAGATACGCTGGATAACTGTGATAAATATACAGCAGCACAGATACGCTGGATAACTGCTATAAATATACAGCAGCACAGATACACTGGATAACTGCTATAAATATACAGCAGCACAGATACGCTGGATAACTGCTATAAATATACAGCAGCACAGATACGCTGGATAACTGCTATAAATATACAGCAGCACAGATACGCTGGATAACTGACATAAATATACAGCAGCACAGATACGCTGGATAACTGCTATAAATATACAGCAGCACAGATACGCTGGATAACTGACATAAATATACAGTAGCACAGATACGCTGGATAACTGCTATAAATATACAGCAGCACACATACGCTGGATAACTGCTATAAATATACAGCAGCACAGATACGCTGGATAACTGACATAAATATACAGCAGCACAGATACGCTGGATAACTGCTATAAATATACAGCAGCACACATACGCTGGATAACTGCTATAAATATACAGCAGCACACATACGCTGGATAACTGCTATAAATATACAGCAGCACAGATACGCTGGATAACTGCTATAAATATACAGCAGCACAGATACGCTGGATAACTGCTATAAATATACAGCAGCACAGATACGCTGGATAACTGCTATAAATATACAGCAGCACAGATACGCTGGATAACTGCTATAAATATACAGCAGCACAGATACGCTGGATAACTGCTATAAATATACAGCAGCACAGATACGCTGCATAACTGCTATAAATATACAGTAGCACAGATACGCTGGATAACTGCTATAAATATACAGCAGCACAGATACGCTGCATAACTGCTATAAATATACAGCAGCACAGATACGCTGGATTACTGACATAAATATACAGAAGCACAGATACGCTGGATAACTGACATAAATATACAGCAGCACAGATACGCTGGATAACTGCTATAAATATACAGCAGCACAGATACGCTGGATAACTGCTATAAATATACAGTAGCACAGATACGCTGGATAACTGCTATAAATATACAGCAGCACACATACGCTGGATAACTGCTATAAATATACAGCAGCACAGATACGCTGGATAACTGACATAAATATACAGTAGCACAGATACGCTGGGTAACTGATATAAATATACAGTAGCACAGATACGCTGGATAACTGCTATAAATATACAGCAGCACACATACGCTGGATAACTGCTATAAATATACAGTAGCACAGATACGCTGGATAACTGCTATAAATATACAGCAGCACAGATACGCTGGGTAACTGCTATAAATATACAGCAGCACAGATACGCTGGATAACTGCTATAAATATACAGCAGCACAGATACGCTGCATAACTGCTATAAATATACAGCAGCACAGATACGCTGGGTAACTGCTATAAATATACAGCAGCACAGATACGCTGGATAACTGACATAAATATACAGCAGCACAGATACGCTGGATAACTGCTATAAATATACAGCAGCACACATACGCTGGATAACTGCTATAAATATACAGCAGCACAGATACACTGGGTAACTGCTATAAATATACAGCAGCACAGATACGCTGGATAACTGCTATAAATATACAGCAGCACACATACGCTGGATAACTGCTATAAATATACAGTAGCACAGATACGCTGGATAACTGCTATAAATATACAGCAGCACAGATACGCTGGATAACTGATATAAATATACAGCAGCACACATACGCTGGATAACTGCTATAAATATACAGCAGCACAGATACGCTGGATAACTGCTATAAATATACAGTAGCACAGATACGCTGGATAACTGACATAAATATACAGCAGCACAGATACGCTGGATAACTGCTATAAATATACAGCAGCACAGATACGCTGGATAACTGCTATAAATATACAGCAGCACACATACGCTGGATAACTGCTATAAATATACAGCAGCACAGATACGCTGGATAACTGCTATAAATATACAGCAGCACAGATACGCTGGATAACTGCTATAAATATACAGCAGCACAGATACACTGGATAACTGCTATAAATATACAGCAGCACAGATACGCTGGATAACTGCTATAAATATACAGCAGCACAGATACGCTGGATAACTGCTATAAATATACAGCAGCACAGATACGCTGGATAACTGCTATAAATATACAGTAGCACAGATACGCTGGATAACTGCTATAAATATACAGCAGCACAGATACGCTGGGTAACTGCTATAAATATACAGTAGCACAGATACGCTGGATAACTGCTATAAATATACAGCAGCACAGATACGCTGGATAACTGCTATAAATATACAGCAGCACAGATACGCTGGATAACTGCTATAAATATACAGCAGCACAGATACGCTGGATAACTGCTATAAATATACAGCAGCACAGATACGCTGGATAACTGCTATAAATATACAGCAGCACAGATACGCTGGATAACTGCTATAAATATACAGCAGCACAGATACGCTGGATAACTGCTATAAATATACAGTAGCACAGATACGCTGGGTAACTGCTATAAATATACAGCAGCACAGATACGCTGGATAACTGCTATAAATATACAGCAGCACAGATACGCTGGGTAACTGCTATAAATATACAGTAGCACAGATACGCTGGATAACTGCTATAAATATACAGTAGCACAGATACGCTGGATAACTGCTATAAATATACAGCAGCACAGATACGCTGGATAACTGCTATAAATATACAGCAGCACAGATACGCTGGGTAACTGCTATAAATATACAGCAGCACAGATACGCTGGATAACTGACATAAATATACAGCAGCACAGATACGCTGGATAACTGCTATAAATATACAGCAGCACACATACGCTGGATAACTGCTATAAATATACAGCAGCACAGATACACTGGGTAACTGCTATAAATATACAGCAGCACAGATACGCTGGATAACTGCTATAAATATACAGCAGCACACATACGCTGGATAACTGCTATAAATATACAGTAGCACAGATACGCTGGATAACTGCTATAAATATACAGCAGCACAGATACGCTGGATAACTGATATAAATATACAGCAGCACACATACGCTGGATAACTGCTATAAATATACAGCAGCACAGATACGCTGGATAACTGCTATAAATATACAGTAGCACAGATACGCTGGATAACTGACATAAATATACAGCAGCACAGATACGCTGGATAACTGCTATAAATATACAGCAGCACAGATACGCTGGATAACTGCTATAAATATACAGCAGCACACATACGCTGGATAACTGCTATAAATATACAGCAGCACAGATACGCTGGATAACTGCTATAAATATACAGCAGCACAGATACGCTGGGTAACTGCTATAAATATACAGCAGCACAGATACGCTGGATAACTGACATAAATATACAGCAGCACAGATACGCTGGATAACTGCTATAAATATACAGCAGCACACATACGCTGGATAACTGCTATAAATATACAGCAGCACAGATACACTGGGTAACTGCTATAAATATACAGCAGCACAGATACGCTGGATAACTGCTATAAATATACAGCAGCACACATACGCTGGATAACTGCTATAAATATACAGTAGCACAGATACGCTGGATAACTGCTATAAATATACAGCAGCACAGATACGCTGGATAACTGATATAAATATACAGCAGCACATTACGCTGGATAACTGCTATAAATATACAGCAGCACAGATACGCTGGATAACTGCTATAAATATACAGAAGCACAGATACGCTGGATAAACTGACTATAAATATACAGCAGCACAGATACGCTGGATAACTGCTATAAATATACAGCAGCACAGATACGCTGGATAACTGCTATAAATATACAGCAGCACACATACGCTGGATAACTGCTATAAATATACACGCAGCACAGATACGCTGGATAACTGCTATAAATATACAGCAGCACAGATACGCTGGATAACTGCCTATAAATATACAGCAGGCACAGATACACTGGATAACTGCTATAAATATACAGCAGCACAGATACGCTGGATAACTGCTATAAATATACAGCAGCACAGATACGCTGGATAACTGCTATAAATATACAGCAGCACAGATACGCTGGATAACTGGCTATAAATATACAGTAGCACAGATACGCTGGATAACTGCTATAAATATACAGCAGCACAGATACGCTGGATAACTGCTATAAATATACAGCAGCACAGATACGCTGGATAACTGCTATAAATATACAGCAGCACAGATACGCTGGATAACTGCTATAAATATACAGCAGCACAGATACGCTGGATAACTGCTATAAATATACAGCAGCACAGATACGCTGGATAACTGCTATAAATATACAGCAGCACAGATACGCTGGGTAACTGCTATAAATATACAGCTAGCACAGATACGCTGGATAACTGCTATAAATATACAGCAGCATCACATACGCTGGATAACTGCTATAAATATACAGCAGCACAGATACGCTGGATAACTGCTATAAATATACAGCAGCACAGATACGCTGGATAACTGCTATAAATATACAGCAGCACAGATACGCTGGATAACTGCTATAAATATACAGTAGCACAGATACGCTGGATAACTGCTATAAATATACAGTAGCACAGATACGCTGGATAAACTGCTATAAATATACAGCAGCACAGATACGCTGGATAACTGCTATAAATATACAGCAGCACACCATAACACTAGATAACTGACATAAATATACAGCAGCACAGATACGCTGGATAACTGACATAATATACAGCACGCCACAGATACGCTGGATAAACTGCTATAAATATACAGCAGCACAGATACGCCTGGATAACTGCTATAATATACAGCAGCACAGATACGCTGGATAACTGACATAAATATACAGTAGCACAGATACGTGGATAAACTGCTATAAATATACCGTAGCTCACAGATACGCTGGATAACTGCTATAAATATACAGCAGCACAGATACGCTGGATAACTGCCTATAAATATACAGTAGCACAGATACGTGGATAACTGCTATAAATATACAGAAGCACAGATACGCTGGATAACTGATATAAATATACTAGCAGCACAGATACGCTGGATAATGCTATAAATATACAGCAGCACAGATACGCTGGGATAACTGCTATAAATATACAGCAGCCACAGATACGCTGGATAACTGCTATAAATATACAGCAGCACAGATACGCTGGATAACTGCTATAAATATACAGCAGCACAGATACGCTGGATAACTGCTATAAATATACAGCAGCACAGATACGCTGGATAACTGCTATAAATATACAGCAGCACAGATACGCTGGATAACTGCTATAAATATACAGCAGCACAGATACGCTGGATAACTGCTATAAATATACAGCAGCACAGATACGCTGGATAACTGCTATAAATATACAGTAGCACAGATACGCTGGATAACTGACATAAATATACAGCAGCACAGATACGCTGGATAACTGACATAAATATACAGTAGCACAGATACGCTGGATAACTGCTATAAATATACAGCAGCACAGATACGCTGGATAACTGCTATAAATATACAGCAGCACAGATACGCTGGATAACTGCTATAAATATACAGAAGCACAGATACGCTGGATAACTGACATAAATATACAGTAGCACAGATACGCTGGATAACTGCTATAAATATACAGCAGCACAGATACGCTGGATAACTGCTATAAATATACAGAAGCACAGATACGCTGGATAACTGACATAAATATACAGTAGCACAGATACGCTGGATAACTGCTATAAATATACAGCAGCACAGATACGCTGGATAACTGCTATAAATATACAGCAGCACAGATACGCTGGATAACTGCTATAAATATACAGAAGCACAGATACGCTGGATAACTGACATAAATATACAGTAGCACAGATACGCTGGATAACTGACATAAATATACAGCAGCACAGATACGCTGGATAACTGCTATAAATATACAGCAGCACAGATACGCTGGGTAACTGCTATAAATATACAGTAGCACACATACGCTGGATAACTGCTATAAATATACAGCAGCACAGATACGCTGGGTAACTGCTATAAATATACAGTAGCACAGATACGCTGGATAACTGCTATAAATATACAGTAGCACAGATACGCTGGATAACTGCTATAAATATACAGCAGCACAGATACGCTGGATAACTGCTATAAATATACAGTAGCACAGATACGCTGGATAACTGACATAAATATACAGCAGCACACATACGCTGGATAACTGCTATAAATATACAGAAGCACAGATACGCTGGATAACTGCTATAAATATACAGCAGCACAGATACGCTGGATAACTGCTATAAATATACAGCAGCACACATACGCTGGATAACTGCTATAAATATACAGCAGCACACATACGCTGGATAACTGCTATAAATATACAGAAGCACAGATACGCTGGATAACTGCTATAAATATACAGCAGCACAGATACGCTGGGTAACTGCTATAAATATACAGTAGCACAGATACGCTGGATAACTGCTATAAATATACAGCAGCACACATACGCTGGATAACTGCTATAAATATACAGTAGCACAGATACGCTGGATAACTGCTATAAATATACAGCAGCACAGATACGCTGGATAACTGCTATAAATATACAGCAGCACAGATACGCTGGGTAACTGCTATAAATATACAGCAGCACAGATACACTGGGTAACTGCTATAAATATACAGCAGCACAGATACGCTGGATAACTGCTATAAATATACAGCAGCACAGATACGCTGGATAACTGCTATAAATATACAGCAGCACAGATACGCTGGATAACTGCTATAAATATACAGCAGCACAGATACGCTGGATAACTGCTATAAATATACAGCAGCACAGATACGCTGGATAACTGTGATAAATATACAGCAGCACAGAAACGCTGGATAACTGCTATAAATATACAGCAGCACAGATACGCTGGATAACTGCTATAAATATACAGAAGCACAGATACGCTGGATAACTGCTATAAATATACAGCAGCACACATACGCTGGATAACTGCTATAAATATACAGCAGCACACATACGCTGGATAACTGACATAAATATACAGCAGCACAGATACGCTGGATAACTGCTATAAATATACAGCAGCACACATACGCTGGATAACTGCTATAAATATACAGCAGCACAGATACGCTGGATAGCTGCTATAAATATACAGCAGCACAGATACGCTGGATAACTGCCATAAATATACAGAAGCACAGATACGCTGGATAACTGCTATAAATATACAGCAGCACACATACGCTGGATAACTGCTATAAATATACAGTAGCACAGATACGCTGGATAACTGCTATAAATATACAGCAGCACAGATACGCTGGATAACTGCTATAAATATACAGCAGCACAGATACGCTGGATAACTGCTATAAATATACAGCAGCACAGATACGCTGGATAACTGCTATAAATATACAGCAGCACAGATACGCTGGATAACTGCTATAAATATACAGCAGCACAGATACGCTGGATAACTGACATAAATATACAGCAGCACAGATACGCTGGATAACTGCTATAAATATACAGCAGCACAGATACGCTGGATAACTGCTATAAATATACAGCAGCACAGATACGCTGGATAACTGCTATAAATATACAGCAGCACAGATACGCTGGATAACTGCTATAAATATACAGCAGCACACATACGCTGGATAACTGCTATAAATATACAGTAGCACAGATACGCTGGATAACTGTGATAAATATACAGCAGCACAGATACGCTGGATAACTGCTATAAATATACAGCAGCACAGATACGCTGGATAACTGCTATAAATATACAGCAGCACAGATACGCTGGATAACTGCTATAAATATACAGCAGCACAGATACGCTGGATAAACTGCTATAAATATACAGCAGCACAGATACGCTGGATAACTGCTATAAATATACAGCAGCACAGATACGCTGGATAACTGCTATAAATATACAGTAGCACAGATACGCTGGATAACTGCTATAAATATACAGTAGCACAGATACGCTGGGTAACTGCTATAAATATACAGCAGCACAGATACGCTGGATAACTGACATAAATATACAGTAGCACACATACGCTGGGTAACTGCTATAAATATACAGTAGCACAGATACGCTGGATAACTGCTATAAATATACAGCAGCACAGATACGCTGGATAACTGCTATAAATATACAGCAGCACAGATACGCTGGATAACTGCTATAAATATACAGCAGCACAGATACACTGGATAACTGCTATAAATATACAGCAGCACACATACGCTGGATAACTGCTATAAATATACAGAAGCACAGTTACGCTGGATAACTGCTATAAATATACAGCAGCACAGATACGCTGGATAACTGTGATAAATATACAGCAGCACAGATACGCTGGATAACTGCTATAAATATACAGCAGCACAGATACGCTGGATAACTGCTATAAATATACAGCAGCACACATACGCTGGATAACTGCTATAAATATACAGCAGCACAGATACGCTGGATAACTGCTATAAATATACAGTAGCACAGATACGCTGGATAACTGTGATAAATATACAGCAGCACAGATACGCTGGATAACTGCTATAAATATACAGCAGCACAGATACGCTGGATAACTGCTATAAATATACAGCAGCACAGATACGCTGGATAACTGCTATAAATATACAGTAGCACAGATACGCTGGATAACTGTCACAAATATACAGTAGCACAGATACGCTGGATAACTGCTATAAATATACAGTAGCACAGATACGCTGGATAACTGCTATAAATATACAGTAGCACAGATACGCTGGATAACTGTCACAAATATACAGTAGCACAGATACGCTGGATAACTGCTATAAATATACAGCAGCACAGATACGCTGGATAACTGACATAAATATACAGTAGCACAGATACGCTGGATAACTGCTATAAATATACAGCAGCACAGATACGCTGGATAACTGCTATAAATATACAGCAGCACAGATACGCTGGATAACTGCTATAAATATACAGTAGCACAGATACGCTGGATAACTGCTATAAATATACAGCAGCACAGATACGCTGGATAACTGCTATAAATATACAGCAGCACAGATACGCTGGATAACTGCTATAAATATACAGCAGCACAGATACGCTGGATAACTGCTATAAATATACAGCAGCACAGATACGCTGGATAACTGCTATAAATATACAGCAGCACAGATACGCTGGATAACTGCTATAAATATACAGCAGCACAGATACGCTGGATAACTGCTATAAATATACAGCAGCACACATACGCTGGATAACTGCTATAAATATACAGCAGCACACATACGCTGGATAGCTGCTATAAATATACAGCAGCACAGATACGCTGGATAACTGCTATAAATATACAGCAGCACAGATACGCTGGATAACTGCTATAAATATACAGCAGCACAGATACGCTGGATAACTGCTATAAATATACAGCAGCACATATACGCTGGATAACTGCTATAAATATACAGCAGCACAGATACGCTGGATAACTGCTATAAATATACAGCAGCACAGATACGCTGGATAACTGCCATAAATATACAGCAGCACAGATACGCTGGATAACTGCTATAAATATACAGCAGCACAGATACGCTGGATAACTGCTATAAATATACAGTAGCACAGATACGCTGGATAACTGCTATAAATATACAGCAGCACAGATACGCTGGATAACTGCTATAAATATACAGCAGCACATATACGCTGGATAACTGCTATAAATATACAGCAGCACAGATACGCTGGATAACTGCTATAAATATACAGCAGCACAGATACGCTGGATAACTGCTATAAATATACAGCAGCACAGATACGCTGGATAACTGCTATAAATATACAGCAGCACAGATACGCTGGATAACTGCTATAAATATACAGCAGCACAGATACGCTGGATAACTGCTATAAATATACAGCAGCACAGATACGCTGGATAACTGCTATAAATATACAGCAGCACAGATACGCTGGATAACTGCTATAAATATACAGCAGCACAGATACGCTGGATAACTGACATAAATATACAGAAGCACAGATACGCTGGATAACTGCTATAAATATACAGCAGCACAGATACGCTGGATAACTGCTATAAATATACAGCAGCACAGATACGCTGGATAACTGCCATAAATATACAGCAGCACAGATACGCTGGATAACTGCTATAAATATACAGCAGCACAGATACGCTGGATAACTGCTATAAATATACAGTAGCACAGATACGCTGGATAACTGCTATAAATATACAGTAGCACAGATACGCTGGATAACTGCTATAAATATACAGTAGCACAGATACGCTGGATAACTGCTATAAATATACAGTAGCACAGATACGCTGGATAACTGCTATAAATATACAGTAGCACAGATACGCTGGATAACTGCTATAAATATACAGTAGCACAGATACGCTGGATAACTGCTATAAATATACAGCAGCACAGATACGCTGGATAACTGCTATAAATATACAGCAGCACAGATACGCTGGATAACTGCTATAAATATACAGTAGCACAGATACGCTGGATAACTGCTATAAATATACAGTAGCACAGATACGCTGGATAACTGCTATAAATATACAGTAGCACAGATACGCTGGATAACTGCTATAAATATACAGCAGCACAGATACGCTGGATAACTGACATAAATATACAGTAGCACAGATACGCTGGATAACTGACATAAATATACAGTAGCACAGATACGCTGGATAACTGCTATAAATATACAGTAGCACACATACGCTGGATAACTGCTATAAATATACAGCAGCACAGATACGCTGGATAACTGCTATAAATATACAGCAGCACAGATACGCTGGATAACTGCTATAAATATACAGCAGCACACATACGCTGGATAACTGCTATAAATATACAGCAGCACAGATACGCTGGATAGCTGCTATAAATATACAGCAGCACAGATACGCTGGATAACTGCTATAAATATACAGCAGCACACATAAGCTGGATAACTGCTATAAATATACAGCAGCACAGATACGCTGGATAACTGACATAAATATACAGAAGCACAGATACGCTGGGTAACTGACATAAATATACAGTAGCACAGATACGCTGGATAACTGCTATAAATATACAGCAGCACAGATACGCTGGATAACTGCTATAAATATACAGCAGCACAGATACGCTGGATAACTGACATAAATATACAGCAGCACAGATACGCTGGATAACTGCTATAAATATACAGCAGCACAGAGCCCAGTACTTACTAGTAATGACCTTGGGTCACCAGAGGGCGCTTGTACTTCGCTATTTGTGAACCAAAGTATACATTTTAAACAAACAACTTGTATCGCAACAAATGTTTCTAGTGTATCATATTAAATCATAAGAAATCATAAAACAATCTTATAATGAAAAAAAAAAGAAATGGAAAGGGGAACCTCATTAAATGGTGTTCGATTAAAAGTCCGTATTAGAAATGTCCCAGTGTCAAATGTGAAATCCTTGAAGTCCTGTAGATCCAATTCAGTCCCAAGATGGGGTCACTTAAGCACTTTTTCACGGCTGCACTCTCCAAACCGATCCCAAATGGAACACGTATTTTCTAAAAGACGAAGACAAAAAGAGAGGCGCACAAATGTGTGTATCGATAGGGGCAAAGTAAACACACACTTCAGATGATTTGTACACAGGGTACTCACACTTTAACACAGCACACCAGTGTGCTTGTGGAAGCGGGCTGGCAATCAGAGCTGGCCAGCTGGCTCTCTCCGGCTAATCTTCGGTTGCTGCGGCCCTCCGATAAATGAACTGTCTGGTAGTGGTATGCTCACATTCAATCTACAGGCTCAAGTTGGTTAAAATAAACTTAAAACTTTTATTGCACAGAGTTGACAGGCATATAATCAAATATAAACAGGTTTAAAATTGCTACGCGTTTCTCGGCCCTCCTGGCCGTTTCATCAGGCATATAAAATAAGTTTTAAAACCGGCTTTTTATTGCCGCCACTACCAAACATTTCCACAAACACTCCCCTTTCTTGGTGGGTGTGTACCGGTAAGTTGAACACCATTGGTGAATTCTTAAGAGCGTATCGGGACCTCTATTTGTAACAACAGTTTCTAGAGATTGCAAAATATCTGTCTTTGTCAAACAAATTCATCCGTAATTAAACTATCTAATATAAACATGATACATACAATAGTCATAACTTCTAATAACACCACTGGTCTCATATCGGAGACCTTCTTTTTGGATAGCCCTTCAGTGGGTGCGGGGTCAGACCAATCCCAGAGCTGTATTCTGATGACTTCCATATATACTCCTATTTGTGGTTCAGTATTGTGAACAGTACCGCCAATCTATCTAACATACTAGCAACGTGGATACTTCTACTGTGAACCTCCTAACAGTCCTATATGTTAACAAACACTTGGTTGTGAGACTCCCTAAATCTTAACTGGTACATCTAAATATGGGATTATACCGGCTTCGGTGGTATGGTACTACTCTGATCTAGCAACCTGATAATGAAATAGTGTGAGAATACCCAGGAAAATGGAGAACACTAATCTCTTTCCTAAATGTGATAATAGTGACATATATCTCTAAGTGATGTTTGTGATTAATGTGATACAAGATATGAGAGAATATTTAAGACATAAGTGTGTAATGGTGATTATAGTGATAATCTATAACCATTCCTCGTATTCCTACTTGTGGTTATTAATAATTTTAACATTATTGACTATAGGTCACATACCAATAGGTTTGTGTTGTGCACTAAGTGTGTGATTCTATCATTTGATAGTATACTAATAAATGGTTATTATGTGCATGAAGTGCTTGAAGTGTAACTATGTGCTAGGATATATTGACAAAATCTACAAAATTATTAAATTGAAAAATTATTAATGTGAGATAAAAACTATAAAGATTGATTGTGTGGGTCTAGGTCTGGTAACCATGTGGATAGCAGTCTGTTATAATATACGGTTGTCGCTAACCCTTAGCCCTATATTCTCATATTAGGATATAGGATTGTCTTATATTTAGTGTTTTTTTTTGGATATTAAACATAATGATCCTAGTGGCCATACACCAAGCGGTGCATTTGATATCGATGATCCATTGTGATTCTATTTGTGAGTGATCTCTCATTGGCCCCATTCAGAGGTATTGGGTACAATATAATATATACAACCGCCTACTTGGCATTTATATGAAAAAAATATACATAACATTAATTATACATAACATTAATTAAACCCTTTATATAGTCAGTTGAGACATATTCTCAGACCTAGGTGTAAAGCCATTAATATTCATTTCTCCAACATAGGTGTGTCCGGTCCACGGCGTCATCCTTACTTGTGGGATATTCTCTTCCCCAACAGGAAATGGCAAAGAGCCCAGCAAAGCTGGTCACATGATCCCTCCTAGGCTCCGCCTACCCCAGTCATTCTCTTTGCCGTTGTACAGGCAACATCTCCACGGAGATGGCTTAGAGTTTTTTAGTGTTTAACTGTAGTTTTTTATTATTCAATCAAGAGTTTGTTATTTTGAAATAGTGCTGGTATGTACTATTTACTCAGAAACAGAAAAGAGATGAAGATTTCTGTTTGTATGAGGAAAATGATTTTAGCAACCGTAACTAAAATCCATGGCTGTTCCACACAGGACTGTTGAGAGCAATTAACTTCAGTTGGGGGAACAGTGTGCAGTCTCTTGCTGCTTGAGGTATGACACATTCTAACAAGACGATGTAATGCTGGAAGCTGTCATTTTCCCTATGGGATCCGGTAAGCCATTTTATTACGATCGTAAATAAGGGCTTTACAAGGGCTTATTTAGACTGTAGACTTTTCTGGGCTAAATCGATTCATTATTAGCACATATTTAGCCTTGAGGAATCATTTTATCTGGGTATTTTGATATAATAATATCGGCAGGCACTGTATTAGACACCTTATTTCTTAGGGGCTTTCCCAAAGCATAAGCAGAGTCTCATTTTCGCGCCGGTGTGGCGCACTTGTTTTTGAGAGGCATGGCATGCAGTCGCATGTGAGAGGAGCTCTGATACTTAGAAAAGACTTTCTGAAGGCGTCATTTGGTATCGTATTCCCCTTTGGGCTTGGTTGGGTCTCAGCAAAGCAGATACCAGGGACTGTAAAGGGGTTAAAACTTATAACGGCTCCGGTTCCGTTATTTTAAGGGTTAAAGCTTCCAAATTTGGTGTGCAATATTTTTAAGGCTTTAAGACACTGTGGTGAAAATTTTGTGATTTTTGAACAATTCCTTCATGTTTTTTCGCAATTGCAGTAACAAAGTGTGTTCAGTTTAAAATTTAAAGTGACAGTAACGGTTTTATTTTAAAACGTTTTTTGTACTTTCTTATCAAGTTTATGCCTGTTTAACATGTCTGAACTACCAGATAGACTGTGTTCTGAATGTGGGGAAGCCAGAATTCCTATTCATTTAAATAAATGTGATTTATGTGATAATGACAATGATGCCCAAGATGATTCCTCAAGTGAGGGGAGTAAGCATGGTACTGCATCATTCCCTCCTTCGTCTACACGAGTCTTGCCCACTCAGGAGGCCCCTAGTACATCTAGCGCGCCAATACTCCTTACTATGCAACAATTAACGGCTGTAATGGATAATTCTGTCAAAAACATTTTAGCCAAAATGAACCCTTGTCAGCGTAAGCGTGGCTGCTCTGTTTTAGTTACTGAAGAGCATGACGACGCTGATATTAATATCTCTGAAGGGCCCCTAATCCAGTTTGAGGGGGCCAGGGAGGTTTTGTCTGAGGGAGAAATTACTGATTCAGGGAACATTTCTCATCAGGCTGAATCTGATGTGATTACATTTAAATTTAAGTTGGAACATCTCCGCATTTTGCTTAAGGAGGTATTATCCACTCTGGATGATTGTGAAAAGTTGGTCATTCCAGAGAAACTATGTAAAATGGACAAGTTCCTAGAGGTGCCGGGGCTCCCAGAAGCTTTTCCTATACCCAAGCGGGTGGCGGACATTGTTAATAAAGAATGGGAAAGGCCCGGTATTCCTTTCGTCCCTCCCCCCATATTTAAAAAATTGTTTCCTATGGTCGACCCCAGAAAGGACTTATGGCAGTCAGTCCCCAAGGTCGAGGGAGTGGTTTCTACTTTAAACAAACGCACCACTATACCCATAGAGGATAGTTGTGCTTTCAAAGATCCTATGGATAAAAAATTAGAAGGTTTGCTTAAAAAGATGTTTGTTCAGCAGGGTTACCTTCTACAACCCATTTCATGCATTGTCCCTGTCACTACAGCTGCATATTTCTGGTTTGATGAACTGATTAAGGTGCTCGATAGTGATTCTCCTCCTTATGAGGAGATTATGGACAGAATCAATGCTCTCAAATTGGCTAATTCTTTCACTCTAGACGCCACTTTGCAAGTGGCTAGGTTAGCGGCTAAGAATTCTGGGTTTGCTATTGTGGCGCGCAGAGCGCTTTGGTTGAAATCTTGGTCGGCTGATGCGTCTTCCAAGAACAAGTTACTAAACATTCCTTTCAAGGGGAAAACGCTGTTTGGCCCTGACTTGAAAGAGATTATCTCTGATATCACTGGGGGTAAGGGCCACGCCCTTCCTCAGGATAGGCCTTTCAAGGCAAAAAATAGACCTAATTTTCGTCCCTTTCGTAAAAACGGACCAGCCCAAAGTGCTACGTCCTCTAAGCAAGAGGGTAATACTTCTCAAGCCAAGCCAGCTTGGAGACCAATGCAAGGCTGGAACAAGGGAAAGCAGGCCAAGAAACCTGTCACTGCTACCAAGACAGCATGAAATATTGGCCCCCGATCCGGGACCGGATCTGGTGGGGGGCAGACTCTCTCTCTTCGCTCAGGCTTGGGCAAGAGATGTTCTGGATCCTTGGGCGCTAGAAATAGTCTCCCAGGGTTATCTTCTGGAATTCAAGGGACTTCCCCCAAGGGGGAGGTTCCACAGGTCTCAGTTGTCTTCAGACCACATAAAAAGACAGGCGTTCTTACATTGTGTAGAAGACCTGTTAAAAATGGGAGTGATTCATCCTGTTCCATTAAGAGAACAAGGGATGGGGTTCTACTCCAATCTGTTCATAGTTCCCAAAAAAGAGGGAACGTTCAGACCAATCTTAGATCTCAAGATCTTAAACAAATTTCTCAAGGTCCCATCGTTCAAGATGGAAACCATTCGAACTATCCTTCCTTCCATCCAGGAAGGTCAATTCATGACCACGGTGGATTTAAAGGATGCGTATCTACATATTCCTATCCACAAGGAACATCATCGGTTCCTAAGGTTTGCATTCCTGGACAAACATTACCAGTTTGTGGCGCTTCCTTTCGGATTAGCCACTGCTCCAAGGATTTTCACAAAGGTACTAGGGTCCCTTCTAGCGGTACTAAGACCAAGGGGCATTGCAGTAGTACCTTACCTGGACGACATTCTGATTCAAGCGTCGTCCCTCCCTCGAGCAAAGGCTCACACGGACATCGTCCTGGCCTTTCTCAGATCTCACGGCTGGAAAGTGAACGTGGAAAAGAGTTCTCTATCCCCGTCAACAAGGGTTCCCTTCTTGGGAACAATTATAGACTCCTCAGAAATGAGGATTTTTCTAACAGAGGCCAGAAAGACAAAGCTTCTGGACTCTTGTCGGATACTTCATTCCGTTCCTCTTCCTTCCGTAGCTCAGTGCATGGAAGTGATCGGGTTGATGGTAGCGGCAATGGACATAGTTCCTTTTGCGCGCATTCATCTAAGACCATTACAACTGTGCATGCTCAGTCAGTGGAATGGGGACTATACAGACTTGTCTCCAAAGATACAAGTAAATCAGAGGACCAGAGACTCACTCCGTTGGTGGCTGTCCCTGGACAACCTGTCACGAGGGATGACATTCCGCAGACCAGAGTGGGTCATTGTCACGACCGACGCCAGTCTGATGGGCTGGGGCGCGGTCTGGGGATCCCTGAAAGCTCAGGGTCTTTGGTCTCGGGAAGAATCTCTTCTACCGATAAATATTCTGGAACTGAGAGCGATATTCAATGCTCTCAAGGCTTGGCCTCAGCTAGCGAGGACCAAGTTCATTCGGTTTCAATCAGACAACATGACGACTGTTGCGTACATCAACCATCAGGGGGGAACAAGGAGTTCCCTAGCGATGGAAGAAGTGACCAAGATTATTCTATGGGCGGAGTCTCACTCCTGCCACCTGTCTGCTATCCACATCCCGGGAGTGGAGAATTGGGAAGCGGATTTTCTGAGTCGTCAGACATTGCATCCGGGGGAGTGGGAACTCCACCCGGAAATCTTTGCCCAAGTCACTCAACTATGGGGCATTCCAGACATGGATCTGATGGCCTCTCGTCAGAACTTCAAAGTTCCTTGCTACGGGTCCAGATCCAGGGATCCCAAGGCGGCTCTAG
Organism: Bombina bombina; assembly: GCF_027579735.1. Classification (NCBI taxonomy): domain Eukaryota; kingdom Metazoa; phylum Chordata; class Amphibia; order Anura; family Bombinatoridae; genus Bombina; species Bombina bombina. Next base: position 1,599,492,543 of record NC_069499.1, read on the forward strand.
TGGATGCACTAGTAGCACCTTGGACCTTCAAACTAGCTTATGTGTTCCCGCCGTTTCCTCTCATCCCCAGGCTGGTAGCCAGGATCAATCAGGAGAGGGCGTCGGTGATCTTGATAGCTCCTGCGTGGCCACGCAGGACTTGGTATGCAGATCTGGTGAATATGTCATCGGCTCCACCTTGGAAGCTACCTTTGAGACGAGACCTTCTTGTTCAGGGTCCGTTCGAACATCCGAATCTGGTTTCACTCCAGCTGACTGCTTGGAGATTGAACGCTTGATTTTATCGAAGCGAGGTTTCTCAGATTCTGTTATCGATACTCTTGTTCAGGCCAGAAAGCCTGTAACTAGAAAGATTTACCACAAAATTTGGAAAAAATATATCTGTTGGTGTGAATCTAAAGGATTCCCTTGGGACAAGGTTAAGATTCCTAGGATTCTATCCTTCCTTCAAGAAGGATTGGAAAAAGGATTATCGGCAAGTTCCCTGAAGGGACAGATTTCTGCCTTGTCGGTGTTACTTCACAAAAAACTGGCAGCTGTGCCAGATGTTCAAGCCTTTGTTCAGGCTCTGGTTAGAATCAAGCCTGTTTACAAACCTTTGACTCCTCCTTGGAGTCTCAATTTAGTTCTTTCAGTTCTTCAGGGGGTTCCGTTTGAACCCTTACATTCCGTTGATATTAAGTTATTATCTTGGAAAGTTTTGTTTTTAGTTGCAATTTCTTCTGCTAGAAGAGTTTCAGAATTATCTGCTCTGCAGTGTTCTCCTCCTTATCTGGTGTTCCATGCAGATAAGGTGGTTTTACGTACTAAACCTGGTTTTCTTCCAAAAGTTGTTTCTAACAAAAACATTAACCAGGAGATTATCGTACCTTCTCTGTGTCCGAAACCAGTTTCAAAGAAGGAACGCTTGTTGCACAATTTGGATGTTGTTCGCGCTCTAAAATTCTATTTAGATGCTACAAAGGATTTTAGACAAACATCTTCCTTGTTTGTTGTTTATTCAGGTAAAAGGAGAGGTCAAAAAGCAACTTCTACCTCTCTCTCTTTTTGGATTAAAAGCATCATCAGATTGGCTTACGAGACTGCCGGACGGCAGCCTCCCGAAAGAATCACAGCTCATTCCACTAGGGCTGTGGCTTCCACATGGGCCTTCAAGAACGAGGCTTCTGTTGATCAGATATGTAGGGCAGCGACTTGGTCTTCACTGCACACTTTTACCAAATTTTACAAGTTTGATACTTTTGCTTCTTCTGAGGCTATTTTTGGGAGAAAGGTTTTGCAAGCCGTGGTGCCTTCCATTTAGGTGACCTGATTTGCTCCCTCCCTTCATCCGTGTCCTAAAGCTTTGGTATTGGTTCCCACAAGTAAGGATGACGCCGTGGACCGGACACACCTATGTTGGAGAAAACAGAATTTATGTTTACCTGATAAATTTCTTTCTCCAACGGTGTGTCCGGTCCACGGCCCGCCCTGGTTTTTTAATCAGGTCTGATAATTTATTTTCTTTAACTACAGTCACCACGGTACCATATGGTTTCTCCTATGCTATTATTCCTCCTTAACGTCGGTCGAATGACTGGGGTAGGCGGAGCCTAGGAGGGATCATGTGACCAGCTTTGCTGGGCTCTTTGCCATTTCCTGTTGGGGAAGAGAATATCCCACAAGTAAGGATGACGCCGTGGACCGGACACACCGTTGGAGAAAGAAATTTATCAGGTAAACATAAATTCTGTTTTTGTATATCCCTAACTAGATTGGGGGTTTATCATAAATGGGTAACCTAAAATGCAGCAGAGTCTATTACCTCATTGAGGCCATTAGGGAAAAGTGTTCCAAACCTATAAATCCAGTAGGTTTCCCTTTGGCGTAATTTGGTAAACCTATTGTATCTATAGGAGCTGGGGATACTTTCTAGAGGTGTTATAGTGTAGGGGCAAGTTTCTCCATTGTGCTCATGAGCATAGTGTCTTGATACACTGTGTTTCATGGATTTTTTCTTTATATTTCGACTATGTTCACTCCATCTTTTGCGAACATTTCGAATAGTGCGCCCCAAATACTGTTGTCCACATCTACATGATAAGACATAGACCACATATGAGGAGCTGCATGTCAGGTGATCATTGATAGGAAAAATTTCCCCTGTAGTATGTGATTTAATTGTTTTAGTCTTATGTGTTATATGTTTACACATGTGGCATCTAGTTTTGCCGCATTTGAATACCCCCCTTTGACCTGTTTGATAATTTCGTGTTGATTTTCCTCTAACTTTTTTGGAAATAACCACCTTGCTGGGAGCTAGGGATTGTTTGAACGTAGGTGCTCGTTTATAAATAACATTTGGTGCACTGTGCAGATCTTTCTTGAGAATAGGGTCTTTTAATAATATTGGCCAGTGTTTTTGTAATACTTTTTTTATATGTTTAGCATTGGAGTTATATTGAGTCACAAAACAGGGTTGTTGAGGTTTCTCAAAAGCCTCATTATCTAGAATCGTAATTTTCTTAGTTTGGAGCATTATGGATCTGTCCAATTTATATGCTTTTTCATATCCACTCATAATGATGTCCCTAGGGTAACCTTTTTCCTCAAATCTTTGGATAAGGATCTTAGATTGTTCACAGAATCTCTCTAATGAACTACAATTTCTTCTAATTCTGCAAAATTGGCTATATGGTATACTATTTTTCCATTGATGGTAATGGTTGCTGTTATAGTGAAGGAAATTATTGCAATCTACAGTTTTGAAATATGTAGATGTGGCTATGTTATGTTCAGTGTCCCATGCCAGGATTAGATCAAGAAATTCTATGGATTCTCACTGTATATTAGAGGTAAACTGTATACCCATAGAGTTATTGTTCAGATATAAACAAAATAATCTGGCCTCATCCACTGTCCCCCTAAAAATAAAAATCAAATCGTCTATATAGCGGCCATAGAACACCAGGCTTGCCTCCCAGTTCGAATTATATATATACTTCTCCTCAAAATATCCCATAAAGAGATTTGCAAAACTGGGGGCAAACCTGGTGCCCATGGCCGTCCCCTTTACCTGCAAATAAAAATCAACTAAAAATTGGAAATAATTGTGTTTGAGTATAAACTTGATGAGTGTCAAAATGTATTCTTTTTGGGTACTAGGCATGTACATATCCGAATCCAAATAATGTTTAGTGGCGAGTATTCCTAATTCATGAGAGATATTTGAATAGAGGGCACTAACATCTGCTGTTATCCACATAGCGTCCTTCTCTTGTTTAAAATCCTTGATCTTAAATAATAAATCAGTGGTATCACGAATGAATGAGGGTAAGTTTTGAACATACTTTTGCAAAAAGTTATCAATGTATTGAGATAACTTATCAGTCAAACTATTAATACCCGCAATGATGGGGCGGCCAGGTGGTTTGTGACAATCCTTGTGAATCTTTGGAAGATGGTAGTAGTAAGGGGTTGACGGATGTGATGGTGTTAAAAATTTCCGTTCCTTGGTGTTAAGTATCCCCTTACCACTACCATCCTCCAAAATATTCAATAATATCCCCAAAAATACAGCTGTGGGATCTGCATCCAATTTCCTGTAATATTCAACATTTAAAAGGATATTGTATGCCTCATTAACGTAATCTTTATAGTCTTGAAGGACAATCCCCCCCCCCCCTTATCCGCCTGTCTAATTACCAGATTGAAATCATTAGCCAGGGATTTGAGGGCTCTTTCCTCATTAGGCCAAAGTCTTGTGTGTTTATTTAATTTGCTGGATAATTTATTAAAATCTTCCATTACCAACTGTTGGAAAAGGTCAATCGAACACCATTTAATGAGGTTCCCCTTTCCATTTCTTTTTTTTTTCATTATAAGATTGTTTTATGATTTATTATGATTTAATATGATACACTAGAAACATTTGTTGCGATACAAGTTGTTTGTTTAAAATGTATACTTTGGTTCACAAATAGCGAAGTACGAGCGCCCTCTGGTGACCCAAGGTCATTACTATTTTTTCAAACAGCTTTTACCTTTTAGCTTCTTACAGAGGTGCAGCCAGATCAGTAACCACGCAAATTGTTTGTGTATCGCATTGTGATTCATCTAATTCAACTGAGTTATCTATCATTGCACATATTTGAGCGGTGGATATTCCAGTATAAACTATTGGGATCTCTATATATTTTTTTATATTTTTTATATATATTTGGTGTAGTTTAGGTGACAATATATCGGTTCACATTAGTTTATAGGTGTCACACATTTTAAGGTTGGGACAACACTTCTCCCCATCATGTTATCAGCACTGGAGAGAACTAACAGGAGGAATTCCTTTAATCCTCCGTCCAGTACCGAAGGGGACAGTCCAGGCCCCCTAGTGATCAAAAGTATAGACACCATGTTTAACAAATTGGGTGATCTTTTAAAAAATGAGCATAGACACTGGTGGGACCTGGATTGTTTAAAGAAGTATAAGGAAAAAAAGCAGATCCCAAGAGGACTGAGATTATTCAAACACTGTTCCTTTAAAAACGATCAAGAATTGACCAAAAAATGGTATGAAATATTAGATGACTGTTCCTTTAATTTAATAGATCTATTGATTTCACATAGACAAAATCTAGTTGAAAATTTGGAAAAAGAGATAGAAGTTATCCAAAAAGAATTGGAACCCATGAGAGACCATTCAGAATACAATAGACTAAATACTGAAACCATAAAAATGGTGGATGAATATCAAAATGATATCATCAGAATCAAGAATGGGAAATTCAAAAGAGATGAGGAGGACTATGCAGAGGGTACGGTATACACATATAATAAAAAAATTGCAGCTTCAAAAGAGAATAATGATGGATGGACAAGGGTACCATTTAAGAATAGGAACAACACCAAAACTCCATACCAATCTACACCTCATCATAGAAATACATTAGAATCATCACAAACACCCCATTGGGAGGAACATAATACTAATAATAGGAAATTTCAAAACACACAACATTACCAGCATAATTACCAACACAACAGAAATAAAAATAAGAATAATTCTTATAATCACCATGACTACCAGAATCCCAATCATATTCCACTATACAATCGATTTGAACCCCTCCAGAATAACCCTGGGGGGAACAGATATCAGGGTAATGACTATCAAAATTTTAATTCACCTAACCTCCCAAATGATCAAGGCCAAATTAGTCACCAAAGGGCTGAGACACCTTCCACCTCCAAGAGCAATTTTTTAGGGGTACCGAATTTGGCCCCCCTATGGAGGAGGAATATAGGTCCACCCAAGATACCATCACAACAACATCAAAACACACAACAACAACAGCACCCGCATGCACAACAACAACAAAAGAAAAGACCTTACCCAAACGGGGAAGACGAGGGAGAGGCAACACCACACAAAAAAAGCAACTACAAAAATTAGCTAAAGGTATATTTAATTTATCCACACATGAATTAACTAACGATGAGGTTAGAATTTTGGGTAGGGGTCTGTCCTACTGCCCTCCCAACCCCCACAAACTTTTCGATTTATTTGTGGATTTGAATAAGTACACCAGGAAGTTATCTCTACAGAGATACTTCTCTATAAAAAATCTCAAAAAAAGAAATGTGGAGGGATTGCCCATTATCACTAATTCTATGAATAGCCAGATACAGACCATCTATGCTGAACCAGATCTTATAACGGAAGATCTTTTTGAAGGATATATACATACCACATCACTACCATCTAATTATAATCCCCCTAAGAAGGATGTCACGTATATAGACCTTTTCCAACAGTTGGTAATGGAAGATTTTAATAAATTATCCAGCAAATTAAATAAACACACAAGACTTTGGCCTAATGAGGAAAGAGCCCTCAAATCCCTGGCTAATGATTTCAATCTGGTAATTAGACAGGCGGATAAGGGGGGGGGGGGGATTGTCCTTCAAGACTATAAAGATTACGTTAATGAGGCATACAATATCCTTTTAAATGTTGAATATTACAGGAAATTGGATGCAGATCCCACAGCTGTATTTTTGGGGATATTATTGAATATTTTGGAGGATGGTAGTGGTAAGGGGATACTTAACACCAAGGAACGGAAATTTTGAACACCATCACATCCGCCAACCCCTTACTACTACCATCTTCCAAAGATTCACAAGGAATGTCACAAACCACCTGGCCGCCCCATCATTGCGGGTATTAATAGTTTGACTGCTAAGTTATCTCAATACATTGATAACTTTTTGCAAAAGTATGTTCAAAACTTACCCTCATTCATTCGTGATACCACTGATTTATTATTTAAGATCAAGGATTTTAAACAAGAGAAGGACGCTATGTGGATAACAGCAGATGTTAGCGCCCTCTATTCAAATATCTCTCATGAATTATGAATACTCGCCACTAAACATTATTTGGATTCGGATATGTACATGCCTAGTACCCAAAAAGAATACATTTTGACACTCATCGAGTTTATACTCAAACACAATTATTTCCAATTTTTAGATGATTTTTATTTGCAGGTAAAGGGGACGGCCATGGGCACCAGGTTTGCCCCCAGTTTTGCAAATCTCTTTATGGGATATTTTGAGGAGAAGTATATATATAATTCGAACTGGGAGGCAAGCCTGGTGTTCTATGGCCGCTATATAGACGATTTGATTTTTATTTTTAGGGGGACAGTGGATGAGGCCAGATTATTTTGTTTATATCTGAACAATAACTCTATGGGTATACAGTTTACCTCTAATATACAGTGAGAATCCATAGAATTTCTTGATCTAATCCTGGCATGGGACACTGAACATAACATAGCCACATCTACATATTTCAAAACTGTAGATTGCAATAATTTCCTTCACTATAACAGCAACCATTACCATCAATGGAAAAATAGTATACCATATAGCCAATTTTGCAGAATTAGAAGAAATTGTAGTTCATTAGAGAGATTCTGTGAACAATCTAAGATCCTTATCCAAAGATTTGAGGAAAAAGGTTACCCTAGGGACATCATTATGAGTGGATATGAAAAAGCATATAAATTGGACAGATCCATAATGCTCCAAACTAAGAAAATTACGATTCTAGATAATGAGGCTTTTGAGAAACCTCAACAACCCTGTTTTGTGACTCAATATAACTCCAATGCTAAACATATAAAAAAAGTATTACAAAAACACTGGCCAATATTATTAAAAGACCCTATTCTCAAGAAAGATCTGCACAGTGCACCAAATGTTATTTATAAACGAGCACCTACGTTCAAACAATCCCTAGCTCCCAGCAAGGTGGTTATTTCCAAAAAAGTTAGAGGAAAATCAACACGAAATTATCAAACAGGTCAAAGGGGGGTATTCAAATGCGGCAAAACTAGATGCCACATGTGTAAACATATAACACATAAGACTAAAACAATTAAATCACATTCCTATCAATGATCACCTGACATGCAGCTCCTCATATGTGGTCTATGTCTTATCATGTAGATGTGGACAACAGTATTTGGGGCGCACTATTCGAAATGTTCGCAAAAGATGGAGTGAACATAGTCGAAATATAAAGAAAAAATCCATGAAACACAGTGTATCAAGACACTATGCTCATGAGCACAATGGAGAAACTTGCCCCTACACTATAACACCTCTAGAAAGTATCCCCAGCTCCTATAGATACAATAGGTTTACCAAATTACGCCAAAGGGAAACCTACTGGATTTATAGGTTTGGAACACTTTTCCCTAATGGCCTCAATGAGGTAATAGACTCTGCTGCATTTTAGGTTACCCATTTATGATAAACCCCCAATCTAGTTAGGGATATACAAAATGAATATTAATGGCTTTACACCTAGGTCTGAGAATATGTCTCAACTGACTATATAAAGGGTCTAATTAATGTTATGTATAATTAATGTTATGTATATTTTTTTCATATAAATGCCAAGTAGGCGGTTGTATATAGATAATGTACCCAATACCTCTGAATGGGGCCAATGAGAGATCACTCACAAATAGAATCACAATGGATCATCGATATCAAATGCACCGCTTGGTGTATGGCCACTAGGATCATTATGTTTAATATCCAAAAAAAACACTAAATATAAGACAATCCTATATCCTAATATGAGAATATAGGGCTAAGGGTTAGCGACAACCGTATATTATAACAGACTGCTATCCACATGGTTACCAGACCTAGACCCACACAATCAATCTTTATAGTTTTTATCTCACATTAATAATTTTTCAATTTAATAATTTTGTAGATTTTGTCAATATATCCTAGCACATAGTTACACTTCAAGCACTTCATGCACAAAATAACCATTTATTAGTATACTATCAAATGATAGAATCACACACTTAGTGCACAACACAAACCTATTGGTATGTGACCTATAGTCAATAATGTTAAAATTATTAATAACCACAAGTAGGAATATGAGGAATGGTTATAGATTATCACTATAATCACCATTACACACTTATGTCTTAAATATTCTCTCATATCTTGTATCATATTAATCACAAACATCACTTAGAGATATATGTCACTATTATCACATTTAGGAAAGAGATTAGTGTTCTCCATTTTCCTGGGTATTCTCACACTATTTCATTATCAGGTTGCTAGATCAGAGTAGTACCATACCACCGAAGCCGGTATAATCCCATATTTAGATGTACCAGTTAAGATTTAGGGAGTCTCACAACCAAGTGTTTGTTAACATACAGTACTTACTGCCTCTTATAAATCCTCACCATGACGAGACTTTTAACAAACCCAGCTCCAGGCTAACAAGGAGATTGAATTAACCCCCAGAGTGCTTGGCCTTCTCACCTAGAAGGAATAAAAGCACTTACCTTAGGAGCTTCAGCTGCAGGGCGGAAGCAGCCAGATGCAACCGATCTCTGACAGATAACCTGATGAGAGAGAAAAAACAGAGTAATCAACCCTGGTTTTCAATAAAAAGGGGTAGCATAGATGTTAGAAGTAAAGCAAGGACCACCTCGCTGCCTTCTAAATGCTAAAAGCCACCATTACTCTTACTAAAGAAATTGACATGGACACAGCATAGCCCCAATCCTTTCTTGCAGGGAAAAGTACCCATTAAAGGATTAAATATCTTCAGACACCATCTTCGCACATCCTTCCTTGACAGAGGCAAAGAGAATGATTGGGGATTATGGGTAAGGGAAGTGACACTTAACAGCTCTGTTGGGGTGCTCTTTGCCTCCTCCTGCTGGCCAGGAGTTGAATTCCCACTAGTAATTGGAATTAAATTGTGGACTCTCCATGCCATAGGAAATATATGTGTATATATATATATATATATATAAAAATAATAAGAACATATTACCCTATGTGAAGAACATTGGAATGTGAAATATTTACCTTAATACACAAGCACTTTATTAAATATGAATATTGCGTAAAAGTGATTTTACATGTTTTCTGCTATTTGACTGCAAAGTGCTACAATGCACTAATGCACTTATATATATATATATATATATATATATATATATATATATATATATATATATATATATATATATATATATATATATATATATAAGTGCATTAGTGCATTGTAGCACTTTGCAGTCAAATAGCAGAAAACATGTAAAATCACTTTTACGCAATATTCATATTTAATATATATATATATATATATATATATTATCTGGCATTAAACTGGTGATACATTAATCTCTGGTGCTGGCTTTCTTTGTCGTTGGATCAAACGGATCAAAACCGAGTCCTATTCTACTTCATTGTGAATTTCTTTATATATATGTCTTTCTGTGTACATACAGTATGTGTTTATATCTGATTCCAATGTTCACTTACAGGATAATATATGTATATATATATATATATATATATATATATATATATATATATATATATATATATATATATGTTTGTGTGTGTGTGTATGTATGTATATATATATATATATATATATGTGTGTTTGTGTGTGTGTGTGTATTATATATATATATATATATATATATATATATATATATATGTTTGTGTGTGTGTGTGTATATACCTATACCTGTATATCTATTCCTATGGATATATAGGTATAGATATGTATTTTATATGAACAGTATCAGATTATATATATATATATATATACACACCCAAGAAAATGTATCACGTGTATATGAGGGGAGGGCTTCCACTATGTATCTTAGACGTTCATCTAAGTACCTACTCGCTGTCTCTGTAAGAGACCCAATCCCGGAGACAATGAGTCTTCCTGGTGGGCAATTAATATTTTTATGTATTTTAGGTACAAAGTGGCTTTCTTTAATTTTATTTTAATAGTACTTGACTATGTGGAGAGAATAATTTAAAATGTGAAATGTTTGACTATCCATTCTATGTAGAATGTATCTATTTATACAGTCTTGGCACCAACATATTGTCAAAATCAGGTGAACTACTGTATTATAAGGTAGTATAACTAGGAGTATTTGTGAAATACAACCTAACCTAATACTCTGTATTTAATATGCGTACTATACAATGTGCTTTGACTAACGCATGGAGACTATAGCACTCAATATATATAGTACTGTCTTGGATATAGATTAGAATCTCACATACTAAACCCACTGAATAATCACTTCCATAGTATATGTCAGTGGCCAATATACTAGTATATATTCTCTACCAAGGTTTCTTAATACTAACTTGACACTATTTAAATAAGGAACTATATCAAATAGTATGTACATCAATGTCAGCGTTATACATTATACTAGTACATTCGCCGCGCTGTCATAGTACGGAGTGCATCTCTAATATGTATATCTTAACTCTATCCATTTATCCTGTACCACCCAATACTGTAATAAGTATTCTCAATATTATATTAACTACATATGAGTCCTGGGTCTAATAAATCTGCTAACCATGGGCGCGATCCGATATAGATCGCAGTTTGCGGCGCAAGCGAGGGAACCCACGTCGCCCGCAGTTTCAGCTCGCAACTCAAGCCATCCAATATGCGGCGCCGTCACTTGCTAAAGTGGCGCAAGTCTCACAAACCAGCGATGTCCAGAAATCTGCGTAAGTACAGATTTTTGGAGTCGCCAGTGAATTGCGCCACGTTAGAAACTGCCGGCGCCTATAAAACCTGACTAAAGTCTAAATCACCCGCACTGTCTAACACGCCTCCCTAACATAGCTCGACACGTCTAACCCTCTATCCGCTATCCCCCCTCACTATCCTAACAATAAAAAAGCTATTAACCCCTAAACCGCCGCTCCCGTACCCCGCCGCAACCTAATAACGTTATTAACCCCTAAACCGTCGCTCCCGTACCCCGCCGCCAGCTATATTATATCTATAACCCCCTAAAGTGAGCCCCTAACACCGCCGCCAGCTATATTAAAATTATTAACCCCTAATGTAAGCCCCTAACACCGCCGCCATCTCTATTAAAATGATTAACCCCTAATTTAATCTACCTACCCCGCCGCCAGCTATATTATCTATATTAACCCTAAGTATATTATAGTTAATATAGGTATTACATTATATATATTAACTATATTAACCCTAATTATATTAGGGTTAATATAGTTAATATAGTTACTATAGTATTTATATTAACTATATATTAACTCTATCTAACCCTAACACCCCTAACTAAATTTATATTAAATTAATCTAATTCATTTATAAACTAAAATATTCCTATTTAAATCTAAATACTTACCTATAAAATAAACCCTAAGATAGCTACAATATAATTAATAATTACATTGTAGCTATGTTAGGGTTAATATTTATTTTACAGGTAAATTGTTAATTATTTTAACTAGGTATAATAGCTATTAAATAGTTATTAACTATTTAATATCTACCTAGTTAAAATAATTACCCAATTACCTGTAAAATAAATCCTAACCTAAGTTACAAATACACCTACACTATCAATAAATTAAATAAACTACAAACATCTATCTAAAAATACAATTAAATTAACTAAACTAAATTACAAAAAAAACAAACACTAAATTACAAAAAATAAAAAAAAGATTTCAAGATTTTTAAGCTAATTACACCTATTCTAAGCCCCCTAATAAAATAATAAACCCCTAAAATAAAAAAAATTCCCTGCCCTATTCTAAATTAAAAAAAATTCAAAGCTCTTTACCTTACCAGCCCTTAAAAGGGCCTTTTGTGGGGCATGCCCCAAAGAATTCAGCTCTTTTGCATACAAATACAATACCACCACCCCCCATTACAACCCACCACCCACATACCCCTATTCTAAAACCACCCAAACCCCCCTTAAAAAAGCCTAACACTACCCCCCTGAAGATCTCCCTACCTTGTCTTCACCACACCGGGCCGAACTCCTGATCCGATCCGGGCGATGTCTTCCTCCAAGCGGCAAAGAAGAATTCTTCCTCCGGCGATGTCTTCCTCCAAGCGGCAAAGAAGAATTCTTCCTCCGGCGATGTCTTCCTCCAAGCGGCAAAGAAGAATTCTTCCTCCGGCGATGTCTTCCTCCAAGCGGCAAAGAAGAATTCTTCCTCCGGCGATGTCTTCCTCCAAGCGGCAGCAAAGTCTTCATTCTTCCGGCGGCATCTTCAATCTTCTTTCTTCGCTCCGCCGCCCCGGAGCATCCATCCCGGCCGACGACTGAACGACGAATGAGGTACCTTTAAATGACGTCATCCAAGATGGCGTCCGCCGAATTCCGATTGGCTGATAGGATTCTATCAGCCAATCGGAATTAAGTTAGAAAAATCTGATTGGCTGATTGAATCAGCCAATCAGATTCAAGTTCAATCCGATTGGCTGATCCAATCAGCCAATCAGATTGAGCTCGTATTCTATTGGCTGATCGGAACAGCCAATAGAATGCAAGCTCAATCTGATTGGCTGATTGGATCAGCCAATCGGATTGAACTTGAATCTGATTGGCTGATTCAATCAGCCAATCAGATTTTTCTAACTTAATTCCGATTGGCTGATAGAATCCTATCAGCCAATCGGAATTCGGCGGACGCCATCTTGGATGACGTCATTTAAAGGTACCTCATTCGTCGTTCAGTCGTCGGCCGGGATGGATGCTCCGGGGCGGCGGAGCGAAGAAAGAAGATTGAAGATGCCGCCGAAAGAATGAAGACTTTGCTGCCGCTTGGAGGAAGACGTCGCCGGAGGAAGAATTCTTCTTTGCCGCTTGGAGGAAGACATCGCCGGAGGAAGAATTCTTCTTTGCCGCTTGGAGGAAGACATCGCCCGGATCGGATCCGGAGTTCGGCCCGGTGTGGTGAAGACAAGGTAGGGAGATCTTCAGGGGGGTAGTGTTAGGCTTTTTTAAGGGGGGTTTGGGTGGTTTTAGAATAGGGGTATGTGGGTGGTGGGTTGTAATGGGGGGGGGGGGGTATTGTATTTGTATGCAAAAGAGCTGAATTCTTTGGGGCATGCCCCACAAAAGGCCCTTTTAAGGGCTGGTAAGGTAAAGAGCTTTGAAATTTTTTTAATTTAGAATAGGGCAGGGAATTTTTTTTATTTTAGGGGTTTATTATTTTATTAGGGGGCTTAGAATAGGTGTAATTAGCTTAAAAATCTTGTAATCTTTTTTTTATTTTTTGTAATTTAGTGTTTGTTTGTTTTTGTAATTTAGTTTAGTTAATTTAATTGTATTTTTAGATAGATGTTTGTAGTTTATTTAATTTATTGATAGTGTAGGTGTATTTGTAACTTAGGTTAGGATTTATTTTACAGGTAATTGGGTAATTATTTTAACTAGGTAGATATTAAATAGTTAATAACTATTTAATAGCTATTATACCTAGTTAAAATAATTAACAATTTACCTGTAAAATAAATATTAACCCTAACATAGCTACAATGTAATTATTAATTATATTGTAGCTATCTTAGGGTTTATTTTATAGGTAAGTATTTAGATTTAAATAGGAATATTTTAGTTTATAAATGAATTAGATTAATTTAATATAAATTTAGTTAGGGGTGTTAGGGTTAGATAGAGTTAATATAGTTAATATAAATACTATAGTAACTATATTAACTATATTAACCCTAATATAATTAGGGTTAATATAGTTAATATATATAATGTAATACCTATATTAACTATAATATACTTAGGGTTAATATAGATAATATAGCTGGCGGCGGGGTAGGTAGATTAAATTAGGGGTTAATCATTTTAATAGAGATGGCGGCTGTGTAAGGGGCTTACATTAGGGGTTAATACTATTAATATAGCTGGCGGCGGTATAGGGGGATTAGATTAGGGGTTAATAATTTTTATATAGGTGGCGGCGGTGTAAGGGGTCAGATTAGGGGATAGATAAGGTAGATGACAGCGGTTTAAGGGGTTCTAATTAGGGGATAGATAAGGTAGATGGCGGCGGTTTTAGGGGCTCACAGTAGGGGGGTTGTTTATGTAAATGGCGGCGGGGTCCGGGAGCGGCGGTTTAGGGGTTAATAACTTTATTAGGGATTTCGGGGGGGGGGATCGCGGTTGACAGGTAGATAGACATTGCGCATGCGTTAGGTGTTAGGTTTATTTTAGAAGATCGCGGTTGACAGGGAGATAGACATTGCGCATGCGTTAGGTGTTAGGTTTATTTTAGAAGATCGCGGTTGACAGGGAGATAGACATTGCGCATGCGTTAGGTGTTAGGTTTATTTTAGCAGCCAGTTTAGGGAGTTACGGGGTTCCAATAGTCAGCGTAAGGCTTCTTACGGCTGCTTTTTGTGGCGAGGTGAAAATGGAGTAAGTTTTCTCCATTTTTGCCACGTAAGTCCTTACGCTGCATTTTGGATACCAAACTGCGCTGGTTTGGTATACCTGCCTATAGCCCAAAAAACTACGGGCAACGGCAGAAATATACGCGCGTAACTTCTAGGTTACGCCGTATATGTGATACCAAACCAGCGTAAATATTGGTGTCGCCGGCTTTTGCGGGCGACGATTTTTATCGGATGGACCCCCTTAATCCTTATTCCACACACGTAATATGGCATTCCATTGTACATATTAGGGGCTATCATTTTATGTTTATTTCCGATTATAAGTTTAAATACACTTTTTTACTTGCTATTAGTAGTGGAATTAAGAACAATGTATTCATTAATCGATTATTAAGATACGGAAATGTGAGCCCCTCAATAATATGTATTAATATTTGACAGCAACCGCTTGTTCCCTCCCCCTTTGTTACATAGAACAGAAAGTTGGCACCAATCAGTATAAGGCATTAGTTAGACGCCTATTTTGACTAGACTACGTACCTGATTGGTCTTTTAAGGGGGGTGAAATAAATGTGGACAATGATTGGATATTGAACTTCCACATATACAGTATTTTAAGAGGTGGCACCCGGGCTTCGGTTTGTCCAAATTACATATTGAGAAAGGCCATATACCAGGCCAAAACGCGTCTGTGTGCTAACAGTGCATCTTTTTGTACTATTTTAATTTTATTCCGTGACTTGGTTCCTGCTCTCCACCCCTGTCACCTGAAGCCGACGTAAAGCTGTTATCGGCCAGCAAACGGGGGTGGCTGTGCACTATATTTTAGTGTTATTAGCGATTAAAAGTAAATTTTTAATACTTTCACATTTATTCACCTTAGGTACATTGCTATTTTCAATTACCATATACTCAATATAGTATAGGGAAGAGTGCTAATTCGCAACTTCAGTCATGAGATTGTGGTTCCTTATGTGCTATTCGTTCTTCTTTGAAGGAAAGTTTACTACAAATAATGGATTCGTACCTTGAGGTTCTATCTTTAGGCTACTTAGGAATAGGCACATTTTTTCTCTGTTTGTTATCTATATGGGAAGCGCAAGGGTCGGAAGGAATCTTTTGACTTCCTTATCTGTTAGTTGAGGAGTATCATCCGCATAGCATAGCAGACAACGGGATACAAGTCTTCTCAAAGGATTACAGCTCATTCTACGAGAGCAGTGTCGTCCTTTTGGGCCTTTTAAAATGAGGCCTCTATGGACCAGATTTGTAGAGCGGCTATCGGGGCCTCCTTACATTCTTTTTCCATATTTTTTTTAACTAAATTATTTGCTTCTGTGGAAGCAGCCTTTGGGAGAAAGGGTTTTGCAGGCTGTGGTGCCCTCAGATGGGGGCCGCCTCTCCTTTTTGCCCTCCCGTTAGCATTCAGTGTCCTCTGGAGCTTGGGTATAATTTCCCACAAGTAAGGAATGCAGCTGTGGACTCTCCCTGTACAGAAGGAAAGAACATTATCAGGTAAGCATAATTTGTTTTTTGCTTCAAGTGATAAGGTTTTTGTTGGAAAACAATTATCTCATGTTTAAAGGGACTTTTTACATGCAGAGAAGAGGGACTGCCATGGGTTCTAAATTCTCCCCATCCTTTGCAAACCTCTTCATGGGGTGGTGGGAGCACTCCCTCATCCTGTGAAAACAATTTGTAAATGACATCAGAAGATTCATAGATGACCTCTTAATAGTCTGGAGAGGAGGCGAAGAAAGAGTCAAACAGATTATCTCAATAGTAGCGATCTGGCTATAGAGGTTACCTATGAATGGAATAAGAGCAAGGTGCGTTTCCTTGATCTGGCCTTGGAATCAGATTCCTTAACTAAAAAGGTCTTATCTGACATATACCTTAAACCCATTGCTGGTAATGCCATCTTACATGCTTCCAGCAACCACCCTAGCCATGTTTTTAAAGGCTTTGTCAAAGGGTAAATGATGAGAGTGAAGAGAAACTGCTCAGACAAAGTCAATATCGCTAAGACTGCGATGAATCAGAGATTTGTTAATAGTGGTTATTCACCAAGAATGATTAACAAGGTTAGAAAAGAAAGATACTGTCAAAAAGGATGACAGAACTGTTTTTGTTACTCAAAATTCCAGTCAATACAATGAGATCTGTCAAATCATTAAGAAATATCTACCAATAGCATATGGTGACAAAAGTCTCCTCAGTACCGTTGATAAAGGTTGTAAATTTGTTTATATCAGAGCCAGATAAATGGGAAACATTTTGTCACCTAGTATGCTAAGGGATCAAGGTAATCAAGAGTACATGGTTACACACTAATGGCACTTCAGTCAGATGTGACTACATACAAATCACCAAAACATTCACAGCCCATACCATAACGCTGCTTTTTCCCTAACACCGCTATTACAAGTCTTAGTAGGTATAGGTGTACCACACACCTTTTTGGCCGTCACGCAACGTCAGTACCGCACTTTTAAAAAAAGTCCTTTTTCAATGGGACTTCCATTGCGCTGGTATTACGAGTTTTGCGGTGAGGCCAAAAAGTGAACGGTACAGCCTAAAATTACAAGATCCGTACCGCCATCTAAAGTCAGTAGTTATGAGTTTTATGATACAAAGCTGTACCATAAAACTCATAACTAAACTGTCAAAAAGTATACTAACACCCATAAACTACCTATTAACCCCTAAACCGAGGCCCTCCCGCATCGCAAACACTAAAATAAAATTATTGACCCCTAATCTGCTGCTCTACGCAGATGACATCACTCTTTTTTTAACATCTCCTAAAGACTCTCTTCTTGCAGTATTTATCATCCTAAAGAAATTTGGCGACTTGAGCTTCTACAAGCTCAATATCGCCAAAACCGAAGCTCTCCCTGTAAATATCCCTATTACTGACCTTGCTCCCATGCAGATGTCACACCACTTCCAGTGGAACACTACTTCTCTTAAGATTTTGGGAGCCCATCTCTCCCCAGACCCCTCCACCACGATAGCTCTGAATTTCACTGATAGACTATCAGACTTTAAAAAGACCCTAGAGTCTTGGGAGTTCCGGGAAATCTTGTGGACTGGACGTATTGCCGCGGTCAAGATGTCTTTCCTCCCCAAGATAACCTACCTCCTCAGAGCCATCCCTTATAACATTCCTAGACCGCTCCTCAACAGGCTCCAAAGCCTAATCACCTCCTACGTGTGGAGAGACCGTAGGCCCAGAACCTCTGGACGCACCTTAGAAAAGCCGATCTCACAAGGCGGCCTGGCCCTACCGAATATAATCTCTTACCATAACGCAGCTAGGCTGTCCCACATCCTCCGCTGGAATGATCCCGAAAGACAATTGAGCTGGTACATCCTAGAATCCTCACTACTGCCCACTAGTGTAACCCTCCCTGATCTCCTGTGGATTCCTACCCATCACAGACGAGATCTTGACAGCCTGCATCCCATCTTCAAACACGCACTACAATTCTGGGATCAGATAAGACATAACCCAGATATCTCCCCTCACCCGTCCCCTATGCTCACAATCTTCGCTGCACTACACTGTCTACCAGACTCTCACTTTGACCTGTGGCCACAACTACAAACACTCAGAGTAACAGACTTTTATGAAAATGATACCTGGCTTTCACACCCTGCCCTATGTACTAAGTTACAACTTCCACCTAGACTAACCTTTGAAGGTTTTCGTTTGAGCACCCGCCTACGCACATGGGGTTACCCCAAACAGGCTCTCCGTCCCATGACACTCTGGGAGAAGGCTTGGCTGGGAGCCCATTGTCTTAAACACCTCTTATCCTTCCACTACAACTTCCTCACCAACTCACAACCCTCCCACAAAATATCACAGCACCATGCTTGGGAAAAAGAAATAGGGTTCACTGCTCCACTGGATCTTTGGCACTCCAGAATTATGACCACTAAAAAACTCCTCCACTGCGCCACACTTTGGGAACTATATTACAAAGTCCTGGTTCGCTGGCACCTGGTCCCAGTTGTCCTACATAAGATCTACCAGTCGCAATCCCCTGATTGCTGGAGGAAGTGCAGAGCTAGCGGTACAGCACTTCACATATGGTGGTCTTGCCCAGTGATCCAGCCGTTATGGAAGAAAATATACGCTCTCCTCCATACACTTGGCCTCACTCCCCCATTCACTCCAGAAGTGGCCCTCCTACACATGCAGATGCCCAACCTCACCCCCCCTGAGGAAGCCCTCACAATATATGTCCTTATGGCCACGAAACTCGCCCTAGCCAGAGCCTGGAAAGAGGAAAGCTCACCGGCTCTCTCCCAGATTATATCCACTCTCCACTATGTGGGACAAATGGAACAATATTCCTATAAAGTCCTTGATAGGGTGGACTCTTTCCACAAGATCTGGTTCCCTTGGATTTCCAAATTCCCAGCCTGGGATACTAACATTTAGACCCCCCTCCCCTAGTGCTTCCCTCCCTTTCCCCTCCTCCCCTTTTTTTTTTTTTTTCTCTCATGCTTCCTCTGTGTTCTCTTTCCCCTTCCTCCCCTTCTCCCTCTTATGGTCGCTACTCCCCCCAGGTCCCACTGTTTCCAAGACAGTAAGACACTACTCCACAATGCAGTTAATAGCAGACACAGCTCTATGCGATATTTCCTTATATAGACCACCTTCAGAAAAGAGACCTCTTTCATGCCCCTTCTTTTTTTATATGCTCTTACCATGTATATGTATATGCTTGTATTTACTCAAACTATTGTTATATCTCCTTACCTATTGTGTTCACACGTACAATTGGTTTTGTTCCATATCATTTGAAGGCTTTGTATTGTTTCTCATTTAATTGTCTCAATAAAAAATTTTTGATCAAAAAAATAAATAAAAATGTATTAACCCCTATTCCACCGTTCCCCAACATTGTCTCCACTATAATAAACCTATTAACCCCTAAACCGCCGCCCTCCCGCATTGCAAACACTATTTAAAGATAATTAACCCCTAAACTGCCGTCCGCCCACACCGCCACTATAATAAACCTATTAACCACTAAACCGCAAGCCCCCTACAACAAAATATACTAAATTAAACTATTAACCTCTAAAACTCTGGCCTCCCACATCACTACTTAAATATATTAACCCCTAAACCTAACCCTAACACCCCCTAACATAAATATAATTTAAATAAATCTAAATAAAACTTACAATTATTACCTAAATAATTTCTATTTAAAACTAAATACCAATAAAATAAAACCTAAGCTAGCTACAAAATAACTAATAGTTACATTGCAGCTAGCTTAGGTTTTATTTTTATTTCACAGGTAAGTTTGTATTTATTTTAATTAGGTAGATTAGTTAGTAAATAGTTATTAACTATTTACTAGCTACCTAGTTAAAATAAATACAAAGTTACCTGTAAAATAAAACCTAACCTGCCTTACACTAAAAACTAACATTAAAATAAAATAAATAAAATTTATAAAATACAATTATCTAAATTACAAAAAAAAATAAACACTAAATTACACAAAATAAAAAACGAAATGATCAAAAATAAAAACGAATTACTCCTAATAGACCTATCAAAATAAAAAAGCCCACCCAAAATAAAAAAAAAACCTAGCCTACACTAAACTGCCAATAGCCCTTAAAAAAGCCTTTTGCAGGGCATTTCCCCAAGAAATCAGCTCTTTTACCTGTAAGAAAAATTACAAACAACCCCCCAACAGTAAAACCCACCACCCACAAACCAAACCCCCCCAAATAAAATTCTATCTAAAGGGGGCGGAGCCAGCTGCCAAGTAGGAAGGTCGCATCAGGAGTGAGCTCCGTGCAACTTAGTGTTATTTAGCAAACTTTTTGCAGCTATATTAACTTTAAAAGTGCTGAGAAGGTGCCTAACAGCAGTGGGCAGCAGCAACTATAAATTATAAACAATTCTGATTACTTTTGGCCAGATTAATGTGGAGAGCAGTTGGGGAGAGAGCACATCTCTAGTCAGACCTTGCGCAGTTGCGACTACAGAGGAGATCCGCTAACATCACACTCCGCTGGGCTCCGGAGGGTTGGAGATCCACTCCGGAGCTGCTTACACCACAGAGGAGCTGACTCACAGTACAGCGGTTAGCCGCATCGCTCTGATCTAAGCCGACATCACCTTACCCACGAGGTCAGGAGTTACTGTCGAGACCGAGCTCCTTACCAGAGGAAGAACTGGACTGAATTTAGGGGGAGTTCTACATCCACTCACTGTGAAAGAACTGAGCACCGATACTTGAGCTGGACACATTTGGAGATTAGGTGAGCCAGAGAGCTTGTGAACTTGCTACATTGCTCAGTGGCGCGAACAGCCGCCATTTTGGATCTAAGGCCCAGCTACTCCAGTCTTTAGGTATTGCAAGGGTAAGCAGTAGAATCGTCTCTAGATTGCTGCTGGTGCTCAATACAGTATTTGGCTCAGTGGTGAGACACTGCATTCACTTCCGCACACCACTCTAGCAGATTGCTTTAATTCCCTATCACATTAGAACCAGGGTAAAGGTGGGCCGTGCTTCTCCAGCCTCCAGTCTAAGCCTCCCAGACTATACATATGCATACACTTAATGGACAATCAGCCATTACAGGGAGCATATAAACAAACAGGGTGTAAGCTGAGGGGCAGAGTCAACCCCCAAAGTCATCAGTTGCACATTGCTGGAGCTCCTAAGCTGGGACAGTCAGAACCACAAGGCTTGGTGGCCGGGCCTACTTGTTGCGCAGCTGTTTTAAAAAGGCTCTTAGGTCTCAGTCTCCCTGGGAGTGCAGCTCCATTCAAGCTTAGGTTGCATAGAATTGAAGGAGTGTCACTGAGACTGCTGTCTAACCAACGACCCATAGGTGCTCTCTTTTAAGGCTGCCTTGGAAAGTGTCCAGAGAGGGGGGGAATATAAATACAAGAGTCTGTTGAAGTGCCGATATTATTCCCTGCCTGGAAAAAAAAAAAAAAAAAAAAAAAAAGCTGGAAGCCAGGATGCTCCTGCACAGGCACTGAGTTACAGATATAACACCCCATTGTGCTCACACTTGTCTTCTTCACACACAGCAATAGACTTAAGCCCCCTAGGACACTCTGTGACATTTGTCTCACCGTTCCCTCCTCCCCTCATTACTAAGTCCGTCATAAGTCCTGCAACTACATACCCTGGAGGGGGTCTAGCCCAAATGGAGGGTTTTGCGGTTAGTGCTAATATTCTTTGCCTTTGTCATCTGAGCCCACATGCTCATAGAGCCCTGCGTCCTAGAACCGTCTCACAGGAGAAAACGAGAGACGTGATGGTCTGTTTCCATAGTTTTCTCTTCAAAGACAGACTCATGCAGGCGGCTTTTCGTAAACCACAGTTGTCGTAGCGGTTTAAAGATATCCAACTGTTAACTGACCTCTCTGCACAGACCCTGCAGCATAGGAGATACTTCCAGCATATTACACTAATTCTTCGCAAGGAGAATATCAAGTACAGATGGGGTTACCGGACCAAATTAGTAATAACAAAAGACAATAAAACATTTACAGTGACTTCCCTCCCTCAAGGGACTTCTCTTCTCACACAGCGAGGGCTTATGACAGAAGATACAAGAGTCCCCCCTCCTTCTGGCTCTAAACTAAGAGTCACTGCACCTGAATGGTCGGCTAAGGATCAAAGACCCAAGAGGTTGAAAACACTTCAGCCTCAGGATCTAACTCAGCAACAGAAGGTATACCATGTCCTTTCTGGACTGAACTTTAGCAACCCTCAGGGTGTTATCGAGAACTTTTGGAGGCCTGACTGATTGACTACGGTTATACTTCCAGGTTTGATACTACAGTTTGTACTTAACCCCAGGTACCTTATCATTTGTTTCACTGCATAACTTATCAAGGAGCAGGGCCTGCAATGTTTGTAATATGCCATTTTTTCTTTTTTACCTGTAGGTAGTCAATTTCAACTGTTTCTCGCTAGACACTTATTCTTATAATGTTGCTTCTTGTTTTGTTGGTGGCCCCCTTTTGTGGCCCGAGGGTTGACAAATGTTAAAATACTTCTATGATCTTCCTGTTAATTGTTTGACTCACTTTGCTTATGGAGTGGGGCTGTATAGTTTTGCCCTTAGCTCCCCCCCCATACAGGTTAACCCACACCAGGGTTCCACCTAGGTGGACTATTTCCACCTCACATTGTCGGTACATTCTTATTCTAAGTGTCACCCTGTTCCCCTTCCCTTATACCCTTCCCGACCCGTGCACATTTCCTGTTTATGTCCTGTCCTCAACCTCCTTACTATTCTCGCTTACCCGTATGCTTACCCGTATGCTCAAACATCACAACCCTGACCTGGTGTTTCTACAAGAAACCCATTGGCAGTCAGAATCCCCCCACACATTCTATTCACGCTCATACACAACCATAGAGTCCTCCCCGTTTACAAAGAAAGCTAGAGGAACTGCAGTCCTGATTCATAGGAGAGTGGACTATGAAGAAATCCAGATATTAAAAGACCCCCAAGCTAGGTTCACCATCATAGTTAGATCATGCCCTCCACACTCTGGCCTCAGTATACTTGCCTAATTCACACCAACCTACATGCCTTAGAAAAAGTCTGCAGTTAATAGATCAATACAAACAGGGCAAAGTCATAATAGCAGGGGATTTTAATATGATATGGGACACTAAAATTGACCGTTAAGACCTTATCCCCGACTAAGACTTCTTCCCAACTGAACCTTAACTCTGCACGATTTAGGACTATTATGGCTGAGTATGGCTACTATGACATTTGGAGGTCACTACACACAACAGACAGCGACTACACCCATTATTCCCAGGCCCACAAGACTTATTCTAGGTTGGATCATATATTTTGTTTAGCGGCAACCCTAGACTCGGTCCTTCATGCCAATATCCCCCTTTGTTCATGGTCAGATCATGATCCGGTCCTCGCAGTCCTGCGTGCGAATGACCCCAGTTCCCATAACAGTAAGTGGACTCATAACAGAACTCATCCAACTTAATGACAATGGACAGACCGCAGATGACACCCTATGGGGAGCCATTAAGGCTGTAGTTAGAGGTTACATCATTCGTAAGCAGGCCCGAATTAGGAGACTAGCAGGACTTACCCTTGCTCAAGCCCACTGTAAACTTAGACTACTCGAATCCACTAAACGAGCCAATATCACGGATGCATTGATAGCACAGATCTCGGCTGTTCGCTCACACATCAACCAATTGGAACTGCGTTGCACCCAAGAAAACCTCACAAAGCTTAGGCAGCTATTCTATCATAAAGGCAACAGAGCGGACACCTTGCTAGCACACAGACTGCGCCAGCGGACCAACACGTCTCGCATACACCAAATTCTGTATAATAACAAGACACACAGACTCCCCTCACAGATAGGTGACTGTTTCTCAGACTACTATTCCAAACTATATAACATTGAAAATTCTGAAAATAAAACTCCTGCTTCCATACAACAGATTAGACATTTCCTCGACTCATTAAACCTCCCAACCTTAACGTCGGAGCAACTAGAGTTCTTGACCAGCCCATTCTCTCTGCTTGAACTCAAGCAAGTTATCAAGGGTCTTAAACCCCTTAAGGCTCCTGGGCCCGACGGGTTTCCCACACAGTTCTATAAAACCTATTGCCAAGAACTGATGCCTCTGCTCCTCCGGTTCTTCAGTTTGGCCAGGCAGGAAGGAAGCTTTAAACAAGAATTCTTGGAGGCTGATATCATTATGATTCCTAAGCTTAATAAAGACCCTTCTCTTTGCCCCAACTACAGACCCATCTCGCTAATCAACGTAGACATTAAAATATATTCCAAACTTCTGGCCAATCGTATATGCAAACTGTTGCCCAGCCTGATCAACCCAGACCAAGTGGGGTTCATACTTAACCGCGAGGGCCCAGATAACACGAGGCGTCTTATCAATATTGTATGCGAGTCGACGAGACTGAACAAGCCTTTCTCAGTCATCTCCTTAGAGGCTGAGAAGGCTTTTGACAGAGTCAGATGGAGTTATCTTTGGGAGACTCTCAGAGCTTTTGAGTTCCCCTCCGACATGTGCCTCGCGATACAAGCCTTATACTCCAGACCCACGGCAGTGGTCAGAGGCTTAGGCTTCCAATCGTCCCCATTCTCCATCTTTAACGGAACGATGCAGGGCTGTCCACTCTCCCCGTTATTGTTCGCTCTGGCCATTGAGCCACTTGCTGAAACAATACGCTCCGACGCGGGTTTAGAAGGCATTACACTTTCCGTCTCCAAACATAATATCGCTCTGTTTGCAGATGATGTTACTGTGTTTTCTGCGGACCCACTCCGCACAATCCCAAGACTTCTAGAAATCCTGGAGACCTTTGGTACTCTCTCTTTCTATAAGCTGAACACCCCCAAGACAGAAATTTACTGGTGGGGTTACCCCCAAAATTATGTCATGGAGTTACAAAGGACGTTTGACTTCAAATGGTCTAACAACTGGGTAACACACCTTTGTGTAAAGATCTCCAACAACCTGAAGCAAATGGTTAAGGATAATTATCTCCCCCTTCTGTCAGACCTTTGCGCTCTGAAAAATGTATGGGACCACAAGAACATTTCTTGTATGGGCGGCATAGCTTCCCTCAAAATGTCGTTTCTTCCTCGGCTCACCTATTTGTTTCGATGCCTCCCAATTAGGGTACCTACTCACCTCTTGTTACAATTTCAAAGTGAGTGTACGAAATTTATCTGGCAAAGTAAGACCCCAAGAATAGCCCATAGAACATTACAGTTCCCTATTGAGATAGGAGGGCTGGCTTCCCCATCCATAGTCAGGTACTATGAGGGAGCCATGCTCACGCATATTTCCCAATGGGGGGTGCGCCAAGCTAAAGTCAGGTGGAGAGATGTCGAACAAGCCTCTTTGCCCTTTGATATTTTCCTAAAGGATTTAATCTGGACCCCAGTTCAAAGCCGCAGAACCTTAGGCATACATAATCATGTAGTGCTGGCAATCTGGGATAAGATCCGGCATCGCGGCCTGATCGCACCTCATCCCTCCCCGATCACCTCTGTCTCGGGCCTTCTTACAGGCCTCGCGGAAACACACCCCAATACCTGGGCTCGATTAGGTGTCAAACAAGTTTCGGACTTTTGGTCAATGTCAAGTGGAGACGGTTTTATTTCACTGTCTCAGGGCCGTCCCTGCGAAAATGTCCCGTCCTTCCTTCGCTTCGAACTCACTAGAGTTAAGAGCTTCCTCTCCAGCTGGGGGTTCCTCCCTTCTGTCTGCCGCCAGCTCACTCCATGGGAATCTGTGTGGAATGGGGGCCGTAGACTCCACAAGCCTCTCTCGAAACATTATAGTTGGCTTGGGGACACCATTCCTCCTACCCTGGCATCACACCTACTAAAGTGGAATGCTGCTCTTCACACCCACATTCCTGTAAACTCTTGGCAGAGGTCCATTACCTTAACTAAAAAATCATTACACTGTATAACAATGTACGGGACCTACTACAAAGTCATTTCTCAATGGTATCTCGTCCCTACGCGGCTATCCAAAAAGTTTCCACTGACTTCGCCCTTGTGTTGGAGGGAGTGTGGTCTCCCTGGAGACATGCTCCACACATGGTGGGAGTGCCCAAGGCTAATAACCCTGTGGAACTCGTGCTTCCGCACCCTAGCAGCTTTCAAGATTGCGATCCCCAAAAGCCCTGCAACGGCATTACTCCACCTAAATTTACACACCCTTCCTAAACAACAGCAGATTTTTTGCGTGTATCTCATGTCATCTGTTAAAACCAATATTGCTAGATATTGGAAGAAAGCAGCTCCCCTACGGTGGTCCGATATCCTTAACACGATAGCCTACCTGTACACAATGGAGAAGGACATATATTATAGTCTAGACAAAGTAGACCTATTTGAACTGGTTTGGGCTAACTGGAAAGACGCACATGACACTCAATGGATACCTCCAGTTAGGGCCTAAGCGATCCTACCCCGGACACTTTGGGGTGACTTCCTGAGATGCCCCCCCTTTCTCCTCTTATCTGGGTCCCT
The DNA here is from genome assembly GCF_027579735.1 of Bombina bombina. NCBI lineage: Eukaryota > Metazoa > Chordata > Amphibia > Anura > Bombinatoridae > Bombina > Bombina bombina. The sequence goes on from NC_069499.1 coordinate 1,599,519,389, forward strand.
TCCTTTCCTTCCCCCCCATCCTCCTACCCCCCTTTTTAATAATTATCTTGAAATGTATCGACCCCTTTCTCTGTCTGTTGACCATACAAGTTATATGTTACAGCTTTTGTACTCACACAGACTTGTTGTGTGTCATATTGTGCAGGGGACCTGCGAGTCCTCAGTTGTTGTATTATATTGTTTAAAACAAAATAAAAATCATTATTCAAAAAAAAAAAAAATTCTATCTAAATAAACCTAAGCTAACCATTCCCCTGAAAAGGGCATTTGGATGGGCATTGCCTTTAAAAGGGCATTTAGCTCTTTTATGGTGCCCAAACCCTAAGCTAAAAATAAAACCCACCCAAAAACCCCTAAAAAAAACACTAACCCCCGACGATCCACTTACAGTTTTCAAAGACCGGACATCCATCCTCATCCAGGCGGCAGAAGTCTTCATCCAAGCCGGCAGAAGTCCTCATAGAAGCTGGCAGAAGTCTTCATCCAAGCAGGCAGAAGTCCTCATCGAAGCCAGCAGAAGTCTTCATCCAAGCTGGCAGACGTCTTCATCCAGACGGCATCTTCATCCATCCGGCCCGGAGCTGGTCCATCTTCAAGACATCCGGCGTGGAGCATCCTCTTCTTACGGTCGTCGCTGGAAAATGAAGGTTCCCATTAAGTGACGTCATCCAAGATGGCGTCCCTTACATTCCGATTGGCTGATAGAATTCTATCAGCCAGTTGGAATTAAAGGGGAAAAAAAATCCTATTTACTGTTGTAATCAGCCAATAGGATTGAGCTTTCATCCTATTGACTGATTGCAACAGCCAATAGGATTTTTTTCCCCTTTAATTCCAATTGGCTGATGAAATTCGGAATGTTAGGGACGCCATCTTGGATGACGTCACTTAAAGGGAACCTTCATTTTCCAGCGACGACCGTAAGAAGAGGATGATCTGCTCCGGATGTCTTGAAGATGGACCCGCTCCACACTGGAAGGATGAAGATAGAAGATGCCATCTGGATGAAGACTTCTGCCCGCTTGGATGAAGACTTCTGCCGGCTTCAATGAGGACTTCTGCCTGCTTAGATGAAGACTTCTGCCGCCTGGATGAGGATGGATGTCCGGTCTTCGAAAACTGTAAGTGGATCGTCAGGGGTTAGTGTTAGTTTATTTAAAGGGTTTATTGAGTGGGTTTTATTTTTAGCTTAGGGTTTGGGCACCGTAAAAGAGCTAAATGCCCTTTTAAGGGCAATGCCCATCCAAATACCCTTTTCAGGACAATGGTTAGCTTAGGTTTATTTAGATAAAATTTTATTTGGGGCTTTTGGTTGTGTGGGTGGTGGGTTTTACTTTTGGGGGGTTGTTTGTATGTTTTTTTTTACAGGTAAATGCCTGCAAAGGGCCCTTTTAAGGGCTATTGGCAGTTTAGTGTAGGCTAAAGTTTTTTTTTATTTGGGGGGGGGGGGGCTTTTTTATTTTGATAGGGCTATTAGATTAGGAGTAATTCGTTTTTTATTTTTGATAATTTCGTTTTTTATTTTGTGTAATTTAGTGTTTATTTTTTTTGTAATTTAGATAATTGTATTTTATTAATTTATTTTATTTTATTGTGATGTTAGTTTTTAGCGTAAGGCAGGTTAGGTTTTATTGTACAGGTAAGTTTGTATGTATTTTTACTAGGTAGCTAGTAAATAGTTAATAACTATTTAATAACTATTCTACCTAGTTAAAATAAATACAAACTTGCCTGTAAAATAAAAATAAACCCTAAGATAGATAAAATGTAACTATTAGTTATTTTGTAGCTAGCTTAGGTTTTATTTTATAGGTATTTAGTTTTAAATAGGAATTATTTAGGTAATAATTGTAAGTTTTTTATTTAGATTTATTTTAATTATATTTAAGTTAGGGGGTGTTAGGGTTAGGGTTAGGTTCAGGGGTTAATATATTTATTTAGTGTTAGTGATGTGGGAGGCCAGAGATTTAGGGGTTAATAACTTTGGTATAGTGGCGGCGACATTGGGGACAGCAGATTAGGGGTTAATAACTGTAATGTAGGTGGTGGCAATGTTAAGGGCAGCAGATTAAGGGTTAATAAGTGTATTTAGGTGGTGGCAATATTGGAAGTGGTAGATTAGGGTTTAATAGTTTTATTTAGGTGGCGGCAATGTTAAGGGTGGCAGATTAGGGGTTAATAACATTATGTAGGTTGTGACGATGTTGGGGGCGGTGGATTAGGGGTTAATAACTGTAATTTAGGTGGCGGCAATGATAGGGGCGGCAGATTTGGGGTGTTTAGACGTGGTTTTTATGTTAGGGTGTTTTGTCACGATCCGTTTAACTCTCCTGGATCTATGGCAGAGATAGTTAGTGGTAGAATTTTTATGGAGGTTGAATTTTTACAACATAATGTAATTGTAGCTAAAATAAGTTTGTCACAAAAACTTATAATGTAACCAAAGTCATTACAGCTTTAGTATCTCTACACAGCATAATAAATTAACTCTAATTGTAGTATTCTTTAAAGGGACACTAAACCCAATTTTGTTCTTTTGTGATTCAGACAGAGCATGCAATTTTAAGCAACTTTCTAATTTACTCCTATTATCAAATTTTCTTCATTCTCTTGGTATCTTTATTTGAAATGCAAGAATGTATGTTTAGGTGCCGGCCCATTTTTGGTGAATAACATGGGTTATTCTTGCTGATTGGTGGATAAATTCATCCACCAAAAAAAAAAAAGTGCTGTCCATGGTCTGAAAGCAAAAAAGAAGTTTAGATGCCTTCTTTTTCAAATAAAGATAGCAAGTGAACAAAGAAAAATTGATAATAGGAGTAAATTAGAAAGTTGCTTAAAATTGCATGTTCTATCTGAAACACGAAAGAAAAAATTTGGGTTCAGTGTTCCTTTAAATTGTGCAGATTATACAGTACTGTGAAATAACATGAGAAGATAACAATAGATTTTACTAAATGCATTTAGGATGTAACAGCAGGATAAACAGCAACATTTAAATGAGACGTGCAGCAAGGGATAATATAGTAGGATTGATTAGCAACAATGAGACTCAAGTAACCTTGTGAATCCGTTACAAATTTGGTGATTATAGCAAAAGCTCTTAGAAACAACTTCAGAGAAATAAACATAAGCTTCTTTTAAGACTTACTTCTCCTGTTTAGCAAAAGTCTTAATAAAGATTCCGTCTTACCTCTGTGAAGCCTGAAACAGCTGAGAGCGGTGAGCCGTGTGGTTCAGTAGCAGGGAAGGGGGGAGGAGACTGCAGAGCGGACAGCTGAACTGAAACAGCTGAGAGCGGTGAGCCGTGTGGTTCAGTAGCAGGGAAGGGAGGAGGAGAGTGCAGAACGGACAGCTGAACTGAAACAGCTGAGAGGGGTAAGCCGTGTGGTTCAGTAGCAGGGAAGGGAGGAGGAGACTCTGCAGAGCTGACAGCAGAACTGAAACAGCTGAGAGCGGTGAGCCGTGTGGTTCAGTAGCAGGGAAGGGAGGAGGAAACTCTGCAGAGCTGACAGCTGAACTGAAACAGCTGAGAGCGGTGAGCTGTGTGGTTCAGTAGCAGGGAAGGGAGGAGGAGTCTCTGCAGAGCTGACAGCTGAACTGAAACAGCTGAGAGCAGTGAGCTGGGTGGATCAGTAGCAGGGAAGGGAGGAAGAGACTGCCGAGCTGACAGCTGAACTGAAACAGCTGAGCGCGGTGAGCCGTGTGGTTCAGTAGCAGGGATGGGAGGAGGAGACTCTGCAGAGCTGACAGCTGAACTGAAACAGCTGACAGCGTTGAGCCGTGTGGTTCAGCAGCAGGGAAGGGAGGAGGAGACTGCAGAGTAGACAGCTGAACATAAATAGCTGAGAGCGGTGAGCCGTGTGGTTCAGTAGCAGGGAAGGGAGGAGGAGACTCTGCAGAGCGGACAGCTGAACTGAAACAGCTGATAGCGGTGAGCCGTGTGGTTCAGTAGCAGGGAAGGGAGGAGGAGACTCTGCAGAGCAGACAGCTGAACTGAAACAGCTGAGAGCGGTGAGCCGTGTGGTTCAGTAGCAGGGAACGGAGGAGGAGACTGCAGAGCTGACAGCTGAACTGACACAGCTGAGAGCGGTGAGCCGTGTGGTTCAGTAGCAGGGAAGGGAGGAGGAGACTCTGCAGAGCGGACAGCTGAACTGACACAGCTGAGAGCGGTGAGCCGTGTGGTTCAGTAGCAGGGAAGGGAGGAGGAGACTGCAGAGCAGACAGCTGAACTGAAATAGCTGAGAGCGGTGAGCCGTGTTGATCAGCAGCAGGGAAGGGAGGAGGAGACTCTGCAGAGCGGACACCTGAACTGAAACAGCTGAGAGCGGTGAGCCGTGTGGCTCAGTAGCAGGGAAGGGAGGAGGAGACTCTGCAGAGCGGACAGCTGAACTGAAACAGTTGAGAGCGGTGAGCCGTGTGGATCAGTAGCAGGGAAGGGAGGAGAAGACTCTGCAGAGCGGACAGCTGAACTGAAATAGCTAAGAGCGGTGAGCCGTGTGGTTCAGTAGCAGGGAAGGGAGGAGGAGTCTCTGCAGAGCGGAGAGCTGAACTGAAACAGCTGAGAGTGGTGAGCCGTGTGGTTCAGTAGCAGGGAAGGGAGGAGGAGACTCTGCAGAGCTGACAGCTGAACTGAAACAGCTGAGAGCGGTGAGCCGTGTGGTTCAGTAGCAGGGAAGGGAGGAGGTGACTCTGCAGAGCTGACAGCTGAACTGAAACAGCTGAGAGCGGTGAGCCGTGTGGTTCAGTAGCAGGGAAGGGAGGAGGTGACTCTGCAGAGCGGACAGCTGAACTGAAACAGCTGAGAGCGGTTAGTCGTGTGGATCAGTAGCAGGGAAGGGAGGAGGAGACTGCAGAGCGGACAGCTGAACTGAAACAGCTGAGAGCGGTGAGCCGTGTGATTCAGCAGCAGGGAAGGGAGGAGGAGCCTCTGCAGAGCGGACAGCTGAACTGAAACAGTTGAGGGCGGTGAGCCGTGTGGTTCAGTAGCAGGGAAGGGAGGAGGAGACTCTGCAGAGCTGACAGCTGAACTGAAACAGCTGAGAGCGGTGAGCCGTGTGGTTCAGTAGCAGGGAAGGGAGGAGGAGACTGCAGAGCGGACAGCTGAATGAAACAGCTGAGAGCGGTGAGCCGTGTGGATCAGTAGCAGGGAAGGGAGGAGGAGACTCTGCAGAGCGGACAGCTGAACTAAAACAGCTGAGAGCGGTGAGCCGTGTGGTTCAGTAGCAGGGAAGGGAGGAGGAGACTGCAGAGCGGACAGCTGAACTGAAACAGCTGAGAGCGGTGAGCCGTGTGGTTCAGTAGCAGGGAATGGAGGAGGAGACTCTGCAGAGCGGACAGCTGAACTGAAACAGCTGAGAGCGGTGAGCCGTGTGGATCAGTAGCAGGGAAGGGAGGAGGAGACTGCTGAGCGGACAGCTGAACTAAAACAGCTGAGAGCGGTGAGCCGTGTGGTTCAGTAGCAGGAAAGGGAGGAGGAGACTGAAGAGCGGACAGCTGAACTGAAACAGCTGATAGCGGTGAGCCGTGTGGTTCTGTAGCAGGGAAGGGAGGAGGAGACTCTGCAGAGCTGACAGCGGTGAGCCATGTGGTTCAGTAGCAGGGAAGGGAGGAGGAGACTCTGCAGAGCTGACAGCTGAACTGAAACAGCTGAGAGCGGTGAGCCGTGTGGATCAGTAGCAGGGAAGGGAGGAGGAGACTGCAGAGCTGACAGCTGAACTGAAACAGCTGAGAGCGGTTAGTCGTGTGGATCAGTAGCAGGGAAGGGAGGAGGAGACTGCAGAGCGGACAGCTGAACTGAAACAGCTGAGAGCGGTGAGCCGTGTGATTCAGCAGCAGGGAAGGGAGGAGGAGCCTCTGCAGAGCGGACAGCTGAACTGAAACAGTTGAGGGCGGTGAGCCGTGTGGTTCAGTAGCAGGGAAGGGAGGAGGAGACTCTGCAGAGCTGACAGCTGAACTGAAACAGCTGAGAGCGGTGAGCCGTGTGGTTCAGTAGCAGGGAAGGGAGGAGGAGACTGCAGAGCGGACAGCTGAATGAAACAGCTGAGAGCGGTGAGCCGTGTGGATCAGTAGCAGGGAAGGGAGGAGGAGACTCTGCAGACCGGACAGCTGAACTAAAACAGCTGAGAGCGGTGAGCCGTGTGGTTCAGTAGCAGGGAAGGGAGGAGGAGACTGCAGAGCGGACTGCTGAACTGAAACAGCTGAGAGCGGTGAGCCGTGTGGTTCAGTAGCAGGGAATGGAGGAGGAGACTCTGCAGAGCGGACAGCTGAACTGAAACAGCTGAGAGCGGTGAGCCGTGTGTATCAGTAGCAGGGAAGGGAGGAGGAGACTGCTGAGCGGACAGCTGAACTAAAACAGCTGAGAGCGGTGAGCCGTGTGGTTCAGTAGCAGGAAAGGGAGGAGGAGACTGCAGAGCGGACAGCTGAACTGAAACAGCTGATAGCGGTGAGCCGTGTGGTTCTGTAGCAGGGAAGGGAGGAGGAGACTCTGCAGAGCTGACAGCGGTGAGCCATGTGGTTCAGTAGCAGGGAAGGGAGGAGGAGACTCTGCAGAGCTGACAGCTGAACTGAAACAGCTGAGAGCGGTGAGCCGTGTGGATCAGTAGCAGGGAAGGGAGGAGGAGACTGCAGAGCTGACAGCTGAACTGAAACAGCTGAGAGCAGTGAGCCGTGTCGTTCAGTAGCAGGGAAGGGAGGAGGAGACTCTGCAGAGCTGACAGCTGAACTGAAACAGCTGAGAGCAGTGAGCTGTGTTGATCAGTAGCAGGGATGGGAGGAGGAGACTCTGCAGAGCTGACAGCTGAACTGAAACAGCTGACAGCGTTGAGCCGTGTGCTTCAGCAGCAGGGAAGGGAGGAGGAGACTGCAGAGCAGACAGCTGAACGTAAATAGCTGAGAGCGGTGAGCCGTGTGGTTCAGTAGCAGGGGAGGGAGGAGGAGACTCTGCAGAGCGGACAGCTGAACTGAAACGGCTGATAGCGGTGAGCCGTGTGGTTCAGTAGCAGGGAAGGGAGGAGGAGACTCTGCAGAGCAGACAGCTGAACTGAAACAGCTGAGAGCGGTGAGCCGTGTGGTTCAGTAGCAGGGAACAGAGGATGAGACTGCAGAGCTGACAGCTGAACTGACACAGCTGAGAGCGGTGAGCCGTGTGGTTCAGTAGCAGGGAAGGGAGGAGGAGACTGCAGAGCGGACAGCTTAACTGATATAGCTGAGAGCGGTGAGCCGTGTGGTTCCATAGCAGGGAAGGGAGGAGGAGATTGCAGAGCGGACAGCTGAACTGAAATAACTGAGAGCGGTGAGCCGTGTTGATCAGCAGCAGGGAAGGGAGGAGGAGACTGCAGAGTGGACAGCTGAACTGAAATAGCTGAGAGCGGTGAGCCGTGTGGCTCAGTAGCAGGGAAGGGAGGAGAAGACTCTGCAGAGCGGACAGCTGAACTGAAACAGCTGAGAGCGGTGAGCCGTGTGGATCAGTAGCAGGGAAGGGAGGAGGAGACTCTGCAGAGCGGACAGCTGAACTGAAATAGCTAAGAGCGGTGAGCCGTGTGGTTCAGTATCAGGGAAGGGAGGAGGAGTCTCTGCAGAGCGGAGAGCTGAACTGAAACAGCTGAGAGCGGTGAGCCGTGTGGTTCGGTAGCAGGGAAGGGAGGAGGAAACTCTGCAGAGCTGACAGCTGAACTGAAACGGCTGATAGCGGTGAGCCGTGTGGTTCAGTAGCAGGGAAGGGAGGAGGAGACTCTGCAGAGCAGACAGCTGAACTGAAACAGCTGAGAGCGGTGAGCCGTGTGGTTCAGTAGCAGGGAACAGAGGATGAGACTGCAGAGCTGACAGCTGAACTGACACAGCTGAGAGCGGTGAGCCGTGTGGTTCAGTAGCAGGGAAGGGAGGAGGAGACTGCAGAGCGGACAGCTTAACTGATATAGCTGAGAGCGGTGAGCCGTGTGGTTCCATAGCAGGGAAGGGAGGAGGAGATTGCAGAGCAGACAGCTGAACTGAAATAACTGAGAGCGGTGAGCCGTGTTGATCAGCAGCAGAGAAGGGAGGAGGAGACTGCAGAGTGGACAGCTGAACTGAAATAGCTGAGAGCGGTGAGCCGTGTGGCTCAGTAGCAGGGAAGGGAGGAGGAGACTGCAGAGCGGACAGCTGAACTGAAACAGCTGAGAGCGGTGAGCCGTGTGGATCAGTAGCAGGGAAGGGAGGAGGAGACTCTGCAGAGCGGACAGCTGAACTGAAATAGCTAAGAGCGGTGAGCCGTGTGGTTCAGTATCAGGGAAGGGAGGAGGAGTCTCTGCAGAGCGGAGAGCTGAACTGAAACAGCTGAGAGCGGTGAGCCGTGTGGTTCGGTAGCAGGGAAGGGAGGAGGAAACTCTGCAGAGCTGACAGCTGAACTGAAACAGCTGAGAGAGGTGAGTCGTGTGGTTCAGTAGCAGGGAAGGGAGGAGGTGACTCTGCAGAGCGGACAGCTGAACTGAAACAGCTGAGAGCGGTTAGTCGTGTGGATCAGTATCAGGGAAGGGAGGAGGAGACTGCAGAGCGGACAGCTGAAATGAAACAGCTGAGAGCGGTGAGCCGTGTGATTCAGCAGCAGGGATGGGAGGAGGAGACTCGGCAGAGCGGACAGCTGAACTGAAACAGCTGAGAGCGGTGAGTCGTGTGGTTCAGTAGCAGGGAAGGGAGGAGGTGACTCTGCAGAGCGGACAGCTGAACTGAAACAGCTGAGAGCGGTTAGTCGTGTGGATCAGTATCAGGGAAGGGAGGAGGAGACTGCAGAGCGGACAGCTGAAATGAAACAGCTGAGAGCGGTGAGCCGTGTGATTCAGCAGCAGGGATGGGAGGAGGAGACTCGGCAGAGCGGACAGCTGAACTGAAACAGCTGAGAGCGGTGAGCCGTGTGGATCAGTAGCAGGGAAGGGAGGAGGAGACTCTGCAGAGCGGACAGCTGAACTGAAATAGCTGAGAGCGGTGAGCCGTGTGGTTCAGCAGCAGGGAAGGGAGGAGGAGACTCAACAGAGTCGACAGCCGAACTGAGCTCAGATCGGGAGGAGACAGGAAGCTGTTTCGTAAGCAGATTCCAATATGGAAAGTCTTTAGTAGAAACTGCAGAAGATTAAGTTGAGGTGTCAGAAGAGAGGATTCACTAAGTAGAATATACCCAGGAGGCTAGGATCACCTAACAATGTTTTATACACTTAGGAGAATAACCAAGCAATGAGTAAGAGAACCAAGCCCCCTTTATACCATGTGATGTGGAAGAGAGTAGAAAACTTAAAGGTACAGTGAATAATTCATGTAATATGTGACAGGTTTAAACTTAACTTTTTCTTTCCCCATAGACATCAAAGGGGCTGCGTTACGGAGCTTTTGTTTCCGTATTTGCCGGTGTTAGGCTTTTTTTGCCAGCTCTCACCATTGATGTCTATGGGGAAATCGTGCACGAGCACATCAAAGCAGCGCTTGTATTTGGGTGAGGTATGGAGCTCAATGCCACCATATCTCCCACGCAAGCCTGCTTTTTGTAAACTTGTAATAGCAGCGCCATAGGGAGCTAAAATAATGCCTCTTTTGTGGCGGTCGTTAATTTGCCTATAGCGCTGAAAACTCATAATCTAGCTGTATGTTAATAATCATTTTCAAATCTGAATTTTAACATTTTTGCTTTTTTCCTATTCAATATACTCTCTGTATTATATTCTAGAGAATGGTTATTCTGATTCCCTCTTGGGACTGTACTATTATTTCTATGGATATTGGTACTTGTTTCAGGATTCTTTAGAGTTTGAATATACCTTAGTAGAGCATATTCATGTGCTGTTTATATTTTTAGCTCAGCTTTATCTGTGGCTGACATTTCTGTTCTCTCAGCCTTTGTTGAACAGTTAGCATAAGCAGTTTCAGAATCTTAAGTATATAACTCTGTTTATTTACTTTAGATGTATTCATTTAATTATGTTTACTATATCTATTATTATGATTTCAAATATATTTTATTATCTCTATCTTGTTAGGATAATAATTTGTTTGATTTCAAAAATCTCCACTATTTCTGGAGGTTTAGAGTTTTTTTCTGCCCTAATTTTAGTCCGGTGATGTAGATCAGTTGGTGAATGTCCTGACTACAAACGCTTGTTCTAGATCCAAGGGTCATAGATTCATTTCCCGGCAGGGTTAATACAGCCAAATTTATTGTGTACCATTTATTTGGGTAATAATAATTACTGTTTTTATCAGCTGCTAATTTGGTTAACTCAGAGTGTAAGCCCTGAAGAAACGTTTTTTTGTATCCTTCTGGGAGAATAACACTATATAATTACTAGTTATTAGACTGCATGAAGGTGCGGTTCTCAAACCAGTCCTTCTGGTGGAGGGGCAGATTAAATCTCCTATGGGAAGAATCTTTCTTTCTCAGTACACTCTGTGAATTTTTTTCACGAGTAATTATGCCAGTTTTTTTTTCAGGAACAGGATTTGGGTTTTCTTTTTCAAGATACGATGAGTCCATGGATTTCATCCTTACTTGTGGTATATTGCCTACTGGTCAGCAGGAGGAGGCAAAGAGCACCACAGCAGAGCTGTATAAATAGCTCCTCCTTTCCCTCCCAACCCAGTCATTCTCTTTGCCTGTGTTAGTTAGATAGGAGATGGCAAAGTGAGGTGTTAGAAAAGTTTCTTCAATCAAGTGTTTATTGTTTTTAAAGTGGTGCCACTGAGTGCTACTTTGCTCCAGGGTGTAGCCTAGACCAGATCAGTCTCTACTGTAAAAAGAGAAGCATTTGGTGGCTTTAAAGCAATGGGAACTGGTGGGACATAATTCTCACTGCGCTTCCCATATTTTGATGCTGCCCTGTCTCTGAGAAACCTGAGAGATTCTAACTCAGGACTTTCTCTTCATTCCCAGGTCCATGGGAGGGATAGGACCTCTTCCACCTGGAATCTGCCTTGCTGCCAGGCAAAAAATGAGGTAAGTGCTGACTTTTTTTCTGGGGGATTGGAAGTCTCAGAAACAAAGGGCACTTCATTTATTTTATACATAACCTCATTGTTACTTTCATAGTTTCCCCTTAGAAAGCTACGGCTATCTATCTTTCTTTTTGGCTGAAGAGTATCATCCGTTTTGCTTATGAGACTGCTGGTCAGTAGCCTCCTGAACGAATTTCGACTCATTCCACTAGGGCTGTGGCTTCCTCATGGGCATTCAAAGAGGATGCTTCTGTTGAACAGATTTGCAAAGCTGCCACTTGGTCGTCTCTTCACACTTTTTCCAAATTTGATACTTTTGCCTCGGCTGAGGCTGTTTTTGGGAGAGAGGTTCTTCAAGCAGTGATGCCTTTCGTTTAGGTTGCCTGTCTTGTCCCTCCCTTTTCATCCGTGTACTATAGCTTTGGTATTGTATCCCATAAGTAAATATGAAATTCGTGGACTCATCGTATCTTGAAAAAGAAAAGGAAATTTATGCTTACCTGATAAATGTATTTCTTTTTCGATACGATGAGTCCACGGCCCGCCCTGTTCTATGAGACAGGTTATCAATATTTGTTAAACTTCAAACACCTCTGCACCTTGGTTTTTCCTTTCTCTTCCTAACTTCGGTCGAATGACTGGGTTGGGAGGGAAGGGAGGAGCTATTTATACAGCTCTGCTGTGGTCCTCTTTGCCTCCTCCTGCTGACCAGGAGGCGATATCCCACAAGTAAGGATGAAATCCGTGGACTCATCGTATCGAAAAAGAAATACATTTATCAGGTAAGCATAAATTTCCTCTTTATTCGATTCTATTCTTTGTCCCTAAGAAGAAAGGTTTATTCAGTCCATTCTTGGATCTGAAGACTTTTATATTGTTTTGTTAGAGTCTCAACTTTTAAGCTGTTGATTATAAGGACTATTATGCCTTTCTGTTAAGGTCATTTCATGTCCATTCCATTTTTTAGGATGTGTATCCTCATATTTTATTTCATTCAGACCACTTGTGGATTCTGAGATTTTCTTTTAAAGCTTTACCAATTTGTCGCTTTTCCATTTGGTTAAGTGACAGCTTTATGAATCTTTTTAAAAGTTCTTGGTGCCCTTCTTTCTGTCCTCAGACAGTAGGGTATTGTGGTGCTTCCTTATTTGGATGGTACCTTGGTATTAGCTTAAAACTTTTATTAAAGCCGGACAGATAGCTCAGCATGCTAATGCACTGTGGCTAAGCTCTTTAGCAACCTTGGGGTTGCAGGTTTGATTTCCGGCGAGGTCCATTCAGCCTTTCATCATTCCGAGGTCGATTTAATTAGCAGTGTCTTCAGTACCTTACAGGTGATTAGACGCGCATTACAATTACCAATACATACATATGAAAGAGCAGTATTCAAATATATGGACTTTTCTTTTTGTGGAATCCTTTTTGAATTAACTAAGTTTTGTTTCTTCAAGACATGGTTAGAGGATTTAATTTACCTAAAAGTTTTGTGATTCCTCAGACAAGGGTCACTTCTTTTTGGGTTTCTAGATGAATTCTGTGTTCATGTCTTTGTCTTTATCGGACATAAGTCAATTATAAGTGGCATTAGCCTGTCTTACAGTCTAGAACATTTCTTTCAGTGGCTATGTGCATGAAAGTTTTAGGTCTCATAACTGCAGCATCGTGCGTGTTTCCCTTTGCTAGTTTTTCTCTGAGTTCTATTTTTGCTTTGCATACTGAATCAATAATACAGGGTTTGCTTTTACATATCACAGTTGATATTTTTAAATCCTAACACTCTACTCTCTCTGTTTTGGTGATTAGTCTATCATCATTTTAATCAGGGGGCCTCCTTTTGTTAGTCCTTTCTGGTCTGTATTCTTAATGGATGCAAGTCTTACAGGTTAGGGAGCTGTCTGAGGGTCTTTTGACAGCACAAGGGGTTTGGAGACTTCGAGGCAAGGTTTCTAATCAATATTTTAGAACTCTGTGCTATTTTTCAGAGCTCTTTCAGACTTGGCCTCTTTTTAGGAGAGAACTTTTTAATTTTCTGCTTTCAGACAGACAATATCACAACTGTGGCATTTGTCAATCAACAGTAGGGACTTGTAGTTCCTTAAGCAATTAAGAAGTATTTTGAATACGTTCTTAGATGGAATTCATCTCCTGTCTATTTTTTACAATTTTAGACATTTGGAAGGTGGATTATCTCAGCCGTCAGTCTTTACATCCGGGAGAGTGGTGTCTCTATACAGATGTGTCTTCTCCATTTTCCAGGTATCTTTTCAGGTACAGGGATTCTCAGGTGGAGATGGTGGATGTATTAGCAGTGTCTTGGTTTTGCAACCTGACTACATCTTTCCGCCTCTGTTTTTTTTCCCCAAAGGTGATTTCCAAGATTATTGGAACAGGGCCATGTGTTTATCATAGCATCAGCATGGCCTGACAGGTTTGGTATGTGGATCTTGTTCGATTGTCTAGTTGCCATCCTTGGCTGCTTTCTCTTTGGCCAGCCCTCTTGTTTTAGGGGCTATTTTTCCATCAGGATCTCAAATTTCTAATTTGGGGGTATGGAAATTGATTAGTGTTAAGTCATAGAAGCTTCTCTGACTCAGTTTTTATCACTATGTTCCAGGCTGGTAAGTCTGTTTCAAGGAACATGTATTATCAGGTTTGGAAAACCTATATTTTATAGTGTTTTTCTCATAAATTCTCTTGGCATTCTTTTAGAATTCCTAGGATTTTTCAGTTTCTTCAGTTGGTTTGGATAAGTTTGTCTTCAAATTTTTTTTGAAGGGACAAAAATCTGATCTTTCTGTTTTATTCCTAGAAAGATTGTTTAATCTTCCTGATATTCAGTGTTTTGTTCAGGCTTTTTTGGTTTGTGTCAGGAAGTAGGAAATCTTTACAAGATAAAATTGTAGAATGTAACACTATTATGATTTGGTAACACTAGCTTCAAAGTGAAACGAAGTAGTTTAGTGTAAAGTTGTTATGTAATATAGTTTTCAGGATATACTGAATATTAAATATACATATTTGTCACAACAGACCCTTATTGAGGGACAAGCGAAAGGTTTAGCCTTTAAAGAGTTAATAAGCAGCGTTGTATCTCTGATTGTAATCCCCACTGGTTTTGTAATAGAAGTTTATAGCAGAAGACAGAACTCAAAGTCACATTTGTAATCCCCACTGGTTTTATAATAGAAGGTTATAGCAGATGCCAGAACTCAAAGTCACATTTGTAATCCCCACTGGTTTTGTAATAAAAGTTATAGCATATGACAGAACTCAAAGTCACAATCTCTATGTGCAGAGTATTAAGAATACAAGTGGTTATAGACAATAAAGCTGACTGATAATTATATTGCGAGATTACTCACAGGAGTGTTTGTCCGTAGCTGTATCTCTCCTCTGCCTCTTTGCGCGCTTGCAGTGTGGAGCCGGTCACTTCCTGTCAGAGCAGCGTGTGTAGCTAGAGGCTGCCTGTGTGACATCAGCTGCAACGGCCGTGATACGGAGAGCGGAGTGAAGAGGAAAGCAAGCAGACAATTTCTAAGGTAAGATTGAGAAAGCTTACTGCAGATTAGGATCGTCAACTCTGGTTTCTTAATATGCTATATCAGTAGCAGGTTTGATGTTTAGGATATCCACAGAGCTAGCGTAGTGTAGAATATTGAAGGGATGTAAAATCCAAGGCTATCAGGATAACGAAGTCCTTCTTTTGAGAGAGGTAGCTGCTGAAATCACAAAGTGACCTGAGGGGTAGATTAACGTTTAGAATTCCTTTAAGAAGAAATCACAGGAGTAAGGCTCAGTGTTACTCAGGCAAGAGAAACAAAATACTAAGCAATGCTAGTTAGGAGATCAGGTGTTTAAGTAGGCGGTGAAACAATGTGATTGGTGAACCAAATAAAAGGTACAGCAACAACCAAAACCCTGACATGATCCCCCTGTCAAGCAAGCTGATCCTCAGCTTGAGGTCGAGGAGAATCCGGGAATTTCTGATGAAATTGGGATACCTGTTTAGGAGCCATAGATATTTGTTGATGGTTCCCAAGTATCGTCGTCCTTAGAGAAATTCTTCCATCTCACCAAGTATTGCAACTCCCCCTTGGAAAACCTTGAGTCAATAATCCGGTCAACCTCATACACATCGGAATCTTGAAAATCAAGAGATGAGGGAGTGAGAGAAGCTTTAAATCTGGTTGGGACATAAGGCTTGAGGAGGGAAACGTGAAACGTAGCATGTATTTTCATGGAAGATGGTAGGTCTAAAGTAACGGCATTCGGATTAACAATCTTCAGAATTGTGAAAGGACCACAATACTTTTGAGTTAGTTTCCTACTTGGCACTTGTATTCTTAGGTTCCTGGTTGATAACCATACTTGTTCTCCGATTTTATAATTAGGTGGTTCTCTGTGTCTCAAGTCATAGTGATATTTCTGTGAGTTTTGAGCCTTAATAATGTTCTCTTTTCTTTCATGTAATTAGCAAGAGTCCATGAGCTAGTGACGTATGGGATATACATTCCTACCAGGAGGGGCAAAGTTTCCCAAACCTCAAAATGCCTATAAATACACCCCTCACCACACCCACAAATCAGTTTTACAAACTTTGCCTCCTATGGAGGTGGTGAAGTAAGTTTGTGCTAGATTCTACGTCGATATGCGCTCCGCAGCAGGTTGGAGCCCGGTTTTCCTCTCAGCGTGCAGTGAATGTCAGAGGGATGTGAGGAGAGTATTGCCTATTTGAATGCAGTGATCTCCTTCTACGGGGTCTATTTCATAGGTTCTCTGTTATCGGTCGTAGAGATTCATCTCTTACCTCCCTTTTCAGATCGACGATATACTCTTATATATACCATTTCCTCTGCTGATTCTCGTTTCAGTACTGGTTTGGCTTTCTACTACATGTAGATGAGTGTCCTGGGGTAAGTAAGTCTTATTTTCTGTGACACTCTAAGCTATGGTTGGGCACTTTTTATATAAAGTTCTAAATATATGTATTCAAACATTTATTTGCCTTGACTCAGGATGTTCAACATTCCTTATTTCAGACAGTCAGTTTCATATTTGGGATAATGCATATGAATAATTCATTTTTTTCTTACCTTAAAAATTTGACTTTCCCTGTGGGCTGTTAGGCTCGCGGGGGCTGAAAATGCTTCATTTTATTGCGTCATTCTTGGCGCGGACTTTTTTGGCGCAAAAATTATTTTCTGTTTCCGGCGTCATACGTGTCGCCGGAAGTTGTGTCATTTTTTGACGTTCTTTTGCGCCAAAAGTGTCGGCGTTCCGGATGTGGGCGTCTTTTTTGGCGCAAAAAAATATGGGCGTCACTTTTGTCTCCACATTATTTAAGTCTCATTGATTTTTTGCTTCTGGTTGCTAGAAGCTTATTCTCTGGCATTTTTTTCCCATTCCTGAAACTGTCATTTAAGGAATTTGATCAATTTTGCTTTATATGTTGTTTTTTCTATTACATATTGCAAGATGTCCCACGTTGAAGCTGAGTCAGAAGATACTTCTGGAATATCCCTGCCTGGGGCTGGAGCTACCAAAGCTAAGTGTATCTACTGTAAACTTATGGTATCTGTTCCTCCAGCTGTTGTTTGTACTGTTTTTTCATGACAAACTGTTTATGCAGATAATATTTCCTTTAAGTACTGTTACATTACCTGTTGCTGTTCTGTCAACATCTAATACTCAGAGTGTTCCTGATAACATAAGAGATTTTGTTTTTAAATCCATTAAGAAGGCTATGTCTGTTATTCCTCCTTCTAGTAAATGTAAAAAGTCTTTTAAAACTTCTCATTTTTCAGATGAATTTTTAAATGAACATCATCATTCTGATTCTGATAATGGTTCTTCTGGTTCAGAGGATTCTGTCTCAGAGGTTGATGCTGATAAATCTTCATATTTATTTAAAATGAAATTTATTCGTTCTTTACTTAAAGAAGTTCTAATTGCATTAGAAATTGAGGATTCTGGTCCTCTTGATACTAAATCTAAACGTTTAGATAAGGTTTTTAAATCTCCTGTAGTTATTCCAGAAGTTTTTTCCTGTCCCTAGTGCTATTTCTGAAGTAATTTCCAGGGAATGGAATAATTTGGGTAATTTATTTACTCCTTCTAAAACGTTTTAAGCAATTATATCCTGTGCCATCTGTCAGATTAGAGTTTTGGGACGAAATCCCTAAAGTTGATAGGGCTGTCTCTACTCTTGTTAAGCGTACTATTCCTACGGCAGATAGTACTTCCTTAAGGATCCTTTAGATAGGAAAATTGAATCCTTTCTAAGAAAAGCTTACTTGTGTTCAGGTAATCTTCTTAGACCTGCTATATCTTTAGCGGATGTTGCTGCAGCTTCATCTTTTGGTTAGAAGCTTTAGCGCAACAAGTAACAGATCATAATTCTCATAGCATTTTTATTCTTCAACATGCTAATAATTTTATTTGTAATGCCATCTTTGATATCATTAGAGTTGATGTCAGGTATATGTCTCTAGCTATTTTAGCTAGAAGAGCTTTATGGCTTAAGACTTGGAATGCTGTTATGTCTTCTAAGTCTACTCTGCTTTCCCTTTCTTTCCAGGGTAATGATCGTTTTCATTCCTTTTGTCTCAACAAGGAACAAAAACCTGATCCTTCATCCTCAGGAGCGGTATCAGTTTGGAAACCATCTCCAGTCTGGAATAAATCCAAGCCTTTTAGAAAATCAAAGCCAGCTCCTAAGTCCACATGAAGGTGCGGCCCTCATTCCAGCTCAGCTGGTAGGGGGCAGATTACGTTTTTTCTAAGAAATTTGGATCAATTCCGTTCACAATCTTTGGATTCAGAACATTGTTTCAGAAAGGTACAGAATTGGCTTCAAGATAAGGTCTCCTGCAAAGAGATTTTTTCTTTCCCGTGTCCCAGTAAACCCAGTGAAGGCTCAAGCATTTCTGAAATGTATTTCAGATCTAGAGTTGACTGGAGTAATTTTGCCAGTTCCAGTTCTGGAACAGGGACTGGGGTTTTTATTCAAATCTCTTCATTGTACCAAAGAAGGAAAATTCCTTCAGACCAGTTCTGGATCTAAAAATATTGAATCATTATGTAAGGATACCAACATTCAAAATGGTAACTGTAAGGACTATCCTGCCTTTTGTTCAACAAGGGCGTTATATGTCTACTATAGTTTTACAGGATGCATATCTGCATATTCCGATTCATCCAGATCACTATCAGTTTCTGAGATTCTCTTTCCTAGATAAGCATTACCAGTTTGTGGCTCTGCCGTTTGGCCTAGCTATAGCTCCAAGAATTTTTTACGAAGGTTCTCGGTGCCCTTCTGTCTGTAATCAGAGAACAGGGTATTGTGGTATTCCTTATTTTTATTTTTTTTTTTTTTTTTTTTTTTTTTTTTTAATTTTCTTTTTATTGAGGTTCTGAATAAGGCATACATAAAGTATAATAAACAAATCGTCACAATGATAAACATCAGGTAGATAATAGTAATACAGGTTTGAATAGAAGCACAATGCATACCTGAAAATAAAATACAAAATAATATTATGAAAGTGCACTGCCTAATATTCTGTATGCTCCCAATATGGTAAAAGAGGTCACTCTTGGACCTCAGCTAGTGATATAAAACCATAGAATGGGGGCTATTTCAAATTTAAAAGACCACTTTTGGATCTTCAAGTGAGAACCTATTTTTATTTTTAATTTGTAAATGTAGCAGGATGCTACAACTGATAACTGTAAAAAGGGGCGCAATAAACTTGGTGCTAATACTTATTATGCAAACAAAACATCTGATTAATGAAAATATGCTTACCCTGGATATGGGGTATAACTATGGACCTGGAGATCCTTACTATAGCATGAGTGGATAAGGAGGATCAAAATTATAAGTGTGTGGGCTTCATAAACTAGAAGGCATTTTGAAGTTACTTAAGGGCTGATTACAGATCTCCATACCCTATTAACGTATGTGCAATATATCCCTATTAAACCGATCTGCTGATCCTGATAACTATGAGAAGGTGTACAGCATGAGTCCTGTTGATAGAGGCCACTGCTCCCTGACTAAAGATCTCCATTACTAGAATAACGCTGGAAAAAAGGCATACCCTATTCCTAAGTTACATCTCATTGACATTGGTTACATTATAATGGGTAGCCTAATGCTAAAACTGAAAAATAGTTAATACGCTATAACTGGTAACATATAGTGGTCTGATCCTCCTATCTTAACATTTGAAGTCATATATTTAAAAACTATGGAAGCCATATGCAACCCCTGGATGTATTTTAACACTCACCCATGGCATAAATAATATGAAACCTCATGAAACTCACAATAATGTAATGGTTGAAGGACCAGCCTTCGTTAAAGTACTTAAGTAGTGTGAGGTAATACTTATAACAGGACATATAGAAGCTAGAGCTCCAAAGTAAAATTCTTAATATATGCGATGTCAAAACATAGAAAATGCCATATTGCAATAAGTTCACATGAAGTATTTAACAGGACGATTCTTCATATACAGAAACACCTACATACTCAATATTAAATGTAAGCTTAATGTTCATATGCGATGTTCAAAAGTTTTTATATGCTGGAAACAGAGATATCAAGTACAGCTTGTAATAGCGGCATTCTCAAGAGTTACCTTACCGCTGACATAGAAGTCAATATTTTTATCCCGCTGTGCTGTCGGCAGCCTACATCCTTAACCCAGGGGTCTCATAATTACCCCTACAGCACAACAGCAAATCCAAGGTCCTGGGTCCCAAGAAAGGCGAGTTTGCACACAAAGCCACAGAATTGCAGCCCAATGTGGATCTGCACCATGAGGGAGTCCATGCGGTCCCATTACAGCTAGGGGAAAATAAAGAACATGCCTTAGAGGAATCGTGTCAGCGCGGTCTTGTCTTTGCCCTGGGGGCAATTCTATATGAAGCCATTGTAGTATGCTGAAGCGGTAAGAACTAGTGGGGGTTTGCAGAGTAAGTGTTGCTCTCATGTCCAACTCTGAATCAAGGTGCTCTGCTGCTCTCACATATCTCGGCTCCCCATCACCCTCTGGAGTGCTAGAGGTAGGGCGTAAGCGCCGGGGCCCCAAAGCGCCCACACCCCCCTCCTCCACTTTGCGAATCTCAGGTCGGGTGAACTTGCAGAGCGATTTATCACTGCAACAGTCGAATGCTATGGCAAGCTCCTCTTCCAAGGCAACATGGTGTCTCCAAAGCAAACTGCGCAGCTCCTCCATAAAGCTTGAAGGGATCTCCATAGTGGATAGGTTGTAAGACACAATAAGTAAAGATGAGACAGGCGATGTGATTCTAGGTATATATTGCACCTTGCGAAAAGAAAAATATGCAGTGTCTTGCGGTGTTCACTGCCTCATAACGACAGAAGCAAATCAATGCTCTGCCGGGGGGTTATCATGATGGTAGGCCGCAACCTTTAAATCACTCCGGTTCTTTAACTATTGTTGCTATTCCAAAAATAGTAGCATGGTGTGAAAGAGCTTGCTTTACTGAATATCTTTAGCACAGGAAATATAAGCGATGGTATGGTAGAGAAGGGATTTCACACAGATTCATGTATAGAGATACAGGAGCTGATGATTTAGCGACCTATCATGGCCGCCTCCCGGAAGTTCCCCCGTGGTATTCCTTATTTGGACGATATCTTGGTACTTGCTCAGTCTTCATATTTAGCAGAATCTCATTCAAATCGACTTGTTTTGTTTCTTCAACATCATGGTTGGAGGATCAATTTACCAAAAAGTTCATTGATTCCTCAGACTTAGGTAACCTTTTTAGGTTTTCAGATAGATTCAGTATCCATGACTCTATCTTTGATAGACATGAGACATCTAAAGTTGATATCAGCTTGTCGAAACCTTCAGTCACAATCTTTCCCTTCGGTAGCCTTATGCATGGAAATTCTAGGTCTTATGACTGCGGCATCGGACGCGATCCCCTTTGCTCGTTTTCACATGCGGCCTCTTCAGCTCTGTATGCTGAACCAGTGGTGCAGGGATTACACAAAGATATCTCAATTAATATCTTTAAAACCGATTGTACAACACTCTCTGACGTGGTGGACAGATCACCATCGTTTAGTTCAGGGGGCTTCTTTTGTTCTTCCGACCTGGACTGTAATTTCAACAGATGCAAGTCTTACAGGTTGGGGAGCTGTGCGGGGGTCTCTGACAGCACAAGGGGTTTGGGAATCTCAGGAGGTGAGATTACCGATCAATATTTTGGAACTCTGTGCAATTTTCAGAGCTCTTCAGTCTTGGCCTCTTCTGAAGAGAGAATCGTTCATTTGTTTTCAGACAGACAATGTCACAACTGTGGCATACATCAATCATCAAGGAGGGACTCACAGTCCTCTGGCTATGAAAGAAGTATCTTGAATTCTGGTTTGGGCGGAATCCAGCTCCTGTCTAATCTCTGCGGTTCATATTCCAGGAATAGACAATTGGGAAGCGGATTATCTCAGTCGGCAAACGTTGCATCCAGGCGAATGGACTCTTCACCCAGAGGTATTTCTTCAGATTGTTCAAATGTGGGAACTTCCAGAAATAGATCTGATGGCTTCTCATCTAAACAAGAAACTTCCCAGGTATCTGTCCAGATCCCGGGATCCTCAGGCGGAGGCAGTGGATGCATTATCACTTCCTTGGAAGTATCATCCTGCCTATATCTTTCCGCCTCTAGTTCTTCTTCCAAGAGTAATCTCCAAGATTCTGAAGGAATGCTCGTTTGTTCTGCTGATAGCTCCAGCATGGCCTCACAGGTTTTGGTATGCGGATCTTGTCCGGATGGCCTCTTGCCAACCGTGGACTCTTCCGTTAAGACCAGACCTTCTGTCGCAAGGTCCTTTTTTCCCATCAGGATCTCAAATCCTTAAATTTAAAGGTATGGAGATTGAACGCTTGATTCTTGGTCAAAGAGGTTTCTCTGACTCTGTGATTAATACTATGTTACAGGCTCGTAATTCTGTATCTTGAGAGATATATTATAGAGTCTGGAAGACTTATATTTCTTGGTGTCTTTCTCATCATTTTTCCTGGCATTCTTTTAGAATTCCGAGAATTTTACAGTTTCTTCAGGATGGTTTAGATAAAGGTTTGTCCGCAAGTTCCTTGAAAGGTCAAATCTCTGCTCTTTCTGTTCTTTTTCACAGAAAGATTGCTAATCTTCCTGATATTCATTGTTTTGTACAAGCCTTGGTTCGTATTAAACCTGTCATTAAGTCAATTTCTCCTCCTTGGAGTTTGAATTTGGTTCTGGGGGCTCTTCAAGCTCCTCCGTTTGAACCTATGCATTCATTGGACATTAAATTACTTTCTTGGAAAGTTTTGTTCCTTTTGGCCATCTCTTCTGCCAGAAGAGTCTCTGAATTGTCTGCTCTTTCTTGTGAGTCTCCTTTTCTGATTTTTCATCAGGATAAGGCAGTGTTGCGAACTTCTTTTGAATTTTTACCTAAGGTTGTGAATTCCAACAACATTAGTAGAGAAATTGTGGTTCCTTCATTATGTCCTAATCCTAAGAATTCTAAGGAGAAATCATTGCATTATTTGGATGTTGTTAGAGCTTTGAAATATTATTTTGAAGCTACTAAGACTTTCCGAAAGACTTCAAGTCTATTTGTCATCTTTTCCGGTTCTAGAAAAGGCCAGAAAGCTTCTGCCATTTCTTTGGCATCTTGGTTGAAATCTTTAATTCATCATGCCTATGTTGAGTCGGGTAAAACTCCACCTCAGAGGATTACAGCTCATTCTACTAGGTCAGTTTCTACTTCCTGGGCGTTTAGGAATGAAGCTTCGGTTGATCAGATTTGCAAAGCAGCAACTTGGTCTTCTTTGCATACTTTTTCTAAATTCTACCATTTTGATGTGTTTTCTTCTTCTGAAGCAGTTTTTGGTAGAAAAGTACATAGCAGCTGTTTCAGTTTGAATCTTCTGCTTATGTTTTCATTTAAACTTTATTTTGGGTGTGGATTATTTTTCAGCAGGAATTGGCTGTCTTTATTTTATCCCTCCCTCTCTAGTGACTCTTGCGTGGAAAGATCCACATCTTGGGTAGTCATTATCCCATACGTCACTAGCTCATGGACTCTTGCTAATTACATGAAAGAAAACATAATTTATGTAAGAACTTACCTGATAAATTCATTTCTTTCATATTAGCAAGAGTCCATGAGGCCCACCCTTTTTTGTGGTATTTATGATTTTTTTGTATAAAGCACAATTATTCCAATTCCTTATTTTTTATGCTTTCGCACTTTTTTCTTATCACCCCACTTCTTGGCTATTCGTTAAACTGATTTGTGGGTGTGGTGAGGGGTGTATTTATAGGCATTTTGGGGTTTGGGAAACTTTGCCCCTCCTGGTAGCTCATGGACTCTTGCTAATATGAAAGAAATGAATTTATCAGGTAAGTTCTTACATAAATTATGTTTTTTAAAATTGAAGTTGTCCTGCAGGGAATTGTTTAACTCATCAACCAAAGGTGAGTCGGAAGGAGTAGATGAGATTGAAGTGAAAGTGGGGTGGTATCCATAGTTTGCATAGAATGGTGTAAGTTTGGTTGAGGAATTTGTAAGGTTGTTATATGCAAATTCTGCAGAAGAGAGAAAAGAAATCCAATTATGTTGTTGATAAGAACAAAAACAACGTAGATATTCGTCCAACCATTGGTTTATTCTCTCAACTTGACCGTTTGATTGAGGGTGGAATGAAGTAGTAAATTGGTGTTTGATGTTAAGGGATTTACATAAACATTGCCAAAACCGTGAAGTGAATTGAGAACCCCTATCGGAGATCACAATATTTGTGACTCCATGTAACTTGACGATATGATCCATAAAAAGACTGGCTGTTTCAGGTGCTGTTGGTAATTTATGAAACGGTAGAAAATGAGCCATCTTTGAGAAACTATCTACAACTACCATTATGGTGGTTTGATTTTTAGAGGGAGGCAAATCCACTATAAAATCTATGCCGATTTGTTTCCAAGGTCTATCAGAAACAGGTAGGGGCATGAATGGACCATATGGGCTCTTTTTCTCTGTTTTACAGGTTTGGCAGGTAAGACAAGTTTTTATGTAGTCTGTAATTGTCCTTTTCATGTCCGGCCACCAGTATGATCTGCTTATTAACTCTAGCGTACGTCTTTCTCCAGGATGACCTGCTAGAGGAGAATCATGCTGTTCTTTTAGAATTTGAAGTCTTAGAGGTTCAGGTAAGAAAATTCTATCTCTGTAGTAATAAATACCATTCCGGTTGATTAGTTTAAACTTAGAGTCGGGTAGTGGCATATACGAAAACTTTCATATGTCGGTCAGAATATTAGAAGTTAATCCAATGAATCGTTCAGTAGGAATGATAGTTGTAGGATTGGTAGACTGAGATGGTGGACTTGACTGACGAGAGAGGGCATCAGCTTTTCCATTTTTACATGCCGGACGATAAATTATCTGGAAATCAAGTCGTGCAAAATACAGACTCCATCTAACTTGTCTGGAAGAAAGGGTCTTATTATTTTGGAGATACTGTAGTTTTTTGTGGTCTGTGAAGATTATAAAAGTTTTCTTTGCACCTTCAAGGAGGTGTCTCCAGAATTCCAGTGATCTTTGGATCGCTAACAATTCTTTATCGCCAATTGCGTAATTTATCTCGGCTTAACTCATGGACTTTGAAAAGAAAGAAATGGGATGCATTGGTTCTTGAGGACCATTTTGTTGGGATAATACTGCACCAATGGCGTAATCTGAAGAGTCCACCTCCAAAATATACTGAAGATTAGGATTTGGTAAATGTAAGATAGGAGCTTCGGTAAACATTGTTTTCAAATGTTCGAAAACAATAGAATGCTTGTTTTCCCAATTAAATGGGTGTGTAGTGCCTGTAAGTTGAGTTAGTGGTTTGACAATTCTAGATAAATTCCTTATGAACTTTCTATAATAATTAGCAAATCCTAGAAATCTTTGTAAGGATTTTCGGTCTTGGGGTTGTGGCAAGTTTTTTACTGCTTCAACCTTTTCAGACTGCATCTGTATGCCTTCAGAGGAGATGGTATAACCCAAAAATGAAATGGTAGATTTGTGGAAAGAGCATTTCTCGAGCTTAGCATATAACTTATGTATCTTTAAACGAGCCAGCACCCAGCGTACATGTTTTATGTGATCTGAAATGTTCTGTGAATAAATTAAGATGTCGTCTAGATAGACAACTAAACAGACATCTAAGAGATCACGAAAAATATCGTTTATGAAGTGCTGGAAAGTTGCGGGGGCATTACAAAGGCCGAATGGCATCACTAGATATTCAAAAAGCCCATACCTTGTTCTAAAGGCAGTGAGCCATTTTTCGCCTTCCCTTATGCAAATAAGGTTGTAAGCCCCACGCAAGTCGAGTTTTGTGAACACTGTAGCATCAGTTAAACGTTCGATCATTTCTGGAATTAAAGGGAGTGGGTACCGATTTTTCACGGTACGTTTGTTGAGCTCCCTATAGTCTATGATGGGACGAAGAGTAGAGTCTTTGTTAGTCACAAAAAACATTCCCGCTGCTGTGGGGGACGTAGACGGTCGAATGAAACCTTTCTTGAGATTGTCATGTAGATACTCTTTTAAATGTTCCAATTCAGGTTGGCTAAGGGGGTAGAGATGTCCTACTGGTAGTGTTGCTCCTGGGATCAGTTTAATTGGGCAGTCGTATACCCGGTGAGGTGGTAGCGAATTTGCCTCTGCCTTACTGAACACTTCCTGGAAATCTTGATAAGGATTGGGTATACCAGGTACAACAGTGCTGGTGTGTAATACTACAGGTTGAGGAAAGCAGGTATTTTTACAAAAAGTTGATTAAAACGTTAGTGTGAGTGATGACCTATCTATGTTGGGATTATGTAATTGTAGCCAGTATAGCCCTAGTACAACTTGGAAATGTGGTGACGGTCTAACGTCAAAGGTAATATACTCAGTATGTCCCCCATGAGTTGTGACTAACAAAGGAATTGTGTTATGCATGATAGGACCATTTACTAATACTGAACCATCAATAACCTTGAGAGAAACAGGGTGTTTTTTTGATACAGTGGGTATTTTATTAATTAATACAGTGGTGTTGTCAATGAATTTGCCAAAAGCTCCAGAATCCACAATGGCATTGATTGGCAGTCGTCTAAGGTCCCACTGTAATAAGAGAGATAAATTGCAATAAGGAAATGTTTTTTCTAGTCTTGTTGCATTATTTACAATAATAGACTTACTCTTTTTGTTTTTGCGTAGAATGGGACAGTCTGTGACTATGTGATTTGGATTTGCACAGTACATACATAACTGATTGGTCCTTCTCATTCTTTCTTCTGCAGTAAGTGGTCCCCTAATTACCCCAATTTCCATAGGAGTAACGTGGTCTGTAGTTGTAGGTCTTGGGATCGTAGTGCTGGATGATGGGAGCTTAGAAGAAGTTTCAGAGTAGGTACGTTCCGCCTTACGTTCTCTGAGTCTTCGATCTATTTGGGTTGCTACCTTCATCAAAGCATCCAAAGTACTTGGCATTTCTATCCGCACAAGTTCATCCTTAACTGGATCATACAAGCCGAGCCTAAACTGATTTCGGAGTGAAACCAAGCTCCAGGCTGAGTCAGATGCATATAATTTAAATTCTGTAATGTAATCCTCGACGGATTTTTTCCCTTGTTTAAGACTTCTCATTTTTTGTTCTGCTGTGAGTTGAATATCTGAATCACTGTATAATTCATCCATAGCAGAAAAAAATCCTGAAAAGGAATTTATTAGAGGATCATTTGTTTCACATAGGTGGTCAGCCCATACCCTGGGTTCTGACCTGAGAAAAGAGATTGTAGAGAGTACCCTGACCCTATCTGTAGGGTATGTGTAGGGTTTTAAATTAAATAAGAGGTGACAAGCATTTTTAAATTGTTTGTATGACCTCCTCTCTCCAGAAAAAGAATCAGGTAAACTAACTTGTGGTTCAATGGTAGGGGTGTGTTGGTCTTTCAGATCCTTTATCAATTCTCTGAGAACCTGTGTTTCTAGTTGCAAGTCTAGTATGGCTTGCCCCATTTTATCCACTTTTTGATTTAAATTGAAAACAAACTGAGGTAATTCTGCAGGATCAATACTTGCAATGTATCTTTTTAAGGCTTAGTATTATGTCAGGAAGAAGGAAATCTTTACAAGACAAAATTGTAGAATGTAACACTATTATGATTTGGTAACATTAGCTTCAAAGTGAAACCAAGTAGTTTAGTGTAAAGTTGTTATGTAATATAGTTTTCAGGATATACTGAATATTAAATATACATATTTGTCACAACAGACCCTCATTGAGGGACAAGCGACAGGTTTAGCCTTTAAAGAGTTAATAAGCAGCGTTGTATCTCTGATTGTAATCCCCACTGGTTTTGTAATAGAAGTTTATAGCAGATGCCAGAACTCAAAGTCACATTTGTAATCCCCACTGGTTTTGTAATAAAGGTTATAGCAGATGCCAGAACTCAAAGTCACATTTGTAATCCCCACTGGTTTTGTAATAAAAGTTATAGCATATGACAGAACTCAAAGTCACAATCTCTATGTGCAGAGTATTAAGAATACAAGTGGTTATAGACAATAAAGCTGACTGATAATTATATTGCGAGATTACTCACAGGAGTGTTTGTCCGTAGCTGTATCTCTCCTCTGCCTCTTTGCGGCCTTGCAGTGTGGAGCCGGTCACTTCCTGTCAGAGCAGCGTGTGTAGCTAGAGGCTGCCTGTGTGACGTCAGCGGCAACGGCCGTGATACGGAGAGCGGAGTGAAGAGGAAAGCAAGCAGACAATTTCTAAGGTAAGATTGAGAAAGCTTACTGCAGATTAGGATCGTCAACTCTGGTTTCTTAATATGCTATATCAGTAGCAGGTTTGATGTTTAGGATATCCACAGAGCTAGCGTAGTGTAGAATATTGAAGGGATGTAAAATCCAAGGCTATCAGGAGAAAGAAGTCCTTCTTTTGAGAGAGGTAGCTGCTGAAATCACAAAGTGACCTGAGGGGTAGATTAACGTTTAGAATTCCTTTAAGAAGAAATCACAGGAGTAAGGCTCAGTGTTACTCAGGCAAGAGAAACAAAATACTAAGCAATGCTAGTTAGGAGATCAGGTGTTTAAGTAGGCAGTGAAACAATGTGATTGGTGAACCAAATAAAAGGTACAGCAACAACCAAAACCCTGACAGTTTGTATCAAGCCTGTCTCCTTTTTTGGAGTCTTAATTTGGTTCCAGGATTTTGTAGGCTCTTTCTTTTGAGCCTATATTTTCCTAAAGATTATCTACTTTCTTGGAAAGTATTGTTTCTTTTGGCTATCTCTTCTGCTAGAAGAGTTTCTGATTGACCAGTTCTTTCTTCTGTATCTCCTTATATGATTTTTTTCATCTAGATAAGTTTGTGGACTTCTTTTTTTCCTAAGGTTGTGCATTTGAACAACATTTGAGGGGAAATTGTTGTTCCTTCCTTGTTTTCTAATCTTGAAGATTTTTTTGTGAGTTCTTTACATCCTTTGGATGTGGTAAGAGCTTGTAATTCTTTATTGAGGTTATTAGGTTTTCAGAAGACTTCTAGTCTATTTGTTGTTTTTCTGGTTTCAGAAAAGGTTAGAATGCCTCTGCCATTTCTTTGGCATCCTCGTTAAAGCTTTTGTTTTTCAAGGCTTATTTGGAGGCTGGGTAGTTTACGCCTCAGAGATTTACAGCTCATTCTGCTAAATTCAGTCTTTGGTAAAAAAAAAGTTATTCAGGCAGCTGTTTCAGTTTGATTCTACTGCTTTTAAGTTTTTTCAAGGAAAACTTAATTATGGTGTGGATTTAATTTCTCAGTGGAAATAGCTGTTGTTATTTTATCCCTCCCTCTCTAGTGACTCTTCTGTGGACTTCCACATCTTGTTCATTATACGTCACTAGCTCATGGACTCTTGCCAATTACATGAAAGAAAACATAATTTATGTAAGAACTTAACTGATAAATTCATTTCTTTCATATTGGCAAGAGTCCATGAGGCCCACCCTTTTTATGGTAGTTATGATTTTTGTATAAAAGCACAATTATTTTTCCAGTTCCTCTTTTTGTATGCTTTTTTACTCCTTATTTTATCACCCCACTACTTGGCTATTCATTAAACTGAATGGTGGGTGTGGTGGGGGGGTGTATTTATAGGCATTTGAGGTTTGGGAAACTTTGCCCCTCCTGGTAGGATTGTATATCCAATACGTCACTAGCTCATGGACTCTTGCCAATATGAAAGAAATTAATTTATCAGGTAAGTTCTTACATAAATTATGTTTTTTTGCTCTGATTTTATTAGCATGTTTGCCTTTTTATCCTGCATGCTTGAAATAATGGTGTGATATTTTTATTGTTCACCTGATATATTTTCTTTTTCACTTACAATTTGTAGTCCTACCTTTTGGCCTAGCCAGTGTCCCTCAAATTTTTACGAAGGTTCTAGGGGCTCTTCTGGCAGTGGCCAGATCTCAGGGAATTGCGGTGGCTCTGAACCTGGACGATTTCTTGGTTCTGGCGCCATCTTTTCATTTAGCAAGATCCCTTACAGATTCTCTGTTGTCGATACTTTGCTCTCTCAGAAGAGCAGACCTATGTAGCCTAGGGGTTAGATTTGTGGCTTTGCAAAGGTTGTTGGTTCGAATCCAGCTGCTGGCTCTGGATGTCCCTTTAAGGTGAATCTGGAAAAGAGTTCCCTGGCACCAAATACCTGGGTATGTTTTTTAGGGACAATCATAGACTCGATCTCCATGTAGATTTTCTTGACGGAGGTCAGAAAATCCAAACTTCTGGCGGCATGTCTTTCTCTTCGGTCTTCTGTCCGTCCATCTGGAGCATGTATGGAAGTAAGTGGTCTCATGGTGGCTTCCATGGACATTATTCCGTTGGTTCGTTTCCATCTGAGACCTCTACAGTTATGCTCAGACAATGGAACGGAGACCACTCAGCCTTTTCTCAGAGGGTAGACTTAGACAACCGGACAAGATAGTCTCTGTCCTGGTGGCTCTCTCAGGTCACTCTGTCCAAGGGCTCATGCTTCCTGAGACTATCTTGGGAAATTGTGACCACGAACGCCAGGCTTTTGGGCTGGGGAGCAGTTTGGGGTTCCTTAAGAGAATTTCCTAGGGTTAAGAGCAATCTTCAATGCAATGATAGCATTGCCTTAACTGAGTTTGGTCCGATTTATTTCCAATCGGACAACATTTCTTTGGTGGCATATAACCTCCAGGGTGTAACTCAGAGCTCCTTAGCTATGAAGGAGGTGACTCGTCTTTCTGCCATCCACATCCCAGGGGTGGACAATTGGGAAGCGGTTATCTGAGCAGGCAGACTTTCATCCAGGGGAGTGGACTCTTCTTCCGGAGTATTCTCTATGATAACTCTCAGTTTGGGAGTTCCAAAGTTGGATCTGATGGCGTCTTATCTAACCGCCAATCTTCCAGAATACCGATCAAGATCAAGGGATCTGCATGCAGCTCTGGTCGACGCTCTGGCGGTCCCATGGGATTTAGGTCTAACCTACCTGTTTCCTCCATTTGCCCTCTTCCTCGGGTGATAGCCCGTATCAAACAAGAGCAGGCTTCAGTGATTCTAATCGCTCCAGCTTGGTCTCGCAGAATTTGATTTGCAGATCTGGTAAAGATGTCGTCTTTTCCCCCGTGCAAATTGCCTAGGAAGAAGGACCTTCTACTTCAGGGTCCTTTCCTACATCCAAATCTAGATTCTATGAAGCTGACTGCTTGGAGATTAAATGCCTAGTCTTGTCTAGATGAGGTTTTTCAGATAAAGTGATTTATACGATGATTCAGGCTCGTAAGCCGGTAACTTGCAAGATTTAGCATAAAGTATGGCGTACATACTTTTTCTGGTGCAAATCTAGGGGTTTCTCTTGGAGTCAGGTGAGGGTTCCTCGCTTTCTGTCCTTTCTTCAGGAGGGCCTGAAGAAAGGGCTTATCCGTCAGTTCTCTGAAAGCCCTTTCGATTCTTTGTATAAACATCTGGCTGACTTACCAGATGTTCAATCTTTTGTTCAGGCCTTAGTCAGAAACAGGCTTGTGTTTTAAGTCTGTTGCTCCTTCATGGAGCCTTAATCTTGTTCTTAGGTTTAAATGGAGCCTGCTGCAGAACTCTATGTACTCTGTTGATATTAAATTATTATACTGGAAGATTTTGTTCCTTCTTGCTATGTCTCAGAGCTTTCTGCTCAGTGGTGTGACCCCCTTACCTTATTTTTCACGAGGATAAGGCGGTCCTTCGTACAAATTTTGGATTTTTTCCTAAGGTGGTTTCGGACCACAATATCAATCAGGAAACTTTTGTTCCTTCGTTCTGTCCCTATCCTTCTTCTAATAAGCAATGTCTGTTACATAACCTGGAGGTTGTGCGTGCTCTGACATTCTATCTGCAAGCAACTAGAGATTTTCGTCAATCTACTGCCCTTTTTGTGGTATTTTCTGGTAAATGTAAACACTTTTGGTTGATAAGTGTTTTTAGGTTGGCTTATAAGACTGCTGGACATCGGCGTCCTGCAAGGATTACGGCTCTTTCCTCTAGGGCTGTCTCTTCTTCCTGGGCCTTTAAAAGTGAGGCTTCTGTGGAACAGATCTGCAAGGCGGCCACTTGGTCCTCATTGCATACTTTTTACAAAATCGATGTTTTTGCCTCAGCTGAGGCTTTTCTTGGGAGGAAAGCCTCAGCTGAGTTTTCAAGTGGCGGTGCCTTCTGTTTAGGTCCGACTTTCTTTTTCTTCCTCCCTTCCATTCTGTGTTCTCTAGCTTGGGTATTGGTTCCCACTAGTAATTGAATGAATTCGTGAACTCTCCATGCCATTGGAATGAAAACAAAATTTCTGCTTACCTGATAAATTATTTTCTTTCCTGGCATGGAGAGTCCACGACCCGCCCTTATTTTATTTTTAATTTGGCTTTTGCCATTTCCTAAACCTCAGGCACCTCTATAACCTTTGTGTCCTCTTCTCTTTCCATATTCCTTCGGCTGAATGAGTGCGGTTTTATGGGAAGTGGGAGTAATGCTTAACAGCTTTGCTGGGTTGTTCTTTGCCTCCTCCTGGTGGCCAGGAGTTAAATTCCCACTAGTAATTGAATGGATTTGTTGGCTCTCCATGCCAGGAAAGAAAATTAATGTACTTTTTTTCCATGCCAGGAATAAAAAGTACATTATCCTGTAAGTGAAGAACATTGTGAAATATTTACAGTACATATACAGTAAAACACAAATGCATATATATATACACAGTATATATACATATATATATATATATTTAGACGTTTGTTTATATATGTATGTGTATATATATATATATATATATTTCTCTATGTTAAAGCCCTTTGCTGTCCATTTTTTTCTAACATCTGAGACCTCATAGCTTTGAGCCCTTATGTTTTTTTAATGAGATAGTATTAGTTTGAGTGTAACTGTACTTTGTTTTGTGCAACTTTTTATTCAAGCGTAACATTTAACCAGAGCTCTGTGGTCGTGCTAACAAATGTAATTATGTTTACTTTCAACTTGTACTACGTGTGCTACTTCCGACTCATGCAAACAGGCGTGATAAACCCAATATCGCTTGCATGCAACAGTTACTACGCAATCTGGCCCTGTATCAAATACTCACATAGATATTCTGTATGTTTAGCACCTTTAAAGACTAGAGGAAAACATTTTATAGATTAAAATTTCTTTGTTGTAGATGTCTGCTGGTACCACAACAGCACGCACACTTCAGCCATTCTTTAAACTCCCCAATACAAGCATATAATGGTATGGCACACTGGTAGCTGGTTTGGGGAGCATCTTATGCCGGTGTTAATAAATAAAATTTTACAGCACAGTCATTAAGCTATAGTTTGTTTTTGTCTCATAGATGACCCTATGCCAAGGGACATGGTGAAGGAATCTTCTGCTGCAGACTGCTCAACACAGCCAATAACGGAGGATGATAGCAGCCTTTCTCTGCCAGATGAAAGTGATCAGAAGCCACCAGACCTGAATGTTAACAATGATTGTAATAATGACACCTGGTGCATTAGGGAAGTTCTAGTAGATGAGATAAAACCAATTCAACAGGAGCCAGAGACTGAAAACCAACAGCGGTCACAAATAAGCAAAAAAAGCAAAAAACTGTCTGGATCAAAATGTAAGTCAAAGGCCCAAAAGGAAATTGATATTAGGGACAAACCTTTTAAATGCAATGAATGTTCTGCATTCTTTTCATACAAGTCCCAGTTCCTAACCCATCAGAAAACTCACATGAAGGATAAGAGAAATGTGTGTTCTGAATGCGACATGCTCTTTAATAATAGGTCACAACTGAATGTCCACAAGAGAACCCATAAAAGCAATGCGTCCTATGCCTGTCCTGATTGTGGCAAATGCTTCCTTGATAAATCACATCTCGTCCAACATCAAATATTTCATACAGGTGAGAAGCCGTACGGTTGTCCTGATTGCAATAAAACATTTGCTAACAGATCACACCTATCTCAACACCAAAGGACACATACAGGAGAAAAGCCGTATGGCTGCCCAGACTGCGACAAGAGATTTGCTAATAGATCACATTTGGTGCAACACCAAAGAATTCATACAGGAGAGAAGCCATATGTATGTCCTGATTGTGGCAAAAGCTACACTCAGAGTTCACAGTTGGCGATACATAAGAGGAGTCACACTGGAGAGAAGCCTTACTCTTGCCAGCAGTGTGGAAAAGCCTTTTCTGTAAGGGCAAGCTTATTCAAACATGCTATAATACATACTGGGCAGAAACCATACCCATGCTCTGATTGTGGCAAATGTTTTTCTATACGATCTGCTCTGGTTACACATCAGCGAATTCATGCAGGAGAGAAACCTTATAGATGCAAGGATTGTGGGAAAGGATTCTGTCACAACTCTCACCTTGTTATACACCAAAGGACTCATACAGGAGAAAAGCCACACGTGTGCCAAGACTGCGGCAAGGGCTACTATGTCAAGTCGCAGCTGGTTATACATCAAAGGAATCATACAGGAGAGAAGCCCCATGTGTGCCCAGACTGCGGCAAGGGTTACTACGTAAGGTCCCAGCTGGTCATACACCAGAGAAAGCACACTGGGGAGAAACCGTATGTTTGTTCTGAGTGTGGGAAATGTTTCACCTCACGCTCAATTCTCTCTACGCACCAGAAAATTCATTCAGGCGAAAAGCCGTATGTGTGTCCTGTATGTGACAAGGGCTTCGCTAGGAGCTCAACCCTGCAAATACATAGCAAGATTCATGCAGTGTATAACTGACTTTTTTATTAAACACAGAAGAGGAATTGCTGACTTATTACAACCTGTAGCGTTAGTGACTTTTTCATAGTTGTTTTTTTTACTTTAAAAGTAATTCAGTATTTATTTAAAGGGACAGTCAAGTCCAAATAAACCATTTCAAATAGGGCATGTAATTTTAAACAACTTTCCAATTTACTTTTATCACCAATTTTGCTTTGTTCTTTTGGTATTCTTAGTTGAGAGCTAAACCTAGTAAGGCTCATATGATAATTTCTAAGCCCCTGAAGGCCGGCTCTTATCACCAGCTTTTTTATTTGCTTTTCACAACAGGGGAGAGCTAGTTCATGTAAACCATATAGATACCATTGTGATCACGCCCGTGGATTGTGGCAGACACTGCACTAATTAGCTAAAATGAAATCAGTATTTAGTGATTAATTTAGTTTATTTATTGCAGGTACAGACTGCACATCATCAGGATGAATGCTATAGTATGGGGTTCCTCATAATTTTTTTTTTCTTCATTGTTACATATTTATGTAAATGATAGACAATACATTTCTTGATAACAAAAGACTGTATTAGTAAAAATCTTCCATTGTCATGGTGAAATCACTCCATACTATGTAAATATTTAAACAAACCAATTAAGCACATTGTTACATGTTTAGATGCATTGTTACAGGTATATGTTTACTGGCATTATATATTTAGACTTCTTAGAAGTGATGGTGAATCCTAGTGTTTGTGAAACACTAAGATTTACCAGTGCTACAAATAAAGGGGACTTTACTTCATGCTGAAAGTTCCTTTATTTGCCTCAGGCCGCCTGCAAAAAGAACGCTATTTTGTCAGTAAGGTAATGTTAGCCAAAAGCGTGCTAGATATTCGACATAGTGCCATCTGGGCCGCACAGCTATTGGCTAAGAGGTGGAACCATCACCTCATTGAATAAATAGTGTTCTCCCATGGGCAGCCTGAGGCGCTGATCTCAGCATAAGCTGCAGGAAAATAAAGGAACTTTATTGCGTGAAGTATCTTATACTTTATTACTCAAAGTCCCCTTTATCTGTAGAACTGGTAAATTTGAGCGTTTCACAAACACTAGGATTTACCATCACTTTAACTTGCTGATGGGATGAAGTTCTGCTGGAAACCTTAAACATGGATATTAATGAAAGATATGAACCAAAAACCTCATCTATGGCTAAATCCTCTAAAGCTCTGTGGTACGCTGAGATTATCTAGGAAGTCTTGTCAGTACTACAAGGTCACTCTAAAAATTTAGAAGGGCAAATTTTATCTTGAGGGCTGTTTTATTTTTCTATACAAGGTTCTGGATGGAAAGGAGAGAGTCATTCATTACAATATATTTAAAAAAGGTTTCTCAAGTTTGTGATCATTTGCCCTAGTCTTCCTATAATTCTGTGTGATGTAATCCCTGGATAGCCCACCCATGAGACGTGTGATGTAAACCCTGGATAGCCCACCCATGAGACGTGTGATGTAATCCCAAAAAAGCCCACCCATAAAACGTTTGATGTAATCCCTGGATAGCAAAGTGTGAGTGACAGTGCTATAGGGCACAGGTCAAAGATATTTTTATTTTTATATATTTGTTATAATGTTAGATGATGTTTAGTTAATATAAATCTGTGATGATATATGGAAGCAAATATAGAGAAATATATAAATGACACTATAGTGCAGTCTGATAAACTTTACTAAAAATAGCATATATTTAAAAAACATATATTTTAAAAAAGGTCAGAACCCATAACAGATTTCAAATGTTAGATGAAGAAAAATGCCCTGATAGTGAGAACTATTTTTTAGAGTTGAGTCCTCAGAGACCAAAACCACCCATAGACCCAGAACAACAAGACTCCCGCAGAAAAAGAACAAGAGAGGGAAACGAGGAGGGGGAAAGGGAACAGAAAAGACTGAGCTAAAATCTAATGGCAGTAAAATACTCAATAAAGATGAAGAGAGAATTCTAAATTTAGGTTTAAGTTTCGCTCCCTCCACAAGACTAAACAAATTTAACACTCACATTCATGTCAGTCAGTTTATAAGAAAGCTTACATTGAAAATATTCTTCATTAAGAATCCTATTGAGAGAAATTATACTGAAATTAACCAACAAAAAACTCAGAACTCAAATGTAAATCAAAATTCTACCCAGTGAATGATAAAGGCCGGAACCTTGAATTATTTGAAAAATTAGTTAAAAAAATAATAATAATAATTTTAATTAAAAAAAAGATACCCAATAACCTCACTTATCGTGAAAGATCAGTATTAAAGGATATACAAGAGAACAAAGATTTGGTTATAAAACCAGCAGATAAGGGAGAAGGGGTAGTTATGGACAGGTTCAAATATGTAAATTAAGCTACTAGACTTCTAGAAGACAAAGAGACCTATAAAGAATTAAAAATGGAACCCACCAAAAAAATTCTGTCTAGATTGACCACTATCCTTGATGATGCAAAATCGATAGGTATCCTAACTGACAAAGAATTCAACTATCTGAAACCTACATTTCCAAAAATTCCAATATTCTACCTGTTACCTAAAATTAACAAGGACACCATCAATCCCCCAGGAAGGCCCATAATATCGGGCATTAACTCAATTACAGCTAATCTTTCTCAATACATTGATGGCTTCCTGCAACATTATGTAAAATAATTACCATCTTACCTAAAAGACCTTAGAGACATTTTACATTGCTTAAATGAATTTATATGGAACAACCAGTATATACTTGTAACCTGCAATGTCTCATCGCTCTATACAAGCATAAATCATGAATTAGGCCTTCAAGGGCTATACCTTACTAAAGGAACAAAACGAATTTATCCTTAAGAGCATCAGGTTTGTTTTGGAACAGAATTATTTTTCATTTGAGAAACATTTTTCTCCAACATTGGTGTGTCCGGTCCACGGCGTTATCCATAACTTGTGGGAATATTCTCTTCCCCAACAGGAAATGGCAAAGAGCACAGCAAAAGCTGTCCATATAGTCCCTCCTAGGCTCCGCCCACCCCAGTCATTCTCTTTGCCGTTGCACAGGCAACATCTCCACGGAGATGGTGAAGAGTATGTGGTGTTTAGTTGTAGTTTTTTATTCTACTATCAAGAGTTTGTTATTTTAAAATAGTGCTGGTATGTACTATTTACTCTGAAACAGAAAAAGATGAAGAGTTCTGTTTGTGAGAGGAATATGATTTTAGCAGCAGTAACTAAAATCGTTTGCTGTTTCCACATAGGACTGTTGAGATAACTTCAGTTGGGGAAAACAGTTAGCAGACTTTTCTGCTTAAGGTATGACTAGCCATATTTCTAACAAGACTGTGTAATGCTGGAAGGCTGTCATTTCCCCTCATGGGGACCGGTAAGCCATTTTCTTAGTCTCAAACAGAATAAAGGGCTTAATATGGGCTATAAAACTGGTAGACACTTTTATGGGCAAGATCGATTGCTTTATTTGGGCATTTTATACAGCTTGATGTTGAAATTCACACTTATAAACTTTGGGGAACGTTTTTTTACGTCAGGCACTGGTTTAGACACCTTTCCAGTCAGGAAGGGCCTTCACTGTAGTAGGCTGAGCCTCATTTTCGCGCCATTATTGCGCAGTTACTTTTGAGAGCAGGACATGCAGCTGCATGTGTGTGGGTCTGAAAGTAGTTGGAAAGGTTCCTAGAAGGCTTCATTTGGTATCGTATTCCCCCCTGGGTTTGGTAAAGTCGCAGCAAAGGCTGTAGCTGGGACTGTAGAGGGGTTAAATCTGTAACCGGCTCCGGTTAATTCATTTTAAGGGTTAAAGGTCTGAAATTTGGGGTGCAATGCTTTGAATGCTTTATGACACTGTGGTGAAAATTTGGTAAATTTTGAACAATTCCTTCATAGATTTTTCCATATTCAGTAATAAAGTGTGCCCTGTTTAATATTTAAAGAGACAGTAATGGTTTTGTTTTAAAACGGTTTTTGTACTTTATTGACAAGTTTAAGCCTGTTTAACATGTCTGTGCCTTCAGATAAGCTATGTTCTATATGTATGAAAGCCAATGTGTCTCCCCCTTCAAAATTGTGTGATAATTGTGCCATAGCGTCCAAACAAAGTAAGGACAGTACTGCCACAGATAGTAAAGTTGCCCAAGATGATTCATCAGATGAAGGGAGTAGACATAGTTCTACATCATCTCCTTCTGTGTCTACGCCAGTTTTGCCCACGCAGGAGGCCCCTAGTACTTCTAGCGCGCCAATGCTTATTACTATGCAACAATTGACGGCAGTAATGGATAACTCCATAGCAAATATTTTATCCAAAATGCCTGCATATCAGAGAAAGCGCGATTGCTCTGTTTTAAACACTGTAGAGCAGGAGGGCGCTGATGATAATTGCTCTGTCATACTCTCACACCAATCTGAAGGGGCCATGAGGGAGGTTTTGTCAGATGGGGAAATTTCAGATTCAGGTAGAATTTCTCAACAGGCAGAACCTGATGTTGTGACATTTAAATTTAAATTAGAGCATCTCCGCACACTGCTTAAGGAGGTGTTATCTACTCTGTATGATTGTGACAACCTGGTCATTCCAGAAAAATTGTGCAAGATGGACAAGTTCCTAGAGGTTCCGGTGCACCCCGACGCTTTTCCTATACCCAAGCGGGTGGCGGACATAGTGAATAAGGAGTGGGAGAAGCCCGGCATACCTTTTGTTCCCCCTCCTATATTTAAGAAATTATTTCCTATGGTCGACCCCAGAAAGGACTTATGGCAGACAGTCCCTAAGGTCGAGGGGGCAGTTTCTACACTAGCCAAGTGCACTACTATTCCTATCGAGGATAATTGTGCTTTCAAAGATCCTATGGATAAAAAATTGGAGGGTTTGCTTAAAAAGATTTTTGTACAGCAAGGTTACCTCCTGCAACCTATTTCGTGCATTATTCCTGTCACTACAGCAGCGTGGTTCTGGTTCAATGGTTCAATAGAGAGACTCCGTATGAGGAGGTTATGGACAGAGTTCACGCACTTAAGTTAGCTAACTCCTTTATTTTAGATGCCGCTTTGCAGTTAGCTAGATTAGCGGCAAAAATTTTTGGGTTTGCAATTGTGGCGCGCAGAGCGCTCTGGCTAAAGTCTTGGTCAGTGGATGTATCTTCCAAGACAAAATTGCTTAATATCCCCTTCAAGGGTAAAACTCTTTTTGGGCCAGAATTGAAAGAGATTATCTCAGACATCACTGGGGGTAAGGGCCACGCCCTCCCACAAGATAGGCCTTTCAAAGCCAAGAATAAGTCTAATTTTCGTTCCTTTCGCAATTTCAGGAACGGACCGGCCTCCAACTCTGCAGCCTCTAGACAAGAGGGTAATGCTTCGCAAACCAAACCAGCTTGGAAACCGATGCAAGGCTGGAACAAGGGTAAGCAGGCCAAGAAGCCTGCTGCTGCTAACAAAACAGCATGAAGGAGTAGCCCCCGATCCGGGACCGGATCTAGTAGGGGGCAGACTCTCTCTCTTCGCTCAGGCTTGGGCAAGAGATGTTCAGGATCCTTGGGCACTAGAAATAGTTTCTCAGGGTTATCTTCTGGAATTCAAGGAACTACCCCCAAGGGGAAGGTTCCACATGTCTCACTTATCTTCAAACCAAATAAAGAGACAGGCATTCTTACATTGTGTAGAAGACCTGTTAAAAATGGGAGTGATACACCCAGTTCCAACCATGGAACAAGGAATGGGATTTTACTCAAATCTGTTTGTAGTTCCCAAAAAAGAGGGAACTTTCAGACCAATTCTGGATTTAAAGATCCTAAACAAATTTCTCAGAGTGCCATCGTTCAAAATGGAAACCATTCAAACGATTTTACCTACAATCCAGGAGGGTCAATTTATGACTACCGTGGATCTAAAGGATGCGTATCTACATATTCCTATCCACAAAGATCATCATCAGTTCCTAAGGTTCGCCTTTCTGGACAAACATTACCAGTTTGTGGCTCTCCCATTCGGGCTAGCCACGGATCCAAGGATTTTCACAAAGGTACTCGGGTCCCTTCTAGCGGTTCTAAGACCAAGGGGCATTGCAGTGGCACCTTATTTGGACGACATTCTGATACAAGCGTCGTCTCTTTCAAAGGCAAAGGCCCACACAGACATCATTCTGGCCTTTCTCAGATCTCACGGATGGAAAGTGAACATAGAAAAAAGTTCCCTGTCTCCGTCGACAAGAGTTCCTTTCTTGGGGACAATAATAGATTCTTTAGAAATGAAGATTTTCCTGACAGATGTCAGAAAGTCAAAACTTCTAAACGCTTGTCAAGTTCTTCATTCTGTTCCACGTCCTTCCATAGCTCAGTGCATGGAAGTAGTAGGGTTGATGGTTGCAGCAATGGACATAGTTCCTTTTGCGCGGATTCATCTAAGACCATTACAACTGTGCATGCTGAAACAGTGGAATGGGGACTATACAGACTTGTCTCCAGTGATTCAAGTAGATCAGAAGACCAGAGACTCACTCCGTTGGTGGCTAACCCAGGACCACCTGTCCCAGGGAATGAGCTTCCGCAGACCAGAGTGGGTCATCGTCACGACCGACGCCAGTCTAGTGGGCTGGGGCGCGGTCTGGGACTCCCTGAAAGCTCAGGGGCTATGGTCTCGGGAAGAGTCTCTTCTCCCGATAAACATTCTGGAACTGAGAGCGATATTCAATGCTCTCAGGGCTTGGCCTCATCTAGCAAAGGCCAGATTCATAAGATTCCAATCAGACAACATGACGACTGTTGCTTACATCAATCATCAGGGGGAAACAAGGAGTTCCCTGGCGATGAGAGAAGTGACCAAAATTATAAAATGGGCGGAGGATCACTCCTGCCACCTATCTGCGATCCACATCCCAGGAGTGGAAAACTGGGAGGCGGATTATCTGAGTCGTCAGACATTCCATCCGGGGGAGTGG
Source organism: Bombina bombina (assembly GCF_027579735.1). Taxonomy (NCBI): domain Eukaryota; kingdom Metazoa; phylum Chordata; class Amphibia; order Anura; family Bombinatoridae; genus Bombina; species Bombina bombina. The sequence continues at coordinate 1,599,560,639 of NC_069499.1, forward strand.
GAACTCCACCCAGAAATCTTTGCCCAGTTGACGCAATTATGGGGCATTCCAGACATGGATCTGATGGCGTCTCGTCAGAACTTCAAGGTTCCTTGCTACGGGTCCAGATCCAGGGATCCCAAGGCGACTTTAGTGGATGCATTAGTAGCGCCTTGGACCTTCAACCTAGCTTATGTGTTTCCACCGTTTCCTCTCATTCCCAGGCTGGTAGCCAGGATCAAGCAGGAGAGGGCCTCGGTGATCTTGATAGCTCCAGCGTGGCCACGCAGGACTTGGTATGCAGACCTGGTGAATATGTCATCGGCTCCACCATGGAAGCTACCTTTGAGACAGGATCTTCTAGTACAAGGTCAATTCGAACATCCAAATCTAGTTTCCTTTCAGCTAACGGCTTGGAAATTGAACGCTTGATTTTATCTAAGCGTGGGTTTTCGGATTCTGTAATAGATACTCTGATACAAGCCAGAAAACATGTAACTAGGAAGATTTACCATAAAATATGGAAAAGATATATCTGTTGGTGTGAATCCAAGGGATTCTCATGGAGTAAGATCAAAATTCCTAGGATCCTTTCCTTTCTCCAAGAAGGTTTGGATAAGGGATTATCAGTGAGTTCTCTAAAGGGACAGATTTCTGCTTTATCTGTCTTATTACACAAACGACTGGCAGCTGTGCCTGATGTTCAAGCTTTTGTTCAGGCTTTGGTCAGGATCAAGCCTGTTTACAGGCCTTTGACTCCTCCCTGGAGTCTGAATTTAGTTCTTTCAGTTCTTCAAGGGGTTCCGTTTGAACCTCTACATTCCATAGATATCAAGATGTTATCTTGGAAAGTTCTGTTTTTGGTTGCTATTTCTTCTGCTAGAAGAGTTTCTGAGTTATCTGCTTTGCAGTGTAATCCGCCCTATCTGGTGTTCCATTCAGATAAGGTTGTTTTGCGTACTAAACCTGGTTTCCTTCCAAAGGTTGTCTCCAACAAGAATATTAACCAGGAAATAGTTGTACCTTCTTTGTGTCCGAAGCCAGTTTCAAAGAAGGAACGTTTGTTACACAATTTAGATGTAGTTCGTGCTTTAAAGTTCTATTTAGAAGCAACAAAGGATTTCAGACAAACGTCTTCTCTGTTTGTCGTTTATTCTGGCAAGAGGAGAGGTCAAAAAGCTACTGCTACCTCTCTTTCCTTTTGGCTGAAAAGCATCATCCGATTGGCTTACGAGACTGCCGGACGGCAGCCTCCTGAACGCATCACAGCTCACTCTACTAGGTCTGTGGCTTCCACATGGGCCTTCAAGAACGAGGCTTCTGTTGATCAGATATGTAAGGCAGCAACTTGGTCTTCCCTGCACACTTTTGCCAAATTCTACAAATTTGATACTTTTGCTTCTTCGGAGGCTATTTTTGGGAGAAAGGTTTTGCAAGCCGTGGTGCCTTCCGTTTAGGCAACCTGATTGGCTCCCTCCCTTCATCCGTGTCCTAAAGCTTTGGTATTGGTTCCCACAAGTTATGGATGACGCTGTGGACCGGACACACCAATGTTGGAGAAAACAGAATTTATGCTTACCTGATAAATTACTTTCTCCAACGGTGTGTCCGGTCCATGGCCCGCCCTGGTTTTTTAATCAGGTTTGATGAATTTCTTTCTTTAACTACAGTCACCACGGCACCCTATAGTTTCTCCTGTTTTTTTCTCCTGTCCGTCGGTCGAATGACTGGGGTGGGCGGAGCCTAGGAGGGACTATATGGACAGCTTTTGCTGTGCTCTTTGCCATTTCCTGTTGGGGAAGAGAATATTCCCACAAGTTATGGATGACGCCGTGGACCGGACACACCATTGGAGAAAGTAATTTATCAGGTAAGCATAAATTCTGTTTTTTCTGCAATTAAAGGGGACCGCTATGGGCACAAGATTCACACCCAGCTATGATAATTTATTTATGGGGCAATGGGAGGATTCTTTTTTCCCTGAGCATGAGCTGGGTGCGAATCTTGTGCTCTATAAGAGATATATTGACGACCTGATTATGGTATGGAAAGGTACAGAAGAAGACCTCCTCACATTACTTACAGATATGAACAAGAACCAAATAGGCTTACAATTCGCATATACTCATAGTAGAGCAAAAATCACCTTTTTAGACATAGAGATTAAAGAAGAATTAGTAACCTCCACCCATTTTAAAAAAAGTAGACGCTAACAACCTGATCCATTACAACAGATAATATCCCTTAAGGTCAATATTTGAGGATAAAAAGAAATTGTTCTAGGTCTATGGATTACAATGAACAAATTAAGCTATTAGAACAAAAGTTTTCTGAAAGAGGTTATCACTCTGAAGTTATAGAAATAGCAAAAACAGAAGTAGACAAAAGAGATAGAAACAGCCTCCTTACGACACATATAAATGCCCCTAAAGAAAACACACACATTCAAACAGATATAGATGTCCCATTCATAACTGACTACAATTGTGACAAGAGAATCATTACTAAAATCCTGAATAAACATTGGCATCTTATCCAAACAGACCCTCTAATTGGCGATAAAGTTAAGGACCGACCAAGAATAATTTATAGAAAAGCTCAAAAATTTTAAAGTTTATTGGCATCTAACGAATTGAAACCGAAAAATATGTAAGGGTTATATACAAAACTTAAAAGGAGATCCTCTACAAGGTTTCTTTCTATGTTTTGGATGCAAATCCTGCCAATTCTCAAGTAAAATCAAATCACTCACTTCCACTTCTAATAATTATAAACACGTTATAAAAGAAATTATAAGATGTCATTTATGCCATTAAATGCACTTGCATTAAAATATACTTACTATACTAGGAGAAACCACAAGAACCCTCAGAGAACGTATAACAGAACATATCTCCTGTATCAATAAAGGGACCCTTGATATTTATTTATATACTCATTTTAGAGAAATTCATAAAAACAGTTTAAAGCATTTTCAATATTGGGGTATCAAAAAGATTAGCCCTAATTGGCGAGGAGGTAGTCTAGAACTTAAACTGCTTAAATTAGAAGCAGAACTTATTTTTAAAATGGACACCCTCCAACCATCAGGATTAAACTCAGAGATAGACATCTCTCCTTTTTTATTAATATTACAAATATTATATACCTTTAAAATGGAACAGTTATAAGATGCGAATGATATATGACCTTAGGATAAAACAGTTACAAAAATCTAATTTTTATCCTGTGAAGCAATTATTAATTTCCAAATATGGGGTTATGTGTCTTTAAATATACACTCTTTTAAGTACAGGTAGCCCTCAGTTTACGCCGGGGTTAGGTTCCAGAAGGAATGGTTGTAAATCGAAACCGTTGTAAATTGAAACCCAGTTTATAATGTAAGTCAATGGGAAGTGAGGGAGTTAGGTTCCAAACCCCTCTCATAATTGTCATAAGTAACACCTAATACATTATTTTTAAAGCTTTGAAATGAAGACTTTAAATGCTAAACAGCATTATAAACCTAATAAAATAATCACACAACACAGACTTCACTTGCATTTTTCTGCAAACAGTTATTTCTATGCATTCCAATCTGGAATGATTTATAGACAGGAAGATCTTGTTCCTTTGAAATCTGGTCGATAGCTCAGGTCTGGTTAAACTGATTAATTTCAGCTTGCTTGGCTTTGCTGCAACACAAGCGGACAGCTCCACCTACCGGCTATTTTAATAAATGCACTGCTTCTCAATGCTTTTCAATAGCAGTCACATGACTGGGGAAAAAGGTTGTTATTCTGAAACGGTGTAAATTGAACCGTTGTAAAACGAGGGCCACCTGTATAGAGAGATATATATCTTGAAATATACACTCCTTTACCACTGAAATATTAGTTAAATTCTACTAAAAAGCATCACGAATACTGTTAAATATTCTATTTCAATCTTTCTTTTATTTATGTTTCACTAATATATTTTTCACTTTTTAACTCAAAAACTTAAAAGTTTAAGTATTTGTCTAAAATACCTATTAATAATTTTAGAATTACTAATACATTCCTAAATAGATTTTAGCTTTTATATTTTTATTTAGCTGATTGTATACTTAATTGTTTGCTTGTTATTTAGTGAAGTATTAACTTTCACCTGTACAATTTAATATACACTCAAATGAAAGTACCAATGCCCTACAAATAATGCCTGAAATAAAATGTTGCCAGTATCCACAATGGAGAACTTAAAGGGACAGTAAAGTCTCAAAAAATCTTTCATGATTTAAATAGGGCATGTAATTTTAAACAACTTTCCAATTTACTTTTATTACCAATTTTGCTTTGTTCTCTTGCTATTCTTAGTTGAAAGCTAAATCTAGGAGGTTCATGTGCTAATTTCTTAGACCTTGAAGACTGCCTCTAATCGGAAAGCATTTTGACAGTTTTTCACCACTAGAGGGCGTTAGTTCATGTGTTTCATATAGATAACATTGAGCTCTGGCACGTGAAGCTCCTAAGAGCAAACACTGATTGACTAAAAATGCATGTCTGTCAAAAGAACTGAAATAAGGGGGCAGTTTGCAGAGGCTTAGATACAAGGTAATGACAGAGGTAAAAAGTATATTATTATAACTGTGTTAGTTATGCAAAATTGGGGAATGGGTAATAAAGGGATTATATACCTTTTTAAACAACAAAAATTCTGGTGTTTACTGTCCCTTTAACTTCACTCCAATCCAAGCTGAAGCCAATTTGAAAATGACCAATACAAAAGGAATAATCCCTTTATATAGAGCAAAGTTTGATTTGTTATCATATGTCTTGATAAAGTCCCTCAGTGGCGAAACGCGTTGACCAGGACCATTCCTAACTTTGCTTTGTGCAAACAAAGACAGCCTGCAATAACTACGAATTTTGGAACCTAAAACCTCAGCTGTATGTTAACAGCCTTACTACCACGAACTGAGCATCCAGCTCTCCAAGTATCGTTCAGGAACTGTTGTAAGAACGATCACACCACTACTAGTGGTATATATCATTGATCAAAAGACAACATTTTTACAGAGTGCTACATTTGCTCATATAGTTGCTACAAGCTGTTGCCATTTGTTTCCATTACCAAGGGCCATGGATCAGAACGCCCAGACGGTGCACCTACGACTGTATCCATCTGAATGATGGACATATTTCTGTGAAGGTAAATCATCCATCACTGCACCACTGGGAGCTAACTGCTATACTCTCCAAACGGATTGCGACACTCATCACTGTGACCACACAGACTTAAGAGATATTTGGGTCACGACCACCGCAGCAATCCAAGAGATAAACATATTTCTGCAAGGTACTAACCTCTAAGATCAGCAAAACAGGGAAGCGCACACACCGTAAAGATCCCTGCTTGGAAGCAGCGAAGAACCACCTTAATCTAAGGTATCTGTATATTACCTCTGTTTTTTCGTTGAAAGTATAACCTAACGTTATTTAAAGGAAACACTGCATCAATATGGTACCTTATTAACTATATTTACACCAACATAGACTGCCTAGGAACCAGCTCCCTAAGTCATTTGGACACCACTGGGACTTGTATCAATTTCTTCTCCGTTGTTTAAATAAGCAATTTGAGATAAGAGTTCTCTTAGAGGTGTGCATTCCTCTCCACCTTTCCCTAAAGTAGGCATTTTAGCTACATTGTTTTTTTATATTTTAAGGGAAACATCCCTTATGTATGTTTTTTTTTTAAATATTTAATTTATTTAATGCTATTTTTAGTAAAGTTTATCAATTTATCAATTTGAGTGTCATTTATATATTTCTCTATCGCTAGCACACATATATTTGTTTCCATATATCATCACAGATTTATATTAACTAAACATCATCTAACATTATAACAAATATATAAAAATAAATATATCTTCAACCTGTGCTCTATAGCGCTGTCACTCACTTACACTTTGCATCACTCATTTAGATTATCTTTGAAGGGGTTAATCATCAGTGACAGCTAGGTCCCCTTGTCTTTGGCGCTATTCCTATATATCCTACATAATTTATGTAATCCCTGGATAGCCCACCCATGAGACGTGTGATGTAATCCCTGGATAGCCCACCCATAAGACGTGTGATGTAATCCCTGGATAGCCCACCCATCAGACGTGTGATATAATCCCTGGATAGCCCACCCATGAGATGTGTGATGTAATCCCTGGATAGCCCACCCATGAGACGTGTGATGTAATCCCTGGATAGCCCACCCATCAGACGTGTGATATAATCCCTGGATAGCCCACCCATGAGATGTGTGATGTAATCCCTGGATAGCCCACCCATGAGATGTGTGATGTAATCCCAAAATAGCCCACCCATGAGACATGTGATGTAATCCCAAAATAGCCCACCCATGAGACGTGTGATGTAATCCCAAAATAGCCCACCCATGAGACATGTGATGTAATCCCAAAATAGCCCACCCATGAGACGTGTGATGTAATCCCAAAATAGCCCACCCATGAGACATGTGATGTAATCCCAAAATAGCCCACCCATGAGACTGGAATTCAATCAATCATTATTGTTCTTCATAATTGTATGTAAACTAATGGCAGCTTATTTTTATTTCATACCTAGACAGCATTTTGTTGCAAACCAAATTTAAACATTGCTTTCTGCATTTATTTATTTTTTTATTAAATAGGTTGCTCCTACCTAAGAGATAACACGTGTCTGTTTTCTATTTTTATATATGTCTTAAAATTCAGAGCACATCAGAACGTCATTATCACATGACAGGATGCGTTAGCCAGTAGATAAGTACAGGTTATATGTGCCAATATATATTGCTTATGATGTATTCTATGAGAAAAGAAAGCAATAGTGGAAAGGACATTGTAGACCAGTATGCAACATAAAGAAGTCTCTAGTGGTTCAAACCAAAACTACAGCATGTGTACCTTAAATACATATAAAATGGTAAGTCCATATTTCAGGGTAACATGAGTGGAATACCCTCTGTATACTATTGTGTATACAAGATAAGCAAGGTACTTCCAGTTTTGAAATCTAAAGCAATATCTGTTGACGGCTATATTTGAATATTTAGCAATTTCTCGGCATCATAGAACTTTTACAATATCTTGGTATAACATGTTTAGCTCTTTTCAGATGAATCAGCAAATCACAGTTTTGTTGAGTAGGATTATCAAGTGTTCAAAGGGAAGCTGCAGCTTAAGGAGCATATTAATTGTATTCACTACTGTCCAGGACAACTATATATACAGTATATCTAAAACATCCCAAGCTCCCCACAACCTGTCCATAGACACTTCACTAGGCATAAGTAATATCATCCTTAGTCTCTGGGGAGTAAAGTAACACCTAAACAATATCTTAAAATATGTTTCCAAGATTGCAGCTGAATTGGAGAACTTAGATGTGCGTTTGAAAATATTTTAACCAATCTTCTCTTGATGGTGGTGATAAATCCCGTCCCCAAGAATTAGTATAGGAGGGTAGGGAATTATGGTTAGGTGTTCTAAGAAGCCTTTAAATGAATGACCTTGTGCCTCAGATGCGGTGTCCACTGAACAAAGATGCTCAAATAGATGTCTCTGTCTAGTGATGTTATGTTTATTAGGAGGGTTTAGAAAGAAATGTTTATGCTGGAGATAACGCTGATTAAATACTCCTTCATTCTTATTTCTTATTTTGGCTTTAATGTATTTCTGCTTAACACCTTATAAAAAAGGTAAGGCCTTGTTGAGAGTATGTTATAAAATTATAGACTAAGACTAAGCGGTAAATGTTTGTTAGTAAGGATCGGAGTAAGCGGCAAAGGGAGACCAGAAAAAGTGTTTTCATAAAGGTTTTAATAAGCATATTCCATGTGCAGAATACTTTGCCTACAATGATATAAACTTGTTCTACTTTAGCAACAAAGAGTGGATTGCAGTAGAAACACAATCAACATAACCCACTCAATTGGGATTCTTGAAATAGTTGATGTTCTAAGTGAAGCCATTCCATAGTTGTGTTTCTACTGCAATCCACTCTTTGTTGTACATTTATGGAGGTTCTGTTATGTGCTGTGTGAATGATTCCCAGCCCTCCATCCAATTGAGTTAAAAATTGCGTATACCTACTGTGCCAAATAAAGTTATTAAGTAAGGTTTACAAATTAGGAATATAAATTTTAGGTAATATGTGATGCTTGTTATATGTATAGGATGAGTGGTCATATAGTCATCTCTACTGCAGAATATGCCCAAATCATAACAATTGCTTGTGATGCTACTGTTGTAATTCTACCTTTATAACTTTTCTAAGTTTGCCATAATCAAGGGAGTACAATTGTAGGCCAACCGAAAAAAGGATTTCCAAATATTATAATGATCTCTGTATTGTTGTTATTATTATTAAGTTATTTGTAGAGCGCCAATAGATTTGCTAATTTTAAAGGAGCTGGCTTGTAGTTTTCTGAGTAAATAATCTTCATTATCATTAATATTTAGAAGTTCAGATTTGGTATAATTAGTATAAAAGTTAGAGAAATGTCTGTAGATTGTGAGGGTTAAAATAAACAATACATCATTGGCATGTAATGATATCTTATCTGATCTTATCTATGGGAACCCCCCTTGGTGTTTTCATCATTTCTCACATGGGATGCTATATTGTCATAGCAAAAGTTATTTTAAATAGAGGGCATCCTTGACATGTACCATTGGATATTTAAAAAGAGGACATAACAGAGTTTTTTAGTTTAGCACTAGCCAAAAGAAAACAGTACAATGCAAAAATGTAGTATAATCTAATCTGTTATGCATTCCATAGTTATGTACTAATTAGCTATACTGATTTTTAAGGTCACACATTGTGACTGGATAGAAAAGTAACTTTCTAATGGCAGTTAGAGTCCATGAATTCCTATTCATAGCATATGAGAAATACTTCACCTGGCCACCAGGCGGACACCCCACAGAGAGCATTACATATCCCTCCAACTTCTCCTACCCTCCCAGTAGTTCTTTGCCTCGTTTCACGGAGGTAGGCAGAGAGAAGTGCTCTGCTGGAAATTTGGAATTTTAGTGCTCTCAATGGATTGTTTCCTTCAAGAGAGAGCAGGGGAGTTGTGGAATGCCATATAATCTTCTTAGTAGAGTTTTTGTGTGTGCTAGCTGCTGGAAGTCGCAGGGAAGTTCCTATGCCTCTTCCAGCATAACAATGCTATCCTCCCTTTTCTAGTGAGCGTGTTAGTAATACTAATTTCCCTCTGTGTTTCAGGATTCTCCAGACAGAAGAAGGGTAAGTCCTGATTTTACAATGTCATCTCTAATGGCTTGTTGCCTAATAGAAACAGACCTTATTCTGAGATTTAAGATTGGACATTTAGGATACCTACTTAAAGAGGTTTTGGCTAAGACCTCTGGTTTTTCTGTACTAGCCAGACAGGCTCTCTGGCTAAAGTCTTGGTCCAAGTGCTTATCTGAAAAATGTAATTTATTTCTTGGCAACGAGAGTCCACGAGAACATTCTCAACCTATGGGAATTACTCTACCTGGCCACCAGGAGGAGGCAAAGACCCCCCAAACAAGACTATAAATATTCCTCCCACTTGCCCTACCCTCTCAGAAGTTTAGCCGAGGATGTGGAAAAAGTAAAGAGCATACTGACAGAGTCTATGATCGTTCCCAGAAAGCTTACCCTCATAGCTAGGATGATTGAGCTCTTTTCCAGATTGACCTTACAACCGTGTGTCTGAAGACATGAGAGCAACTTCTGTGTGCGGTCCTAATGCCACTGGCAAGGATGGAGCCTGAACCAGATGTCGTTCAGGTAAGGAGGTACTGCGATCCCCTACAGACAAACCGCGGCCAGCAGAGCTCCCAGCACCTTGGGGAACACTTGTGGTGCCGTAGCCAGTTCAAATGTAATCTCAACAAACTGGTAGTGCTGGTCAAGGAAGGCAAACCGTAGAAAATGGTAGTGATCTCTGTGTATCGAAATGTGCAGATACGCATCCTTCAGGTCTTTTGTGTACATGACCTGACCCTCCTGAACCTGAGGAATGTTTCCATTTTGAAAGTGGAGACTCTTACCAACCTGTTGAGCCCCTTCAGATCCAATATAGGGCGGAATGTTCCCTCCTTCTTGGGTAGAATTCCTGTTCCCTCTCTGAGGAGAAAACTAGAATCACCACACTGATGGTAATGAGATCTTCCATGCAGTGGAGTAGTGCTGCTCCTTTAATGGGTTTCCTGATACCTTTGACAGCAAGAAGTGGTCCCTTGGTGGACGGGCCCGGAAGCTTATTCTGAAACCCTGGCAAACAATGTCAAGCACCCAAGGGTCCTGGATGGACTAAAACCATTCCCTCTGAAACAGAGAAATTCTGCCCCCCACACAACCTGGTCCTTGGTCGGGAGCAATCTCATCATGCTGATTTGTTATCTTGGGAAGCCTTCTTGGGCTGTTTGTTCTTATTCCACCCCTGGATGGGCTTCCAGGTAGCCCTGGGTGCCTCTGTCTTAGACGATTATGTGTTCCTCTGAGTCTTGTTCGGACGTCAGGAACAGAAACTTCCCGCCGAACGTCCCCTAGTTTTAGATTTCTTGTCATACGGTAGGAAAGCTTCCTTTTCTGCCTGTGACAGTGGCTATGATAGAGTCCAGGCCCGGACCAAACAGGGACTTACCCTTGAAAGACAAAGATAGTAGTCCAGATTTAGACACGTTATCCGCCAACCACGATTTGAGCCACAGGGCCCTCCAAGCCAGAAATTCAAAACTTGTTAATGCTACTTATTTACAAAATGGTAACCCTGATGAAGGCATTTGTCAGCCTTAGAGATTGTATATGGTCCTGTATCTCCTCCAAAGGAGTTTCTACATTTATCCGATCCACTAAAGATTGACACCAGAACATGGCGGCCCTTGTGACTGCAGCCATTCTCATTGCTGGTTGAAACAGGGCGCCAGACTGGAGAAACACTTCTAAGGTATCCCTCAAGCTTTCTGTGAAGAGTATATTTAAAGGAAGTACTGTCCTCAAGCGGGATAGTGGTGCGCTTGGCCAGTGTGGATATAGCACCGTCCACCTTGGGGACACTGTTCCAAATCTCTGCGTGGGTAGCTGGAACAGGAAACAATATCTTAAATGCCGCCAAAGGGGCAAACGGATTACCTGTTTTCTCATGCCTTGGTGATGATTGCAGAGATAACGGGGGTACAGGAAAGACGCCTGGGGCCCTAGGTCTAAATACTGATTCCAGTCTCGGAACCTGTTCCTCCTTAGGTGGCTTTGCTGCAAGAACCTCCAGGGTAGATAGAACCCTCTTCAGCAGGAGTCTGAGTTGCTCCCGACCCTCCTTCAGAATGGTCAGAGAAAGGGAGTTCTCCTTCAGAGCTAACTAAGCGTTCATCCTCAGAAGGTTCCCCATAACTGTCGGTCATGGCCACTGCACCTGGACTACGTAGAGAACGTTGTCTCACCTCACCGCACCTCTTCATCTTACCTGATACATGGCTAGCACTCTGGGCAGCAGAACCAGCAGCCTGTATGCGGGCCGTGAGGTCATTCCGTAAAGGGCTTACCCCAGCCGCATTCATGGGTTTTTGGACAGTAATTTCTGCGTCAGCCGAAGCTTGAGAAGCCGCAGTAGGACCTGCTGGAGAAAGAGCATGCGGGAGCTCCTCCCCGGTCTGTCCGCTTGGGCCTCCTGTATAAGACATCAGGATATAAGTGAGGCAACAATTACATAGTCGAGCTGGAGGATTTACAGGGATTATTTAGCAAAGATTCCTTTAGACTCTATTAAAATAGAGTCATCCATTATATGTGGAGTGTAGTAACAATTGTGAACCTCACAGCGGGGTATCTGGGTCCCAATTCACTGAACTGTCCCCCTTTAAACCCTGTTTAGGGTGTCTTATCACCTCGGGTCTGGCCGAGCACCGTTGCTACCGCTCTCTCACAGGGCTGTTGCTTAGTGGATCTGGAGTGGAAATGATTCCCGCCATAGGCAGTGCTTTTGCGCCAACTTTTCAGCCCCTGCTGCAGCCTGTATCAAGTTAAGGCCTGCAGTCTGTAATAATGACATGCTCCACTAAATGTCGAGCCTGCACTTTATTGAAATAAGTATCAGCAGAACCGTTAACAGTGTCTGGTGGGGCCGTATCACAAACACCACTGAATAACATATGTTACTGTGTTATAAGGTCCAAACTAGTACAGAATGTTTTCAGTGTCCTGCATATCAGCGTGCTTGAAGTGTACCCCTCTCAGCCTTATGTCTGAAATATGGCTGGAGACCGGTTACACAGATTAGTAATGGCATCATACTTGCTGTCATCAAAGGGCCGAAGTATGCACATAACACTATTTAAGACACAGAGACAATACTTATTACCACCGCTTTATTAGACAAGTTGCCATGAAAGAGGGGACAATGTACCCATGATAAGTCTTTAACTTAGTGTGAAACACCATGTTATCAGACAGGGAATTTAGGTTAGACTGGAAAGAGGTATGGGAAACCCAGCGTTAATCAGTAATATTTATACCAATACTCTTTTGAGATTTATATGGTTACATGATCCCCGGCTCTCAAAGAAAGCCAATCCATGATAAACTTATTTTCTTATTTACAGAGCACCTCTGTCTGCCTACCTCCATGATTCGAGGCAAAGAACTACTGAGAGGGTAGGAGAAGTGGGAGGGATATTTATAGTTTTGTTTGGGGTGTCTTTGCCTCCTCCTAGTGCCAGGTAGTGTAATTTCCATAGGTTAAGAATGTTCTCTTAGACTCTCCCTGCCAATAGAAGGAAATCCTTATTTGCCCCGGGTCTGGACAACGTTATTTGTACAGTCACTGTCGGTAAGGGTGCTTTTCTGCCCCAAAATAAGAAATCTAGATCTAAAGGACATCAAACCTATTCATGGCTCCCAAAAAGGAAGGAAACCTTTCATTCAATCTTAGACCTGAAGTGCCTCAACAAATTCTTATGGGTACCTTCCTTCAAAATGGAAACCATCAGGTCCATTTTTCCTCTCATGCAAGAGGATCAATTCATAGAACATAGAATTTGACGGTAGATAAGAACCAAAAAGGCTCATAAAGTCTACCCATATTACATGTTACTTTTTTCTCAGGATAGCCTTATGCATGTCCCAGGCATTTTTTAATTCCTTTACAGTCTTTGTATTTACCACCTCAAATGGAAGTTAATTCCATGAATCCACAACCCTTTCTGAAAAAAAAATGCTTTCTCAAATTTCACCAGAATCTGCTACCTTCTAACTTTAGATTGTGACCCCTTGTTTTGGCATATATTTTTTTGTGGAAAATGCTTTCAGTTTCTACTTTATTAAGTCCCTTCATATATTTAAAGGTTTCTATCATGTCACCTCTTTCCCTTCTATTATAGATCATAGAGTCTTTCTTTGTACGTTTTTATATTTTACACCATGTACCATTTTAGTAGCCCTCCTTTGGACAGCTCCTAGTTTTTTTTATATCTTTCCAAAGATATGGTCTCCAGAACTGTACACAGTATTCCAGATTTGGCCTAACTAATGATCTGTAAAGTGGCATAAGAACCTTGCTATTTCTGCTACTAATACCTCTCCCAATGTGACCAAGTATTCGACTGGCCTTACTGGCTGCACTGCTGCATTGTGTACCAAATTTTAAATCTTCTGAAATAATAATTCCCAAGTCATGACTACCATAGATCTGAAGGATGCATACCTTCACATTCCAGTCCACCGAAATCATCACCAGTACATTTTTCTTTTCTGGACAAGCATTATCAATTCATAGCTCTTCTGTTTGGTTTAGCAATGGCTCCCAGGATCTTTACAAAGGTTCTAGGGCCCCCCTTGCTATAGTCCGACTACAGAGGATTGTGGTGGCATCATACTTGGACGACATCTATTTTCAGGTGCCATGTTTACATTTAGCAACATCTCATACAGGGAGGTTACAATATATATATATATTTTATGTAATTAGCAAGAGTCCATGAGCTAGTGACGTATGGGATATACAATCCTTCCAGGATGGGCAAAGTTTCCCAAACCTCAAAATGCCTATAAATACACCTCCCACCACACCCACAACTCAGTTTTACAAACCTGGCCTCCTATGGAGGTGGTGAAGTTAGTTTGTGCTTGATTTTTATGATTTCTATAATAAGCGCTTCTAAGCATTCTGAAGCCCAATTCCTCTCAGAGTACAGTGTTTGTCAGAGGGATGTGAAGAGAGTATTGATTTTTTTATGGTTTTTCTCATGGAAATCTTTTCAAGGGTTCTTTGTTATCGGTCGTAGGGATTCATCTCCTACCTCCCTTTTCAGATCGACGATATACTCTTATACCATTAACTCTGCTGATAGTTTTCAGTACTGGTTTGGCTATCTGCTGTATGTGAATGGGTGTCTTTCGGTAAGTATGTATCATTATTTAAGACACTTTCAGCTATGGTTGGCGCTTTATGTATTTATATCAAGTTCTAAATATATGTATTTACTTATATTTGCCATGAGTCAGGTCTATGTGTATTTCCCTTTGCAGTCTTGCAGTTTCAATATGGGAATCATGTTTTAGGAAGTTTTTGTCTTACCTGTAGTATAGTCTCTTTTCCAATTTGACTTGTTTTTCTTTTAAAACTTGCGGGCAAATTAGGCTTGCGAGGTCACAAAATGCTGTTATTTATTCCATCATACTTGGCACAAATTTGTGCATCTATGATGACGCAAGTTCGTCATTTCCTGCGTCTTAGTTGACGTCAGGTTGTTTGGCGCGAAGTTGCGTTTGTTATGACACAAGTTGCATCATTTCCGTAGTTTGTTGGCGCCAAACATTTTTTATACTTTCTTTTGCGTTGTGCGTCATACTTGGCGCCAAAAAACTTTAGTTTTATTTTACCTCACTTCCTATATGCACCTTACCTTTTTATGCTCAGAGGGCTATGCTATTTGCTTTTTTACCAATTTTAGCATTTGCATTTTTTCCCATTCCTGAAACTGCTATATGTGGAAAGTAGATATTTCTGTTTAAACGTTATTTTTTTCTTTTACATTTTACAAGAGGTCTAAATCTGATCCTGTCTCAGAAGCTGCTGTAGGAACCATGCTGCCTGAACACAGTTCTACCAAAGCTAGGTGTATCTGTTGTAAGCTAGTGGAGATTATGGCCCCTATTTATCAAGGTCTGGCGGACCTGATCCGACGGTGCGGATCAAGGTCCGCCAGACCTCGCTGAATACGGCGAGCAATATGCTCGCAGTATTCAGCATTGCACCAGCAGCTCACAAGAGCTGCTGGTGCAACGCCGCCCCCTGCAGACTCGCGGCCAATCGGCCGCCAGCAGGGGGGTGTCAATCAACCCGATCGTACTCGATCGAGTTGATTTCCGGCGATGTCTGTCCGCCTCCTCAGAGCAGACGGACAGGTTATGGAGCAGCGGTCTTTGTGACCGCTGCTTCATAACTGCTGTTTCCTGCAGGCTCACCAGAAACACGGGGCATCAAGCTCCATCCGGAAGTTGATACATATGCCCCTATATCTCCAGCTGTAGTATGTAACCGTTGTCATGATAAGCTTTTGCATGCAGAAAAAGTTTCTATTAGTGCTAGTACAGTATCTGTTCTTCCCTCAACATCTAATGTACATGATATCCCTGTTGATATGAAAAATTATATTGCTGATGCCTTCAAATAAACGTAAAAGGTCTTTTAAAACTTCTCATGATACTAATGAAACTTGTAATAACCAACAACATACTGATATATCCACCTTTGATGAAGATCTCTCTGACTCAGAAGATCCTACTTCAGATATTGACACTGATAAATCAACTTATCTTTTTAAGATTGAGTATATTCGTTCCTTGTTAAAAGAAGTGTTGATAACTTTGGATATTGAGGAGTCTGATCCTCTTGATAATAAATCCAGTAAACATTTAAATTCTGTCTATAAACCTCCTGTGATTACTCCTGAGGTTTTCCCTGTTCCTGATGCTATTTCTGATGTGATTGCTAAGGAATGGTCTAAGCCTGGTACTTCTTTTGTTCCTTCTTCAAGGTTTAAAAAGTTGTATCCTTTGCCAGTGACTAAATTAGAGTTTTGGTAAAAAGTCCCTAAGGTTGATGGGGCTATTTCTACTCTTGCTAAGCGTACTACTATTCCTATGGAAGATAGTACTTTTAAGGATCCTTTACTTTACAAGTACTCTTTTAAGGATCCGTTAGATAGGAAAATTGAATCTAAGGAAAGCTTATTTTACATTCTGGCTATATTCTCAGACCTGCCATTTCTATGGCTGATATTGCAGCTGCATCAACTTTTTGGTTGGATAGCTTAGCACAATGGGAAAAAGATTCTGATTTACATAGCATTGTTCATTTGCTTCAACATGCTAATCATTTTATCTGTGATGCTATTTTTTATATCATCAAGATTGATGTTAAATCTATGTCTTTAGCTATTTTAGCTAGAAAAGCTTTATGGCTCAAATCATGGAATGCTGACATGGTATCTAAATCTAGGTTACTATCTCTATTATTCTAGGGTAATTATTTATTTGGTTCCCAGTTGGATTCTATTATTTCCACTGAGGGGGAGTTTTTTTGCCCTAAGATAAAAAGTCTAAGGGTAAATCTAAAGCTTCTAATCGGTTTTGTTCCTTTTGCCAGAATAGAGAACAGAAAACCACTCCTTCCCCTAACGACTCTGGCTCCAATTTGAAGCCATCTTCGAGTTGGAATAAATCCAAGCCTTATAAGAAACCAAATCCAGCCCCCAAGACTGCATGAAGGTGCAGCCCTAAATCCAGTTCTGCTGGTAGGGGGCAGATTGAAATTATTTCAAGACGTTTGGGCAGGTTCCATTCAGAATTATTGGATTCAGCATATCGAATAGGTTTCAGAATAAGACCTCCTGTGAGAAGATTTTTTCTCTCTCACGTTCCAACAAATCCTGTGAAAGTTCAGGCCTTTATGAAGTGTGTTTCAGATCTGGAGCTTTCAGGGGTAATTGTACCAGTTCCACTTCTGGAATATGGTCTGGGTTTTTATTAAAATTTATTCATTGTCCCAAAGAAGGAAAATTCATTCAGACCAGTTCTGGATCTGAAGTTTTTGAATCAATTTTTAAGGGTCCCAACTTTCAAGATGGTGACTATAAGGACTATTCTGCCGTTTGTTCAGCAAGGCCATTACATGTCCTCAATAGACATACAGGATGCATATCTTCACACTCCGATTCATCCAGACCACTTTCGGTTTCTGAGATTCTCTTTTCTAGACAAGCATTACCAATGTGTTGCTCTTCCATTTTGCCTAGCTACAGCTCCAAGAATCTTTTTGAAGGTTCTCGGTGCCCTTCTATCTGTAATTGGAGAGCAGGGTATTGCAGTGTTTCCTTATTTGGACGATATCTTGGTACTGGCTCAATCTTTTCATTTAGCAGAATCTCACACAAATCAACTTGTGTTGTTTCTTCAAAGACATGGTTGGAGGATCAATTTACCAAAGAGTTTCTTGATTCCTCAGACAAGCATCACTTTTTAGGTTTCCAGATAGATTCAGTGTCCATGACTTTGTCTTTAACAGACAAGAGACAAATGAATTTGGTTTCAGTCTGCCGAAAACTTTTAGTCCTGATGATTCTTTTCAGTGGTTATGTGCATGGAAGTTTTAGGTCTCATGACTGCAGCATTGGACGCAATTCCCTTTGCTCATTTTCATATGAGACCTCTGCAGCTTTGCATGCTGAATCAATGGTGCAGGGATTATACTCGGATATCACAATTGATATTCTTAAATCCCAACACTCAACTTTCTCTGACTTGGTTTTTAGACCATCATCGGATTATTTAACGTGCCTGTTTTGTTTGTCCTTCCTGGACTTTGATTTCAACAGATATAAGTCTCACATATTGGGGAGCTGTCTGGGGGTCTTTGACAGCACAAGGAATCCTCAAGAGGCGAGGTTACTAATCAATATTTTAGAACTCTGTGCTATTTTCAGGGCTTTTCAGGCTTGGCCTCTATTAAAGAAAGAATCATTCATTTGTTTTCAGACAGACAATATCACAACTGTGGCATATGTCAATCATCAGGGTGGGTCTTGCAGTCCTTTAGCGATAAAACAAGTAACTTGGATACTTTCAGGGGCGGAATCCAACTCCTGTCTAATTTCTGCGATACATATCCCAGGTGTAGACAATTAGGAAGTGGATTATCTCAGCTGTCAGTCTTTACATCCAGGGGAGTGGTCTCGCCATCCAGATGTATTTTGTCAGATGTGGGGTCTTCCCGAAATAGATCTGATGGCTTCCCATCTAAACAAAAAGCTTTCCAGGTCCAGGGATCCTCAGACGGAGATGGTGGATGTGTTAGCAGTTCCTTGGTTTTACCAACCTGCTTACATTTTTCCGCTAGTTCTTCTTCCAAGGGTGATCTCCAAGATCATAATGGAACAATCGCATGTGTTTCTGCCTCACAGGTTTTGGTATGCGGCTCTTGTCTGGATGTCCAGTTGCCAACCTTGGCCACTTCCTTTAAGGCCAGACCTTCTGTCTCAAGGGTAGTTTTTCCATAAGGATCTCAAATCGCTAAATTTGAAGGTTTGGAAATTGAACGCTTAGTGCTTAGTCATAGAGGTTTCTCTGACTCAGTAATTAATACTATGCTACAGGCTCGTAAGTCTGTTTCAAGGAAGAATTATTATCGTGTTTGGAAAACCTGTATTTCATGGTGTTCTCATAAAATCTCTTGGAATTCTTTTAGAATTCCTAGAATTTTAAAGTTTCTTCAGGATGGTTTGGATAAAGGTTTGCCTGCTACTTTATGTTGAAAAGATTTTATTCAAAGATTTTACAAATACAAATACAATATATCAATGATCAAACATTCCAATGGTCAAAGGTCATTCTAATAGTAGAGATAGTACTCCAAAAATACACATTATGTCATACAGGTTTGAGGTTGTTACAGTTCACTCAGAGAAATCAATGTAGATGCTACAAACAACTTTTCGTCTGGCCTAGTCTGTGTTCGCCCCCCCCCCCCCTTCCTCCTGGAAGCCTCATGAAAGTGTATAAAAGGTTCCCATTGTAGTAGGAATGCCTTTTTATCATTTAGATATTCTGCTGAGGCACTTGTTTTATCAAAATGGTATATCATCTTTTTTTTTATCAGTTCGAAGCTCGGGGGGAGTCCCTTCCAAAATTGGGCTATGCCTAACCTAACTATTGTGCATATCCATCTTCCTAGTTTGTTATTGTATTTAGAGAGCCCTGGGATCGGGAAGTGGAGCAAAGCTTGCTCCATAGTTAGCTTTATTGTTTTTTCAAAGATCTTGCTCATGAGGTTTGAAGTTTGATCCCATATCTCTTTAACATATCCCTGTATCATTTTCCCATTTTAACATTAAGGGGGGTTTGCTGTCTGGAGGGGGGTTATTAAATAAGGTGTATAGGGTTGAAATTCCACCTCTAATGTGATAATCGGCCAGACAAAGCCTTTTTAGTGTGGTGGTTATGGGGGCTTTTTCATTCCCCATGATTTGATATACTCTGGATTTTAGTTGGAGGTAATGGTACCAGATATTCCTATCTTCTGTATCCAGGGCCTGATATTGTGTAAAGGATACCATTCTACCTTCTTTATATACATCTGCAATCCTGTAGAGCCCTTTATTGTGCCATTTCTGTTGTATAGTGCTGTCGAATGAGGAGGTTTGGGTTATCAATGGTGTGATCGCTGATCTTTTATTTAGTAGTGGAAATCTAGAATTCAATATCTTCCATATGTGTAAGGTGTGCTGAATTGCAATGAATTTGCTTTTCTTATGAGTGGTAGGGGTGTTAGGGGTCCATAATAGGTGTGAGAGTGGCGTAGTGTACATTTGATGGCGTCATAAAACTGCCCCCTAATGCCTACCTTTTCAAGTACTGCAAACATAAAACCCCAATCAACTCTATTGAATGCCTTCTCTGCGTCTAAAGATAGAAATAGAGAAGGCACCCGTCCCACAGTGGCTACATTAATAAGGTCTATAATTTTTCTCGTGTTATCTGGGGCTTCCCTTTGAGAAATAAATCCTACCTGATCTGGGTGAATTAGTTTAATAAGAAGTGGGTTTAGACGATTTGCTAAGATTTTAGTAAATAGTTTGATATCCTGATTAATCAGGGAGATGGGCCTATAATTTTGGCAATGATGTTTGTTCTTGCCTGGCTTTGGGATCATTGACATTCTAGCTATCAACATTTCTCTTGGTATTTCCTTGCCCTGCATCATAGCGTTGAATACTTTGACTAATTGTGGTACTAATAATGGTTGTAGTATTTTGTAAAAAAATGCCAGGGTAACCATCAGGGCCTGGGGCTTTAGCTCCTTTAAGATTTTTGATACTAAGTTTTATTTCTTCTTGTGTTATGGGGTGATTTAGGGAGTCCAATTCCTCTTCTGTTAGTGTTGGTAGTTTACTATCTCCGAGAAACGATATTAAATCTGGTATTTTATTTTTGCCTTTATGTGTATTTGGGATGTTATACAATTTATTATAATAGTCTGCAAATAAGTTAGCGATATCTTGAGGGTCATTAGTGATCTTGTTGTCTGGGGATTGTATTTGTGGGACGGTTGTGGCCCTGACAATTTCTTTCAATTTGTTTGCCAGCATCCGGTCTGGCTTGTTCCCATAAATATAGTATTGTGTGTCAACTATCCTTATTGATCTGACGGCCTCTGAATTTAAGAGTGAATCTAGTTCTGTGTTTTTGGCTTTAAGTTGGGTAATTAGTGTACGTGAAGGATTGTGTCCAAGTTGTGACCTAAGTCTATTCGTCTCTGATTTTAAACTTAGTAGTCTAGCCTCCCTTTGCTTATTTTGTTTGCTGGATTCGGATATGAGTAGACCTCGTGTGTAGGCTTTCAGTGCTCCCCATTCTAGGGCTGGATTGTTAGTGGAGTTATTGTTAATTTCAATGAATTCAGCAATTTGTTGCTTAATCATATCCAAAGTTGGGCCTTCTCTGAGTAGTGATGCATTGAGTGTCCAGGATTTCGCTCTTTGTGGGTTAATTAGTCCCGCCAACGTAGTTTCCACTATAGAGTGGTCTGACCAAGAGCAGTTGGTAATGGTTGTATTGACTATTAGGGGAACCAGGATTTGGCTTACGAATATGTAATCTATTCTAGATTGTGATGCATGCATGGGGGAGTAATATGTGTAGTTGTGTACCCCTTGATTCATAGCGCGCCAACTATCTGTCAAGGTATGGTCTAGGGTGAAGTCAAGCAGTATTCTACTTGATTTTGTGGTTGTGTTAGTGGGTGTGGATGCTTGCGAGGATCTGTCAATTTTATCGTGCATGGTAAGGTTGAAGTCACCTCCTATTATGGTTTTATATTTTTTCCACAATGTTAAATGTTTGCTAAGCTTAGAGATAAAATTGGATTGTAGCTCGTTAGGTACATATACATTCACCAGCAGTATTGGGGTGTTATGAATAGAACCCTGTATTATGATATATCTACCTTCTCTGTCTCTTATTACAGATTCCTCATGAAAGTTTAGGGATGAGTGGATTAGCACTGAAACTCCACATTTATTTTTCGGGCCTATGGCATGAAATTGTGTGGGGTATACCTTGTCCCAGTATTTGGGGGTAGACATGGACGTAAAGTGTGTTTCCTGCAGCATCACTATCTTAGCATTCAGGGCTTTATATTCTAAAATCGCCTTTTTCCTTTTGATGTCTGAGTTTAAACCCCTAACATTATGCGAAATTATCTTTATAGACATGGAAACTGTTTAGGGGGAACTTCCATTATGTAGTACCTGTACATCTCTGGAGGTTGGGTCAGGATTTCTCCCATCTGAGGGGGGGCCCCACAGACCAGACCAATCCCAATTCCCGTAGCTGAAAAGCATATCAGACCTTTATGAAAATTAAGAAGCAAGTTTAGTATAACAGGTATCTTGTTAACAGTTAGCGTCTTTGTAGTGACAGGTATATAAGCCACCTCATAGGTAGCATGGAGTAACCAAAAGAAAAATGACCAAAGATATAACAATAGTATATTAGAAATCAACATTGGAAATAACAGTGTGTATGTGAATTGAAAAAACAATAACATTCAGGCAGCATCGAAACCCGAACCTAAATTTAGCTTACCTTTAAGTATAGGGGTAAGAATATCGGGGGGGAGGTTAGGAAGGGGTGTAGGGGTAGATGGGGGAGGGTGAGGGTGGGGGGGGGGAGATCCTGAGATTATATGTAACTGGAATGAACATCATTAATCCCTCTTAATGGGGGATATAAGAAGTGCAATTTAAGGAACCCTCTAGGAGGCTATGTGTTTCTCGTTCTGCCTACCAGGCAAAAAGCTTTAGAGCGCCTGAGGATGGCTGAGGTACATAGGATGTTATTAAGTGAACAATACCTCTCAAGGGTAGGAGTTATATAAAGAGTATGACTCCTGGGTAACTTAACTTGAGTGTAACTAAATAGGAAAGAGTGGGAACACAATAATACTGAACCTCAAAAAAGAAAAAAGAGAACATAATGATCCGCATTGGGCATGGCCCATCTTAGTGAAACAGTTTCTGTTTAAATGAATTAGTCTTATAACACTCAGTGTATTATATTCTACTTAGCTCTCAGGGCAAAGTGTTCTCAGTCTCATCAGAATCGTTTTCCCGGTATCTTGTCTGGGGTTAATTCTCTGTTTTTTTGCTTTGCCATTTCTTACAACTGGTATCCATTCCTTCTGGAAAGATTTTCTTGGTGGTGAAGACCTAGTAGGAGTTGATGGAATGTCAGCTTGGATTTGAAGACGATGAAGCAGAGCCTTCCCCTCCTCCAGGGTATTGCAGCTGTAGCTTCCATTCTGATATGAGAAAACCAGTTTGAAAGGAAAATTCCACCTATATTTTATGTGTTCCTTCACTAGGGCTGCAGTGATTGGCTTCATATCCCTTCTTTTTCGGAGTGTGATAGGGGCAAGATCTGTGAATATTTGTATGTTGTGCCCTTCAAATTCTATGCATTTTTTATCTCTGGCTGCTTTCAGGATTCTTTCTTTAACATGGTAATAGTGCATTTTTAGGATTATGTCCCTGTTTGTGTTCTGTTGTGGTCTTGTGAGGGCCCTATGGACCCTGTCCATTAGGAGAGAAGTTGGATCAATATCTGGGACTAGTTGTGTGAACAACTCAGTAATGGTTTCTTCTAGATTTTTATAAGTCTCTGGGAGGTTCCGGATTCTCCAGTTAGACCTCCTTGATCTATTTTCTAGATCCTCTATCTGTTCTTCGAGCCTATTGATGTATGCCGAATTATCTTGGATGGAGTCTCTCAATATAGGGATTTCCTCAGTCACATTGTCCAATTTTTCCTCTAATTCAGCAGTTCTCTCACCTATTTCGCTAAGGTCTTGTTTTATTTCAGATAGGGTTGTTTTGAATTCTTCTTGAAATAGGGATTTAATCTGCTGTAGAAGCTCTTTGTTAGGTTCTTCTGTTCTGGCCCCTTCAGGTACTTCTGAGCTCTGTGCCTGTGGGCTGGTTGCAGTAATAGAGATGTTTTATCTAAACCTTTGTGTTTTGATTGAGATCTTGAAAGGCACTCCTTTACTGTTTGTGATTTATTTTTCATCTTGGGGCGTTTAGGGAGTGGGAAGAGAAATCTTGTATGAAGCCTTCCTTGTAAAGCAGCTTTTTTATGTGATTCTTGTGCTGGTTTATTCTCAGGGTCTCTATGTGATATTTAAGGATTATTATTCATAACTTTTACTACCCCATACTTGATAGATAGTTGTGTTCAAAGTTCAGGCATCGTAGCTACCCAATTCCTCATCAATTTCACATTTAGCTTATAAAAGGAGGAGTGTGATGCTAGTGTAAAGTTTCTCTTGTCTAATGACTTGCAGGCTCCTGTTTATCCTCTTCGATTGTTCCCAGGCTATCAGTGTGATTTTCAGCACCCCAGGTAGAGGATTTGGTCTTATTGGAGTCTTGTAAGGAGACTATTTAGAAATGTTTGGGCTGGTACTCACATTGATATGAGTTACTGAGGAGTACTATGCTTTCCGTGTGTCAGTAATTATTACTCTTTTTTGTTCTCTGAGAGGAGTTTGTAAGATTAGTTATAGAGATCCTTGATAAGATTGCCCTCCTACTGTCAGCTATACATGAAGCATAGTGCTTGTGTTTCTGAAGTGACAGTGCTAATATTGCGTATGTGGGTAATCAGCCATATGATTTTGGCAGGCCTGTGTTGTGAATCTATGTGTCCGGAGTCTCTTGTAAAAGATTAGGCCTGTATTGTGATAGTCTGGGGGTCTGGTTGTTGTTCTTACCCCTTCCAATGCTCCAGCTTCTGTTGGCAGCCTCCTGTCCTGAATCCCTCAGCTGGGCCTAACTTGGTGTGCCTGCAGATTGCGCAAGGACAAAATGGCGGAGATTCGCGACACAACCTCCCTCGATCTCTTACTTGCAGTAAGCGTCTTGCTTGTTCTCTTCCTTGTGCTCCCCTGGGGGTAGCAGCCTCGCCGGATGCTGCGGCTGTGTTCTTGGATTCTGAGCCGTGGGAGGCCGCGTGCGCATCTGCGCCCGATGTTGGTCAGTAGGCCTCTGTGTTCTGATACCTCTGGGCTAGTGTTAGAGCTGACGATTCCACTCCACCTTGTGCCCTGGACTCTGCTGTGTCTCTCCGGAACGGAGCCCCGACCCTCCGGAGTGGCACAGTGATGTTGTTTCTGGGGGATGTGGGATCCTTTTCGGCAGCGTGTGTCTTTGCGATATGGCGGTCACTGCTGCGATCCACAGTCCCTTCTGTGTACTTTTTAAAGCTTGCAGGTCCCCAAAGCAGACTTATATTTCTCCCCAAGTTTGGAACTGCTTTGTCTCACCTCCAATTACTGTTAATAGGTCTCAACTTAATTCGTTAGGCTCTGGGTTACTGTGTCTCTTTTATTCAGTATGCAGCAATACAAGTAGTGGGTCCTTACCGCAGGTTGATGCCCCTGAGAGCTTGTGAGTCTAGGATGGCTGTTAAAATTTTCCCCTTTTTTCTCTGCTTTCGGATCCGCAGCGAGGTCCGGAGTAGGCCGCAACCATGGTCTTTCCTGCTTTTCCTCCGGTTCTGATTATCCGGCCTTCAAAGATCCCACTCAAAACCTTTCAATTTTTATTTTAAAAGGGTCTAACACCTCCACTAGTGCCCAGGGGTTGGAATCCAGGCGGTTTCACCCGAAAATATCAGCTTTGTGACTACTTTTTAGTGATTTATATGCAGAGCTGCATAAACCTGCTACTTCTCGTGTGGCTGGCTAGCTCCGCCTCCCTTGCCTGCTACTTTAAAGGGACAAAGCTCCGCTCTTTCTGTTTTATTTCATAGAAAGATTGCTAAACTTCCTGATATTCACTGTTTTGTTCAGGCTTTCGTTTGGATCAAGCCTGTTATTAAATCAATCTCTCCTCCTGGGAGTCTTAATTTGGTTTTGAAGGCTTTGAAGGCTCCTCCTTTTGAGCCTATGCATTCTTTGGATATTAAAATATTTTCTTGGAAAGTGTTGTTCCTTTTGGCTATCTCTTCTGCTAGAAGAGTTTCTGAATTTTCTGCTCTCTCTTGCGAGTCTCCTTTTCTGATTTTCCATCAGGATAAAGCTGTTTTGCGGACTTCGTTTAAATTTCTTTCTAAGGTTGTGAATTCTAACAACATTAGTAGGGAAAGTGTTTTTCCTTCTTTGTGTTCTAATCCTAAGAATGCTCTTGAAAGATCTTTACATTCTTTAGATGTTGTAAGAGCTTTGAAATACTATATTGAAGCTACTAAGGATTTCAGAAAGACTTCTAGTCTATTTGTTGTTTTTTTCTGGTTCCAGGAAAGGTCAGAAAGCCTCTGCCATTGCTTTGGCATCTTGGTTAAACTTTTGGTTCACAAGGCTTATTTGGAGGCGGGGCATTCTCCACCTCAGAGAATTACAGCTCATTCTACTAGATCAGCCGCCACTTCTTGGGCTTCAGTGATCAGATTTGCAAAGCAGCAACTTGGTCGTCTTTGCATACATTTATTACATTTTACCATTTGATGCATTTGCTTCTTCAGAAGCAGTCTTTGGTAGAAAAGTTCTTCAGGCAGCTGTCTCAGTTTGATTCTTCTGCTTATGATTTGTTTTTTTCTTGAATTTTTTAAGAAAGACTTATTTTTTTTGTTTGCATTTAATTTTCTCAGTGGAAATAGCTGTTTTTATTGTATCCCTCCCTCTCTAGTGACTCTTCTGTGGACTTTCACATCTTGGGTATTTCTATCCCATACGTCACTAGCTCATAGACTCTTGCCAATTACATGAAAGAAAACATAATTTATGTAAGATCTTACCTGATAAATTAATTTCTTTCATATTGGCAAGAGTCCATGAGGCCCACCCTTTTTATGATGGTTATAATTTTTAGTATAAAAGCACAATTATATTTCCAGTTCCTCTTATTGTATGCTTTTTTACCCCTTATTTTTATCACCTCACTTCTTTGCTATTCATTAAACTGAGTTGAGGGTGTGGTGGGAGGTGTATTTATAGATATTTTGAGGTTTGGGAAACTTTGCCCCTTCTGGTAGGATTGTATATCCCATACATCACTAGCTCATGGACTCTTGCCAATATGAAAGAAATTAATTTACCAGGTAAGTTCTTACATAAATTATGTTATATATACAGTGGATATAAAAAAGTCTACACACCCCTGTTAAAATGGCAGGTTTCTGTGATGTAAAAAAATGAGACAAAGATAAATAATTTCAGAACATTTTCCACCTTTAATGTGACCTATAAACTATGCAACTCAATTGAAAAACAAACTGAAATCTTTTAGGTGAAGGGAAGTAAAAATAAAAACTAATACTTTGTTGGAGCACCTTTTGATTTTATTACAGCACTCAGTCTTTTTGGGCATGAGTCTATCAGCATGGCATATCTTGACTTGGCAAGATTTGCCCACTCTTCTTTGCAAAAACACTCAAAATCTGTCAGATTGTGAGGGCATCTCCTGTGCACAGCCCTCTTCAGATCACCCCACAAATTTCCAATTGGGTTCAGGTCTGGGCTCTGGCTGGGCCATTCCAAAACTTTAATCTTCTTCTGGTGAAGCCATTTCTTTGTTGATTTGGATGTATGCTATGGGTCTTTGTCATGCTGAAAGATGAAGTTCCTCTTCATGTTCAGCTTTCTAGCAGAAACCTGAAGGTTTTGTGCCAACATTGACTGGTATTTGGAACTGTTCATAATTCCCTCTACCTTGAATAAGGCCCCAGTTCCAGCTGAAGAAAAACAGACCCAAAGCATGATGCTACCACCACCATGCTTCACTGTGGGCATGGTGTTCTTTTAGTGATATGCAGTGTTGTTTTTGCGCCAAACATATCTTTTGGAATTATGGCCAAAAAGTTCAACATTGGTTTCATCAGACCAGAACACCTTTTGCAACATGCTTTTGGGAAACTTCAGGTGTGTTTTTGCAAAATTTAGCCGGGCTTGGATTTTTTGTTTGTAAGAAAAGGCTTCACTCTACCCCATAGCCCAGACATATGAAGAATACGGGCGATTGTTGTCACATGTACCACACAGCCAGTACTTGCCAGATATTCGTGCAGCTCCTTTAATGTTGCTGTAGGCCTCTTGGCAGCCTCCCAGACTAGTTTTCTTCTCGTCTTTTCATCAATTTTGGAGGGACATCGAGTTCTTGGTAATGTCACTGTTGCACCATATTTTCTTCACTTGATGATGACTGTCTTCACTGTGTTCCATGGTATATCTAATGCCTTGGAAATTCTTTTGTAGCCTTCTCCTGACTGATACCTTTTAACAATGAGATCCCTTTAATTCTTTGGAAGCTCTCTGCGGACCATGGCTTTTGTGTAGGGCGTGACTAAGAAAATATCAGGAAAGACCTACTAGAACAGCTGAACTTTATTCAGGGTTAATCAGAGGCACTTTAAATTATAGTAGGTCTGTGATGACTCTTATTTAACATGGTTTTGAATGTGATTGCTTAATTCTGAACACAGCTACATCCCCAGTTATAAGAGGGTGTGTACACTTATGCAACCACATTATTTTAGTTTTTTTTGTTTACTTCCCTACACCTTAAAGATTTCAGTTTGTTTTTCAACTGAGTTGTGTAGTTTATAGATAACATTAAAGGTGGAAAAGTTCTGAAATGATTGTAAGTTCCCACGGGAATAGGGCCCTCAATCCCTCCTGTATGTGTTTGTAAATTTTGTCCTGTATTTTACAAATCTTGTATTGTTTTACTTAAATGAATTGTATCCATGGACAGCGCTGCGGAATATGTTGGCGCTTAATAAACAAAGTATAATAATAATAATAAAATTTATCTTTGTCTCATTTTTTTACATCACAGAAACCTGCCATTTACCTGGAAAAATGCTCTCTATCCCTCAGCACAAGAGTTCATTTTCTGGGGATCATCATAGATTCTATCAGCATGCGTATTTATCTCACATATCAATGCAGGGAGAAGCTTAAGGCTGCCTACCGTCTTCTTCAATCCACTTCTCTACCTTCAGTGGCAAAATGCATGGAGGTGGTAGGTCTTATGGAAGCAGCTTCAGACGCTATTCTTTTTGCTCGTTTTCATCTGAGACCACTACATTTATGTATACTTAAGAAATGGAATGGGAATCATTTAGACCTGTCTCAGGTTATATCTCTGGATGCAGAGACAAGAGAGTCTCTTTCCTAGTTGCTCTCTCAGGGACCCATTCTCCATGGCTGTGTGGGGTTCTCTGAGAACTCAGGGCACCTGGCACCCAGAGGAAGTGATCCTTCCAATCAACATTTTGTAACTGAGGGCCATCTGCAATGCTCTTCTGTCGTGGCCCTAGTTGAATTTTGTCTGTTTTATTCCATTTCAATCGGACAACATCACTACGGTGGACTATGTCAATAACCAGGGGCAGAACTCGCAGTTCTCTGACAATGCAGGAGTTGTCTCGTATCCTTCATTGGTCAGAGGCATATCACTGGCAAATATCAGCCATTCACATTCCACATGTAGACAATTTTGAAGCAGATTTTCTGAGCAGAAAGACTCTGCACTCTGGGGGAATAGTCGATAAACCAGAAGATGTTTCACAAGATCACCCGCAGGTGTCCGGAGATAGATCTGATGGCTTCCCATCACAATGCCAAACTGCCAAGATATGGGTCGAGTTTGAGGGCTCCTCAAGCGGAGTTGGTGGATGCTTTAGCAGTTCCGTGGCATTTCAAATCTAGTGTTTATTTTTGCTCCAATTGTCCTGCTCCCTCTAGTAATAACTTTAATCATGCAGGAGAGAATTCCAGTGATCCTGTTAGCTCCTGTGTGGCCAAAATTAAGCAGGCTATCTATTATTTAAATGGGACTAGACTGAGCAAAACAGAGGAGGAAATGGATTTGGGAGTAGAAATAGATAACTTGGACTGTTCCTGAGTACCTTTGCCAGCTTGCTGCTCCGGTGCCCAGCAACAGGTGATGTCGCTTTTTGTGACATATGGGGGCCCAAGGCTCTCCAATGATACCCTGGAATAGCCACCGCTCTGTCGAGATCACCCTGAAACTACAAACTATCTATTGTGGAGATCACTATGTTCCTATGGCTCCTAAGAAGGCGCCAGACTGTCTGGAGGGGTTATTGTTCCCCTAATAGGATTAAGCTCTTATCAGATGGCAATTGTTTATAAATACTGTGAGTTTGTGTGAATAAAACTGTTTCACCTTAATACTGGTCTTGTCTGGGTATTAGGGTGGGCTACTTGCTAACATCACTTTCCAGCACTACAGGTACAGGTTCCAGACTTGAAGAAGGTGTTTTTGGTGGAGATACCTAGTCAGGGTATCCGGAGTTCATCACATTTGCTTGGCAGCGTTGGGATGTTTTCTTCATTAATGGAAAGAGTCCACAGCTGCATTCATTACTTTTGGGAAATAAGAACCTGGCCACCAGGAGGAGGCAAACACACCCCAGCCAAAGGCTTAAATACTCCTCCCGCTTCCCTCATCCCCCAGTCATTCTTTGCCTTTCGCTCCAGGAGGTTGGCAGAGAAGTGTCAGAAGTTTTCGATAGTCTCTTATGGAGGGTAGTACTCTTTGGCATGGGACTGGAGTTTTAAGTAGTCCTGTCAGCCTCTCTGTGAGAGCATGGGTGAAAGTTAGAGTCCGGAGATGCAGGGAGAGACTTTCTGCGAAACCATCCCCACTCATATTAACAGCTCCACAAGCAATCAACGTTGGTGAGTTTCGCTGCCTGCTTTTTTCTCTCAAGTCCATGGCAGTGGCGATGCTACTATCTGTCACACTTGAAGGGCCGTGTTCCTGTTCCACGGCGTAGATTCCGGTAAGATTGTTTCATTTTACTTTCATCATGAATGTATTGTAATTTCAACTGTTTATCCGAGAGGGGCAACAACCTTTCGGGGATAACTTTAACATAGGGTCTCAGTGAGGCTCCTTTTTGTATCTAGGAATCAAGGGTTAATATCTCCTGAGGGGAATTATTGAACAGGAGACCGAGAAATCCTGGTCCACTGGTGTCTGGTTCTCTAGAGCCGGCAGGGTCCCAGTTATGGAGGATTCTTGGAGACGTATGTCTCTGATTCAGACTCTACTTCTTGCGAAGAATATGAATTGGCCCAGGTGATACATGCCCATCAGTTATGTTCTGAATGCCGTTTTAGAATGCTCAGTTCCTCGGGATCGGGGAATCGGCTGCCCACTGAGCCATCCATCTCTGGGTATTCTATTTCTCACGAGACAAGTTCCCTACCATCAAATCTTCCTACGCATGCAGGTAACCCAAACACTTCTTATCCTTTCTAGGGAGTGTGGCCTGTTCCCACCGGAGGTTACGACATGGTTCCGCATGGCCATATCTTTGGCGCTGGTGATTCTGCACCTCCCGGGAGTGTGCTTACGATATTGTCTGTGTTTTGTTAACCGGGGCTCGTCAGGCGTGGGATCGCCTGGTCCAGTTCAGCCTTCCTGGGGAACGACTGCCCCTGAGGCCTCAGGGGATCAACCTTCGGGGCCAGTGTTTCCTTTTGTCCCGGCAGAGATATGTTGCGCCTTTCTTTATAGAGTGGCGCACCTTTGTGTCCTACTAAGGCACGTTTTTGGCGTTGCTGGAGGATCCCACTCTTAATGGGTCTGGGGATTCTCAGTATTACTCTTCGACTGGCTTGCATACATAGACATAAGGGGATAAAGTAATCTTCTTATAGTCTTTGTTATTTGTGTATCCTTTTCCAGTTCTGAGCTTAGAAGTCTCAGACCCCTGTTGGGCTGGTCCTGCGGGTCTGTCCGTTTTTCCTGGGCGATAGCCTACGGGTTGCCTTATCTTTTATTTTCATCCGGTGAGGATGATTTTTATTTCGTTTTAATCTCATGTTGTGGTGTGATGTTCCTCTCTGGAATTGATACTCGCGGTTTTGTTCGCTCTGTTTACAAAAGTCTGTCTGACTATTCTTTATCTCTCCATCATTGGGGGAGACCCTATGTGACCTTAACAGTGCTGGGGCCCTTGGTTTCAGGCTGGTCCTGACTGGGTACAAATCCTTCTATCTTTGAGGCCTAGTTCAGACACGTGGTACCTTTTTATGTCCAGTTGGTCCGGTGAGGGCGCCCAGTGATCACAATATGATTGTGTGATTGTCTTGTTTTACAAGCTTCAACTAGCATCCTTGAGGACTTGAGGGTCCGTGGTTGCTTAGGGGCATAGGGGATTGGTTCAATCCACATTGACCTTTCAATCTAGTGAGCTGGGACTCTGTTGAGATCCGCGGAGACATGCTCAGTCGTCTCCAAATTTTTCAGGAACTAGAGTGTTCTTCTCCATATCAGGGGCGATAGGAGGTGTTGTCTCTTTTTTCCAAGCTTTTTGCTTATGGGATGTTTTTCTGCATGGGTTCGGGATGCTTTGCATTCTTTTCCTTTGGGTGTGGTCCTCTGGAACGTTAATCTGAAAGAATTATGGAGACTAGCCTTTCTTCTTTCTTTCGGGTAACTCTGTTCTCATTTTCATTCCCTTAGTGTTGCCCTTGGGGCCTTTGGGTTCTAGAGAAATTGCGTGACTTTGGTGCAGCCTAGTACCTTGTTGGGGGGGTGTTGACCTCGGGCTAAGGGTGTTCTCTTCCTTTGAGCTGGGAATTACAAGTGAGTCCTGTACCCGTATTTCTGGTTTCCCGGTTCTCATCCCCTGTGATGTCTGACTGCTTCAGACAAGGTATCTTGTGTTCCCTGAGGGTGTTGTTCGTTCTAGGATGATTCTGGGTCCCGGGTCTGGAGTTCTTGTCTTGGATCCTTCTTGGCTGTCTGGAGACTTATTATCTGATGGACTGGTTTGGGACGACCCAGTTTTTTTCAGGGACCCTGTGTTGCGACATAGGGCTAGCTCATTGGGCTTGCAAGCATGTAGACTAGAGTTCTCATCCACCTTCTTGTACTGGTTATAAACTTGGCCTGACTTGTCCTTCGGACGGAGTGTGCTCATCTATGGGGAGGTTTTTTTTCTGTTGGGTCAACAGTGGTGTGTTTTGATCATACTATGGCTTCATGTCTTGTGGACATGTACGCTGTTCTTATCTGTGCCCTTCCCTATGGAGTGGATAGTTTATATTCCTTATGATTTGGGGTTTCCTCTCTCTGGAGGGTCCTTGTCCTGCTCTGTGTGTCGGAGGTTGGATCATGTGGCTTATTTCTGTAAGGGGAAGCATCTGCTGCTCTCTGGGCTCTATTCCACCTGTTGGAAATTGGTCTCTCTACATAGAGACTGTCTAAGAGAGTTGTGACAGGTCTTCCTACGGATCTATTGCACTTTTCTCTGTTCCAGGTCCTATGGGGTTCTCCTTGGGAGTGCCTTATTTTGGAGGAGCGGATTGGGTTGGCACCCGAGCTCTGTTGGGGTGGGTGAGTCCCCCCTTTTTTCTTCCATTTTATGGGGGCTTGTGGTTGGGGTCTTCTGTCCCCCTGTCTATCAGACATGTCGGTCGCTTGGGCTGGTCTGGTGTTGGAGCAGGATTTGAGATCTGTTGCTCTGCTATTTCGTCTTCAGAGCATTCGAGGTACAGTGAGCCTTTTTGAGGTTTCTCCTTTTTTCCACATTCAAGATTTGTGGGAAGGACTGGCGGCTCTTAGATACTAATGCACTGTGGCTGCTCTGCACTGTAACAAACCGAGGGTTGCAAGTTCGATCCCCGGCGAGGTCTACTCAGCCTTTCCTCCTTTCGAGGTTGATAAAATGAGCAGCGCCTTGAGTCCCTTAAGGGTGATTAGCTGCGCTTTACAAGTATAATCATGTTTTCTCCATGCCTTTTCTTCTTTGTGGAAGAATACGGTAGTTTGTTCCCTTTCTTTAGTAAGGGGTGTGTTGTTTGGAGACGGACTGCTGGGGACGGTGTCTCTTGGAGGCTGTTGTCGAGTCTAGTTCCTGCGGTCTCTAGCAAGGCTGTGGACTATCTGCGGGTCAGTGTCCTTGGGCCTTTCCCTTTTTTTCCAAGTTGTTCTCGGCTTCGGGTGAAGCAGGATTTTGTTGGGTAGGGGTTTTCAGGCCAGGTGACTTCAGAATGGGCCGCTTCTTGTACCCTCCTGTTTTTGCATTCAGTGTCCTCTATAGCTTGGGTATTGTTTTCCCAAAAGTAATGAATGCAGCTGTGAACTCTTTCCATTTATGAAGAAAAACTTAAATTATGCTTACCTGATCATTTTATTTTCTTCAGATGGAAAGAGTCCACAGCTCCCCACCCGTATTTTTCTGTGGGGCGTCTTATTTTTGTTCTTCTGGCACCTTTTCACCCTGATGTTTATGCTACTGTTCCTTGTTCCTCGCCAGAATGACTAGGGAATGAGGGATGTGGGAGGAGTATTTAAGCCTTTGGCTGGGGTGTCTTTGCCTCCTCCTGGTGGCCAGTTTCTAAATTCCCAAAAGTAATGAATGCAACTGTGGACTCTTTCCATCTGAAGAAAAGAAAATTATCAGGTAAGCATAATTTAAGTTTTCCTTCTACCTGGAACATTCAAACCAGGACCACTTCGGATGGAGCAGTGATACTCCAGGCTTAAGAGGAGTACCCTGAAGGACTTGCTGGAAGCTTGTGGACAAGTAGCTAGCAACAAATCAAAAGCAGCGATCATTGCCAAGCTTATGGAGAACGACCGGGCCAGCGATCATACCAGTGAGCCAGGCAGTAGCCAGGGCAGTGATCGTGCTAGTGAGCCATCAACCGGGGGGGCTGAGATGTCCGAAATCCAATGGGAGATCCAGTGGTGGCTGGCACTGTATGGGACCACCCCACCACAGGAGGTAATAACCCAGATCATTGCGGACACTACCCTTTTCAAGATCTTGGAGATCCAGAAGGCTCTGGGGGGGAGCTGTACCTGTGGATCGGGGAACGCCTCACGCCGGAAGAAATTGCCTCACACTGCCTTCCCTGCCTTCAAAGATGGTGAGGAAGAAATTGATCTGTACCTGCAGGTATTCGAGACCCAGTGCGAACTACACGGCATCAACAAGGCAGACTGGGTTACCCTCTTGATCAGGAAGCTGTCAAGGAGGACTTTGGATGCTTTCGAGGCTATCCCCCTGAAAGACAAGTGCTGTTATGACCGAGTAAAGGATCACATCACTCCGGTTGCTCACTGTCTTAAGTTCCGGAGCCTGCGAAGGAGAAAGGGACAACCCTTTACCGAATGGGCCCACCAGCAAACCGTTCTCTGGACTACTGGTTCTCGGTTTGCCAAATAACCACCCCGGTGCAGGCTTCCCAGTTCATCCTCCTGGAACATTTCTATGATCATTCACCAACGGAGGTAATAGAATGGGTCCGGGACCCCAGAAGACGGGAATCCAGTGCTATGGGTTTGATCCAGTGGTGCATGTCAGATCCAACTGCCCCCGGAATCCCCCCTCTTCCAATTGGACCAGAACACCAGTCAGAGCTTCCTGAGTGGCAGCTCATGGTTTGGAGACTGGGAGCCCTGCTAACTCCGCAGCTTGGAACGAGAGTTTGGGGTTCTACATGAAGTGGACTTGGTACAAGCTGCGGCTGATGACAACCGTTTACACCATCGTCAGCCAGTTTGGATTATTGGTCACTTGGCCCAAGGATTACAGGACAGCGGAGCCACCATTTACCCTTGTCCAGCCTTATATGGTCCCCAGTTCGAACCAAATGGGAAAACCTATCACAGTTCGTGTGGCTGGGGGTAAGGTGCTCCGAATACCTACAGCACAAGTTCACCTGGATTGGGGTGCTGGTTCCCATGCTGTGGAAGTGGGTTTCATGGACCTATTAGGAAATTACTTGGGTCATTTCTCCTCCGCCTTCCTTATGGATGCCCCTTGGATGTTGGCCCTGTTACCACCAAGTCAGGCTCCTCGCTGAATCACTCGAGGAGGGGATCCAGGTAAGCCACCACAAACCGACTACTGTCCTGACAGATTAACCTGTCTCCTGGGCATCCCCTTCTGACTTTGCCCAGGAGACGTTAAGTGAGCGAACGTTGGCCCTCTACCGGGCATGGGAGGGGACAGACCCGGGTGGGTTAGGAGGCGACTGCTTTAAATGGGACAGAGGACTCCTTTACCGGGTTACCGATGGTGGTGGGAGAGACAGGTGCCCAAGCGACAGTTGGTGGTACCGCAAAAATATCGGTATGACCTACTACCCATATGGCATGACATTCCCCTTGCAGGACATCTAGGGATCACTCGGACCCGCCACCGACTTACCCAGACTTTCTTCTGGCCAGGGATTACAGGAAACATTAGGCAGTACAACCGCACTTGTGACTCCTATCAGAGAGTGGGGTAAAAAGGTGACCATTTCAAAGCTTCCCTGCACCTCCTCCCTATCATTGACGAACCATTCAGCAGGATAGTGGTTGACATAGTGGGACCATTACCCCGTCCCAGTCCCTCTGGAAAGAGATAAATATTGAAGGTAGTGGATTACACTACCCAGAACACGGTGGCACTCCCCCTGGCCAACATCCAGGCAGAGATGGTAGCCGATGCTCTTCTCCGGATATTTTCCAGTTTGGATTTCCCCTGGGAAATTATCTCGGACCAAGGGACTTGGTGGAGTTTACTGCTGAGCAGACCCAGCAGCTATGGAGGCTTTGACGGATAAAGATCCTACTGAGCTCCCCATACCATCCCCAGACTAACTGGTTATGCAAGAGGTTTAATGGGACACTGAAATTGTCATATAACTGCATGTAATAGACACTACTATACAGAATATGTACAGATACTGATATAAATATACAGTATATACTAATTGTCATATAACTGCATGTAATAGACACTACTATACAGAATATGTACTGATATAAATATACAGTATACACTAATTATCATATAACTGCATGTAATAGAAACTACTATACAGAATATGTACAGATACTGATATAAATATACAGTATATACTAATTGTCATATAACTGCATGTAATAGACACTACTATACAGAATATGTACTGATATAAATATACAGTATACACTAATTGTCATATAACTGCATGTAATAGACACTACTATACAGAATATGTACTGATATAAATATACAGTATACACTCATTGTCATATAACTGCATGTAATAGACACTACTATACAGAATATGTACAAATACTGATATAAATATACAGTATACACTAATTGTCATATAACTGCATGTAATAGACACTACTATACAGAATATGTACAGATACTGATATAAATATACAGTATACACTAATTGTCATATAACTGCATGTAATAGACACTACTATACAGAATATGTACAGATACTGATATAAATATACAGTATACACTAATTGTCATATAACTGCATGTAATAGATACTACTATACAGAATATGTACAGATACTGATATAAATATACAGTATACACTAATTGTTATATAACTGCATGTAATAGACACTACTATACACAATATGTACAGGTACTGATATAAATATACAGTGTACACTAATTGTCATATAACTGCATGTAATAGACACTACTATACAGAATATGTACAGTTACTGATATAAATATACAGCATATACTAATTGTCATATAACTGCATGTAATAGACACTACTATACAGAATATGTACAGATACTGATATAAATATACAGTATACACTAATTGTCATATAACTGCATGTAATAGACACTACTATACAGAATAAGTACAGATACTGATATAAATATACAGTATATACTAATTACATATAACTGCATGTAATAGACACTACTATACAGAATATGTACAGATACTGATATAAATATACAGTATACACTAATTACATATAGCTGCATGTAATAGACACTACTATACAGAATATGTACAGATACTGATATAAATATACAGTATACACTAATTACATATAACTGCATGTAATATACACTACTATACAGAATATGTACAGATACTGATATAAATATACAGTATACACTAATTGTCATATAACTGCATGTAATAGACACTAAAATACAGAATATGTACAGATACTGATATAAATATACAGTTTATACTAATTGTCATATAACTGCATGTAATAGACACTACTATACAGAATATGTACAGATACTGATATAAATATACAGTATACACTAATTGTCATATAACTGCATGTAATAGACACTACTATACAGAATGTGTACAGATACTGATATAAATATACAGTATACACTAATTGTCATATAACTGCATGTAATAGACACTACTATACATAATATGTACAGATACTGATATAAATATACAGTATACACTAATTGTCATATAACTGCATGTAATAGACACTACTATACAGAATATGTACAGATACTGATATAAATATACAGTATACACTAATTGTCATATAACTGCATGTAATAGACACTACTATACAGAATATGTACAGATACTGATATAAATATACAGTATACACTAATTGTCATATAACTGCATGTAATAGACACTACTATACAGAATATGTACAGATACTGATATAAATACACAGTATACACTAATTGTCATATAACTGCATGTAACAGACACTACTATACAGAATATGTACAGATACTGATATAAATATACAGTATACACTAATTGTCATATAACTGCATGTAACAGACACTACTATACAGAATATGTACAGATACTGATATAAATATACAGTATACACTAATTGTCATATAACTGCATGTAATAGACACTACTATACAGAATATGTACAGATACTGATATAAATATACAGTATACACTAATTGTCATATAACTGCATGTAATAGACACTACTATACAGAATATGTACAGATACTGATATAAATATACAGTATACACTAATTGTCATATAACTGCATGTAATAGACACTACTATACAGAATATGTACAGATACTTATATAAATATACAGTATACACTAATTGTCATATAACTGCATGTAATAGATACTACTATACAGAATATGTACAGATACTGATATAAATATACAGTATACACTAATTGTCATATAACTGCATGTAACAGACACTACTATACAGAATATGTACAGATACTGATATAAATATACAGTATACACTAATTGTCATATAACTGCATGTAATAGACACTACTATACAGAATATGTACAGATACTGATATAAATATACAGTATACACTAATTGTCATATAACTGCATGTAATAGACACTACTATACAGAATATGTACAGATACTGATATAAATATACAGTATACACTAATTGTCATATAACTGCATGTAATAGACACTACTATACAGAATATGTACAGATACTGATATAAATATACAGTATACACTAATTGTCATATAGCTGCATGTAATAGACACTACTATACAGAATATGTACAGATACTGATATAAATATACAGTATACACTAATTGTCATATAACTGCATGTAATAGACACTACTATACAGAATATGTACAGATACTGATATAAATATACAGTATAAACTAATTGTCATATAACTGCATGTAATAGACACTACTATACAGAATATGTACAGATACTGATATAAATATACAGTATACACTAATTGTCATATAACTGCATGTAACAGACACTACTATACAGAATATGTACAGATACTGATATAAATATACAGTATATACTAATTGTCATAACTGCATGTAATAGACGCTACTATACAGAATATGTACAGATACTGATATAAATATACAGTATACACTAATTGTCATATAACTGCACGTAATAGACACTACTATACAGAATATGTACAGATAATGATATAAATATACAGTATACACTAATTGTCATATAACTGTATGTAATAGACACTACTATACAGAATATGTACAGATACTGATATAAATATACAGTATACACTAATTGTCATATAACTGCATGTAATAGACACTACTATACAGAATATGTACAGATACTGATATAAATATACAGTATACACTAATTGTCATATAACTGCATGTAATAGACACTACTATATAGAATATGTACATATACTGATATAAATATACAGTATATACTAATTGTCATAACTGCATGTAATAGACGCTACTATACAGAATATGTACAGATACTGATATAAATATACAGTATACACTAATTGTCATATAACTGCATGTAATAGACACTACTATACAGAATATGTACAGATACTGATATAAATATACAGTATACACTAATTGTCACATAACTGCATGTAAAAGACACTACTATACAGAATATGTAGATACTGATATAAACATACAGTATACACTAATTGTCATATAACTGCATGTAATAGACACTACTATACAGAATATGTACAGATACTGATATAAATATACAGTATACACTAATTGTCATATAACTGCATGTAATAGACACTACTATACAGAATATGTACAGATATTGATATAAATATACAGTATACACTAATTGTCATATAACTGCATGTAATAGACACTACTATACAGAATATGTACAGATACTGATATAAATATACAGTATACACTAATTACATATAACTGCATGTAATAGACACTACTATACAGAATATGTACAGATACTGATATAAATATACAGTATACACTAATTGTCATATAACTGCATGTAACAGACACTACTATACAGAATATGTACAGATACTGATATAAATATACAGTATACACTAATTGTCATATAACTGCATGTAATAGACACTACTATACAGAATATGTACAGATACTGATATAAATATACAGTATACACTAATTGTCATATAACTGCATGTAATAGACACTACTATACAGAATATGTACAGACACTGATATAAATATACAGCATACACTAATTGTCATATAACTGCATGTAACATACACTACTATACAGAATATGTACAGATAGTGATATAAATATACAGTATACACTAATTGTCATATAACTGCATGTAACAGACACTACTATACAGAATATGTACAGATACTTATATAAATATACAGTATACACTAATTGTCATATAACTGCATGTAATAGACACTACTATACAGAATATGTACAGATACTGATATAAATATACAGTATATACTAATTACATATAACTGCATGTAATAGACACTACTATACAGAATATGTACAGATGCTGATATAAATATACAGTATACACTAATTGTCATATAACTGTATGTAATATACACTACTATACAGAATATGTACAGATACTGATATAAATATACAGTATACACTAATTTTCATATAACTGCATGTAATAGACACTACTATACAGAATATGTACAGATACTGATATAAATATACAGTATACACTAATTGTCATATAACTGCATGTAACAGACACTACTATACAGAATATGTACAGATACTGATATAAATATACAGTATACACTAATTATCATATAACTGCATGTAACAGACACTACTATACAGAATATGTACAGATACTGATATAAATATACAGTATACACTAATTACATATAACTGCATGTAACAGACACTACTATACAGAATATGTACAGATACTGATATAAATATACAGTATACACTAATTGTCATATAACTGCATATAATAGACACTACTATACAGAATATGTACAGATACTGATATAAATATACAGTATACACTAATTGTCATATAACTGCATGTAATAGACCCTACTATACAGAATATGTACAGATACTGATATAAATATACAGTATACACTAATTGTCATATAACTGCATATAAGAGACACTACTATACAGAATATGTACAGATACTGATATAAATATACAGTATACACTAATTGTCATATAACTGCATGTAATAGACACTACTATACAGAATATGTACAGATACTGATATAAATATACAGTATACACTAATTGTCATATAACTGCATGTAATAGACAATACTATACAGAATATGTACATATACTGATATAAATATACAGTATACACTAATTACATATAACTGCATGTAATAGACACTACTATACAGAATATGTACAGATACTGATATAAATATACAGTATACACTAATTACATATAACTGCATGTAACAGACACTACTATACAGAATATGTACAGATACTGATATAAATATACAGTATACACTAATTGTCATATAACTGCATGTAATAGACACTACTATACAGAATATGTACAGATACTGATATAAATATACAGTATACACTAATTGTCATATAACTGTATGTAATAGACAATACTATACAGAATATGTACAGATACTGATATAAATATACAGTATACACTAATTGTCATATAACTGCATGTAATAGACACTACTATACAGAATATGTACAGATACTGATATAAATATACAGTATACACTAATTGTCATATAACTGCATGTAATAGACACTACTATACAGAATATGTACATATACTGATATAAATATACAGTATACACTAATTACATATAACTGCATGTAATAGACACTACTATACAGAATATGTACAGATACTGATATAAATATACAGTATACACTAATTACATATAACTGCATGTAACAGACACTGCTATACAGAATATGTACAGATACTGATATAAATATACAGTATACACTAATTGTCATATAACTGCATGTAACAGACACTACTATACAGAATATGTAGAGATACTGATATAAATATACAGTATACACTAATTGTCATATAACTGCATGTAATAGACACTACTATACAGAATATGTACAAATACTAATATAAATATACAGTATACACTAATTGTCATATAACTGCATGTAACAGACACTACTATACAGAATATGTAGAGATACTGATATAAATATACAGTATATACTAATTGTCATATAACTGCATGTAATAGACACTACTATACAGAATATGTACAGATACTGATATAAATATACAGTATACACTAATTGTCATATAACTGCATGTAATAGACACTACTATACAGTATATGTACAGATACTGATATAAATATACAGTATACACTAATTGTCATATAACTGCATGTAACAGACACTACTATACAGAATATGTACAGATTATGATATAAATATACAGTATGTACTAATTGTCATATAACTGCATGTAACAGACACTACTATACAGAATATGTACAGACACTGATATAAATATACAGTATACACTAATTGTCATATAACTGCATGTAACAGACACTACTATACAGAATATGTACAGATTATGATATAAATATACAGTATGTACTAATTGTCATATAACTGCATGTAACAGACACTATTATACAGAATATGTACAGATACTGATATAAATATATAGTATACACTAATTGTCATATAACTGCATGTAATAGACACTACTATACAGAATATGTACAGAAACTGATATAAATATACAGTATACACTAATTGTCATATAACTGCATGTAATAGACACTACTATACAGAATATGTACAGATACCGATATAAATATACAGTATATACTAATTGTCATATAACTGCATGTAATAGGCACTACTATACAGAATATATACAGATACTGATATAAATATACAGTATACACTAATTGTCATATAACTGCATGTAATAGACACTACTATACAGAGTATGTACAGATACTGATATAAATATACAGTATACACTAATTGTCATATAACTGCATGTAATAGACACTACTATACAGAATATGTACAGATACTGATATAAATATACAGTATACACTAATTGTCATATAACTGCATGTAATAGACACTACTATACAGAATATGTACAGATACTGATATAAATATACAGTATACACTAATTGTCATATAACTGCATGTAACAGACACTACTATACAGAATATGTACAGATACTGATATAAATATACAGTATACACTAATTGTCATATAACTGCATGTAATAGACACTACTATACAGAATATGTACAGATACTGATATAAATATACAGTATACACTAATTGTCATATAACTGTATGTAACAGACACTGCTATACAGAATATGTACAGATACTGATATAAATATACGGTATACACTAATTGTTATATAACTGCATGTAATAGACACTACTATACAGAATATGTACAGATACTGATATAAATATACAGTATACACTAATTGTCATATAACTGCATGTAATAGACACTACTATACAGAATATGTACAGATACTGATATAAATATACAGTATACACTAATTGTCATATAACTACATGTAATAGATACTACTATACAGAATATGTACAGATACTGATATAAATATACAGTATACAGTAATTGTCATATAACTGCATGCAATAGACACTACTATACAGAATATGTACAGATACTGATATAAATATACAGTATACACTAATTGTCATATAACTGCATGTAACAGACACTACTATACAGAATATGTACAGATACTGATATAAATATACAGTATACACTAATTGTCATATAACTGCATGTAACAGACACTACTATACAGAATATGTACAGATACTGATATAAATATACAGTATACACTAATTGTCATATAACTGCATGTAATAG
Source organism: Bombina bombina (assembly GCF_027579735.1). Taxonomy (NCBI): domain Eukaryota; kingdom Metazoa; phylum Chordata; class Amphibia; order Anura; family Bombinatoridae; genus Bombina; species Bombina bombina. Next base: position 1,599,604,601 of record NC_069499.1, read on the forward strand.
ACACTACTATACAGAATATGTACAGATACTGATATAAATATACAGTATACACTAATTGTCATATAACTGCATGTAATAGGCACTACTATACAGAATATGTACAGATACTGATATAAATATACATTATACACTAATTGTCATATAACTGCATGTAATAGACACTACTATACAGAATATTTACAGATACTGATATAAATATACAGTATATACTAATTGTCATATAACTGCATGTAATAGACTCTACTATACAGAATATGTACAGATACTGATATAAATATACAGTATACACTAATTACATATAACTGCATGTAATAGACTCTACTATACAGAATATGTACAGCTACTGATATAAATATACAGTATACACTAATTGTCATAACTGCATGTAATAGACACAACTATACAGAATATGTACAGGTACTGATATAAATATACAGTATATACTAATTGTCATAACTGCATGTAATAGACGCTACTATACAGAATATGTACAGATACTGATATAAATATACAGTATACACTAATTGTCATATAACTGCATGTAATAGACACTACTATACAGAATATGTACAGATACTGATATAAATATACAGTATATACTAATTGTCATATAACTGCATGTATTATACTCTACTATACAGAATATGTACAGATACTGATATAAATATACAGTATATACTAATTGTCATATAACTGCATGTAACAGACACTACTATACAGAATATGTACAGATACTGATATAAATATACAGTATATACTAATTGTCATATGACTGCATGTAATAGACACTACTATACAGAATATGTACAGATACTGATATAAATATACAGTATACACTAATTACATATAACTGCATGTAATAGACACTACTATACAGAATATGTACAGATACTGATATAAATATACTGTATACACTAATTACATATAACTGCATGTAACAGACACTACTATACAGAATATGTACAGATACTGATATAAATATACAGTATACACTAATTGTCATATAACTGTATGTAATAGACACTACTATACAGAATATGTACAGATACTGATATAAATATACAGTATACACTAATTGTCATATAACTGCATGTAATAGACACTACTATACAGAATATGTACAGATACTGATATAAATATACAGTATACACTAATTACATATAACTGCATGTAACAGACACTACTATACAGAATATGTACAGATACTGATATAACTATACAGTATACACTAATTGTCATATAACTGCATGTAACAGACACTACTATACAGAATATGTACAGATACTGATATAAATATACAGTATACACTAATTGTCATATAACTGCATGTAACAGACACTACTATACAGAATATGTACAGATACTGATATAAATATACAGTATGTACTAATTGTCGTATAACTGCATGTAATAGACACTACTATACAGAATATGTACAGATACTGATATAAATATACAGTATATACTAATTGTCATATAACTGCATGTAATAGACACTACTATACAGAATATGTACAGATACTGATATAAATATACAGTATACACTAATTGTCATATAACTGCATGTAACAGACACTACTATACAGAATATGTACAGATACTGATATAAATATACAGTATATACTAATTACATATAACTGCATGTAATAGACACTACTATACAGAATATGTACAGATACTGATATAAATATACAGTATACACTAATTACATATAACTGCATGTAATAGACACTACTATACAGAATATGTACAGATACTGATATAAATATACAGTATACACTAATTGTCATATAACTGCATGTAATATACACTACTATACAGAATATGTACAGATACTGATATAAATATACAGTATACACTAATTGTCATATGACTGCATGTAATAGACACTACTATACAGAATATGTACAGATACTGATATAAATATACAGTATACAATAATTGTCATATAACTGCATGTAATAGACACTACTATACAGAATATGTACAGATACTGATATAAATATACAGTATATACTAATTGTCATATAACTGCATGTAACAGACACTACTATACTGAATATGTACAGATACTGATATAAATATACAGTATACACTAATTGTCATATAACTGCATGTAATAGACAATACTATACAGAATATGTACAGATACTGATATAAATATACAGTATACACTAATTGTCATATAACTGCATGTAATAGACACTACTATACAGAATATGTACAGACATTGATATAAATATACAGTATACACTAATTGTCATATAACTGCATGTAACAGACACTACTATAAAGAATATGTACAGAAACTGATATAAATATACAGTATACACTAATTGTCATATAACTGTATGTAATAGACACTACTATACAGAATATGTACAGATATAAATATACAGTATACACTAATTGTCATATAACTGCATGTAATAGACACTACTATACAGAATATGTACAGATACTGATATAAATATACAGTATACAGTAATTGTCATATAACTGCATGTAATAGACACTACTATACATAATATGTACAGATACTGATATAAATATACAGTATACACTAATTGTCATATAACTGTATGTAATAGACATTACTATACAGAATATGTACAGATACTGATATAAATATACAGTTTATACTAATTGTCATATAACTGTATTTAACAGACATTACTATACAGAATATGTACAGATACTGATATAAATATACAGTATACACTAATTGTCATATAACTGCATGTAATAGACACTATTATACAGAATATGTACAGATAATGATATAAATATACAGTATACACTAATTGTCATATAACTGTATGTAATAGACACTACTATACAGAATATGTACAGATACTGATATAAATATACAGTATACACTAATTGTCATATAGCTGCATGTAATAGACACTACTATACAGAATATGTACAGATACTGATATAAATATACAGTATATACTAATTGTCATATAACTGCATGTAATAGACACTACTATACAGAATATGTACAGATACTGATATAAATATACAGTATACACTAATTGTCATATAACTGCATGTAATAGACACTACTATACAGAATATGTACAGATACTGATATAAATATACAGTATACACTAATTACATATAACTGCATGTAACAGACACTACTATACAGAATATGTACATATACTGATATAAATATACATTATACACTAATTGTCATATAACTGCATGTAATAGACACTACTATACAGAATATGTACAGATACTGATATAAATATACAGTATACACTAATTGTCATATAACTGCATGTAATAGACACTACTATACAGAATATGTACAGATACTGATATAAATATACAGTATACACTAATTGTCATATAACTGCATGTAATAGACACTACTATACAGATGTACAGATACTGATATAAATATACAGTATACACTAATTGTCATATAACTGCATGTAATAGACACTACTATACAGAATATGTACAGATACTGATATAAATATACAGTATACACTAATTACATATAACTGCATGTAACAGACACTACTATACAGAATATGTACAGATACTGATATAAATATACAGTATACACTAATTGTCATATAACTGCATGTAATAGACACTACTATACAGAATATGTACAGATACTGATATAAATATACAGTATACACTAATTGTCATATAACTGCATGTAACAGACACTACTATACAGAATATGTACAGATACTGATATAAATATACAATATACACTAATTGTCATATAACTGCATGTAATAGACACTACTATACAGAATATGTACAGATACTGATATAAATATACAGTATACACTAATTACATATAACTGCATGTAACAGACACTACTATACAGAATATGTACAGATACTGATATAAATATACAGTATACACTAATTACATATAACTGCATGTAACAGACACTACTATACAGAATATGTACAGATACTGATATAAATATACAGTATACACTAATTACATATAACTGCATGTAATAGACACTACTATACAGAATATGTACAGATACTGATATAAATATACAGTATACACTAATTACATATAACTGCATGTAATAGACACTACTATACAGAATATGTACAGATACTGATATAAATATACAGTATACACTAATTGTCATATAACTGTATGTAATAGACACTACTATACAGAATATGTACAGATACTGATATAAATATACAGTACACACTAATTGTCATATAACTGCATGTAATAGATACTACTATACAGAATATGTACAGATACTGATATAAATATACAGTATAAACTAATTGTCATATAACTGCATGTAATAGACACTACTATACAGAATATGTACAGATACTGATATAAATATACAGTATAAACTAATTGTCATATAACTGCATGTAATAGACACTACTATACAGAATATGTACAGATACTGATATAAATATACAGTATACACTAATTGTCATATAACTGCATGTAATAGACACTACTATACAGAATATGTACAGATACTGATATAAATATACAGTATACACTAATTGTCATATAACTGCATGTAATAGACACTACTATACAGAATATGTACAGATACTGATATAAATATACAGTATACACTAATTGTCATATAACTGTATGTAACAGACACTACTATACAGAATATATACAGATACTGATATAAATATACAGTATACACTAATTGTCATATAACTGCATGTAATAGACACTACTATACAGAATATGTAGAGATACTGATATAAATATACAGTATACACTAATTGTCATATAACTGCATGTAATAGACACTACTATACAGAATATGTACAGATACTGATATAAATATACAGTATACACTAATTACATATAACTGCATGTAACAGACACTACTATACAGAATATGTACAGATACTGATATAAATATACAGTATACAGTAATTGTCATATAACTGCATGTAATAGACACTACTATACAGAATATGTACAGATACTGATATAAATACACAGTATACACTAATTGTCATATAACTGCATGTAATAGACACTACTATACAGAATATGTACAGATACTGATATAAATATACAGTATACACTAATTACATATAACTGCATGTAATAGACACTACTATACAGAATATGTACAGATACTGATATAAATATACAGTATACACTAATTGTCATATAACTGTATGTAATAGACACTACTATACAGAATATGTACAGATACTGATATAAATATACAGTATACACTAATTGTCATATAACTGCATGTAATAGACACTACTATACAGAATATGTACAGATACTGATATAAATATACAGTATACACTAATTGTCATATAACTGCATGTAACAGACACTACTATACAGAATATGTACAGATACTGATATAAATATACAGTATACACTAATTGTCATATAACTGCATGTAATAGACACTACTATACAGAATATGTACAGATACTGATATAAATATACAGTATACACTAATTGTCATATAACTGCATGTAATAGACACTACTATACAGAATATGTACAGATACTGATATAAATATACAGTATACACTAATTGTCATATAACAGCATGTAACATACACTACTATACAGAATATGTACAGATACTGATATAAATATACAGTATAGACTAATTGTCATATAACAGCATGTAACATACACTACTATACAGAATATGTACAGACACTGATATAAATATACAGTATATACTAATTACATATAACTGCATGTAATAGACACTACTATACAGAATATGTACAGATACTGATATAAATATACAGTATACACTAATTGTCATATAACTGCATGTAATATACACTACTATACAGAATATGTACAGATACTGATATAAATATACAGTATACACTAATTGTCATATAACTGCATGTAACAGACACTACTATACAGAATATGTACAGATACTGATATAAATATACTGTATACACTAATTGTCATATAACTGCATGTAATAGACACTACTATACAGAATATGTACAGATAATGATATAAATATACAGTATACACTAATTGTCATATAACTGCATGTAATAGACACTACTATACAGAATATGTACAGATTATGATATAAATATACAGTATACACTAATTGTCATATAACTGTATGTAATAGACACTACTATACAGAATATGTACAGATACTGATATAAATATACAGTATACACTAATTGTCATATAACTGCATGTAATAGACACTACTATACAGAATATGTACAGATACTGATATAAATATACAGTATATACTAATTGTCATATAACTGCATGTAATAGACACTACTATACAGAATATGTACAGATACTGATATAAATATACAGTATACACTAATTGTCATATAACTGCATGTAATAGACACTACTATACAGAATATGTACAGCTACTGATATAAATATACAGTATACACTAATTGTCATATAACTGCATGTAATAGACACTACTATACAGAATATGTACAGCTACTGATATAAATATACAGTATACACTAATTGTCATATAACTGCATGTAACAGACACTACTATACAGAATATGTACAGCTACTGATATAAATATACAGTATACACTAATTGTCATATAACTGCATGTAATAGACACTACTATACAGAATATGTACAGCTACTGATATAAATATACAGTATACACTAATTGTCATATAACTGCATGTAATAGACACTACTATACAGAATATGTACAGATACTGATATAAATATACAGTATACACTAATTACATATAACTGCATGTAATAGACACTACTATACAGAATATGTACAGATACTGATATAAATATACAGTATATACTAATTGTCATACAGGGAGTGCAGAATTATTAGGCAAATGAGTATTTTGACCACATCATCCTCTTTATGCATGTTGTCTTACTCCAAGCTGTATAGGCAATTAAGCATATTAGGTGATGTGCATCTCTGTAATGAGAAGGGGTGTGGTCTAATGACATCAACACCCTATATCAGGTGTGCATAATTATTAGGCAACTTCCTTTCCTTTGGCAAAATGGGTCAAAAGAAGGACTTGACAGGCTCAGAAAAGTAAAAAATAGTGAGATATCTTGCAGAGGGATGCAGCACTCTTAAAATTGCAAAGCTTCTGAAGCGTGATCATCGAACAATCAAGCGTTTCATTCAAAATAGTCAACAAGGCCGCAAGAAGCGTGTGGAAAAACCAAGGCGCAAAATAACTGCCCATGAACTGAGAAAAGTCAAGCGTGCAGCTGCCAAGATGCCACTTGCCACCAGTTTGGCCATATTTCAGAGCTGCAACATCACTGGAGTGCCCAAAAGCACAAGGTGTGCAATACTCAGAGACATAGCCAAGGTAAGAAAGGCTGAAAGACGACCACCACTGAACAAGACACACAAGCTAAAACGTCAAGACTGGGCCAAGAAATATCTCAAGACTAATTTTTCTAAGGTTTTATGGACTGATGAAATGAGAGTGAGTCTTGATGGGCCAGATGGAAGGGCCCGTGGCTGGATTGGTAAAGGGCAGAGAGTTCCAGTCCGACTCAGACGCCAGCAAGGTGGAGGTGGAGTACTGGTTTGGGCTGGTATCATCAAAGATGAGCTTGTGGGGCCTTTTCGGGTTGAGGATGGAGTCAAGCTCAACTCCCAGTCCTACTGCCAGTTTCTGGAAGACACCTTTTTCAAGCAGTGGTACAGGAAGAAGTCTGCATCCTTCAAGAAAAACATGATTTTCATGCAGGACAATGCTCCATCACACGCGTCCAAGTACTCCACAGCGTGGCTGGCAAGAAAGGGTATAAAAGAAGAAAATCTAATGACATGGCCTCCTTGTTCACCTGATCTGAACCCCATTGAGAACCTGTGGTCCATCATCAAATGTGAGATTTACAAGGAGGGAAAACAGTACACCTCTCTGAACAGTGTCTGGGAGGCTGTGGTTGCTGCTGCACGCAATGTTGATGGTGAACAGATAAAAACACTGACAGAATCCATGGATGGCAGGCTTTTGAGTGTCCTTGCAAAGAAAGGTGGCTATATTGGTCACTGATTTGTTTTTGTTTTGTTTTTGAATGTCAGAAATGTATATTTGTGAATGTTGAGATGTTATATTGGTTTCACTGGTAAAAATAAATAATTGAAATGGGTATATATTTGTTTTTTGTTAAGTTGCCTAATAATTATGCACAGTAATAGTCACCTGCACACACAGATATCCCCCTAAAATAGCTAAAACTAAAAACAAACTAAAAACTACTTCCAAAACTATTCAGCTTTGATATTAATGAGTTTTTTGGGTTCATTGAGAACATGGTTGTTGTTCAATAATAAAATTAATCCTCGGGAAATGCTTTTCGACCTTCACCTGCAGCATGGAGGAGTATGCACGAGAGCCGTGTCCTTGGAGGATTGTTGATGACTGTGGTGGAGCTTTTACAATGTGCCATAGGAGGTGGCATCTTCCAGGCCATCAAAGGCTTCAGGAACTCTCCTCAAGGTATAAACCACCGCTTCAAGAGCAGCCTTATTTCAATCAGGACGCGAGCTACACAGCTGGGAGGAAGCTTTGCTGTGTGGGGAGGTCTGTTTTCCATGATAGACTGCAGCATGGTGAAAATAAGACAGAAGGAGGATCCCTGGAATTCCATCACCAGTGGTGCTATGACTGGCGCTATCCTGGCCGCTAGAAATGGTCCCGTAGCCATGATGGGATCTGCTGCAATGGGTGGAATTCTGCTGGCCTTAATAGAAGGTGCTGGGATCCTATTAACACGATTTGCCTCTTCACAGTTCACAAATGGTCTACCTCTTCCTGAGGATTCAGCCCAGATGCCTCCTACATCCCCATTTGGTAGTTATCAGCAATACCAATAGCATCGTTATTACAATTATTTTGAAACATCTTGGCATGATTTATGAACTATTCCTTCACGTGGCCGTTTGGACTGGGCCACACTGTCATATTTACGCATCTGCTGGACATTTATTTGTGGCTTTCTATGGAAGTACCAGTAGGGTGCTGGGTTTTGGTTGAAACCCAGGGCGAATTCAGTTTTACAGAGTTTTTATTAAGTACAATAATGTGTATTTATGGTTCATGCATACTAGTACTAGAGCTGTCCAAAGATAATTTACTTGTGGGGTCAGAAATTCTTTGCCACAGAAACAAATGTTTGTGCAGCAACATTGTAGGTGTTTTAAAAGGTCTCCTTGCGTGAATTGGTGAAACTAGCATGGATATTCTGAAACCAAGCCTGTCTGCAGCCTGCAAGGACTGGATTTGGACAACAGTGCTCTAGTTATATTGGAACTTTTCACCATACAGTGCTCTTTAGTAAGGTACCATCTGCATTATATTATGTTTGTGACTGGGCTTTTTATAAATGTTGGTTCAGTAAAACTAAATGTCATTATGGAAATAAAGTCCATGTCCTGTACAAAAAAAAATAAAAAATTAATCCTCAAAAATACAACTTGCCTAATAATTCTGCACTCCCTGTATAACTGCATGTAATAGACACTGCTATACAGAATATGTGAAGGAAAAAAAGGGAAAGGGTTATCTTCGCAATGAAACCCTATTAAGCCTGTAATAAAAAAGAGGAAACTCTCAACCTCTAACAGATGTGTGAAAAAAGAGAATAATATGGAGTCTAAAAGGAAACCATAAAATTCAAACACAGGCGCTATACAGCTTAAAATAGGAAAAATAGAAATGTTTTATATGCATATAACGCCAAAATATATGTGCAAGTGATAACACTAAGTGCAAACTGAATAACCCAAGAAGTGCTAACAACGACAAAATTATAAAAAATTATTTAATGTTTGATGATAAAAAAGTTAAAACATGTGTATAGTGAAATATAAAATCACAATTGCGCTGATCAGACACAGGAATAAAGTGTAGTATGCAAACAGCAACAATGTCTCAAAAAATACAATACAAATGTAACAATACAGAGAGCAAAGATGGAATCTAAATGTGAACGATCTCCTGAAGTCATTCGATGTGGCGGTCTTTACATAAGCCCAGATTGAAGAGGAATTTCAAACTTCAGTTGGAGCTGGAACGAGACGAAAGACCGATAAAATGGCAAACAAGGCAACAGCATAAGGTTATCACTTATACTTACACCGAAGGTCGGTGATTCGATCCTATGAGTTCCTCTCAATGGCGTAAATCTCCAAACAGCAGAAAGCAGTAAATTCAACCAGCAAGGATATTCGCAAACACCTTTGCACACAGGTAACTGGGAAACTGCACCTACGGAGGCCGAAGAGGGAAAAAAGACAAACAAAGCAGAGCAACGCATTTCAACCCATAAGCAGGGTCTTTTTCAAGCTCCCGACATTGATTTAGAATGTACTATATATAGTCATTACAATCAGGCTATTGATTAAAGTTTACTAGTGGGCGTATATGATCAAAGGCGGGAAAAGCCATTATCGGACATTGTTATTCACAAATATTATTTAGTTCAATGGTTTAGCATATAATTTTTCTTATACCATACCACACTTTTAATCAAAAAGAATTGTTCATGCCAATACATGCATATCTGTTGAAACACACAACTTCGGTCACATTCAACTTGCACCAAAAGTCTATCAGACATACGAAAAGGCGTTATATACTATACAAACTATGTGCGAAAAATATACAAAAATTATACAAAATTTTTATACACATAAAAAAGAATATATGTAAAAATATATAAAATATATATAAAATATATATATATATATAATCTACAAATTAGAATACATATGATATAACTCAGAAGTATTAGCAGATGACCACCGCAAAATTCATATAGATGTGGATGTTGAAATAGATAAGGTTAGAAATCAATCATTTAGAAAGCATCCAATGTCGAAATCGACATTAAGACCTTTAAAGTCTTTAGATCAAAGATCCACTTACTTTCTCTTTTTAAAAGATCGTTATGTATATTACCTCCTCTCCATTTCTTTTTTACCTTTTCTATTCCTAGAAAGGAAAAATGGTCTAGATTCCCATGATTACATTTACCAAAATGTTTAGCAATGGGGAGCTCTTTATTTCTTTTTTTTGTTTAAATGATTTTTATTGAAAATTGGTATATTGAAAATGAACAAGATATATACTTTCAGTTACATCATAATAGGATCATAGCTGTTCACAGTGAAGACAGTCATCATTAGTGATTAATCCAATTCTCATAAGAATTTTTGGGATTTTTTGAAGGAAGAAGTGAGTCATAACACATCATTAGAAGATATAAAAGAATATAGAGGGTGTTAGTAAGCGAGGATAGGGAGATAGGGGTTAAAAGGGGGAATGGAGGGGGGAGAGGGTGTCCCGCCTGGCCTACTTTCTTTAAAATCACAGGGAAGAAAGTTGTTGTAGCTTATAAAAGTCTTGGGTATAGAATGTCGGGGGGACTGTTTAAGTGTGGCCATCATAAGACCCTTGATCCCATATAAATTGAATATTGCAGATCCTGTCTTGTTTACCTAGATAACAGTAATGCATCCTTTCTAGTGTGAGGACATGGTCTACTTCAGATTTCCATTGGGCAATAGACGGTATCTCACATGTCTTCCATTTCCTAGGGATTAAGCGTTTAGCGCAAGATAGCATTAGGAGAAGCAGCTTTCTGCGGTAAACGCAAGTGATTTTAGGCATGAGATTAAGAATTATAATTGATGGGGAGAGTGTGACTGGCACCCCCAGAGTATGGGCTATGTGTCTTTCTATTTGGTTCCAGAAGGTATGTAGGAGGGGGCACGACCACCATATGTGGGTGAGGGTACCTTCCTCACCACATCGTCTCCAACAGCTGGAGGAGGCATTAGGGTATATGATCCTCAGGCGCTGAGGAGTTAGATACCATCGAGCTAATATTTTGTAGTTTAATTCAGATATGGTCAAGGATAGGGAGGCAGAATGTGTGTGTCGAAAGCATTGTCTCCAGGTCTCAGTGTCAAGGTCATTTTGGAGTTCAACTGCCCACTTAGTGAGGTATGTAGGTCTTTTTTCAGGGAAAGAGCCCCTGAGCATTCTGTACGCTAGAGAGATATGTGCTCTATTTATATTCGGATTAATACATAGCTGTTCAAAAGTGGTCAGGGGTCTAAGTATCATTTCTTTGTGTGGGCAGTGGGTGATCGTGTGTCTAATCTGTAGGTAGGAATACCAACGGTGGAAGGGTGGGCCTAGTTCTTCATTAAGGGTAAGTCTGTCTTTGACTCCCGAGGTGTTGGTCACTAAATAAACTGGTAGGGACCCATGAGGTCTATTGGTTGAGTTGTGAGAGTATAGGTCGTGTTTGAGAAAGAGGCGATATCGAAGGAGGGGGGTCAGGGGGGAAAGTACAGTAGAGATTCCCTTTGTGTGAGTGAGTACATCATCCCATACTTCTAGGGAAGCTTTAATATAGTCATTGTCTTGTATAGTGCGTGGTCTGGACTCTTTAGGAATCCAAGGGAGGTCTCTTATGGGGTTAGCCTGAGCTAGATGGCCCTCCATCTGTATCCAAAGCTTTGAGGGGTTGGCATGGTTCCAAGCTATAACCCTAGCTAAATGTGCGGCTTTATAGTAGTTAGCAAGATTAGGGACGCCTAGGCCTCCATCTTCTTTACTTAAATACATGGTGTGCTGAGCTATCCTAGGGCGCTTGTATGACCATATGAAGGAGTTAATCATTTTTTGTTGTGCTGAGAGAAAGGGTTTCGGTAAGGGCAAGGGAAGGGCCTGAAACAGATATAGGTATCTGGGGACTATCATCATCTTCACCGTGTTGATGCGCCCTAGCCATGATAAATGTCCCTGTTTATGCCAGTTATCTAGCGAGGATTTAACGTTCGTTTGGAGGTTGATAAAGTTATCTGGAAAGAGTGTGTGTGGATCTTTGGAGATTGTCAAGCCTAGATATTTAAGTTTGTCTGGTAGTGTAAACTTTGTTTGTCGTGTAATGTACAGCATTTCTTGAGAGGTTAGATTTATTGGCAATAGACCCGACTTCTCCATGTTAATGGAGAAGTTGGAAACCTGTTTGTATGCGTCTAGGATTTGTATGAGAGCGGGGAGGGAGGTAGTTGGGGATTGTAGGGTGAATATCACGTCGTCCGCGAACAGTAGGCATTTTTGGGTGGTGTCTCCAAATTTTAGGCCTTGTATATGATGACAGTGTCTAATTTGTAGTGCCAGTATTTCAACTGTAATAGCAAATAATAGGGGCGAGAGCGGGCACCCTTGACGTGTGCCATTGGAGATGGGAAAAGATTGGGATATATTATTGTTGACTTTGATTTTTGCGTTCGGGTTATGATAAAGGGCCTTTATTCTGGAAATGAAGAGCTCGGAAAAGCCGAACTTTGACAGGGTGGACCACATAAATTGCCAGTCCACCCTGTCAAATGCTTTCTCAGCATCCGTCGAAAGCAAGGTTAGGGGTGTGTGGGAAAGGTGGGCTTGTTGGAGTGAGTGAAGTAATCTAGTAGTGTTATCTTTCGCCTCTCTCCCCTTAATGAAGCCCACCTGATCAGGGTGGACTATGTTGGGCAATATCTCATTCATGCGGTTGGCTAAAATTTTGGCATATATTTTCATGTCGATATTTATAAGGGAAATCGGTCTATAGTTATTGACTACATCATTGGGCTTGCCCGGTTTAGGAATCACCGTGATTACTGCTTCTAGGAGGGAGCTGGGCAAAGCAGCACCCTGGTCTATATCGTTAAAAAGTGTCAGGAGTTGGGGGTTTATGTGTTCTTGTAAGAGCTGGTAAAATTTAGATGTGAGGCCGTCTGGACCTGGGGATTTGCCATTTGGTAAGGACTTAATAACTAAGTTAATGTCCCTCAGGGTAATGGGAGAGTCTAAGAATTGTTTATCGTCATCTGTGATAGAGGTTATAGGGACAGTGTTCAAATATGTTTCTATTTCCTCTTTCCTATCTTGTGATGCGGAGTCTGCTAGATTATATAGTTGCTTATAGTAAGAGGCAAATGAGTTGACAATTTCTTCATTTTTGTGGGTTGTCTCACCAGATGTGTGGCGGATTGTCTTAATGAAATTGGAAAGCCTTTGTTTTTTAAGGGACCTGGCTAGTAGGCGGCCTGATTTGTTACTTTCTATGAAAAATTTAGATTTGGTAGTTAACGCTCTCATGTGGGCTTTTTGAATTAGAAATTTATTTAGGGCTTCTCTAGCGTCATTTAACTTGGAGAGTTTGGATGTGGAGGATGGATCTGCTCTAAGAGTGGTTTCACAGGTGTTTAGTTCGTCGGATAGTGAAGTGAACTGGGCGTTATGAATTTTGCGTTGTGTGGCAGTGTGTTTCATTATTACCCCCCTGATAAAACATTTATAAGTCTCCCAATTGTTCGCGGGTGTCGTGTCTTCAGGTTTGTTTAGGGTGAAGAATTCGGCCGAGAGTTTTTTAATGTCATCAACCGTTGCTTGATTAGTCAGTATATGGTCGTTGAGTCTCCAGTTGAATGTAGTATGTGGTTTGCTAGCCCACTTGAATTCTGTATGTACCATACTGTGATCGGACCAAGAGGTGTGCGTGATTTTAGAGTGTACAAGGGCAGAAAGCAGAGCCTGATCGCATAGTATGTAATCCAACCTGGAGTACGTGTGTTGTGGATGTGAGAAGAAAGTGTAGTCTTTTCTGTTGGTATGTACTACTCGCCAGGTATCAAATAGGTTAATAGATCGTAAGGCTGCACAATTAGAGTTGAGAGTATTATTGCGCAGATAGGATTTTCCACTAGAGGTATCTAGTGCTGGGTTCATGGGGAAATTAAAATCTCCACCCGCAATGATGGGTCCTTTAGCTAGGTCTAGTATCTTATTGACCAGGGTTTTGAAGAAGTTGGGGGTGGGTCTGTTTGGTGCATAGGTGTTTACTAATGTAACCGGGGAACCGTAACATAGACCAACAAGAATTAGGATCCTACCCTCAGTGTCTGTATATTTCTGTAGTAGTTCGAATGGGAAGCCTCGTCTGAATGAAATACATACCCCATTTTTCCTATTTGTGCCGGAGCTATAGTAGTGTTGGTCAAAATATCTTTTGGATAAAGTGGGTTCGTTATTTTTCTTGAAGTGTGTTTCCTGAACCATAATAACGTCAATTTTCCGTTTATAAAAGTCATGAAACGCTATAGAGCGTTTTTCGGCAGAAAGAAAGCCCTTAACATTCTGAGTGGCTATGTGTAGTGTTTCTTCTTTATGGTGTACTGTATGAGACATCTTAATGTTGGGTGCCTATCACCAACCCACTTTTCGGTATGAAGAGGCCAGACGGGACACCAAGTAGGAGAGGAAAAGAGTGTCTACTGTTAGTGTTGGGGAAGAAAGATTTCCGAGGAAAGGATAGTTAGTGGGAGTCAGAGGAAATGGGAGAGGAGGAAAGAGAAGTTATGACTTTTTTGTAAATAAAACAGTATTAAAGTGAATAACAATATTTATAACAGTATTAATTCAATCAACATTAATGTAGAATGTAAAATGTAGAATATAAAATACAAGTATTGCGCTGAGAAGAAAGGAAAGAAAAGTATGCAGTAGGGTCTCAGCTCATAACCTGTGACTCTAATCTTTGAGCTGTGATCTTTAGTCTTTAGTCTCGGGGGTCTTTATTACAGGCCGGGTATCTGGGTAGAGTAAGGTAATATGGTGTTCGACTGATTTTGGGTGGTATTGTTTTAGAATGTAGGGGCATATAGCTTTTCTACATTGTCTTAATTCGGAGAAGCCCGGTTAATTGTATTATGTCCTGTCTAGAGGGGTGTGTGGATTAGTAGGAGATGTCATGTGGGGACCCTATTCAGTGAGTTGAAGTGTAGTCGATGTTCGATGAGGTCGGAGTATATGTGTGCTGTCCGTGCTAATAGAATGAGGTCAGGCGATGTAGGGTCGCGGACATTTAAATGATCAGTGTGCCGTGATGTCACTATATCCCAGTAAAATCTCAGGGCATGTACAGGAGGTTTAATAGATTCTAAGAAGGAGTTCCTCTAAGAGGAACTGAGGTATATGTTCAGTTTCAGGGTCCCAGGTAAAGGGATGGGTGGGTCTATTAGTGAGGTTGAATACGTAGTTAGGGTGAGATAATGTCTTGTGGCATTACAAGAGTCTAGAAATGATGTGGTGATATTTACAGGGAGATATAAAATATCAGTGCAGGAATAACAAATCGAACTCAATAAATTCCATATCATAATGCAATAGATTTTACCCTAACTTAAGGCATAATGTAGTGCAAACAGAGCTCAGTATCTCCAGGTCCGTGGTGTCTCTTTGGTTCAGAAGGTCTGTTCAGTGTCTCTGTATTCTGTCTGGTGAGTAGTGGGGGTTAGCTAAGTGAGTTATGTGGAGTTCTTGTATTGCTGAGGTGTATTTATTTTTTCAGGGTTATCCAGAAGTACACATGCTGTCTAAGTCATTGTGGTTGGGTCTAAAGACTGGAAGTCACTGGCATTTAGGTAGTCAATGTATTGCGTCATCGTTTAACCTCGGTAAGGACTCTGACTGTGTAATAAGGTGTGTATAAAGTTATAACGGTGCCTCTCTCTGGGAGCCATATGCATATGAACCTCGGTAGAGGCCCAAACTGTATAATGAGATGTGTGTGGGTTTGTAACGGCGCCTTTTCATGTGGGTCACATGCACAAGATCTGCGCTGAGGGCTTAGGAAGAGGGAGTGGTGGGGCCTATACATACGGTCAGGTGTGTAGTGGAGGAGAGATAGCGTCTAGTGGTCTGTTTAAGGTTCAGTAGCGGTATGTCACCAATAGTAGGGAGATAAAAAGACAGCAGAACATTTATAACATATTAAACTTTGTGGAAAGCATAACATAACAGAATAGAACTTATCAACATTTTAAACATAATTCCAGACCAGTAGATTATATTGCTCTTAAGATTTTGAGATGTTACAGTCTATATGTGTTGGGCATCTCATGCCTGGGAATCAAGGCCTAGTAAAGGAGGAGAAAAAAGAAAAAAAAAAAGAAGAGGCATATACAGATAAACAGTACATTGCATTGCTTTTACTCATCTGATGGAGTCTGAGTCCGAGGTGCCTGAGTTATTGGAAGATATTTGTCTTCTTTTGGTTTGATTAGAGTCAATGTCTGGATCTGGTCTCCGCTGGGATTTAAAACCTGTTGAACCATCTTGAGGTCTTTGAGATGATTGATGGTTTGTTGTGTCAGGTGATGAAATTTTCAAAATGTTGCAGAATCTATGAATGTCAGAGGGAGAAGGGCATTCCGTTTTCTTCCCGTTTTTCACTACTATTACTGAGGTAGGAAATCCCCATCTGTATGGGATGTGAAGTGAACGGAGGTGTGCTGTTAGGGGTTGAAAGTCCCGTCTTTTCTGCAATGTTCTGAGTGAGAGGTCTTGGTAGATTTGAATTCGATGACCTTGGAAGTGTATGCTTTGTTTTTTCCTGGCGGTATTATATATTTCTTCTTTTTGACAGTAATTTTGGAAATGTACCACAATGTCTCTTGGAGGGGAGTCATCTGGGGGCTTCGGACGTAGAGCTCTGTGAGCTCTGTCTAGTGGAATGTCTAGGTTTTCAGGAGAGTTTTCTCTAAGTATGTCTGCAAAGAGAGCCTGGAGAAAGTCTCGGATATCATTGTTTAATACAGACTCTGGTATCCCCCTGAAGCGAAGGTTACCCCTTCTGGTGCGATTTTCCAAGTCGTCAATTTTATCTTCGAGTTCTGAAATATGACGGTCTTGCTGGGTTTGACTCGTAGAGAGATGTGCAAGTTTTTGTGCTACCACAAACTCATGTTCTTCTAGGTTGTCAACCCTGTGACTCAGGTCACCGATCTCTTTCTTCAGATCAGCGCATTCCTCTTTGATGCATGCCTTAACCTGCTCAATTAGAGTTACAATAGCTTTATATGTTATTGGGGTGTCCTCCTCTAGGGCCATAGTTGTGGGTGCCGCTTCAGCGCTTGTAGGGGGACTATTGATATGCTCTTCTTCTATAGTGTCCGAGATGAACTCTGTTGTTTTAGTCATGGACGGCTGGTCTGTTTGCTTAAAGAAAGCATGAACTGCAGGCTGGGTAGATTGTTGTAGCTTTTGGGGTTTATCTTGACGGGTATTCTTTCTTTGTGACATAGTGACTGGAAGTGGTGTTATGACACTTAGGTTAACTGAAAGCGCTGTCGCACACTGTACCCCCTAGGGATTTTGCCCTCACAGGGCGATCACGGTGAAGGGCAGATGGGGTATGACCCGTCACACCGTGGTGTGGCGGGAAAGGGAGTGGGGGTACGTGCGTGGAGTGCCCAGTAGTCAGGAGCCCCTAGATAGAGGTATATGTGTTTAAATCACTTGTCTGCAGCCAAGAAATTCATACAGTCTGTGCATATCATTAATTATGAAGAAAGGGATGTGACCGCCAATGATCAAAGGTTCTGATGTTGGGTATCCAAAGGGTTAGGTTAGGCCCCAATTATTTTCTTGAAAATTTAGTTTATTGAGGAGAATATAGAAGCTTTTATTAGGCTAAGACCATGCGTGTCAGTAAAGCAGCGCCTGTAGTAGTATGACAGCATGCAGGGTAATCTTCTCCCATCTATTCAGGTGCAGTGCATGTAGCGTGAAACACAACGTTACTTGTTATTCTGATGTGTCCCTTAATTTGGGGGTATTTCCACGTGGCTTTAAGGTAGGAGAAGGAGCCGTCTGGAAAAGATTGTTTGTGTATCTCAGTGAAGTGTCTGCACGCTAGTGGTCAGAGGATTGCAGCAGTTACGTGTCCCACATAAGTATCGCATTCAGCGTGTTACAGTGGTTCCCATTTCGGTGGGTTGGAAGTGTGTCCCCCCCTGTGATGCCTTGCGGCTAGGTCAAAACATGGCGTGCAGGCCTTACCGGGTGTTGCAGAGTGAGGTCCGGTTTGAGGGATACGTCACGAGCTGCAGCGTTGAAGATGCATATTGGTATGAGCTGCGAGGGTTTGTGAGGCAAGCATCGAGCGTTGATCTCGGTCCTGGATGTAGATCCTGGGTGTCCCGGTCTGTGTGCTATTAAGTCCGTGGTTTGATAGTGTCGCTTGTTGCGGTAAAGGCCGCAAGCCTAGGGAATCGCTATGACAGCGTACATGTAGAGGAGCAGGATCATCGAGTCTCCGATCAAGTCTTCAGGTGTTAGGAATATCTTGTAGTCGATGTGGGCTTTTTAGTTGAGTGTTAAGTCGTGGCTAAAAGCATTTATACCCGGCCCGCAGTCAGAGCCTCAGTGAAGTGCGGCCATCATGCTCGGCTGCTCCCTTTATTTCTTTTATGTGTAAAATTTTCTATAGACCACATATGTTCCCTGATACGAGTACGCAGTGGTCTAGAGGTCTCACCTGTGTACTGCAAACCACATTTGCATTGGATTATGTAAATAATATTGCTATCTGAACATCTAATAAGTTCTTTTATATTTTTCCTGTTATATTTGATTTAAATTCTTTGCACTTACTTGAATGCTCACAAGACTTACAACTTAAACAAGGGTAAAAACCCACTATACTATTACCTTTTATATCTGCTTGGTTAAGGCTATTCACAGATTTCTTTTCTCTGTATGTAGGGGCCAGAATGGTCTTTAGGTTTTTGTTTTTTTTATATACCACTTGTGGTCTGGATGGGAGAACAGGACCTAATATTTCATCATTTTTAAGTAATCTCCAGTGCTTGTTTAAAATTCTCTCTAGCAGATTTTTATTTTGGCTGTAATTTGTAATGAATGGAATGAAAGTCCGCTCCCTCTCATCTCTACCCTTATGGGGGATGTTTGTGATCTGCTTGCACTTGGGGATTAGCAAAGAATTTCTATCTACTGATCTAACTTCATCAAGAGTTTTATTAATCTCACTTTCCCCATACCCTCTGGCATAAACAGGGACATTTATCATGGCTAGGGCGCATCAACACGGTGAAGATGATGATAGTCCCCAGATACCTATATCTGTTTCAGGCCCTTCCCTTGCCCTTACCGAAACCCTTTCTCTCAGCACAACAAAAAATGATTAACTCCTTCATATGGTCATACAAGCGCCCTAGGATAGCTCAGCACACCATGTATTTAAGTAAAGAAGATGGAGGCCTAGGCGTCCCTAATCTTGCTAACTACTATAAAGCCGCACATTTAGCTAGGGTTATAGCTTGGAACCATGCCAACCCCTCAAAGCTTTGGATACAGATGGAGGGCCATCTAGCTCAGGCTAACCCCATAAGAGACCTCCCTTGGATTCCTAAAGAGTCCAGACCACGCACTATACAAGACAATGACTATATTAAAGCTTCCCTAGAAGTATGGGATGATGTACTCACTCACACAAAGGGAATCTCTACTGTACTTTCCCCCCTGACCCCCCTCCTTCGATATCGCCTCTTTCTCAAACACGACCTATACTCTCACAACTCAACCAATAGACCTCATGGGTCCCTACCAGTTTATTTAGTGACCAACACCTCGGGAGTCAAAGACAGACTTACCCTTAATGAAGAACTAGGCCCACCCTTCCACCGTTGGTATTCCTACCTACAGATTAGACACGCGATCACCCACTGCCCACACAAAGAAATGATACTTAGACCCCTGACCACTTTTGAACAGCTATGTATTAATCCGAATATAAATAGAGCACATATCTCTCTAGCGTACAGAATGCTCAGGGGCTCTTTCCCTGAAAAAAGACCTACATACCTCACTAAGTGGGCAGTTGAACTCCAAAATGACCTTGACACTGAGACCTGGAGACAATGCTTTCGACACACACATTCTGCCTCCCTATCCTTGACCATATCTGAATTAAACTACAAAATATTAGCTCGATGGTATCTAACTCCTCAGCGCCTGAGGATCATATACCCTAATGCCTCCTCCAGCTGTTGGAGACGATGTGGTGAGGAAGGTACCCTCACCCACATATGGTGGTCGTGCCCCCTCCTACATACCTTCTGGAACCAAATAGAAAGACACATAGCCCATACTCTGGGGGTGCCAGTCACACTCTCCCCATCAATTATAATTCTTAATCTCATGCCTAAAATCACTTGCGTTTACCGCAGAAAGCTGCTTCTCCTAATGCTATCTTGCGCTAAACGCTTAATCCCTAGGAAATGGAAGACATGTGAGATACCGTCTATTGCCCAATGGAAATCTGAAGTAGACCATGTCCTCACACTAGAAAGGATGCATTACTGTTATCTAGGTAAACAAGACATGATCTGCAATATTCAATTTATATGGGATCAAGGGTCTTATGATGGCCACACTTAAACAGTCCCCCCGACATTCTATACCCAAGACTTTTATAAGCTACAACAACTTTCTTCCCTGTGATTTTAAAGAAAGTAGGCCAGGCGGGACACCCTCTCCCCCCTCCATTCCCCCTTTTAACCCCTATCTCCCTATCCTCGCTTACTAACACCCTCTATATTCTTTTATATCTTCTAATGATGTGTTATGACTCACTTCTTCCTTCAAAAAATCCCAAAAATTCTTATGAGAATTGGATTAATCACTAATGATGACTGTCTTCACTGTGAACAGCTATGATCCTATTATGATGTAACTGAAAGTATATATCTTGTTCATTTTCAATGTACCAATTTTCAATAAAAATCATTTAAACAAAAAAAAGAAATAAAGAGCTCCCCATTGCTAAACATTTTGGTAAATGTAATCATGGGAATCTAGACCATTTTTCCTTTCTAGGAATAGAAAAGGTAAAAAAGAAATGGAGAGGAGGTAATATACATAACGATCTTTTAAAAAGAGAAAGTAAGTGGATCTTTGATCTAAAGACTTTAAAGGTCTTAATGTCGATTTCGACATTGGATGCTTTCTAAATGATTGATTTCTAACCTTATCTATTTCAACATCCACATCTATATGAATTTTGCGGTGGTCATCTGCTAATACTTCTGAGTTATATCATATGTATTCTAATTTGTAGATTATATATATATATATATATATATATATATATATATTTTATATATATTTTATATATTTTTACATGTATTCTTTTTTATGTGTATAAAAATTTTGTATAATTTTTGTATATTTTTCGCACATAGTTTGTATAGTATATAACGCCTTTTCGTATGTCCGATAGACTTTTGGTGCAAGTTGAATGTGACCGAAGTTGTGTGTTTCAACAGATATGCATGTATTGGCATGAACAATTCTTTTTGATTAAAAGTGTGGTATGGTATAAGAAAAATTATATGCTAAACCATTGAACTAAATAATATTTGTGAATAACAATGTCCGATAATGGCTTTTCCCGCCTTTGATCATATACGCCCACTAGTAAACTTTAATCAATAGCCTGATTGTAATGACTATATATAGTACATTCTAAATCAATGTCGGGAGCTTGAAAAAGACCCTGCTTATGGGTTGAAACGCGTTGCTCTGCTTTGTTTGTCTTTTTTCCCTCTTCGACCTCCGTAGGTGCAGTTTCCCAGTTACCTGTGTGCAAAGGTGTTTGCGAATATCCTTGCTGGTTGAATTTACTGCTTTCTGCTGTTTGGAGATTTACGCCATTGAGAGGAACTCATAGGATCGAATCACAGACCTTCGGTGTAAGTATAAGTGATAACCTTATGCTGTTGCCTTGTTTGCCGTTTTATCGGTCTTTCGTCTCGTTCCAGCTCCAACTGAAGTTTGAAATTCCTCTTCAATCTGGGCTTATGTAAAGACCGCCACATCGAATGACTTCAGGAGATCGTTCACATTTAGATTCCATCTTTGCTCTCTGTATTGTTACATTTGTATTGTATTTTTTGAGACATTGTTGCTGTTTGTATACTACACTTTATTCCTGCGTCTGATCAGCGCAATTGTGATTTTATATTTCACTATACACATGTTTTAACTTTTTTATCATCAAACATTAAATAATTTTTTATAATTTTGTCGCTGTTAGCACTTCTTGGGTTATTCAGTTTGCACTTAGTGTTATCACTTGCACATATATTTTGGCGTTATATGCATATAAAACATTTCTATTTTTCCTATTTTAAGCTGTATAGCGCCTGTGTTTGAATTTTATGGTTTCCTTTTAGACTCCATATTATTCTCTTTTTTTATACAGAATATGTACAGATACTGATATAAATATACAGTATACACTAATTGTCATTTAACTGCATGTAATAGACACTACTATACAGAATATGTACAGATACTGATATAAATATACAGTATACACTAATTGTCATATAACTGCATGTAATAGACACTACTATACAGAATATGTACAGATACTGATATAAATATACAGTATACACTAATTGACATATAACTGCATGTAATAGACACTACTATACAGAATATGTACAGCTACTGATATAAATATACAGTATACACTAATTGTCATATAACTGCATGTAATAGACACTACTATACAGAATATGTACAGATACTGATATAAATATACAGTATACACTAATTGTCATATAAGTGCATGTAATAGACACTACTATACAGAATATGTACAGATACTGATATAAATATACAGTATACACTAATTGTCATATAACTGCATGTAATAGACACTACTATACAGAATATGTACAGATACTGATATAAATATACAGTATACACTAATTGTCATATAACTGCATGTAATAGACACTACTATACAGAATATGTACAGATACTGATATAAATATACAGTATACACTAATTTTCATATAACTGCATGTAATAGACACTACTATACAGAATATGTACAGATACTGATATAAATATACAGTATACACTAATTGTCATATAACTGCATGTAATAGACACTACTATACAGAATATGTACAGATACTGATATAAATATACAGTATACACTAATTGTCATATAACTGCATGTAACAGACACTACTATACAGAATATGTACAGATACTGATATAAATATACAGTATACACTGTCATATAACTGCATGTAATAGACACTACTATACAGAATATGTACAGATACTGATATAAATATACAGTATACACTAATTGTCATATAACTGCATGTGACAGACCCTTCGGTCAGGACTGAAAGTGTTAACTTTATTTTCTAAACACAAGTTGCTGGCTCCAGCTATAATTTAATTAGTGCTAAGCATTCTATTGTTTGATCACCTCTAGAGAGAAAACGCCTAAGTGATAAGAAGAGCCAAGAGTGTCTTGTGGTTGAAGTGTTTAAGTAATATAATTCTATTGTATCATGTCAAGGGCGCTTCTCCCTTTTATCTAATGTACAACATTCTTTCAACCCCATCTGGGGGGGTCAAAACCTGTATAAATACTAGGCATCTAGCCTTTAATAAATCTCATTCTGTTTTAAACCTGAAATGTGGAGCTTGGTCTCATGTTTGAGGGGAAATTGATCGGGGTTGTGAATTGCTGATTGTCTATGCAGGACGTTGTCATCTGGTATTGACCCTTGGTACACTGTTGGTACCGTAACATTGGTGGCAAGCGACGGGAGAATCCTTATCGCCCAAAGGAGCAACTACGGATCCAGACCGAATGGGAACACCGTATGAAAGGCTAAAAAGAGCTACCCTTAAAGACCTGCTAGAGCAACGGGGCCAACAAACCAGTAACCTCAGGAAGAGGGAGATTATTGCAAGACTGACCGAGATGGACTGAGTATCAGGGCACGAAGGAACCAATGAGCCCAGCATGTCAGACAGAACCCCCGAAGAAGCAAGCTTTGACCGGGCGGTCAAAATAAGACTGGCACACTATGGCCCCAACCCATCTGCGGAAATTATCCGGCGCTGCAGCAGTCCAAGTCACCGCAACCCCAGTGGAAAAGAGAAAAGTGCATTTTACCGCTTTTAAAAACTTCCTGGAAACAGAAGGAGAGATTGATGGGTACCTTGCGGATTTTGAGAGACAATGTGCACTACACCAGGTACCCGCCGAGGACTGGGTCACGATATTGTCCGGAAAATTATCCGGCCGGGCCAGTGAGGCTTTTCGGGCCATTCCAGATGAGGAAGTTGGGGATTATAATACTGTGAAAGAGGCTCTGCTCTCCAGGTATGCGGTTACACCGGAGGCATACCGGAGACGGTTCAGAGACACTGTTAAATTGGCTGGCGATTCCTACGTTGAGTGGGCATGTAAGGTGCACCGCACAGCATCGCACTGGATGGCGGGGTGCCAAGCCGTGTCTGGGGAAGAAGTGCTGCAGCTATTCCTGTTGGAGCATTGCTTTGACAAGTTGTCAGCAGGAGTTAGAGAGTGGGTTCGGGACCGTAAACCCTCCACCCTGCATGAAGCTGCTCGCTTGGCAGATGAGTATACGGATGCCCGCAAACTGGACACTGCTACCACTAAGCCCCCTGCTAAAGTGGAGTACAGACCCCCGGCCACCCCAGCAGCTGCCAGTTACCAACCCCCGGCCACACAGCCTCCGGTCACGAACTACCCTCAGACAGCCCGGTTCGCCTCACGGGATTACTCCCAGCCTATCCGGTGCTTTGGATGTAAGCAAATCGGACACAAAAGGTCGGAGTGTCCCCTCAACACGGCCAGCCAAGCACAGTCCTGGAGGAGACCCGCCGGCGGAATCCCACGTAACCCTCAGCCTGCTGCCCACTGCGTAGAGGAACAAGAATGCTGGGGCATCCTACATGAAGCAGACCCCGTGCAAGCTGTCCACTGGGATAACCAGAAACAGCACCGGCAACTGGTTAAAGTGAATGGGAAGGAGGTCAGTGGTCTACGGGATACTCGTGCTACTATGACCTTGCTTCAAAAGAACCTGGTGTCTGAGAAACAGCACACTGGAGACACTGTGGCTGTGAGAGTGGCAGGGGGCACTGTGTTCCGCCTACCTGTTGCCCGGGTACATTTGGATTGGGGAGTGGGCGCTAGACATGTGAATGTGGGGGTCATGAAGGATTTACCAGCTGATGTTCTCCTTGGAAATGACTTGGCCCCCCTTGTTTCGGCCTACGCTCCCATGGGTCCCGTTGATGGTAACCCAGTGACTACCCGTGCCCAGGCCCGTGTCACCGAGACCGACCCACCTGCTGCTGAGACCCAGGTAAGACTCTCTTCCCCGACTTATACCCTAGACCAGAGCCCCTTGAGTTGGGATACCCCAGAGACGTACGGGAGGGAAACCCGGGAGGATCCGACCCTTCAGAAGTACAGGGCTAGGGCAGACACTGGAGAAGAGGGAGTAGATGGGGAACGTTATGAGTGGGTGGGGGATAGGCTATATAGAATCCCCAAACCTGCCCAGAAAAGTACTGCCCTTCCACAAAATCGGCAGCTGGTAGTGCCTGCGAAATACCGGCAAGAGATTCTGTGGATTGGGCACGATGTACCGTTAGCTGGACATCTAGGGTCCCGCCGCACCGCTCATAGGATCACCCAGAATTTCTTCTGGCCCAATTTTAACCGAGATGTGCGGGTATATTGTAGTACTTGTGACACCTGTCAACGGGTGGGTAAGCGGGGGGACCACCCCAAAGCTAGGCTTATGTCTATGCCTGTCATTGGGGAACCCTTTTCCCGCATAGCCGTTGACATTGTGGGTCCACTTGCCAGGGCTAGTCCATCAGGTAAGAAGTATATTCTCACTGTGGTGGACTATGCCACTCGTTACCCAGAGGCAGTAGCACTGTCGAATATAGAGGCAGAGACAGTCGCTGATGCCCTAGTTAAGATTTTTACTAGGGTCGGGTTCCCTAAGGAGATTCTCTCTGATTAGGGGACCCAGTTTTCCGCTGTGCTCACCCAGCAGCTGTGGAAGGTGTGCGGCATTAAACCGTTGCTCAGTTCGCCTTATCACCCCCAGACTAACGGTCTCTGCGAGCGCTTTAATGGCACCCTCAAGCAGATGCTGAGGACCTTCACGGACACTTGCAGAGACTGGGAACGATTCCTGCCTCATCTGCTATTTGCGTACAGGGAGGTGCCCCAGGAATCCACTGGGTTCTCTCCCTTTGAGTTACTCTATGGGAGAAGAGTCCGCGGCCCCCTGGATCTCATTAGAGGACACTGGGAGGGAAAGATAGAGCAGGAGGGAACCCCCATCGTGCCATATGTTCTGGAACTCCGGGACCGCATGGAGAAACTGTCTCTGATGGTAAGAGGGAATCTCCAGGTGGCCCAGGAAAGACAGAAGGGGTGGTACGATCAGGGTGCCCGGCAGCGGGTCTTCCAGGTTGGACAGAAGGTTTTGGTGCTCAAGCCTGTGAAGGCCAACAAGATGCAAGCATCTTGGCAGGGCCCGTATAAAGTGTTATCCCGGGTGTGTGATACTACCTATGTTATAGCCAGCTGTGCAGATGAGAGGATCCAGCGATCCTTTCATGTGAACATGCTGAAGGAGTATCAGGAGAGGCCAGAGGACGTAGCCGCAGTATGTGCCCCTGCTGCAGACGACCCAGAGAACTTACCCCTACCCGACTTATTAGAGAAGGACCCCCAGACTGACCTCACTAGTCTTGTGCAGCTAGGGGACCGGTTGAACCCTACCGAGAGGGTACAGGCAAGACAGCTCCTGTGGGAGAAGCAGGCGACGTTCTCCCAAGAGCCCGGCTACACTACCCTAGCTGTCCATAAAGTAGAGACTCCCGGACAGAATCCCCTGCGACAGCCTCCCTACCGTATACCCGAAGCAGTCCGAGAAGGAATGCGGAAGGAGATACAGGAGATGGCCCGGCTGGGAGTGATCGAGCCCTCCGATAGTCCTTGGGCTTCCCCTGTAGTCCTGGTACCTAAGAAGGATGGAACCACCCGGTTCTGTGTGGACTACAGGCGGCTCAACGAGAGGACCACCACTGACGCCTACCCGATGCCCCGGGTAGACGAATTACTAGACCGTATTGCTAGGGGGCGCTATCTGACAACCATAGACCTGTGTAAAAGCTATTGGCAGATTCCCCTGGCCGAGGATGCTATCCCCATTCGGCCTGTACCAGTTTAAGGTCATGCCCTTTGGGATGAAGAATTCTCCAGCTACCTTCCATCGTATGGTGGATAGACTCCTTGATGGCTTCCAGGAATTTGCTTGTGCATACCTGGACGACATTGCGGTTTACAGTGGGTCCTGGGAAGAACACCTTACCCATGTAGGGCTGGTTCTGGACAAGATTCGGGCCGCTGGCCTGACCTTGAAACCGGACAAGTGCCATCTAGGTATGGCTGAAGTACAGTACTTGGGGCACCGAGTGGGGTGTGGGAGCCAGAGACCGGAGCCAGCCAAGGTAGAGGCTGTGGCTAACTGGCCCACACCTATAACTAAGACCCAAGTACTAGCCTTCCTGGGGACGGCCGGGTATTACCGACGTTTTGTCCCCGACTACAGTACTATCGCCAAGCCCCTGACTGACCTGACTAAAAAGAACCTCCCCAAACAGGTCCTGTGGTCTCCAGCTTGTGAAGCCGCGTTTCAGGCACTGAAGCAGGCCCTTGTGAATGCCCCTGTCTTGGCTGCCCCAGTCCCTAACAAACGTTTTCTCATTCATACAGATGCTTCCATGTATGGACTGGGGGCTGTACTGAGTCAAGTCGGGGAGGATGGAGGAGAGCATCCTGTCGCATACCTAAGCAGAAAGTTATTACCTCGGGAAGTAAGTTATGCGGCAGTAGAGAAAGAATGTTTAGCCCTGGTCTGGGCACTGAAGAAGTTGAACCCTTATCTATATGGACAGGAATTTTCCCTCATAACGGACCACAATCCCTTAGTCTGGCTCAACCGGGTCTCAGGAGACAATGGTAGATTGCTGAGGTGGAGTTTAGCCCTCCAGCCCTATAACTTCACCATCAGCTACCGGCCCGGTAAGCTAAACGGGAATGCAGATGGATTGTCCCGGCAAACTGATATGCCTACCACCACCCAGTCCGGTCATCCCCAAGTTGACCCGCCAAAGGGTCAAGCCGGGTCTGCCGGAGTGTTCCACAAGGGGGGAGCTATGTGACAGACCCTTCGGTCAGGACTGAAAGTGTTAACTTTATTTTCTAAACACAAGTGGCTGGCTCCAGCTATAATCTAATTAATGCTAAGCATTCTATTGTTTGATCACCTCCAGAGAGAAAACGCCTAAGTGATAAGAAGAGCCAAGAGTGTCTTGTGGTTGAAGTGTTTAAGTAATATAATTCTATTGTATCATGTCAAAAGGGCGCTTCTCCCTTTTATCTAATGTACAACATTATTTCAACCCCATCTGGGGGGGTCAAAACCTGTATACTAGGCATAGCCTTTTAATAAATATCATTCTGTTTTAAACCTGAAATGTGGAGCTTGGTCTCATGTTTGAGGGGAAATTGATCAGGGTTGTGAATTGCTGATTGTCTATGCAGGACATTGTTCATCTGGTGTTAACCCTTGGTACACTGTTGGTACCGTAACACTGCATGTAATAGACACTACTATACAGAATATGTACAAATACTGATATAAATATACAGTATACACTAATTGTCATATAACTGCATGTAATAGACACTACTATACAGAATATGTACAGATACTGATAAAAATATACAGTATACACTAATTACATATAACTGCATGCAATAGACACTACTATACAGAATATGTACAGATACTGATATAAATATACAGTATATACTAACTGTCATATAACTGCATGTAATAGACTACTATACAGAATATGTACAGATACTGATATAAATATACATTATACACTAATTGTCATATAACTGCATGTAATAGACACTACTATACAGAATATGTACAGATACTGATATAAATATACAGTATACACTAATTACATATAACTGCATGTAATATACACTACTATACAGAATATGTACAGATACTGATATAAATATACAGTATACACTAATTGTCATATAACTGCATGTAATAGACACTACTATACAGAATATGTACAGATACTGATATAAATATACAGTATACACTAATTGTCATATAACTGCATGTAATAGATACTACTATACAGAATATGTACAGATACTGATATAAATATACAGTATACACTAATTGTCATATAACTGCATGTAATAGACACTACTATATAGAATATGTACATATACTGATATAAATATACAGTATATACTAATTGTCATAACTGCATGTAATAGACGCTACTATACAGAATATGTACAGATACTGATATAAATATACAGTATACACTAATTGTCATATAACTGCATGTAATATACACTACTATACAGAATATGTACAGATACTGATATAAATATACAGTATACACTAATTGTCACATAACTGCATGTAAAAGACACTACTATACAGAATATGTAGATACTGATATAAACATACAGTATACACTAATTGTCATATAACTGCATGTAATAGACACTACTATACAGAATATGTACAGATACTGATATAAATATACAGTATACACTAATTGTCATATAACTGTATGTAATAGACACTACTATACAGAATATGTACAGATACTGATATAAATATACAGTATATACTAATTGTCATATAACTGCATGTAATATACACTACTCTACAGAATATGTACAGATACTGATATAAATATACAGTATACACTAATTGTCATATAACTGCATGCAATAGACACTACTATACAGAATATGTACAGATACTGATATAAATATACAGTATACACTAATTACATATAACTGCATGTAATAGACACTACTATACAGAATATGTACTGATACTGATATAAATATACAGTATGCACTAATTGTCATATAACTGCATGTAATAGACACTACTATACAGAATATGTACAGATACTGATATAAATATACAGTATACACTAATTGTCATATAACTGCATGTAACAGACACTACTATACATAATATGTACAGATACTGATATAAATATACAGTATACACTAATTGTCATATAACTGCATGTAACAGACACTACTATACAGAATATGTACAGATACTGATATAAATATACAGTATACACTAATTGTCATATAACTGCATGTAACAGACACTACTATACAGAATATGTACAGATACTGATATAAATATACAGTATACACTAATTGTCATATAACTGCATGTAATAGACACTACTATACAGAATATGTACAGATACTGATATAAATATACAGTATGCACTAATTGTCATATAACTGCATGTAACAGACACTACTATACAGAATATGTACAGATACTGATATAAATATACAGTACACACTAATTGTCATATAACTGCATGTAATAGACACTACTATACAGAATATGTACAGATACTGATATAAATATACAGTATACACTAATAGTCATATAACTGCATGTAATAGACACTACTATACAGAATATGTACAGATACTGATATAAATATACAGTATACACTAATTGTCATATAACTGCATGTAACAGACACTACTATACAGAATATGTACAGATACTGATATAAATATACAGTATACGCTAATTGTCATATAACTGCATGTAACAGACACTACTATACAGAATATGTACAGATACTGATATAAATATACAGTATACACTAATTACATATAACTGCATGTAATAGACACTACTATACAGAATATGTACAGATACTGATATAAATATACAGTATACACTAATTGTCATATAACTGTATGTAATAGACACTACTATACAGAATATGTACAGATACTGATATAAATATACAGTATACACTAATTGTCATATAGCTGCATGTAACAGACACTACTATACAGAATATGTACAGATACTGATATAAATATACAGTATACACTAATTGTCATATAACTGCATGTAATAGACACTGCTATACAGAATATGTACAGATACTGATATAAATATACAGTATACACTAATTGTCATATAACTGCATGTAATAGACACTACTATACAGAATATGTACAGATACTGATATAAATATACAGTATGTACTAATTGTCATATAACTGCATGTAATAGACACTGCTATACAGAATATGTACAGATACTGATATAAATATACAGTATACACTAATTGTCATATAACTGCATGTAATAGACACTACTATACAGAATATGTACAGATACTGATATAAATATACAGTATACACTAATTGTCATATAACTGCATGTAATAGACACTACTATACAGAATATGTACAGATACTGATATAAATATACAGTATACACTAATTGTCATATAACTGCATGTAATAGACACTACTATACAGAATATGTACAGATACTGATATAAATATACAGTATACACTAATTGTCATATAACTGCATGTAATAGACACTACTATACAGAATATGTACAGATACTGATATAAATATACAGTATACACTAATTGTCATATAACTGCATGTAATAGACACTACTATACAGAATATGTACAGATACTGATATAAATATACAGTATACACTAATTGTCATATAACTGCATGTAATAGACACTACTATACAGAATATGTACAGATACTGATATAAATATACAGTATACACTAATTGTCATATAACTGCATGTAATAGACACTACTATACAGAATATGTACAGATACTGATATAAATATACAGTATACACTAATTGTCATATAACTGCATGTAATAGACACTACTATACAGAATATGTACAGATACTGATATAAATATACAGTATACACTAATTGTCATATAACTGCATGTAACAGACACTACTATACAGAATATGTACAGATACTGATATAAATATACAGTATACACTAATTGTCATATAACTGCATGTAATAGACACTACTATACAGAATATGTACAGATACTGATATAAATATACAGTATACACTAATTGTCATATAACTGCATGTAATAGACACTACTATACAGAATATGTACAGATACTGATATAAATATACAGTATATACTAATTGTCATATAACTGCATGTAATAGACACTACTATACAGAATATGTACAGATACTGATATAAATATACAGTATACACTAATTGTCATATAACTGCATGTAATAGACACTACTATACAGAATATGTAGAGATACTGATATAAATATACAGTATACACTAATTGTCATATAACTGCATGTAATAGACATTACTATACAGAATATGTACAGATACTGATATAAATATACAGTATATACTAATTGTCATATAACTGCATGTAATAGACTCTACTATACAGAATATGTACAGATACTGATATAAATATACAGTATACACTAATTGTCATATAACTGCATGTAATAGACACTACTATACAGAATATGTACAGATACTGATATAAATATACAGTATACACTAATTGTCATATAACTGCATGTAATAGACACTACTATACAGAATATGTACAGAAACTGATATAAATATACAGTATACACTAATTGTCATATAACTGCATGTAACAGACACTACTATACAGAATATGTACAGATACTAATATAAATATACAGTATATACTAATTGTCATATAACTGCATGTAACAGACACTACTATACAGAATATGTACAGATACTGATATAAATATACAGTATACACTAATTGTCATATAACTGCATGTAATAGACACTACTATACAGAATATGTACAGATACTGATATAAATATACAGTACACACTAATTGTCATATAACTGCATGTAATAGACACTACTATACAGAATATGTACAGATACTGATATAAATATACAGTATACACTAATTGTCATATAACTGCATGTAATAGACACTACTATACAGAATATGTACAGATACTGATATAAATATACAGTATACACTAATTGTCATATAACTGCATGTAATAGACACTACTATACAGAATATGTACAGATACTGATATAAATATACAGTATACACTAATTGTTATATAACTGCATGTAATAGACACTACTATACAGAATATGTACAGATACTGATATAAATATACAGTATACACTAATTGTCATATAACTGCATGTAATAGACATTACTATACAGAATATGTACAGATACTGATACAAATATACAGTATATACTAATTGTCATATAACTGCATGTAATAGACACTACTATACAGAATATGTACAGATACTGATATAATATACAGTATACACTAATTGTCATATAACTGCATGTAATAGACACTACTATACAGAATATGTACAGATACTGATATAAATATACAGTATATACTAATTGTCATATAACTGCATGTAATAGACACTACTATACAGAATATGTACAGATACTGATATAAATATACAGTATATACTAATTGTCATATAACTGCATGTAACAGACACTACTATACAGAATATGTACAGACACTGATATAAATATACAGTATACACTAATTGTCATATAACTGCATGTAATAGACACTACTATACAGAATATGTACAGACACTGATATAAATATACAGTATACACTATTTGTTATATAACTGCATGTAATAGACACTACTATACAGAATATGTAGAGATACTGATATAAATATACAGTATATACTAATTGTCATATAACTGTATGTAATAGACACTACTATACAGAATATGTACAGATACTGATATAAATATACAGTATACACTAATTGTCATATAACTGCATGTAATAGACACTACTATACAGAATATGTACAGATACTGATATAAAGATACAGTATACACTAATTGTCATATAACTGCATGTAATAGACACTACTATACAGAATTTGTACAGATACTGATATAAATATACAGTATACACTAATTGTCATATAACTGCATGTAATAGACACTACTATACAGAATATGTACAGATACTGATATAAATATACAGTATACACTAATTCTCATATAACTGCATGTAATAGACACTACTATACAGAATATGTACAGATACCGATATAAATATACAGTATACACTAATTACATATAACTGCATGTAATAGACACTACTATACAGAATATGTACAGATACTGATATAAATATACAGTATACACTAATTGTCATATAACTGCATGTAATAGACACTACTATACAGTATATGTACAGATACTGATATAAATATACAGTATACACTAATTGTCATATAACTGCATGTAATAGACACTACTATACAGAATATGTACAGATACTGATATAAATATACAGTATACACTAATTGTCATATAACTGCATGTAATAGACACTACTATACAGAATATGTACAGATACTGATATAAATATACAGTATACGCTAATTGTCATATAACTGCATGTGACAGACACTACTATACAGAATATGTACAGATACTGATATAAATATACAGTATTAGTGATGACCTAAAAATTTCGGTGGACTCGAACTTCCGGTATTGTTCGCAAACCGGCGAACCGCCATTGACTTCAATAGGCAGGCGAACTTTAAAACCTACAAGGACTCTTTCTGGCCACAATAGTGATGGAAAAGTTGTTTCAAGTGGACTAACACCGGGACTGTGGCATGCTGGAGGGGGATCCCTGGCAAAACTCCCATGGAAAATTACATAGTTTATGCAGAGTCTGCTTTTAACCCATAAAGGGCCTAAATCACCTAACATTCCCAAATTGTTTGCAATAACGTGCTTTAAAACATCTGTTATGATGTCGTATCTATCAAGTAGTGTAAGGGTTACGGCCGCTTCACAGTGACAAGAGCAAACTCCAAGTGTAACGCACCGCAATCAACCGCAAACAGTCCATTTGCACAACCACGAGATAGATTTGATAGATAGATACATAGATTACATAGCTCAATCGATGCAATATACATATGATCGATACAATTTACATAAATCAATAGATGCAATATACATTTGATAGATACGAATTACATCGATCAATAGATGCAATATCCATTTGATAGATACGAATGTTATCGAATCAAAGATGCAATATACATTTTATAGATACGAATTACATCAACCAAAATATGTAATATACATTTTATAGATACGAATTACATCGATCAATAGATGCAATCTACATTTGATAGATACGTTTGATAGTTCGATCGATTTGATAGATAAATAAATAGATTTGAAATATATATAATTTCCCTGACAGAGTATAACAATAAGACATGCAGTCTGTGACCCGTGGTGTGTTAAGTAGTACTATTCTTAGCAGTTTACTACAACCTGTTACTACCCCTATCGGGGGAGGTTTATATGGCCTGCATTTTTGGAACCGGGAGGTGGAAGAAGATGATTGCTCTGTCCTCCTACTTCAAATTTGTCAAACACAAGTGGCTGTCTCAAAACAGTCCGGACACAAGATAGATAGATAGATAGATAGATAGATAGATAGATAGATAGGATAGATAGATATATATATATAGATTGATAGTTAGATAGAATCGATAGAAGAGAAATAGATAGATTTGTTAGATATATAATTACCCTGACAAAGTATAATAATTAGACATGCGGTCTTGGACCCATGGTAACTAGGTTGTGTTAAGTAGTACTATTCTTAGCACTTTCAGCCCTGTAACTCCCCCTATTGGTGGAGGTCTATATGGCGGTTATGATTACCCTGACAAAGTATAACAACAAGACACGCAGTCTGGGACCCATGGTAATTTTGTTGTGTTAAGTAAAACTTTTCTTAGCACTTTAATCCCTCTTACTCCCCATTTCGGTGGAGTTCTATATGGCCTGCATGATTACCCTGACAAAGTATAACAACAAAACATCTGGGGTGGGACCCATGGTAACTAGGTTGTGTTAAGTAGTACTATTCTTAGAACTGTAATCCCTGTTACTCCCCCTATCAAGGGAGGTCTATATGGCCTGCATGATTACCCTGACAAAGTATAACAACAAGACACAGGGTGTTGGACCCATGGTAACTAGCTTGTGTTAATTAGTACTTTTCTTAGCACTTTAATCCCTGTTACCCCCCCCCTTTCGGGGGAGGTCTATATGGCCTGCCTGATTACCCTAACAAAATATAATAATAAGACATGCGGTCTGGGACCCATGTTAACTAGGTTGCGTTTTAAGTATTACTATTCTTAGCACTTTAATCTCTGTAACTCCCCCTATCTGGGGAGGTCTATACGGCCTGCATGCTTACCCATACAAAATATAATAATAAGACATCTGCTCTGGGTCTGGGACCCATGGTAACTAGGTTGTGTTAAGTAGTACTGTTCTTAGCATTTTAATACCTCTTACTCACCCTGTCGGGGGAGGTCTATATGGCCTGCATGATTACCCTAACAAAATATAATAACAACACATGCGTTCTGGGACCCATGGTAACTATGTTGTGTTAAGTAGTAATGTCCTTAGCATTTTAATACCTGTTACTCACCCTATTGGTGGAGGTCTATATGGCCTGCATGATTACCCTTACAAAATATAATAACAAGACATGCGGTCTGGGACCCATGGTAACTAGGTTGTGTTAAGTAGTACTCTTCTTAGCATTTTAATACCTGTTACTCACCCTATCGGGGGAGGTCTATATGGCCTGCATGATTAACCGAACAAAATATAATAATAAGACATATGCTCTGGGACCCATGGTAACTTTGTGTTAAGTAGTACTGTTCTTAGCATTTCAATACCTGTTACTCACCCTATTGGGGGAGGTCTATATGGCCTGCATGATTACTGTGGCAAACCTAGCCACTTCTGGACTTTAATGTAAGAAAGGTTGTCTATAGGCTGTATTGTGTGCTATGTAGATGTGACAGACCCTTCTGTCAGTACTGAAGGAGTTAACTGTGTTCAGCTTTAAGAAGCTATTCTTGAACGACAAGGTTACTAGCCTCAGCTATTGTGTACTGTCATTAAATTTAGTGATAAACAGTCCATTGTTTAATCACCCTCAGAGAGCAGACACCTAGGTGATAAGAAAATCCAAATGTGTCTTGTGTTTAAGTTGTTATCTGCCTAAGTAAAGTACTGTGATTCTATTGTGGCCTGTCAAAGGGCGTTGTCCCTCCATCTAATGTACAACATTCTTTCAACCCCCCATCTGGGGGGTCAGACCTGCATAAATACTAGGCATAGCCTTTTAATAAATGTCATTCTGTTTTAAACCTGAAAACTGGCTGGGTTGTGAATTGCTTATTCCCTATTCAGGACATTGTTCATCTGGTGTTAACCCTTGGTATCCTATTGGTACCGCTACAATTGGTGGCAAGCGGGGGGATCCGACCTTACAGCCGAAAAGCGCAATTCGTGCAATTGTAACTGCCGAATAAGAAAAGGGAATGGCAAGCAGAATACAGCGAAAGAACCGACTACCGAAGTGAATGGAGACGGATTATTCTAAGCTAAAGAGACAAACGTTAAAGGAACTGCTAGAAGCCAGGGGAAAGATAGCCAGCAGCAAACCCAAGGCTATATTAATTGCCGAGCTGATGGAGGGAGACAGAGCTCGCAGCGCTACACCTCCAGCAGCCATGGAGGAGACCCTATACCAGAGGGAAATGAGGACCAGGCTGGAATTTTTACCCCAACCTGTACCACGGGACATGCTATCCGTGGTAATGGCAGATGTGCAGGAGTACGTGATGGAACACAGTCCGCGGAATGCATCCTCCTGAGCAGAGTCCATTTCGGAAGCACTCAGCAACCCAGTAAGACCCAAAATCCCATACCATGCCTTTAAAATGTTTTGTGAGGAGAAGGATGAGATCGATGGGTATTTACAGGATTTTGAGAGACTGTGCAAGTTACATGATTTGGAGCAGTCCGTATGGGTGCCGGTGCTAGCAGGCAAGCTAGCCGGTAGGGCAGCGGAAGCGTATCGCGCTGTACTCAGGGAGGACAGCATGGATTACGCTAAAGTGAAGAGAGCGATCTTGGAAAGATATGCCATTACCCCAGAGGCATACCGGCGCAAGTTTAGAGGCCTGCGCAAGCCAGAAAGAGATTCCCATGCAGAGTGGGCCCACAAGCTGGATCAAGCATCTCAGGGGTGGATACAGGCCAGCCAAGCTACCACCATGGAAGAATTGCGACAACTGATGCTGTTGGAGCAATTCTTTAACGGCTTGTCCCCAGAAGCCCAAGAATGGGTGAGAGATCGAAAACCCCTCACCTTAACCGAAGCAGCCAGATTAGCAGACCAGCATTTTGATGCCAGGAGGCACCATGGACTACTGCCTAAGATGTACGCTCGACCCGCGGGACAACCCAGTCCTCTACAGCCTAACAACCCCACAGCGACACCTTTTCGCCCAGCCCCAGGAAATCCACCACCCCCCTCACGATACAACGGACGGGCGAATATACAATGCCACACCTGCAAGCAGTGGGGACATATGGCACGTGAGTGCACCCAAAATCGGAACAGGCAAGCTTGGAACCAGGTCAGACAGAACCTGATGGTTCTCACCATTACCAAATGGAGCCAGCCGCTCATGAGGTGTTGAGCACCCAAGCCAAGGAACCCCTGGGAATTCTGCACGAGGTGATGTCGGTCCGGGCCACCGATAACCGGCAACATCATCGCCAGCTGGTGACCGTAGAGGGGAAGGAGGTCCAGGGACTTCGGGATTCGGGAGCTACTTTAACCCTGATAGCTCCCCATTTGGTGCCGGATACAGCACACACTGGCGGATCCGTGGCAGTACGAGTGGCAGGGGGAGCAGTATACCGATTGCCCACTGCTAAGATTCATTTGGATTGGGGTGCGGGGGAGGGCATGGTAGAGGTGGGCTTGATGCAAAACCTACCAGCGGATGTTGTACTGGGGAATGACCTGGGTCAGATGACCTCTGCTTTTGTACCTCAGAGAGCCCGGTTCAATTCGCGGGGCTACTCACAACCTATTCGGTGCTTTGGATTTAAGCAACTAGGGCACAAAAGACCAGAGTGTCCCCTAAACGCAGCGAACCAAGCACAGTCCTGG
Organism: Bombina bombina; assembly: GCF_027579735.1. Taxonomy (NCBI): domain Eukaryota; kingdom Metazoa; phylum Chordata; class Amphibia; order Anura; family Bombinatoridae; genus Bombina; species Bombina bombina. Next base: position 1,599,644,391 of record NC_069499.1, read on the forward strand.
AGAAGACCCGCCGGCGGAATGCCACATAATCCTCAGCCTACGGCCCGCTACATAGAGGCGCCAGAATGCTGGGGCAGCCTACATGAAGCAGACCCCGTGCAAGCTGCCCACCGGAATAACCGGCAACTGGTTAAAGTGAATGGGAAGGAGGTCAGTGGTCTACGGGATACTGGTGCTACCATGACCTTGCTTCAAGAGAACTTGGTGTCTGAGAAACAGCACACTGGAGACACTGTGGCTGTGAGGGTAGCAGGGGGCACTGTGTTCCGCCTACCTGTTGCCAGGGTACATTTGGATTGGGGAGTGGGCGCTAGACCTGTGAATGTGGGTGTCAAGAAGGACTTACCTGCTGATGTTCTCCTTGGAAATGACTTGGCCCCCTTTGTTTCTGCCTATGCTCCCATGGGTCCTGCTGATGTTAACCCTGTGACTACCCAAGCCCAGTCCCTCCGGGAAGAGGTACATTTTAACCGTGGTGGACTACGCCACTAGGTACCCCGAGGCCATTGCCCTCTCCAACATCCATGCAGAGACGGTAGCTGAAGCCTTAATAAAAATATTTTCCCGGGTAGGGTTCCCCCAGGAGATAATATCGGATAGGGGCACCCAGTTTACCGCAGAGGTGACCCAACAACTAAAGACTGCTCTAACTAATGCGCATGTACTTGCTGCACCCGATCCCACTAAAAGATTTCTTGTTCACACAGACGTTTCGATGTTTGGAGTGGGGGCAGTGCTGAGCCAAGTTGGAGCAGATGGCGGAGAACACCCCGTAGCTTACTTGAGCCGAAAGTTGTTGCCCCGTGAAGTAAGCTACGCCGCCATCGAAAAAGAATGCCTGGCCGTGGTGTGGGCCCTCAAAAAGTTGCAGCCGTACCTGTATGGACAACCTTTTTCCTTACTCACAGATCACAACCCGTTGGTGTGGCTGAACCGTGTGGCCGGGGACAATGCCAGGCTGCTGCACTGGAGTTTGGCGCTGCAGCCCTTCGACTTTACCATCCATTACCGCCCAGGGAAACAAAACGGTAACGCCGACGGGTTGTCCAGACAAACTGAACTTGAAAAGTGATCTGTGAGTACTTCCCCGGACATCCCCAAGCTGATCCATTGGGATCAGACTGTGTATGCCGGCTTGGTTCTGGGGTAGCATTGTGGCAAACCTAGCCACTTCTGGACTATAATGTAAGAAAGGTTGTCTATAGGCTGTATTGTGTGCTATGTAGATGCGACAGACCCTTCTGTCAGTACTGAAGGAGTTAACTGTGTTCAGCTTTAAGAAGCTATTCTTGAACGACAAGGTTACTAGCCTCAGCTATTGTGTACTGTCATTAAAGTTAGTGATAAACAGTCCATTGTTTAATCACCCTCAGAGAGCAGATCTTGGACTAACACCCATGGCTAACTTGGTTGTTTCAAGTTGTACTATTCTTAGCACTTTCATCTCATCCCTATTACTTCCAGGCCTCTCGGGGGTGGTCTACATGGCCATCATGATTAGCCTAAAAAAATACTACAATCCAACCTTGGCTCAGTCTTGATAGGCCCTTAATTGGCTGTATTTTGGTAGTACTGTTCTTATTAGTTTAATACCTGAAACAACACCGAATGTTGGCAGGTCTATATGGCCTGCATGATTAGCCGCACCCAAACCAAAAAAAATCCAAGCGGTCTTGGACTAACACCCATGGCTAACTCGGTTGTTTCAAGTTGTACTATTCTTAGCACTTTCATCTCATCCCTATTACTTCCAGGCCTCTCGGTGGTGGTCTATTTGGCCATCATGATTAGCCTAACAAAATACTACAATCCAACCTTGGCTCAGTCTTGATAGGCCCTTAATTGGCTGTATTTTGGTAGTACTGTTCTTATTAGTTTAATACCTGATACAACACCGAATGGTGGCAGGTCTATATGGCCTGCATGATTAGCCACACCCAAACCAAAAAAAAGCCAAGCGGTCTTGGACTAACACCCATGGCTAACTTGGTTGTTTCAAGTAGTACTATTCTTAGGACTTTCATCTCATCCCTGTTACTTCCAGGTCTCTCGGTGGTGGTCTACATGGCCATCACGATTAGCCTAACAAAATACTACAATCCAACCTTGGCTCAGTCTTGATAGGCCCTTAATGGCTGTATTTTGGTAGTACTGTTCTTATTAGTTTAATACCTGATACAACACCGAATGGTGGCAGCTCTATATGGCCTGCATGATTAGCGGCACCCAAACCAAAAAAAAGCCAAGCAGTCTTGGACTAACACCCATGGCTAACTTGGTTGTTTCAAGTTGTACTATTCTTAGCACTTTCATCTCATCCCTGTTACTTCCAGGCCTCTCAGGGGTGGTCTACATGGCCATCATGATTAGCCTAACAAAATACTACATTCCAACCTTGGCTCAGTCTTCATAGGCCCTTAATTGGCTGTATTTTGGTAGTACTGTTCTTATTACATGAAAGATAAAAACAAAGAGCGCATCCGGATTCAAGTGTATTTATTGGCAAAGATAAATGACACACAGAAACAAATGCACTTACAATGTTTAAAATGCAACTTGCAGTGGTTTGAAGAGATGTACCGGGTGATGCTGACCGGACCAAAGACCACAAGCCCTCCAAGTGAAGTTTGGACCCCCACAGCCAACCACCAATACAGGTACTCTCAAAATGTCACCAATACTTTGCAGTATTAACCTCAACGCGTTTCCCCCGTTTGCGAACGGGCTTTCTCAAGAGGACAGGTGGTTGTAACCTGAATTAGCACTTAGTATATAATGATAATGAACCAATCAGAATTGAGTTAAAACAATTAAGCACAACACCCCTTCTATGTGATGTCAAGACTTAACCCTTTCATATACAATATACAGTTAAATCAACATTGTTAAATAAATTGCATATATGTATATATACACATAAAAAGACAACATAAAATTCATACATGCTCACAATTGGATTAATAAATTTAAAATTGGATCTGAACAAACTAAAAAGCTTAAAAAAGATTTCAATGGATTTATAGAGGACTTATTGGAATTGTAACATAAAAGTGGTCTCTATAAATAAACATACTCTAATAAATATTGAAATATAATAATTTCCATACTATTTACAAATGTATTAAAAAATGCATGATATTTTGATATGTTCATACCCAAGTTAAATACATAGATAGATCTTATATGAGCACCAATTGGTGTATTTACATGTGTGCTGCCACATCAATATCAATATTCATTCCCCTGGGTGTTAAACAATTGATCTTATATATCCAAAGGGTTTCTAATTTACGCAATTTCAGCAGTCTATTTCTTTCTTTGGGAGATACCCATTCTATCACCTGTATGCATAAACTACTGGGGTCACAGTTGTGTGCATCCATAAAATGTCTAGGCACACTGTGTTTTGGATATTTTTTATTTATAAACATGCTCATATATCCTCCTTTTTATTTTTCTTTTCGTGCGGCCTACATAGTACAGGCCACACCCACACTCAAGGAGGTAAACTACAAATGTGGAGTGACAGTTACTTCTAACCTTAATATTGAACTTCTGTGTGTGATCAGAGTTCATGAATGTAGGAGAACTATTTATATGTTGACACATAACACACTTGGACTTGCCGCATTTATAAGTTCCTTTTTTGCCTATCAACCAACTGGAGTTCTTGTTATCATTTTCTGATCCTTTTTTCAATTTACTAGGAGCCAGAATATTTTTTAGATTTTTCCCTTTCTTAAATGTTATATCTGGGTCATTCCCTAATTGATTTCCTAAAACGGGATCAGCCTTTAGAATGGACCAATGCTTATTAAGTATCTTCCTGATGTGTTTAGCTCCCTCATTGTATGTTGTAATAAACCTAATGGGGGTCTCTCCTTGCTCCTTATTATCTTGTTCTTTGTTATTTTTCTCCTTATTCTTTGTCAACAGCTCACTTCTATTTTTTAGCAGAGCTCTTTCTTTTGCATCGGTTAATAGTTTCTTATCATAACCTTTACAAATCAATTTATTTTCTATAATTTCAGATTCCAACTGGAATTTGGTTTCATGGGTACAGTTCCTACGCATACGGAGGAACTGGCTATACGGGATATTTTGTTTCCAGCTTTTTTTATGTGCGCTGGAGTAGTCTATAAAACTATTTCTTTCAGTCTTTTTTTCTAAAGTTCGTGACTGCAATTTTATTTGAATCATCTTTATAAAGAATTAGGTCCAGGAATTTGATGGATGTATCTGAATGATTACCAGTGAATTTTCATTATTATTGATATAAGCATAGAACTCCTGGATCTCCGATTCAGTACCCTGCCAAAGAATAATAATATCATCGATGAAACGGCTGTATTGTATAATGTTTTTCTCAAAAGCATTTTTAGCCCATATATATTGATTCTCAAAATGATGCCCATATATATTGATTCTCAAAATTATTAGTTTAATACCTGATACAACACCGAATGGTGGCAGGTCTATATGGCCTGCATGATTAGCCACACCCAAACCAAAAAAAAGCCAAGCGGTCTTGGACTAACACCCATGGCTAACTCGGTTGTTTCAAGTTGTACTATTCTTAGCACTTTCATCTCATCCCTGTTACTTCCAGGCCTCTCAGGGGTGGTCTACATGGCCATCATGATTAGCCTAACAAAATACTACAATCCAACCTTGGCTCAGTCTTGATAGGCCCTTAATTGGCTGTATTTTGGTAGTACTGTTCTTATTAGTTTAATACCTGATACAACACCGAATGGTGGCAGCTCTATATGGCCTGCATGATTAGCCGCACCCAAACCAAAAAAAAGCCAAGCGGTCTTGGACTAACACCCATGGCTAACTCGGTTGTTTCAAGTTGTACTATTCTTAGCACTTTCATCTCATCCCTGTTACTTCCAGGCCTCTCGGGGGTGGTCTACATGGCCATCATGATTAGCCTAACAAAATACTACAATCCAACCTTGGCTCAGTCTTCATAGGCCGTTAATTGGCTGTATTTTGGTAGTACTGTTCTTATTAGTTTAATACCTGAAAAAACACTGAATGGTGGCAGGTCTATATGGCCTGCATGATTAGCCGCACCCAAACCCAAAAAAAAGCCAAGCGGTCTTGGACTAACACCCATGGCTATCTCGGTTGTTTCAAGTTGTACTATTCTTAGCACTTTCATCTCATCCCTTACTTCCAGGCCTCTCGGGGGTGGTCTACATGGCCATCATGATTACCCTCACCAAAATATAACAAGAAGACGTGCAGTCAGGGAACCATGGTAAGGTTACTTCCTTTCGCAAAATCGAGTATAACAGTTGCAGGCAGAGGTTCTGACCCTGCATTATGGCTGCACCTCTCCCTAAAAGAGGCATGCGTTACAGAGTCTGTGGGCATGTATGCAAAGAGCTGGCCTGCCTAAAAGGAGCAACAAGGCAGTACAGGTCATTCTCCTTCAGCCGTTTTATACGATGGCCCACGACCCACAACAGCCACAACAGAATGAAACACCACATATGCCATCCTTTAGAACAATAGAGTACAGGTATGGCATTGATTTTAGTTACACGGAGATATTTTTTAGGAACCGTGAAATTGAAAAAAAAAAACATGATTGGACAACCAGTACAGTACAGGTCGTTCTCCTTCGGCCTTTTTAGAAGAGGGTCCCGGACCCTCAACAAAAACAACAGCAGGAAAGAGGACATATGGCATCCTTTTTAACAATAGAGTACAGTTACAGCATTGATTTTAGAAACCCAGAGATAATTTTTAGGAAACGTGAAATAGAAAAAAACATTGATTGGACAGGACACCCAGTACACTTCTTTCTCCTTCGGCCTTTTTATAAGAGGGTCCAGGACCCTCAACAGAAACAACAGCAGGAAAGAGGACAGATGGCATCCTTTTGATTAATAGATTACAGGAAAGGCATTGATTTTAGAAACCCAGAGATAATTTTTTGCAACTGGGAAATAGAAAAAAACATTGATTGGACACCCAGTACACTTCTTTATCCTTAGGCCTTTTTATAAGAGGGTCCAGGACCCTCAACCGAAACAACAGCAGGAAAGAGGACATATGGCATCCTTTTGAACAATAGATTACAGGTAAGGCATTGATTTTAGAAACCCAGAGATAATTTGTTGCAACCGTGAAATATAAAAAAAACATTGATTGGACACCCAGTACACTTCTTTATCCTTAGGCCTTTTTAAAAGAGGGTCCAGGACCCTCAACAGAAACAACAGCAGGAAAGAGGACATATGGCATCCTTTTGAACAATAGATTACAGGTAAGGCATTGATTTTATAAACCCAGAGATAATTTTAATGAAACAGGAAATAGAAAAAAACATTGATTGGACACCCAGTACACTTCTTTATCCTTATGCCTTTTTATAAGAGGGTCCAGGACCCTCAACCGAAACAACAGCAGGAAAAAGGACATATGGCAGCCTTTTGAACAATAGATTACAGGTAAGGCATTGATTTTATAAACCCAGAGATAATTTGTTGCAACCGTGAAATATAAAAAAACATTGATTGGACACCCAGTACACTTCTTTATCCTTAGACCTTTTTAAAAGAGGGTCGAGGACCCTCAACCGAAACAACAGCAGGAAAGAGGACATATGGCATCCTTTTGAACAATAGATTACAGGTAAGGCATTGATTTTATAAACCCAGAGATAATTTTAATGAAACGGGAAATAGAAAAAAACATTGATTGGACACCCAGTACACTTCTTTATCCTTATGCCTTTTTATAAGAGGGTCCAGGACCCTCAACCGAAACAACAGCAGGAAAAAGGACATATGGCAGCCTTTTGAACAATAGATTACAGGTAAGGCATTGATTTTATAAACCCAGAGATAATTTGTTGCAACCGTGAAATAGAAAAAAAACATTGATTGGACAGGACACCCAGTACACTTCTTTATCCTTAGGCCTTTTTATAAGAGGGTCCAGGACCCTCAACCGAAACAACAGCAGGAAAGAGGATATATGGCATCCTTTTGAACAATAGATTACAGGTAAGGCATTGATTATCAAATCCCTGAGATAATTTTTATGAACAGGGAAATAGAAAAAAGCATTGATTGGACACCCAGTACACTTCTTTATCCTTAGGCCTTTTTAAAAGAGGGTCCAGGACCCTCAAACAAAACAACAGCAGGAAAGAAGACATATGCCATCCTTTTGAACAATAGATTACAGGTAAGGCATTGATTATCGAATGCCTGAGATAATTTTTATGAACAGGGAAATAGAAAAAAACATTGATTGGACACCCAGTACACTTCTTTATCCTTAGGCCGTTTTATAAGAGGGTCCATGACCCTCAACCGAAACACCAGCAGGAAAAAGGACATATGGCATCCTTTTGAACAATAGATTACAGGTAAGGCATTGATTTTAGAAACCCAGAGATAATTTTTTGCAACTGGGAAATAGAAAAAAATATTGATTGGACACCCAGTACACTTCTTTATCCTTAGGCCTTTTTATAAGAGGGTCCAGGACCCTCAACAGAAACAACAGCAGGAAAGAGGACATATGCCATCCTTTGGAACAATAGATTACAGGTAAGGCATTGATTTTAGAAACCCTGAGATAATTTGTTGCAACCAGGAAATAGAAAAAAATATTGATTGGACACCCAGTACACTTCTTTATCCTTAGGCCTTTTTATAAGAGGGTCCAGGACCCTTAAACAAAACACCAGCAGGAAAGAGGACATATGGCATCCTTTTGAACAATAGATTACAAATAGAACAGAGGTGTACCCCAGCACCACCTATACCTTATATGCCTGAGGCGGTGATACCTAGCTATCACCTAGTGAAGAACAAATGTATGGAGTGTGTCCAGGCGCCAGCAATACGGAGGCTAAGGTAAAAGTGTGAAATGGTAATTTATTACATAAAAAAGTACAAGGTAAAATCACAAGGCTCCAATTTAAAATACTAAAAATACAAATACTAAAAATACAAATTCACAAATGCATGGATCCACGCTGTATTAACATAAAAACATAATAAATAATCATTTAAGATATCTGTCGGTGTATGCTTGCACAGTAGGTGATGTATCTATACACACAAAAAAATTATAATTTCAATATGGTGTCACAAATAAAAATGAATAAAAAATGTATAAAACATAAATGGATCAAACGTGAATCAAATTAGTGTCCTAAAAATTATGCAAAAAAATCCAAAAGGCAAAAATACTCAAAAACTCCAAATGTCCAATCAAAGTGAAATGTTAGAAACAATGTTAGAAAAAATTGAGCAAAGCTGCAACAGTGTTCCAAAAAAATACAAATATCCAAAAAGAAAAAGTGATAGAGGTGTCAGTCCTGTGAAGTAGTTAGTGCAAGAGTTTAATCCAAACAGTGTGGTTCTAGTGCTTGTCTCTTGGTGCTCAGATGCCCATGAGGGGCTGGCCTCAATATAAAATAGATGACGTGAAGAAAAAATAAGTGAAGAAAAATCACAAAAGGAAAAAATCACAAAAAGGAATAGACAACAAACAGACTTGCTGCAAAAACCTGTGGGAAAAGAATAAAGATGCAATGTGTAAAAATGTCACAAATGTAATCTCCTACTGAAATAAGGCTTACCAGGTCTACGCGTTTCGGCCCTCTCTGGGCCTTTATCAAGACTGGTATTTAGAAGGATTTGGTAGCCTTTTATAGCAAATGGTAACTTGTAACCGGAAATGGTCTAAAATAACTGTTTCCGGTTTGGGAATGAGTTTTCATAATAAAAAACTAGTCTAATATAGCTTTTGGGCATAGTAACTAATAAACTTATGTGGTGTAAGTGACATATTAGCCCAAAAAGGGCTTTTAGATACCTTTGTGTGTAAATTTATAAACCTCCGTATATCTGTGACGTCACTTCCGGTGGGGATTTTTTCGGCACACACTATGATTACCTCAAGTTACCATAAATAACATCAAAAAATAAACAGAAACACACATAACATCATAGATTAGACTGAAAAGAACTATGATATAGCTGGACAATGTGATTTGAAGTGTGTGCCGAAAAGATCACAGATATACAGAGGTTTGTAAATTTACACACAAAGGTATCTAAAAGCCCTTTTTGGGTTAATATGTCACTTACACCACATAAGTTTATTAGTTACTATGCCCAAAAGCTATATTAGACTAGTTTTTTATTATGAAAACTCATTCCCAAACCAGAAACGGTTATTTTAGACCATTTCCGGTTACAAGTTACCATTTGCAATAAAAGGCTACCAAATCCTTCTAAATACCAGTCTTGATAAAGGCCCAGAGAGGGCCGAAACGCGTAGACCTGGTAAGCCTTATTTCAGTAGGAGATTACATTTGTGACATTTTTACACATTGCATCTTTATTCTTTTCTCACAGGTTTTTGCAGCAAGTCTGTTTGTTGTCTATTCCTTTTTGTGATTTTTTCCTTTTGTGATTTTTCTTCACTTATTTTTTTTTCACGTCATCTATTTTATATTGAGGCCAGCCCCTCATGGGCATCTGAGCACCAAGAGACAAGCACTAGAACCACACTGTTTGGATTAAACTCTTGCACTAACTACTTCACAGGACTGACACCTCTATCACTTTTTCTTTTTGGATATTTGTATTTTTTTGGAAAACTGTTGCAGCTTTGCTCAATTTTTTCTAACATTGTTTCTAACATTTCACTTTGATTGGACATTTGGAGTTTTTGAGTATTTTTGCCTTTTGGATTTTTTTGCATAATTTTTAGGACACTAATTTGATTCACGTTTGATCCATTTATTTTTTATACATTTTTTATTCATTTTTATTTGTGACACCATATTGAAATTATAATTTTTTTGTGTGTATAGATACATCACCTACTGTGCAAGCATACACCGACAGATATCTTAAATGATTATTTATTATGTTTTTATGTTAATACAGCGTGGATCCATGCATTTGTGAATTTGTATTTTTAGTATTTGTATTTTTAGTATTTTAAATTGAAGCTTTTACCTTGTACTTTTTTATGTAATAAATTACCATTTCACACTTTTACCTTAGCCTCCGTATTGCTGGCGCCTGGGCACCATACATTTTCCATACATTTGAACAATAGATTACAAGTAAGGCATTGATTATTGAATCCCTGAGATAATTTTTATGAACATGGAAATAGAAAAAATACATTGATTGGACACCCAGTACACTTCTTTATCCTTAGGCCTTTTTATAAGAGGGTCCAGGACCCTCAAACAAAACAACAGCACGAAAGAGGACATATGCCATCCTTTGGAACAATAAATTACAGGTAAGGCATTGATTTTAGAAACCCTGAGATAATTTGTTGCAACCGGGAAATAGAAAAAAACATTGATTGGACACCCAGTACACTTCTTTATCCTTAGGCCTTTTTATAAGAGGGTCCAGGACCCTCAACAAAAACAGCAGCAGGAAAGAGCACATATGGCATCCTTTTGAACAATAGAGTACAGGTAAAGCATTGATTTTAGAAACCCGGAGATAATTTTTAGGAAACGTGAAATAGAAAAAAACATTGATTGGGCACCCAGTACACTTCTTTCTCCTTCGGCCTTTTTATAAGAGGGTCCAGGACCCTCAACAGAAACAACAGCAGGAAAGAGGATATATGGCATCCTTTTGAACAATAGATTACAGGTAAGGCATTGATTATCGAATCCCTGAGATAATTTTTATGAACAGGGAAATAGAAAAAAACATTGATTGGACACCCAGTACACTGCTTTATCCTTAGGCCTTTTTATAAGAGGGTCCAGGACCCTTAACCGAAACAACAGCATGAAAGAGGACATATGGCATCCTTTTGAACAATAGATTACAGGTAAGGCATTGATTTTAGAAACCCGGAGATAATTCTTAGGAAACGTGAAATAGAAAAAAACATTGATTGGACAGGACACCCAGTACACTTCTTTCTACTTCGGCCTTTTTATAAGAGGGTCCAGGACCCTCAACAGAAACAACAGCAGGAAAGAGGACAGATGGCATCCTTTTGAACAAGAGAGTACAGGTACAGCATTGATTTTAGAAACCCGGAGATAATTTGTTGCAACCGGGAAATTGAACCAAAAAACATGATTGGACAGGACACCCAGTACACTTCTTTCTACTTCAGCCTTTTTAGAAGAGGGTCCCAGACCCTCAACAGAAACAACAGCAGGAAAGAGGACATATGCCATCCTTTTGAACAATAGATTACAGAGAAGGCATTGATTTTAGAAACCCAAAGATAATTTTTTGCAACCGGGAAATAGAAAAAAACATTGAATGGACACCCAGTACACTTCTTTATCCTTAGGCCTTTTTAGAAGAGGGTCCAGGACCCTCATATGAAACAACAGCAGGAAAGAGGACATATGGCATCCTTTTGAACAATAGAGTACAGGTACAGCATTGATTTTAGAAACCTGGAGATAATTTTTATGAAACAGGAAATAGAAAAAAACATTGATTGGACAGCCAATACACTTCTTTCTACTTCGGCCTTTTTATAAGAGGGTCCAGGACTCTCAAAAGAAACAACAGCAGGAAAGAGGACATATGGCATCTTTTTGAATAATAGAGTACAGGTACAGCATTGATTTTAGAAACCCGGAGATAATTATTAGGAAACGGGAAATAGAAAAAAACATTGATTGGACAGGGCACCGAGTACACTTCTTTCTCCTTCTGCCTTTTTATAAGAGGCTCCAGGACCCTCATATGAAACAACAGCAGGAAAGAGGACATATGGGATCCTTGCGAACAATAGAGTACAGGTACAGCATTGATTTTAGAAACCCGGAGATAATTTGTTGCAAACGGGAATTTGAAACAAAAAAATGATTGGATGGACACCCAGTACACTTCTTTCTCCTTCAGCCTTTTTATAAGAGGGTCCAGGACCCTCATATGGAACAACAGCAGGAAAGAGGACATATGGCATTCTTTTGAACAATAGAGTACAGGTACAGCATTGATTTTATAAACCCGGAGATAATTTGTTGCAACTGGGAAATTGAACCAAAAAAATGATTGGACACCCTAGACACTTCTTTCTACTTCAGCCTTTTTAAAAGAAAGAGGACATATGGCATCCTTTTGAACAAAAGAGTACAGGTATGGCATTGATTTTAGAAACCCAGAGATAATTTTTTGGAAACGTGAAATTGGCCAAAAAAACATGCTTGGACACCCAGTACAGGTCGTTCTCCTTCAGCCTTTTTATAAGAGGGTCCAGTACCCTCAACAGAAACAACTGCAGGAAACACCACATATGCCATCCTTTTGCACAATCGAGTACAGGTATGCCATTGATTTTAGGAACCCGGAGATAATTGAGAGGAACCGGGAACATTTTTCAAAAAATGTGCTTGGACACCCATTACAGGTCGCTCTCCTTCAGCCTTTTTATACCATGGGCCACGACCCGCAACAGGCACAACAGCATGAAACACCACATATGCCACCCTTTTGCACAATAGAGTACAGGTATGGCATAGATGGAACCCAGAGATAATTTAGAGCAACCAAGAGACGGATAAAGATGCTTGGTCGGTCCTCCTCCTTCACATTTGGGGCACTGCGCGTGCAATTTAATGGTCCACTAGATATGAGTGGTGTGTTAAGTTGTACTATTCGTAACAGTTTAATCACTGTTATGTGCCTTATTTTTTTATTTGAGTTTTGTACCCACAGAGCAGCAGCAGAGGCCAGAAAAATTAAGCATGTACAAATGACTGAAAAATTGGGTATTGTTGTAGCCACTGCTGTAGCAGCGGCCAGAAAAATTGATGTTTGTAAAACATTTAGAAAGTGCCCTAAAAGCTTGTGGCTTGAACACTAGTTGTTGGCGGATAAGTCAAGCAAGTCATCCTGCATTATAAGAAAAAAAAATCCAGCGTGTGTACCAGTTGTAGCCCAAGCCAGCTCATCTCATCATCAGGCCTTTTTTACTCAAATGTATCGCCCAATGTCAGTCCCTTCGGGATTTATCCCTCATTCATTTTAATAAAAGTGAGATAGTCAAGACTTTTTTGACCTAGGCGACTTATCTTCTCAATGACAAAACCTCCTGCTGCACTGAAGGTCCTTTTGGACAGGACACTTGAAGCGGGGCAGGCCAGAAGTTCCATTGCAAATTGGGATAGCTCAGGCCAAAAGTCAAGCCTGCACACCCAGTAGTCAAGGGGTCCATCGCTCCTGAGAGTGTCGAGATCCGCAGTTAATGCTAGGTAGTCTGCTACCTGTCGGTTGAGTCTTTCTCTGAGGCTGGATCCCAAAAGGCTCTGGGGATGCATGGGAGTTAAAAAGGTACGCATGTCCTACATCAACAAGACGTCAGGAAAGCGTCCTGTCCTTGCCGCCGTGGTCGTGGGAGGAGGAGGATTACTTTCATCTCTTCCCCTGTTACATTCCCGTTGTGCTGTGACATCACCCTTATACTCTGTGTAAAGCATATTTTTTAATTTATTTTTAAAATGCTCCATCCTTTCCGACTTGCGGTAATTTGGTAACATTTCAGGCACTTTATGCTTATACCGGGGGTTGAGGAGCGTGGACACCCAGTACAGGTCTTTCTCCTTCAGCTTTTTTATAAGAGGGTCCCTCAACAGGCACGACAGCATGAAAGAACTCATTTGAACAAGGTTGGATGCCGAGCTAATCATGTCCCGTTCCTCTTCCTCACTGATCTCACTGAGGGTATCTTCTTCCCCCCAGCCACGTACAACATCACGGGTACCAGATTGGTGACAACAACGAGCACCCTGGGATGCCTGTTGTGCTCTGTCTTCCTCCTCCTCCTCCTCAAAGCTACATTCCTCCTCTGACTCCTCTTCCTCACAATCCTCTTCCTGCATTGCCGCAGGTCCAGCAAGCGATGCTGATAAGGCTGTTTGTGGGGGTGATGGACACCACAACTCTTCCTCTTCACGCTCATCTATGGCCTGATCCAGCACTCTTCGCAGGGCATGCTCCAGGAAGAAAACAAATGGTATGATGTCGCTGATGGTGCCTTCGGTGCGACTGACAAGGTTTGTCATCTCCTCAAAAGGACGCATGAGCCTACAGGCATTGCGCATGAGCGTCCAGTAATTTGGCAAAAAAATCCCCAGCTCCCCAGAGGCTGTCCTAGCACCCCGGTCATACAAATACTCATTAACAGCTTTTTCTTGTTGGAGCAGGCGGTCAAACATTAGGAGTGTTGAATTCCACCGTGTCGGGCTGTCACAAATCAAGCGCCTCACTGGCAGGTTGTTTCGACGCTGGATATCGGACAAGTGCGCCATGGCCGTGTAGGAACGCCTGAAATGGCCACACACCTTCCTGGCCTGCTTCAGGACGTCCTGTAAGCCTGGGTACTTATGGACAAATCGTTGTACAATTAGATTACACACATGTGCCATGCACGGCACATGTGTCAACTTGCCCAATTTCAATGCCACCACCAAATTACTTCCATTGTCAGAAACAACCTTGCCATTCTCCAGTTGGTGCGGAGTCAGCCACTGATCCACCTGTGCGTTCAGGGCGGTCAGGAGTGCTGGTGCGGTGTGACTCTCAGCTTTCAGGCAAGTCAATCCCAAGACGGCGTGACACTGCCGTACCCGGGATTTGGAATAGTACCTGGGGAGCTGGGGGGGGTGCCATTGATGTGGAGCAAGATGCAGAAGAGGACTCCGCTGAGAAAGAGGTTATGGAAGAGGATGGAGTAGAAGGAGTAGAGGAGGTAGCATCAGGCCTGCCTGCAAGTCGTGGCGGTTTCACCAACTCTTCTGCAGAGATATGCATTCCATGCTTGTCAGATGTCAGCAGGTTTACCCAATGTGCAGTGATATACCTGCCCTGACCATGTTTGCAGACCAGCTATCCGTGGTCATATGGACCCTTGCCCCAACGCTGTGTGCCAGACATGCCATAACTTCCTTTCGCACAACAGAGTACAGGTTTGGGATTGCCTTTTGTGAAAATAAATTTCTGCCAGGTACCTTCCACTGCGGTGTCCCAATAGATACAAATTTTTTGAAAGCATCAGACTCCACCAGCTTGTATGGTAAAAGCTGGCGGGCTAAGAGTTCAGACAAGCCAGCTGTCAGACGCCGGGCAAGGGGGTGACTTTGAGAAATTGGCTTCTTACGCTCAAACATGTCCTTGACAGACACCTGACTGTGGGCAGATGACCAGGAACTGCTACGTAAGAGAGACTGAGTGGAGGATGGTTGAGAGGGGGCAAGGAGGACAGCAATGGTTGACGTGGCTGAAGATGCTGGAGCAGGAGGAGGAGGGCGGCTTTCACTCATGTGTTCTTCCCATCGGCGTTTGTGATGGGAGACCATGTGCCTTCGCAAAGCAGTTGTACCTAGGTGGGTGTTGGACTTCCCACGACTCAGTTTCTTTTGGCACAGGTTGCAAATGGAATCGCTGTTGTCAGAGGCAGACACACACAAAAAATGCCACACTGCTGAGCTCTGCGATGATGGTATTCTGGTGGTGGCAACAGCATGCGTTGATGGGCGTCGGCGTGCTGTCTGGCTGACCCCGGGTGCTGATGCATGCTGTCTGACTGTGCCACTAGCTCCTTCGCGACGACCTCCAACTCGTCTCCTCCTCCTACTCTCTGTCTCCCCATCTGAACTTTCCCCCTCTTCTTCTTCTCTTCTAGCAGGCACCCACGTGACATCCACCGACACATCATCATCAACCACTTCACTTGTATCTGACACATCAAGAAAGGAAGCAGCAGCGGGTACATTATCATCATCACACCGTACCTCCATGTCGGTAATGCTGCCTGACTGAGACATATCACTGTTATCTACATCCTCTGTCAATGATGGTTGCGCATCACTCATTTCTTCCAACTGATGTGTCAATAACTCCTGTGACAGATCAAGTGAAGCGGCTGTGGTGCTAGTGTTGGTGGTGGCGACAGGCGGGCGAGTGGCACTGGTCACTTGAGACGTGCCCAAAGCACAGCTGGACGTAGATGGTGTGTCAAGGTTAGGAGGACTAGGAGCGGAAGCTGTAGAAGATTGGGTGTCCTGTGTTAGCCATTCAACTAGGTCCTCCTCAGAACTTTTCGTATCCCCCCTGGCACCCGGCATCTGAACAATGTGCATATTTGTAGGGTCTAAAGGAATCACAGCACCACGACCACGACCACGGAACCTGCGGGGTGGCCTGCCTCTGCCTGTCATTTTTTTAAAATGGACACTGACAATACTATTACACAAATTATGAGTGGTGGCACTGGGCAAGTGGGCACAGTATACGCTGTGAGACTGACAACCAAAACAAGACAGATGTTTAAAAGTCACATATTGTTAATTTTTTAAATATTAGAAGTACTGTGACAACAAATATGATTGTTGGCAATAGTTGGAAAATGGGCCTGTCTGGCACACACGCTGGGAGAAAGGCAACTGCAATTAGATTAAACTAGCTGAGTCATGCTTCTTAGTCCAAAAATGTATTTTTTTAAAAAATTGACAATACTGTTAGAACAAATATGATTGGTGGCACTAGTTGGAAACGGCAAGTGGGTCTGGAATTCAATGGCACTAGGAGACTGAAGATTCACAGTCAAAACAGTTATGATTTAAAAAAAATTCAATACTGTTACAAGAAATATGATTGGTGGCACTAATTGGCTAGTTGGGCCTGGCACACAGGCTGGCAGGCAGGAGGAAAATGCAATTCAAGGGCACTAGTAGACTGCAGATTCACAGTCAAAAAAGTGATGATTTACAATTTTTTCTATACTGTTACAAGAAATATGATTGGTGGCACTAATTGGCTAGTTGGGCCTGGCACACAGGCTGGCAGGCAGGAGGTAACTGCAATTCAATGGCACGAGCAAACTGATGATTCAGAATCACAATCTAACAATTTTTAATTTTAAAGATTAACAATACTGTGACAACAAATATGATTGGTGTAACTAGTTGGCAATTCGGCCTGGCACACAGGCTGGCAGGCAGGAGGGAACTGCAATTCAATGGCACTACTAGACTGCAGATTCACAGTCAAAACAGTGATGATTTATAATTTTTTCAATACTGTTACTAGAAATATGATTGGTGGCACTAATTGGCTAGTTGGGCCTGGCACACAAGCTGGCAGGCAGGAGGAAAGTGCAATTCAATGGCACGAGCAAACTGATGATTCAAAATCACAATCGAACAATTTTTAATTTTAAATATTAACAATACTGTGACAACAAATATGATTGGTGTAACTAGTTGGCAAGTCGGCCTGGCACACAGGCTGGCAGGCAGGAGGAAAATGCCATTCAAGGATACTAGTAGACTGCAGATTCACAGTCAAAACAGTGATGATTTACAATTTTTTCAATACTGTTAAAAGAAATATGATAGGTGGAACTAGTTGGCAAGTCGGCCTGGCACACAGGCCCGCAGGCAGGAGGAAAGTTCAATTCAATGGCACGAGCAAACTGATGATTCAGAATAACAATCAAACAATTTTTAATTTTAAATATTAACAATACTGTGACAACAAATATGATTGGTGTAACTAGTTGGCAAGTCGGCCTGGCACACAGGCTGGCAGGCAGGAGAAAAATGCAATTCAAGGACACTAGTAGACTGCAGATTCACAGTCAAAAAAGTGATGATTTACAATTTTTTCAATACTGTTAAAAGAAATATGATGGGTGGCACTAATTGGCTAGTTGGGCCTGGCACACAGGCTGGCAGGCAGGAGGAAAGTGCAATTCAATGGCACGAGCAAACTGATGATTCAGAAAAACAATCAAACAATTTTAAATATTAACAATACTGTGACAACAAATATGATTGGTGTAACTAGTTGGCAATTCGGCCTGGCACACAGGCTGGCAGGCAGGAGGGAACTGCAATTCAATGGCACTACTAGACTACAGATTCACAGTCAAAAAAGTGATGATTTACAATTTTTTTCAATACTGTTATAACAACTATGATTGGTGGCACTAATTGGCTAGTTGGGCCTGGCACACAGGTTGGCAGGCAGGAGGAAACTGCAATTCAATGGCACTAGGAGACTGAAGATTTGCAGTCAAAAAACTTATGATTTTAAATTTTTTCTATACTGTTACAAGAAATATGATTGGTGGCACGAATTGGCTAGTTGGGCCTGGCACACAGGCTGGCAGGCAGGAGGAAAGTGCAATTCAATGGCACGAGCAAACTGATGATTAACAAGCGAACAATTTGTAATTTTAAAGATTAACAATACTGTTACAACAACTATGATTAGTGTAACTAGTTGGTAAGTCGGCCTGGCACACAGGCTGGCAGGCAGGAGGGAACTGCAATTCAATGGCACTACTAGACTGCAGATTCACAGTCAAAAAAGTGATGATTTACAATTTTTTCTATACTGTTATAACAACTATGATTGGTGGCACTAATTGGCTAGTTGGGCCTGGCACACAGGCTGGCAGGCAGGAGGAAAGTGCAATTCAATGGCACAAGCAAACTGATGATTCACAATCGAACAAGTTTAATTTTAAATATTAACAATACTGTTACAACAACTCTGATTGGTGGCACTAATTGGCTAGTTGGGCCTGGCACACAGGCTGGCAGGCAGGAGGAAACTGCAATTCAATGGCACTAGGAGACTGAAGATTTGCAGTAAAAAAACTTATGATTTTAAATTTTTTCTATACTGTTACAAGAAATATGATTGGTGGCACTAATTGGCTAGTTGGGCCTGGCACACAGGCTGGCAGGCAGGAGGAAAGTGCAATTCAATGGCACGAGCAAACTGATGATTCACAAGCGAACAATTTGTAATTTTAAAGATTAACAATACTGTTACAACTATGATTGGTGTAACTAGTTGGCAAGTCGGCCTGGCACACAGGCTGGCAGGCAGGAGGAAAATGCAATTCAAGGACACTAGTAGACTGCAGATTCACAGTCAAAAAAGTGATGATTTACAATTTTTTCAATACTGTTAAAAGAAATATGATTGGTGGCACTAATTGGCTAGTTGGGCCTGGCACACAGGCTGGCAGGCAGGAGGAAAGTGCAATTCAATGGCACGAGGAAACTGATGATTCAGAATAACAATCAAACAATTTTTAATTTTAAATATTAACAATACTCTGACAACAAATATGATTGGTGTAACTAGTTGGCAAGTCGGCCTGGCACACAGGCTGGCAGGCAGGAGGAAAATGCAATTCAAGGGCACTAGTAGACTGCAGATTCACAGTCAAAACAGTGATGATTTACAATTTTTTCAATACTGTTAAAAGAAATATGATGGGTGGCACTAATTGGCTAGTTGGGCCTGGCACACAGGCTGGCAGGCAGGAGGAAAGTGCAATTCAATGGCACGAGCAAACTGATGATTCAGAATAACAATCAAACAATTTTTAATTTTAAATATTAACAATACTGTGACAACAAATATGATTGGTGTAACTAGTTGGCAAGTCAGCCTGGCACACAGGCTGGCAGGCAGGAGGGAACTGCAATTCAAGGGCACTAGTAGACTGCAGATTCACAGTCAAAACAGTGATGATTTACAATTTTTTCAATACTGTTAAAAGAAATATGATTGGTGCACTAATTGGCTAGTTGGGCCTGGCACACAGGCTGGCAGGCAGGAGGGAACTGCAATTCAATGGCACGAGCAAACTGATGATTCACAAGTGAACAATTTGTAATTTTAAAGATTAACAATACTGTTACAACAACTATGATTAGTGTAACTAGTTGGTAAGTCGGCCTGGCAAAACAGTGATGATTTACAATTTTTTCAATACTGTTAAAAGAAATATGATGGGTGGCACTAATTGGCTAGTTGGGCCTGGCACACAGGCTGGCAGGCAGGAGGAAAGTGCAATTCAATGGCACGAGCAAACTGATGATTCAGAAAAACAATCAAACAATTTTAAATATTAACAATACTGTGACAACAAATATGATTGGTGTAACTAGTTGACAAGTCGGCCTGGCACACAGGCTGGCAGGCAGGAGGGAACTGCAATTCAATGGCACTACTAGACTGCAGATTCACAGTCAAAAAAGTGATGATTTACAATTTTTTCTATACTGTTATAAAAACTATGATTGGTGGCACTAATTGGCTAGTTGGGCCTGGCACACAGGCTGGCAGGCAGGAGGGAACTGCAATTCAATGGCACTATTAGACTGCAGATTCACAGTAAAAAAAGTGATGATTTACAATTTTTTCAATACTGTTAAAACAACTATGATTGGTGGCACTAATTGGCTAGTTGGGCCTGGCACACAGGCTGGCAGGCAGGAGGAAAGTGCAATTCAATGGCACGAGCAAACTGATGATTCACAATCGAACAATTTGTAATTTTAAAGATTAACAATACTGTTACAACAACTATGATTGGTGTAACTAGTTGGCAAGTCGGCCTGGCACACAGGCTGGCAGGCAGGAGGGAACTGCAATTCAATGGCACTACTAGACTGCAGATTCACAGTCGAAAAAGTGATGATTTACAATGTTTTCAATACTGTTACAACAACTATGATTGGTGGCACTAATTGGCTAGTTGGGCCTGGCACACAGGCTGGCAGATATGAGTCGTGGCTGGTAGGTAGGGCAGCAATTTAACACAGTATGCTGTGTAAGTGAGAAAAACACAGGCCTGATAGAAAATTAAGTTAGATTACACTAGCAAAATAATTTAAAAGTTTATATTTTAATATTAAAATAAAGTTAAGCAGTGCACATATGAGTGGTGGCACTGGCTGGCTGCTACGTAGGGCAGCAATTAACAACAGTATGCTCTGTAAGTCAGATAGACAGTTAGACACAGGCCTGATAGAAAATAAAATTAGATTACACTAGCATAATGATTTAAAGATTTTTTGGGGGAATTTAAAGAAAAAGGTTAAGCACATATGAGTCGTGGCTGATAGCCTTGGAAGGGCAGCAATTAAAAACAGTAGGCTCTGTAAGTCTGATACACACACTCCTGATAGAAAATACAATTAGATTACACTAGAAAAATGATTTAAAGTTGTTGTTTTTTGGGAATTTAAAAAAAGGTTAAACACATATGAGTCGTGGCTCATAGACTAGGGAGGGCAGCAATTAAACACAGTATGCTCTGTAAGTCAGCAAAACACACAGGCCTGATAGAAAATTATATTAGATTACACTAACAAAAAAATTTAAAAGTTTTTTTTTTTAATCTAAAATAAGGTGAAGCAGATATGAGTGGTGGCTGGCACAGAGCAATTAACCAAAAGACTGAAAAAAACTGAAGTATATGCTGTGTGAGCCTGACAGACACAGGCCTGATAGAAAATTAAATTAGATTACACTAGCAAAATGATTTAAAAGTTTTTTTTAAATTTAAAATAATGTTATAAGCAGATATGACCACTGGTGGCTGGCACAGAGCAATGAACCAGAGTATATGCTGTGTGACACAGGCCTGATAGAAAATGAAAATAAATTACACTAGCAAAATAATTTCAAATTTTTGTTGGTTAAATTTAAACTAATGTTGTTAGGCAGATATCAGTGGTGGCAGTAATCACAGCAACAGCATATGCTGTGAGCCTTACACACAGGCTGAAAGCCAGGCAAATGCTAATAAAAATACGAAGAAAAAAAAAAACGGCTCGAGTTATAGCCCTAAAAAGGGCTTTTTGGGGTGCTGTCCTTGCAGCAGAGATGAGATGAGTCCTTCTGGACTGTAGTGGACACTAAATACACTAGCCTAGCTATCTATTTCCCTATAATGTAAGCAGCAGCAACACAAAACTTCCTCTCACTAACAAAGCAAGGTCGTTATGAGTCTAAAATGGCTGCTGCCAAGAAGCTGGGAGGGTCTGTGAGGGAGTGTCTGATGCTGATTGGCTCTAATGTGTCAGAAGGCTGTGACATACAGGGTCAAAGTTTCCTCAATGATGACACATAGGGGGCGGATCGAACATCGCATGTGTTTGCCCGCAGCGGCGAACGCGAACAAGCTAAGTTCGGGACATCACTACTGATGAAAATGTAAAAAATGTGGTGGGTGAATTCCCATCATTAGTTGCACGTAGGGCTCACAATTTAAAAGATAAGTTGGTTAAGAGCGACTTTACACGCAATCTTAAGGCAGAAAATTGGCTTGAAAAACGCCAAAAGTTACAAGGCTGCTTCCAATGTGGAAATTGTGTTTTCTGCAAGTTTATTGTAAAAACTAAACAGTTCAGCACTGGTTATAAAACATATGAGATCAGACAATTTATTAATTGTAAATCTGATAATGTTATCTATCTTTTATATTGTCCATGCCCATTATTTTACACAGGTAAAACAAAGAGAATTCTGAAAGATAGAATTACTGAACACCGTAACGATATTGTCAATGCAAAAGAGGGAAATATAAACAGCAATATTGCACTACACTTTAAACTATGTCATAATTGTTCTATTGATTGTCTCAAAGTAATAGGGATCGAAAAATGCTCTTTACATCATACATGGCAGAGGAGGAGATATTGATAACTTGTTACTTAGAAAGGAAGTAGCATGGATCTATAGGTTGAAAACCCTGTCCTCAAGAGGATTAAATGAAAAATTAGACTTTGCCCCTTTTCTATAATAATGTAGTTTTGTATATTCTTCCAGACAATGTAGCTGTGTATATTCTTCCAGTAACACAATAAAATAAAATAAATAAAAGTGTTGCCTCTTAAGCACTATCTTCAAAATATTATATGGATATATAACTGCGGCATATTTTAATCCATATCTTAATTTATCTATATAATTGTTCCTAATGCTCATCCATTTTTGCACCCATTTGTCCATTGATTAATAAATTAAATTTTAATGTGCAAACAAATAGAGTTTTCCGTTTATTTAGTAGTGACATGGAATGGATCTGGATGTATAAAAGTCACCTGATCGTTGCTACTAAAACCACACTATCAATATTTCACCAATTCAAAATATGGGCTGTGCTTATAAGGACCGCACATGGAGTGCTAATGTAGACGCCCTGAGGAAGCCCCTATGACGCTTGGTCACGTGGGGGGGTGAAACGGCCGTTGGCGTGTGACGTCATTTCTTGCAGCTGAGACCGGCTTCTTGGTTCACTCGATGGATACCGCATAAAGTTTGTTTACAGCCATGGAGAAATAAATATGTCTTGGTTCCGGATAAAACTATCCTAAGGACTCTGGATGTGGAGGATTCCTTAAATACAAGCAACCTGTTGTAATGTATTAATGGACTTACGAGTTCACACTTGATAAAATACTAAGCAGTTACCCACGGAAAAAAGTGGTTTAAACTCTGATGCACCCTAATGCACACAGTGCAGGATTGGAACTGACATGTTACTATTTAGATACATTTTGCTAACATATGAGCAACAGTTTATATTGATACGTTGCAATATATATGTATCTTTATGTATGGCTGTAATTACGCATTTATTATTTATTTTGAACATAGATCCTACTTGTTTCCATGGTAGCGATAACCTTTAAATATATATATTGGTACTACCCTCTGGTTGGAGAGTTGTTCATTTTTTATATAATGCGTAAATAAACGTAATGTATACAGTGGTTATACATAATTGTCTGTATGACATAGTGGTATTATTTATCTGGCATAGATCCTCAGGTATATTTCTCATGATAACAGATTTCCTATAATAATTGGGTTATCCTCTGAGAGAGGTGTTGCCATTTATTTGTAACTACTATATTGCATGGATCCCCATTTGTTTTCCATGATAGCAGTTTCCTGTGGGAGTGCAGGGCTACCCTCTGGTAGGGGTGTTGCAATTTAGTAATATATTTGTCAGTTACATATACCGAGTTAACCATATGCAAGCTGGCCAGCTTTTGTTTGTTTATTTTTATTATTCTACACAACAACATGAAACATGCTTTAAAATAATTTTTGCACATAATTATAATATTATGTTTGTAATCCATACCAGGTTTCATTTAGGGGACCCAGCTGTTGTGTATTTCTTTCATGTAATTAACAAGAGTCCATGAGCTAGTGACGTATGGGATATACATTCCTACCAGGAGGGGCAAAGTTTCCCAAACCTTAAAATGCCTATAAATACACCCCTCACCACACCCACAAATCAGTTTTACAAACTTTGCCTCCAAGGGAGGTGGTGAAGTAAGTTTGTGCTAGATTCTACGTTGATATGCGCTCCGCAGCAAGTTGGAGCCCGGTTTTCCTCTCAGCGTGCAGTGAATGTCAGAGGGATGTGAGGAGAGTATTGCCTATTGAATGCAGTGATCTCCTTCTACGGGGTCTATTTCATAAGGTTCTCTGTTATCGGTCGTAGAGATTCATCTCTTACCTCCCTTTTCAGATCGACGATATACTCTTATATTTACCATTTCCTCTACTGATTCTCGTTTCAGTACTGGTTTGGCTTTCTACAAACATGTAGATGAGTGTCCTGGGGTAAGTAACTCTTATTTTCTGTGACACTCTAAGCTATGGTTGGGCACTTTATTTATAAAGTTCTAAATATATGTATTCAAACATTTATTTGCCTTGACTCAGAATGTTCAACTTTCCTTATTTCCAGACAGTCAGTTTCATATTTGGGATTATGCTTTAATTATCTTATTTTTCTTACCTCAAAAATTTGACTTTTTTCCCTGTGGGCTGTTAGGCTCGCGGGGGCTGAAAATGCTTCATTTTATTGCGTCATTCTTGGCGCGGACTTTTTTGGCGCAAAAATTCATTTCCGTTTCCGGCGTCATACGTGTCGCCGGAAGTTGCGTCATTTTTTTGACGTTATTTTGCGCCAAAAATGTCGGCGTTCCGGATGTGGCGTCATTTTTGGCGCCAAAAGCATTTAGGCGCCAAATAATGTGGGCGTCTTATTTGGCGCCAAAAAATATGGGCGTCGCTTTTGTCTCCACATTATTTCAGTCTCATTTTTCATTTGCTTCTGGTTGCTAGAAGCTTGATGTTTGGCATTTTTTTCCCATTCCTGAAACTGTCTTATAAGGAATTTGATCTATTTTGCTTTATATGTTGTTTTTTCTCTTACATATTGCAAGATGTCTCACGTTGCATCTGAGCCAGAAGATACTACAGGAAAACCTCTGCCTGCTGGATCTACCAAAGCTAAGTGTATCTGCTGTAAACTTTTGGTAGCTATTCCTCCAGCTGTTGTTTGTATTAAATGTCATGACAAACTTGTTAATGCAGATAATATTTCCTTTAGTGATGTACCATTGCCTGTTGCAGTTCCCTCAACATCTAAGGTGCAGAATGTTCCTGATAACATAAGAGATTTTGTTTCTGAATCCATAAAGAAGGCTTTGTCTGTTATTTCTCCTTCTAGTAAACGTAAAAAGTCTTTTAAATCTTCTCTCTCTACAGATGAATTTTTAAATGAACACCATCATTCTGATTCTTTGGACTCTTCTGGTTCAGAGGATTCTGTCTCAGAGATTGATGCTGATAAATCTTCATATTTATTTAAGATGGAATTTATTCGCTCTTTACTTAAAGAAGTACTAATTGCTTTAGAAATAGAGGATTCTAGTCCTCTTGATACTAATTCTATACGTTTGGATAAGGTTTTTAAAGCTCCTGCGGTTATTCCAGAAGTCTTTCCTGTTCCTAATGCTATTTCTGCAGTAATTGCTAAGGAATGGGATAGATTGGGTAATTCATTTACTCCTTCTAAACGTTTTAAGCAATTATATCCTGTTCCGCCTGACAGATTAGAATTTTGGGACAAAATCCCTAAAGTTGATGGGGCTATTTCTACCCTTGCTAAACGTACTACCATTCCTACATCAGATGGTACCTCGTTTAAGGATCCTTTAGATAGAAAAATTGAATCTTTTCTAAGAAAAGCTTATCTATGTTCAGGTAATCTTCTTAGACCTGCTATATCATTGGCTGATGTTGCTGCAGCTTCAACTTTTTGGTTGGAAACTCTAGCGCAACAAGTAACAAATCGTGATTCTCATGATATTATTATTCTTCTTCAGCATGCTAATAATTTCATCTGTGATGCCATTTTTGATATTATTAGAGTTGATGTTAGATTTATGTCTCTGGCTATCTTAGCCAGAAGAGCTTTATGGCTTAAGACTTGGAATGCTGATATGGCTTCTAAATCAACTCTACTTTCCATTTCTTTCCAGGGAAACAAATTATTTGGTTCTCAGTTGGATTCTATTATTTCAACTGTTACTGGTGGGAAAGGAACTTTTTTACCACAGGATAAAAAGTCTAAAGGTAAAAACAGGGCTAACAATCGTTTTCGTTCCTTTCGTTTCAACAAAGAACAAAAGCCTGATCCTTCGTCCTCAGGAGCAGTTTCAGTTTGGAAACCATCTCCAGTCTGGAATAAATCCAAGCCTGCTAGAAAGGCAAAGCCTGCTTCTAAGTTCACATGAAGGTACGGCCCTCATTCCAGTTCAGCTGGTAGGGGGCAGGTTACGTTTTTTCAAAGAAATTTGGATCAGTTCTGTTCACAATCTTTGGATTCAGAACATTGTTTCAGAAGGGTACAGAATTGGTTTCAAGATGAGACCTCCTGCAAAGAGATTTTTTCTTTCCCATGTCCCAGTAAATCCAGTGAAAGCTCAAGCATTTCTGAATTGTGTTTCAGATCTAGAGTTGGCTGGAGTAATTATGCCAGTTCCAGTTCCGGAACAGGGGATGGGGTTTTATTCAAATCTCTTCATTGTACCAAAGAAGGAGAATTCCTTCAGACCAGTTCTGGATCTAAAATTATTGAATCGTTATGTAAGGATACCAACGTTCAAGATGGTAACTGTAAGGACTATATTGCCTTTTGTTCAGCAAGGGAATTATATGTCCACAATAGATTTACAGGATGCATATCTGCATATTCCGATTCATCCAGATCATTATCAGTTCCTGAGATTCTCTTTTCTAGACAAGCATTACCAATTTGTGGCTCTACCGTTTGGCCTTGCTACAGCTCCAAGAATTTTCACAAAGATTCTCGGTGCCCTTCTGTCTGTAATCAGAGAACAGGGTATTGTGGTATTTCCTTATTTGGACGATATCTTGGTACTTGCTCCGTCTTTACATTTAGCAGAGTCTCATACGAATCGACGTGTGTTGTTTCTTCAAGATCATGGTTGGAGGATCAATTTACCAAAAAGTTCTTTGATTCCTCAAACAAGGGTAACCTTTCTGGGTTTCCAGATAGATTCAGTGTCCATGACTTTGTCTTTAACAGACAAGAGACGTCTAAAATTGATTACAGCCTGTCGAAACCTTCAGTCTCAATCATTCCCTTCGGTAGCCTTATGCATGGAAATTCTAGGTCTTATGACTGCTGCATCGGACGCGATCCCCTTTGCTCGTTTTCACATGCGACCTCTTCAGCTCTGTATGCTGAACCAATGGCGCAGGGATTACACGAAGATATATCAATTAATATCTTTAAAACCGATTGTTCTGCACTCTCTAACGTGGTGGACAGATCACCATCGTTTAATTCAGGGGGCTTCTTTTGTTCTTCCGACCTGGACTGTAATTTCAACAGATGCAAGTCTCACAGGTTGGGGAGCTGTGTGGGGATCTCTGACGGCACAAGGAGTTTGGGAATCTCAGGAGGTGAGATTACCGATCAATATCTTGAAACTCCGTGCAGTTTTCAGAGCTCTTCAGTTTTGGCCTCTTCTGAAGAGAGAATCGTTCATTTGTTTTCAGACAGACAATGTCACAACTGTGGCATACATCAATCATCAAGGAGGGACTCACAGTCCTCTGGCTATGAAAGAAGTATCTCGAATTTTGGTTTGGGCGGAATCCAGCTCCTGTCTAATCTCTGCGGTTCATATCCCAGGTGTAGACAATTGGGAAGCGGATTATCTCAGTCGCCAAACGTTGCATCCGGGCGAATGGTCTCTTCACCCAGAGGTATTTCTTCAGATTGTTCAAATGTGGGGGCCCCCAGAGATAGATCTGATGGCCTCTCATCTAAACAAGAAACTTCCCAGGTATCTGTCCAGATCCCGGGATCCTCAGGCGGAGGCAGTGGATGCATTATCACTTCCTTGGAAGTATCATCCTGCCTATATCTTTCCGCCTCTAGTTCTTCTTCCAAGAGTAATCTCCAAGATTCTGAGGGAATGCTCGTTTGTTCTGCTAATAGCTCCGGCATGGCCTCACAGGTTTTGGTATGCGGATCTTGTCCGGATGGCATCTTGCCAACCATGGACTCTTCCGTTAAGACCAGACCTTCTGTCTCAAGGTCCTTTTTTCCATCCGGATCTGAAATCCTTAAATTTAAAGGTATGGAGATTGAACGCTTGATTCTTGGTCATAGAGGTTTCTCTGACTCCGTGATTAATACTATGTTACAGGCTCGTAAATCTGTATCTCGAGAGATATATTATAGAGTCTGGAAGACTTATATTTCTTGGTGTCTTTCTCATCATTTTTCTTGGCATTCTTTTAGAATACCGAGAATTTTACAGTTTCTTCAGGATGGTTTAGATAAGGGTTTGTCCGCGAGTTCTTTGAAAGGACAAATCTCCGCTCTTTCTGTTCTTTTTCACAGAAAGATTGCTATTCTTCCTGATATTCATTGTTTTGTACAAGCTTTGGTTCGTATAAAACCTGTCATTAAGTCAATTTCTCCTCCATGGAGTTTGAATTTGGTTTTGGGAGCTCTTCAAGCTCCTCCGTTTGAACCTATGCATTCATTGGACATTAAATTACTTTCTTGGAAAGTTTTGTTCCTTTTGGCCATCTCTTCTGCTAGAAGAGTTTCTGAATTATCTGCTCTTTCGTGTGAGTCTCCTTTTCTGATTTTTCATCAGGATAAGGCGGTGTTGCGAACTTCTTTTGAATTTTTACCTAAAGTTGTGAATTCCAACAACATTAGTAGAGAAATTGTGGTTCCTTCATTATGTCCTAATCCTAAGAATTCTAAGGAGAAATCATTGCATTCTTTGGATGTTGTTAGAGCTTTGAAATATTATGTTGAAGCTACGAAATCTTTCCGTAAGACTTCTAGTCTATTTGTTATCTTTTCCGGTTCTAGGAAAGGCCAGAAAGCTTCTGCCATTTCTTTGGCATCTTGGTTGAAATCTTTAATTCATCTTGCCTATGTTGAGTCGGGTAAAATTCCGCCTCAAAGAATTACAGCTCATTCTACTAGGTCAGTTTCTACTTCCTGGGCGTTTAGGAATGAAGCTTCGGTTGACCAGATCTGCAAAGCAGCAACTTGGTCCTCTTTGCATACTTTTACTAAATTCTACCATTTTGATGTATTTTCTTCTTCTGAAGCAGTTTTTGGTAGAAAAGTTCTTCAGGCAGCGGTTTCAGTTTGAATCTTCTGCTTATGTTTTTTGTTAAACTTTATTTTGGGTGTGGATTATTTTCAGCAGGAATTGGCTGTCTTTATTTTATCCCTCCCTCTCTAGTGACTCTTGTGTGGAAAGATCCACATCTTGGGTAGTCATTATCCCATACGTCAAAAGAAACAATCAGTAACACTAAGGGTGTGTTACTACTAGGGGGCGCACAGGACCTTATATGATTATTATGTAAATAGGCTAAGAGAGAAGAGAACAAGATATTACATATAATAACTATAATAAAATATACTATACGGAATAATGTAAACAAAAGTGAAACAATTCTTATAAATATGGGACTATGAGAAACATAGGATACAACACAAATAATAACAAATACAGTAATAAGAAATTCCTGAAAGAAGCCAGTACTCTCATTGTATCAATAGAAGCCTGATGAAACAGACAGCAGTCTGAGAAACGCGTTGCTTGTTCTTTTAATATCTAGTGTCATGAGACACTGAGATTTTTATTTTATTAATAAAATTTGGTTTTATGTAAACCTCTTTGTGAGAGTCTGAGCTCTGTCAGTCCGGCAAGACATTGGAGAAACCAGTTTCCTTGCAGTGTCAGTGAGCTGGGACACTGTGAGATCCCAGTCTGTTTGATTTAGCACAATTGGGTGCTGCTCCACTTGTGAGTACCTTTTTGATTACCTATCAAATCTCTTTCACCAACTGTATTACACTAGGAGGCGCCTTTGTCTTTTTGTGATTTTTTTCACAGAGAAAACTTGCTCTATTATCCCATACGTCACTAGCTCATGGACTCTTGTTAATTACATGAAAGAAAACATAATTTATGTAAGAACTTACCTGATAAATTCATTTCTTTCATATTAACAAGAGTCCATGAGGCCCACCCTTTTTTGTGGTGGTTATGATTTTTTTGTATAAAGCACAATTATTCCAATTCCTTATTTTATATGCTTCGCACTTTTTTTCTTATCACCCCACTTCTTGGCTATTCGTTAAACTGATTTGTGGGTGTGGTGAGGGGTGTATTTATAGGCATTTTAAGGTTTGGGAAACTTTGCCCCTCCTGGTAGGAATGTATATCCCATACGTCACTAGCTCATGGACTCTTGTTAATATGAAAGAAATGAATTTATCAGGTAAGTTCTTACATAAATTATGTTTTTGCACCGGAGTGAGAATGAACAGAATAGATTTTCCCTTTTTTGACTTATCCAAATATGAGTGATTGTTAGTTATTTCATACAAGTAACTTGAGTGCTGAAATCCCTGGCTTTATTGGGGACATGATATGGTTCCCCAGTGTTTCTCTCTGCTTTTTTCGCTTTGATATATATATATATATATATATATATATATATATATATATATATATATATATATATATATATTCTATATTTTGCACTGATGAATTACTTAGCATACAAGAGACAAACTTAACCTTACAGGACTATGAACACAGTTAAAATACTGAGTGTGCCTTTAAATTTTTACGATAAATTGACTATGTTCTTACCAATAACCTTTGTTTCAAATATTAAAAATTAGAACAATTATACTTCACCAATTTGAACCAATTCGCAGCTGTCTTAAGATCATCTCATTTGAAGGAAAATTATCACATAGATCAAGGTAAGTTTTCAGTTTCTTGCTTAAGTGAAATGTGTTCCTAAGTATGGCCGCCAGACATCAAATCACTAGTTTCAGCAAGTTACACAAACACTGTTCCTTGTTTGCATTTAGCCATTCCTTATATCTAATCATTGATGATCTTTTTTGTTCATGCCCACGGTGCTTGTCCCTTCCATTGGTTTATTTTGTGAATGTATGTTGTCAAGGAGATGCATCTTTGTAACAACCAATTGTCTTTTGGTTGTAATTCCTGCATCGCAACACCAGATTTTGTCCATCAGGGGCAGCATGACAAACAACACAGCAATACATTTAATCATTTCTAACATTTATCCCATACAATGATTATTTTAATATACTCTAATTTGTTGCATTAATAAATTACAATATCAATTATAGATGGGGTAGTATCATATCATTTTTCTGATTATTTTATTATGAAACATCATATATCTTTAATATTATATTATATTAAAGTAATTTATATTGCTAGCTATTCAATGTTTAATAGCATTTAAAATCCTGATATTGCATTGCATTTCAACAGGAATATAATATATTTCATACAAATACAACATGTTTCACATTCAGTACACTTCCTCCTGAGTATATGTAGATTTATGCTCATGACCACTTGTTTGAAATGTTTAAGCATTCATATGTCTATTTGCAATATTATCAATGTAGTTATTATTCAATACAGCAATTATTTATTTAATAAAATATGTCCCAGCTCAATATATATATACATATATGGGTTATTTGAATTATTTCAAACATACATGAAAAACTGGCATCATTCCTTTTGCAAAATGTATTTTTTTTGTGCCATACTGGGACTGTAAATGCTAATTTGTCTGTTCTCTGCACATTCAAAACTTCACAGGAGATAATTTACACATGGTCGTTAAGTTACAGTTCCTTTGGGAAAATGTTTGTATATTTGACACAGCAGGGACTACTTAACAAGTCTATGCTAATCACTATGCAGTCAAAATGTTATTTGCTTATCTATTTTAGGTTCAGAATGTTGTCTCCATGCACGGCAGTTACATAGTAGGGGTCATTTTACGAGCCTGTGCTAATTACCAGTTACTTGGGATTTTAAATTCACACCTCAGTGGGACATCTTTTGGGAAACAGTCCTTTGTTCTGCAAGTAATTTATTTGATGAGTGACAGAGGGGGCTAAATTTAGACCCAGTGTCATTTGCAGCTTTTAGAAACTAAATGAATTATTTGATGCACACAGCCACAGATCTATTAAATAATAATAAGTATACCTGTATATATCATCTAATAATATTTAAAATACCTTGACAGCACTGTCTCTTGGTAAATAGTGTGCCACTGATGAGTTATGGGGCGTGACAACGGAATGGCTGCAACACCAGACACCTATATTTTAAATCATCTGTGCATATAAAACATCCCTTCTTGCTGCTGAGAGCATTATTTTATAATCTTTTTTTATACCTTGATTTTTGTCTCCAAAATAAACAACTTATTTTTTATTAAGCGCCTGGAGGTTTGCCGGAGTTCTTTTATCTTTTTCTACAACAACCTTTCTTGCCTTGTCAGATTCTGCGACCCGTCTGTCGCATGCGCACTGTGGTTGCAAAATTCGATCAGCTGTTCTGTCAGATTTAGTAACCAGTCACATATGCGCTCAGGAATGTGGTGACGTCACGGTCGCACATTCTGGCGGGTTTGATATTTCGACACAACAACCCACAATGCATCTCATTATGGCATCAGAAAAAATTGAACATAAAAAAGAAATCTGCTTAGTAAAGTAAAAATGAAATACTCCGAAAAAAAAGATGCAACAAGGATTTGAAATAAAAAATGCTCAGCCAAAAGCTATAGTTAAACATGAAAGCTTATGAATGAATTGTGCATTATAATGTCTGTAAAATAATTTAACTGAGTTAGATACAAATTAGTGATGTGCATTCCCTTCGTTACAAATTCAAATTCATAACAAAAAACAGATAGTTACATTATCACAAAACAAATATTCAAATAAACGCACAAATGAAATTTAAAGAAAACTAAAAAATGCAGACGAAATTCATCACTATTCATTTGTTTCCTTTAATTACCTATACGGGGTTAAGTACTTACCATTCTCATGCTGAAGAGCTCCTCTTTTTCACAGAGTGCTGGCTGTGCTAATAGGAGGCCCAACGCGGCAGCTCTCAGGTCCTGGACTAAAGGAGAAGGTCCTTTAGTTCAGGCCTTGGGAGCTGCGGCACGAAGCCGTATATCAACGCGGCCAGGGCTCTGCGAAAAAGAGGAGCAGATTAGTTCAGCTCTCCAGCAAGCTAAAGTAAGTACAAGCTACAGGTGAACCTTTTCACCTGTAGTTTAGGAATATTTACATTTGTTTAATGCAAATAGTGTAAATATTCTACAAATATTCAGTATTCATTTTGTTTAAAACTAAATGAATACCAAATAGTGCAACCAATGAATATTCGGAGAAACAAATTTGCGTGAATATTAATTCTGAAGATTCAGACGAACTGAACTTTTTGGCACGGCACAAGACTCTAGTGTTTCATGAACATGATGATGTATAAACTGTACATAATTCATACAACACTGCAATGGAAAGGGTTACTCCCCCAACATATTCTATTTAGAAAGTATATAAACTGTATAAAGTATCAGACTCCAAACCAAACATACAATCTATCTAAAGAGAAATAAAACAAGTTTATTTATTAAAACATTATAGATGATTTTGTTTATGGTTATCCAGCTGGTAGGGCCATCTAAAGCACTGCTCACATTCAGGGCATGCAAAGGGTTTCTCCCCTGTATGAATTCTCTGATGTATCTGAAGTTTGGCCTTTTGGCTAAAATATTTCCCACATTCTAAGCAAGCATATGGCTTCTCTCCCCTATGAAATCTCAAGTGTCTAGCTAGACATTTTTTCCACCTAAAACTCATGTTACATTCAGAGCATGATAGTGGCCTTTCCCCTGTATGAATCATTACATGATTATCAAGATAACTCTTTGCCCTAAAAGTTTTCCCACACTCTGTGCAACCAAATGGCTTTTCTCCTGAGTGAATCTTTACATGCTTATCAAGAATTTGCTTTGTCTTATAGCATTTCTTGCACTCAGGGCACCTAAAAGGTCTCTTCTCTGTATGAGTTGTTAAATGGTTATCTAATCTATTCTTTCTGGTAAAGCATTTTTCACACTCCGGGCACTGAAATGCTTTAACTCCTGTATGTACTAACTGATGTTTCCTAAGAGCAGACCTGGATGTAAATTGTTTCTCACATTCAGAACATGAAAATGGTTTCCCTCCTAAGCAAAATTTCTGATGTTTATAAAGATAAACACTACTGGTAAAATATGTGTTGCATTCAGAACATGGAAATAGTTGTTCTCTTCCAGAATTCTGATGTAAAAATGTTCCATTTTCAGCACCTGGAGAAGGTTTCTCTACTGTATAAATTCTCTGATCTTTAAACAAAACAGATTTTCCACATTCAGTTAGTCTCTTGCTTTTGTCAACTGTCAGCTCCATAACATGATTTGGTTTATGGGTATCAAGTGATTCTGTATCTAGACGTTTGCTACATGCAGGTCTATTCTGTGAATTTGCTGACATTTCCTCACAAACACTTGGTGCCTTGTTGGTTTTGTTAAAGACAATAGTTCTGTTTTCTCTACCAGTAAAATGAGCTTCTGAATTTGGGTTTAAGTCTTTAATCAGTGTTTCCACGCTTAAATTGTGAAGTTTGATTACACGATTTCTAATATGGTTTTGTGACTGAGAACTTTGTGTAGCAAAAATGTCTTTATGAATACTTTGTACTTTACTGGTTTCATCAGTAATAACATTAAACTTACTTATATTTTTTCTACTTATATACATAGGACGTTCTTTAAAATGTTCCTCTGCATGTGAGTTTAAGTCTTTAAGCACGTCTTCCACTTTTGAATAATGATTTTTGCTTTGTCTTCTACTAGAACTTGGTGCTTGAGAACTTTGCATATAAAAAGTGTCTTCCATCAAACTGGGTGTTGAAGAAGAGAAAGGGTGTTGTAAACTATTCCTGATAAATAATCCATCTGTGGAGGAAAATAGAGAATATGATACAAAACTCATGGCAGAAAAATTGTAGCAGAAGATTCCACCAGAGAATGTGATACGCAGAAAACTATACAACAGAAAAGAGGTTTTAAATATTAAATCTGAACAAGAAGTTATAGTGCAGTAGTGAAGATAAAAGCATAACAGAACAATACGGCATAAAAAGACCCTGTTCCTAAAACAAATCTCTCAGCAACCTGAAACCCTATGTAAGAAAATTCTAAACTTAATGAACATTTACTTGCTACTAAGCTAAAGAAAACAAAAAAGACCTAACACTGTAACAGGTTTATTCAAAAGTGGTCGAATAAAACCAGCAAAAAGAATATAAACGTGGTAAAAGCTGCTGAAGATATGATAACGGCATATCTGCATATGTATCTACTGGAATGCTCTTGTGGGGGGAGTCTCCTCCAGCTATACAGGGGCCACATGAGAGCACCCTTCTGCTCCCTTAGTACCAATCTGACTTTAGATCTAAATAACCACAATTTGAAGTAGAGAGTAAAATCCCAGAGTGTATAAACAGATACAGCAGCACTCATCAGAGCTACAACATAAGACTTTATACTCCTATTGTACATATTAATTCAGCTGGGTCTTAAATGTATCATAGAAACATTAAAGAGAAAGGAAATCCAAAATGTATCTTCATGATTCAGACAGAGAATATCATTTGCTTTATTCTCTCATTGTCCTTAGTTGAAAGTGATTATTTCACTGCTTTAGAGTGTTTCTCAAAGCCTGCTTGTTACTACTTGTCACAGGTAAGTAAGTGACTGAGCTACCTACCTAACAAAGAAAATAAATAATCATAGACTTGCCTGTTAGCGCACTGGGAGACATGTCTGCACCTTAGGATTTGCCCTTTGCTAGGACACCTTGTGTATTTTACACATTATATTTATACTTTCCTTGTCGTCAGGTTGACAATTGTCAAATCCTAAAATCTTCTAGACAAAAAGCTGGGGGGCCATAACGCATAGTTAACCCCTTAAAGACCACTATGTACCAGTGATGTGCGGTGAGGTCAGAGGCTGGTGAGGCACTGGCAAGGATACACCTTCATTCTTTAGATATCCTTTGTTGAAGAAATAATAATGCACATGTGTGAGCCAATCACATGAGGTATCTATGTGCAGCCACCAATCAGCAGCTACTGAGCATATTTAGATACGATTTTCAACAGAGGATATCAAAAGAATAAAGAAAATTAGATATTAGATGTAAATTGGAAAGTTGTTTCAAATTGCATGCTCTTTC